>NC_059327.1:122492227-123110039 GCF_018350155.1 Leopardus geoffroyi
TGAATAAATTATCAAGTCCATGTCTAGTGTTACACTCAAGATTTTATTTCACCAATGAGACATGGTAAAGAACAAAATGAAAATTGATAAGAATGTACACAAAGAAAGAAGTTTGGTAACTGACTGCTGTTCAGAAGCTGTATTTTTCTATTTATCATCCAACCAAACACATTTAATTAGTCCTTATTGTGTACTGGGTCACCATCTGCTGAAATGTTTACTAGTTAATTAGTCAATATTCTCTGTTCTTACATTGATAGGCTCCTTAACTACAAAGGCTACACCCTAAATAATAAATCCTCAATAGGCTACCAAGGTAGAAGCTGCATAGCAAGAAACTCAGCAACATCACACTGAACCCTGAACAAATCAAGGTTAAGGACTGGGTCTGTTCATAAGAATAGTCAATTCCACCTCCAGCTTATGCCATGGGAAACTTCCCCAAAATAACTGCATACTCTTATTTGATATGTAGAACCAAAGTAATAAGGAGATTCCAGCCTGCTGCATACCTAAAACAACACTTCTAGCCTTTGACAGCATCTTGAAGCCATTTTAGCACTGTGGGAACCAAAACCACAGCATATTTCTCATGAGCACTTTCTCTTCACCAGGATCCTTCATTTGCCAGGATCATATACCATAGTTGTTCCCAGTGTTCCAGCTATAAATGCTGCCACTCTCACTACACACACTGGAGAACTAGTCAATATGCTCAGGCATAGGCTTTTCCGGCTGCAACCCAGGCACAGCAGTAACTTAGGGGCTATGGTACATGAAATGTCTCATTTTTATGACCAATGTCATTGGGTCAGGTCTATTGACAGATAAGAAAACTCAGGCCATTAACTAAGAAAGTTTTAAAACTTCACAACGTCAATAAATTTTGCAATGGTTAATTTTAACTTAAATTCATTGTTACATTATTAATTTAAAGAATATTCTCAATGTATAAATTTGAAATGTTAAAAACATATTTTCCCAGAGCATTGGAAAAACATTCAACAGTATGGGCCTAAAATTCTTTGTTTCTCAATCATGGTGTTATTGATAATGTGGCAAAAAGTCCTTCATTGTATGTGATTGTCCGTCATATTTCAAAACTATTTGATGACATAAATGTACAAAGTAGATTTCAAAAAAATCTAAGTTTATTTCCAGGTCTTAACATGTGCCACGTAACTTTGGACAAGTCATTCTAAGTCTCTGAATCTCCCTTTCCTCACCTCTAAATTGGGAATGATACAATCTGCCCTGTATTCCTTTGAGCATTGTAATAGGAATCAAATGACACAGTTCACGTAAAGAAATTTTTTTAATAATCAGTCTCAGATTAAAAGAAAAAGATAAAGGAAAATTCCAAACCAACTGATTCTTGGTTATTTAATTCTTGTGCAGATGATATCTACAGGGATCTGTGGTACTGATGATCATGCAGTAAAAGGATTACTCTCCACAAACTTTCCTTTCATCCCAGGCCATGAAGGAGCTGGGATTGTAGAGAGTATTGGCGAAGGAGTGAGCTCAGTGAAACCAGGTAGGAAGTGGGGTAATGAAACCTTCCCACAAACAGCCTCCCAATGAGCTCCCCTGCACAGAGAAGGAACTTAAAATGCATTCACTGGGGTGCCTGGGTGGCTCAGTCGGTTAAACGTCCGACTTCAGCTCAGACCATGATCTCACAGTTCGTGAGTTCAAGCCCCGCATCGGGCTCTGTGCTGACAGCTCAGAGCGTTAGGGGTCACTGATTGTCTCAAATTCTATGTCTCCCTCTCTCTCTGTTCCTCCCCTGCTCATGCTCTGTCTGTCTCTCCTTCAAAAATAAATAAAAAACATTAAAAGAAATTTTTTTAGTAAATAAATAAATAAATAAAATGCATTCACACACTTACAGGAGAAAAAAAACTGGTTTACCTCTAGACTCTTCTAACTAATCACATATCATTATATTAAATGTATTCAGTCATTCCAAGAGTCACATGGTTTCTCTGCTGTTTTCTCTAGCAATTCAGAGGGGCAGTAGCTGAGCCAAGAATATATCCATAACTAAATGAGAGTTGAGATAGGACCAGTGTACTTCTAAATAGACTCAAAACTATTGAGACTGCTCCTTACATACTGTATTCCCGACATGTTTACCACAGTGCCTGTCCCATGGTTAGAATGCATATGTTTGACAGATGAATGTTCTAATCAACTGGAATATCAAACTTGAATTTTCATTGACAGGATGATGATGATATTTCAAAGAATCAAAGAAAGCAAGTATATGTTCTTCCCCAGACTACCAAAAACGATCTGGACATAGCTATTCTTAGCCTGTCTGAAATGATTAGAGTGAATAAGAGCAATCACACAGATTAAGATACTATAGAACCTTACAGCTTGGAACCAGGCACACAAAGAGACTTAATAAAGGGCATGGTCAGGATATTTGTGAAGCTCTTACCAGGGAATTCATTTAGCAAACAATTATGAGATACCTACATTGAATCTGACACTAGGCACAGAAAGGTGACAAAAGTAAAAAGGCACAGTCTATCTCCGAGAGCATAATGCAAACAGAAGAGATATATGCTCTAACTCCTCTTTAGCTTAAAAAAAAAAAAAAAATTCCAATGAAAGTTTTGTGTAAAACAATGAAGGGTTGGAGGAGAAAGAGTTGGAGGAGAAAGGACAAGAGAGCAAAAGTTCTCCTGAATTTGAGATCCACTACCTTTGGAATTTTTAAGGGCCAGTGAAGTTAAGATGTGCCTTATCTAAACTTACAAGAGAAACTAATGTTACATCATATGTTAACTAACTGGAATTTAAATGAAAACTTAAAAAGAAAACAACAATGGGCAATGTTATGCTGGCTACCATAATCTGCCCACAGCAAGTTTTCAAGCCATCCAATGAAATTTTTATAAACATACTATTGTATTTTTGATCCAGTAATATTTTAAACTAATACTTATATTATTATTTCTCTATATATAGGAGATAAAGTCCTCACACTCGCTATACCACAGTGTAGAGAATGCAGTTCCTGTTTGCATCCCAAGGGAAACTTCTGTGAGAAGCAAGAGTTAGTAATTTACCCCTTACTCTATTATTAAATTGCTGATATTGTATAAGCACTGACCTGTAACTAAACGTGCTCTCTTCTGTCTTTATAATTCCACGTGTCGGTGCCACCACCTGTAACTGTGTCTGTCACCGCGGAACAGTGTACTACCTTCTTCTGGATTAATGCTGGACAGGACTAGCAGATTTACCTGCAAAGGAAAAAAGATTTATCACTTTTTCCGTGCAAGCACATTCACTGAATATACGGTTGTACCTGAGATTGCAGTGGCAAAAATTGATGCTGCTGCTCCTATGGATAAAGTTAGTATCATAAGCTGCGAGGTGTCTACAGGTTATGGGGCTGCTGTAAATTCTGCCAAGGTGAGGAAGTTACCTGTGTATTAACGTGTGTCATAGTGATTTGCCTGGAAAACATCAAAATGTTCAATAGTTGTATACAGTTCCAAAGGTTTCAATGGTTGTTTTTGTTTGTTTGCTTTCCTAATTACCTATGTGTCCAGGGTTGATTTCTAATACAAACATGCCTTGTGAATTTGTAGGTCACTCGCGGTTCCACGTGCGTGGTCTTTGGACTTGGTGGAGTTGGTTCAGCCATTGTCATGGGCTGTAAAGCATCTGGTGCTTCTAGGATCATCGGGGTTGACATCAATGAGGAGAAGTTTCCCTGGGCAAGAGCATTAGGGGTCACTGATTGTCTCAACCCTCGAAACCTCAAGAAACCTGTCCAGCAGGTGGTCATGGAAATGACAAGAGTTGGTGTTGACTTTGCCTTTGAAGCCATTGGACTCAGTGATACGATGGTAGGTGGGCTTCGGGCACAGTGCATAGATGCTTAAAGAGGATGGGGCGGGAGTGAGAAATACATGCTAAATATCCAAACATAGATGGGTATAAACTCTCCCGAACATACATTTTGGGACTGTGGACCCCAAATGTAAAAATGGAATATAAATTCACTCTAAAACATCTATTTTAAAAATAAAAGCAATATATACCTAAAGATATGTCATTATAATACACAAAATTTAAACATTCAAAAGGCCATAATACCAGTATTCCCCTTCTTTATTCCTAGGTCTTTAGATATACTCTTATATTTAAGTATAAACATTATTTAACTCACAAGATAATTATGGGTCCTGTATCAGAAGTCCTAGGGATATAAGGGTGAACAAAATAGGCACTACACTCTTAGATCTTACAGTTCAGAGGAGAGAATATATAGACATTTAATATGTTTTATTGTGTACCTAACATACTTGATAGACAAATAAAGGAAGTAAAGGTAGTAATATAGGTAAAAGAGAAAATAAGGCAAAATGGAGAAAAGGAGGAAGACAACAGGGCGATAAGCCAGAAAAGGAAGTAAAACAAATAGATAAGATATGAAAAAGTACACTGTACATCCCTGCAAAACTGAATTAAAAATAAATAAATAAAGCTTCACACACCCATATATGTATATGTATATGTTTTATTTTAATAGAAATGAGTTAGAGAACCATGGCAAGTGAGAAGGTCTGGCAAAGGCAGTGAGTGATTTTATTTAATAAATATATGGTCCTCATTATATATCAGATAGTGTTCTAAATGTCTTAAGAATGGTAAATTATTTAATCTTCATAACAATTCTATGAAGTAGGCAGTATTAGTCTTCCTTTTACAAATGAAGAAACTGAGGCATATGGAGGTTCAGTAACTTACCTAAGGTCACACAGCTAGCACAGCACACAGTCTTTCCCACTAAATTCTACTGGTTCTGCAATGAAATCCCATAACTAGCAGTGTCGAAGCTGAGGATGAGATAGCATCTGGCCAGGAAGAGGTTCAAGATCTAGGAACACAATCCCTCTACTTCTGGTGGTAGTTGTTACTTGTGTGGGAAGGCACTTACGGTCATTATTGTTGTTACCAGATTGCTGCTTGGGATTCCTGCCACCGGAGCTATGGTGTCTGTCTGATCATTGGGGTGGCTTCATCAAATTCACAGCTTTCCCTGAACGCACCAGATATTATCTCTGGACGGACACTGAAGGGTGTGTGTTTAGGAGGTAGGTCAACAAACAGAAGGGACTAGTTGGTTGCTCTCATGAAATCCCTTTTGACTTTGTAGAAACATACAATTCAAAATTCCTCCTCTTGGGGAAACAGAGCTATAATGGTAGAGGTCTTCAAAGACTTTTCCAATAAGGAAGAGCTTTGCAAGTCAACTTCAGTTAATTTAATTAAATAGGATTTTTTAGGTTCAAATACAAATTTTATCTCCTACAAAATAGTTTTTGGGTTTTTCCAGTGTTTCAAACAATTCAGTCAACTTCAGTTCCAAATGCTGGTGAGTTCAAAGTTTATTCTGCTACTTTAGCAGCAAATCTTTTGGATAATTATATGCACCAACCTGGAGTTTTGACACCAGCTTTTATCCTCCCAGAGGAGCCCTTATTTCTGAGCATTATTGACCAACAGCTTCAGTCAATTAACATTCCCATCATCTGCACCTAGTTCCCAATGCCATCTCTATGTGTGTATGAATACACAGAAGAGGAAATTTTGGGTAAAGGTAAGCCCAGGAGGTGAGCTATAAACTGCTAGTTTAAAAGGACCATTTTTCAACACAGTAACATGTGAATACTGACCCAATTTTTCTCCAAAGGAATTCTAGGTAACAGAACTGTCTGTAGCAGCCACACTTAGTAACAGCAGTCAATAGCTTCTGATGTATAAATGATTTATCTCTCATGTTCAATGTCAGATTTTCAGAAGAAAATCTCCATCACATGTTTACACTTGTTTCCTTTTGGTTGGTTTGGCATTTCTCAAATCTTATCACAATAGCCTTTTGTTTTGTTTTGTTTTTCAGATTATAAAACCAGAGACTGTATTCCCCAACTAGTGACTGATTACCTGCAAAATAAAATTAATATAGATCCCTTAATAACCCATCAGTTGCCTTTTGACCAACTCCACAAAGCTTTCGAGTTGTACCATGCTGGAAAAACGTGAGTGCTTTATTTGATGATCTCCACTACCCTATATTCACAGAGAAATGACTCCTCAAACATTTCCAAGTGGTTTTGTGAGAAAGAGATGGCCACTTGGATCTTCAATATCTTTCACACTCTCTACCTTATTTCCTACTATTACCAGGATTAGAAAAAGTTTTACCTGTAAGCCCCTCTTTGGGAAAGTTCCACATCAGCCTATTTTTTAAAAATGTTCAAGGATTCCATATAATACTAAGAAGCACTTGACACTACATTGGCCAATTATGTATCACTTTTCTGGTTAGAGAAATGATCTAGAATGAATGAGTTGACATTACTGAAGTCATACAATTTTGCAAGGAATCTTAGAGGCAGAGGTTTAGATTCCACCTAGGGCACAAATCCTTCTGCATCATTTCTGACAAATGGTCACTCTGTTTCAGCTAGCAAACCTTCGGGGATGGAGTGTTCGTTGAGTGTGTTCATTTATTCATTCAATGTTTATTTTGTGATGGGGCAGTGTTTGCCAGGACTGTCTTAAGTGCTAGAGACACCAGTAGAGAATAAGCAACAATAAGTAAATGAGGAATTACTCCTGGGATGAATGCTTTGATTTTCTCATTCTGATTCTAAGCACATCTCCCTTTCAAGTTCTCTCCCCCAATTCTACCTACATTCTCTGATGGGTAAGTGATTTAAAAAAATTTTTTTTAATCTAGGTCTTTAAATTTTACCCTGCTATACCACCTTCTTGGTTTTGACCTAGCATGTCAGCCAATCTGAATCAGAAATAAAGAATCAAGAAACCTCATCTGAAATTTTATGAACAGATTATGGAGAATACAGAGAGGGGATCTAGCAGACAGTATACATGCTGTAAAATGAACACCCCCCCCAAAAAAAATTATTATTTTTTCCTAAGAAGACACAGTGCTAGATTCTGGGGCTGACAAAAGCTGATCAGAAGCCATAGCAGAGGGTTTGGATGTCTTTGTGATCACACAGCCTGAGAAACAGTCCTCAAAGCTGAGGCCTTCCTTTCTGATGTTGGATACTGATGTTGATCCTGCTTTCACCATATCCAAGTGGTGATATTAACAATGATCCCAATCAGATGATCAAGTGATATTTCATATAGGTGAACTAGGATGAAGGTGGAATTGGGAGGGGGTATGAAGGAAAAGGTAGGCAATGCAACGTCACATAATACAGTGCATAATTGCTTTGCTGAAATCACTGTTTCTTAAGCAATTCAATCACTTTACTATTACACTTTTATGTTTCAGCATCCGCTGTATTCTGCTGTTCTGAGATCCCAGATGATAAAAGGTGAAAGGGCATCCTTGGGGATATCATTCCTTTCCTGTATCACCTCTCTGATCATTCCAGTACAGTGGAAAGAGGTGTACCAGAGATGGAAATGCAGTGTAATTGTGAAAAATGAAATATGTGCATCTTGAACGCAGCTGTAATAAAATAACTGCTCAGAGAACAGATATTACATAATTCGTTCTGTGACTTTAAAAAGAGAAATGATGGGATTTAGTGATGACATTGTTGATATGTCCATCAACCCAATTGATCTCTGTCACCAGTCCATGAAAGGTGTCACTGACTTATCCCTTTTTGCCATTCTCAGAGTACCTCCATAATACACAGATTTCTCTGTATCTTTCATGCCACACCAGGGTTTGCATGATTTTGCTTCTTCCTCAACATGCTGGGGTATCATAAATCTTTGGAAGGCTATCTCAGGACACAGTAAGCCATTTTCTATGCTAAGGTCTTTAGACCATTCTATCCCTCTACCTATGAAATGTTGAGCCACAGTTCACTGCTTTCAAACACAAAAATGCATTTGGGAAATCTTGCCAATTCCACCCCTAGGTAGTAGGTATAGGACCCTCTCAGAAGAATTCTTCCATATCTACAAGCTCCAAACTCCCTCTTCAAGTCTTTGAGCCAGTATAATCATTTCTTCATTGAGGTTGAGAGATTAGGAGCAGAAAGAAAAACTCAAGCTCCTCTTACCCTGCTTTTTTTCTTATATTTTTCATCTGTCCATGAGTCATTTCTATTCTCCTTAATCCTTCAGCTTTTGAAACACAAAAGCTGACAGGAAAATTCCTCTTAGAATTGCTTTAATTCAATATCCCTTCCTGATATCTGAGCCCAGAATATCCAGTTGACATAATGGGGAAAGGCCCAAGAATTAAAAAAAAAAAAAAAAAAGAAAAGAAAAGAAAAGAAAAGAAAAGAAAAAAATATTTTTTAAAGGTGATTATGTTAAACATAATCCTGAAAGTCTAGTTCTGTCACCTTCTCAATAAGCTCTTCTCTCTCTGAGTATCCACTGCCGCACTGTAAAACAGGGAAAATAAGAACAATGTTGTTGGATGATTTTTAAGACTGGAGATCATGTGTTTAACATAGAGATTGATATGATTGAATATAAATTTAACTCAACACTGAAGTTCAAGACTAAAATTATCTAAGCAAATTTAATCCCTAAAAATAACTATCATTAAACTGTCCTGGGTAGAGACATCACCATAAACACAAAACCTACATATAACACAATGGCACTAAATCTATATCTTTAAATAATCACTCTGAATGTAAATGGACTAAACGCCCCAATCAAAAGACATAGGGTATCAGAATGAATAACAAAAAACAAGATCCATCTGTATGCTGCCTATAAGAGACTCATTTTTAGACCCGAGGACACCTGATTGAAAGTGAAGGGACGGAGAACCATCTATCATGCTAATGGACATCAAAAGAAAACTGGAGTAGTCATACTTATGTCAGGCAAACTAGATTTCAAAACACAGACTGCAACAAGAGATGAAGAAGGGCATTATATCATAATTGAGGGGTCTATCCATCAGGAAGAGCTAACAATTGTAAATGTTAATGCTCCCAATATGAGAGCACCCAAATTTATAAATCAATTAATCACACACATAAACAAATGTATAGATAATAATATTAATTATAGGGGACTTTAATACTCCACTTACAGAAATGGACAGGTCATCTAGGCAGAAAATCAATAAGGAACAATGGCTCAGATGACACACTGGACCAGATGGACTAACAGATATATCCAGAACATTTCATCCTCAAGCAGAAGAACACATTCTTCTCAGGCACATATGGAACACTCTCAAAATAGAACACATACCGTGTCACAAAACAGCCCTCAACAAGATTGAGATCATACCATGCATATTTTCAGATCACAATGCTATAAAACATGAAATCAACCACACAAAAAAAAAAAATTTTAGAAAGCCCACAAATACATGGAGGATAAAGAACATCATACTAAAGAACGAATAGCTCAACCATGGAAATTAAAGAACTTTAAAAATATATGGAAGTAAATGAAAATGAAAATACGACAGTCTAAATTCTTTGGGATGCAGCAAAGTTAGTCCTAAAAGGAAAATACACTGCAATTCAGTCCCATCCCAAGATGCAAGAAAGGTCCCAAATACACAACCTAACATTACATCTAAAGGAGCTAGAAAGGCAGCACCAAAGAAAGCCCAAATCAGAAGAAAAATAATAAAAATTAGAATAGAAATAAAGAATATAGAATTTAAAAAAATGAAAACAAGAACAAAACAAAACAAACAAAAAATCTGGTAGAACAGATAAATGAATCTAAGAGCTGGTTTTTTGAAAGAATAAACAAAATTGATAAACCCCTACCCAGACTTCTCAGGACCTAAATAAAAAAAAAAAAAAATCACGAATGAAAGAGGAGAGATCACAACCAACAACACAGAAATACAATTACTAGAACACTATGAAAAAATACATGCCAACAAACTGGACAATCTGGAAGAAATGGACAAATTCCTAGAAACTCACACACTACCAAAACTCAAATGGGAAGAAACAGAAAATTTGAACAGACCCATTTCTGGTGAAGTAATTGAATCAGTTATCAAATAACAGTCCTGAGTCCAATGGCTTTCCAGGGAAATTCTACCAGACATTTAAAGCAGAGTTAATACCTATTCTTCTCAAGCTATTCCAAAAAGTAGAAATGGAAGGAAAGCTTCCAGACTCATTCTGTGAAGCAAGCATTACCTTGATTCCCAAACCAAACAAAGACCCCACTAAAAAGGAAAATTACAGACCAATATCTCTGATGAACATGGATGCAAAAATTCTCAACAAGATACTAGCAAATCGAATTCAACAGTATATTAAAATACTTATTTGCCATGATCAACTGGGACTCATTCCTGGGCTGCAGGTTCAATATTTGTACAGCAATCAACGTGATACATCACAATAATAGAAGAAAGGATAAGAACCATATGATCTTATCAATAGATGCAGAAAAAGCATTTGACAAAATACAGCACCCTAGGGGCGCCTGGGTGGCGCAGTCGGTTAAGCGTCCGACTTCAGCCAGGTCACGATCTCGCGGTCCGTGAGTTCGAGCCCCGCGTCAGGCTCTGGGCTGATGGCTCAGAGCCTGGAGCCTGTTTCCGATTCTGTGTCTCCCTCTCTCTCTGCCCCTCCCCCGTTCATGCTCTGTCTCTCTCTGTCCCAAAAATAAATAAACGTTGAAAAAAAAAAATTAAAAAAAAAAAAAATACAGCACGCTTTCTTAATTAAAACCATCAGGAAAGTCGGAATGGAAGGAATATACCTTAACATCGGAAGAGCCATATATGAAAGGCCCACAGCTAATATTATCCTCAAGGGGGAAAAACTGAGAACTTTCCCCTGAGATCAGGAAAATGACAGGGATATCTACTCTCACCACTGTTGTTTAACATAGTGTTGGAAGTCCTAGCCTCAGTAATCAGACAACAAAACAAAACAAAAGGCATCCAAATTGGCAAAGAAAAAGTCAAACTTCCACTCTTCACAGATGACATGATACTCTACATGGAAAACATGAACAACTCCACCAAAAAACTTCTAGAGCTGATACAAGAATTCAGTGAATTTGCAGGCTATAAAATCAATGTACAGAAATTGGTTGCATTTATATACACCAATAAGAAGCTACAGAAAGAGATATCAGGGAATTGATCGATCCCATTTATAACTGCACCAAAAACCATAAAATACCTAAGAATAAACCTAGCCAAAGAGGTAAAAGATCTATATGCTGAAAACTATAGAAAGCTTGTAAAAAAAATTGAAGAAGACACAAGGAAATGGAAAAATATTCCATGTTCATGGACTGGAAGAAAAAATATTGTTAAAATGTCAATACTACCCAAAGCAATCTACATATTCAATGCAATCCCAATCAAAACAGCACCAACATTCTTCACAGAGCTAGAACAAACAATCCTGAAATTTGTATGGAACCACAAAAGGCCCTGAATAGCCAAAGTAAAGATGAAAAAGAAAAAGCTGGAGGCATCACAATCCCATACTTTAACCTGTCATACAAAGCTATAATCATTAAGCAGTATGGTATTGGCACAAAAACAGACACATAGATCAGAGAAATAGAATAAAGAACCCAGAAATGGACCCACAAATATATGGCCAACTAATCTTTGACAAAGCAGGAAAAAATGTCCAGTGGAAAAAAGACAGTCTCTTTCACAAATGGTGCTGGGAGAACTGGACAGCAACATGCTGAAGAATGAAACTGGACCACTTTCTTACACCCTACACAGAAGAAACTCAAAACGAGTGAAAGACCTAAATGTGAGACAGGAAACCATCAAAATCCAGGAGGAAAAAGCAGGCAGCCACCTCTTTGACCTCAGCTGCAGCAACTTCTTACTTGACATGTCTCTGAAGGCAAGGGAAATAAAAGAAAAAATGAATCAAGATAAAGAGCTTCTGTGTGGGAAAGGAAACAATCAACAGCACTGAAAGGCAACCAACGGAATGGGAAAAGATATTTGCAAATGACATATCAGATAGAGGGCTAGTATCCAAAATCTATAAAGAACTCACCAAACTCCACACCCGAAAAACAAATAATCCAGTGAAGAAATGGGCAGAAGACATGAATAGGCACTTTACCAAAGAAGGCATCCAGATGGCCAACAGACACATGAAACAATGTTCAACGTCATTCATCATCAGGGAAACATAAATCAAAGCCACACTGAGATACCACCTCATACCAGTGAGAGTGGCTAAAATGAACAAATCAGGAAACTACAGATGCTGGTGAGGATGTGGAGAAATGGGAACACTCTTGCACTGTTGGTGGGGATGCAAACTGGTACAGCCGCTCTAGAAAACAGTGTGGATATTCCTCAAAAAATTAAAAATAGAACTACCCTATGACCCAGCAATAGCACTGCTAATAATTTGCTCAAGGGATACAGGAGTGCTGATGCATAGGGGCCCATGTACTCTAATGTTTACAACAGCACTATCAACAATAGCCAAATTATGGAAAGAGCCTAAATGTCCATGAACTGATGAATGGATAAAGATGTAGTTTATATATACAATGGAATACTACTTGGCAATGAGAAAGAATAAAATCATGCTATTTGCATCAATGTGGATGGAACTGGAGGGTATTATGCTAAGTGAAATAAGTCAGTCACAGAAAGACAGATATCATATGTTTTCACTCATGTGGATGATTAAAAACTTAACAGAAGACTATGGGGGAAGAGAACGGAGGAAAAATAGCTACAAACAGAGGAAGGGGGGCAAACCATAAGAGACTCTTAAATACAGAGAACAAACTGAGGGTGGATGGGGGTGGGGAAGGGGGAGAAAGTGGGTGATGGGCATTGAGGAGGTCACTTGTTGGGATGAGCACTGGATGTTGCATGTAAGCCAACTTGACAATAAATTATAATTAAAAAAAAAAAAAAAGAAGCGAAGGATACATGGCAGCATTTAAGAAGAGAAGGATACAAGATGATAGGGATATCCTAAACTCATCTCCTCCCACATACACACCAAATCTACAGTCACAAATGGATCACTACCCTCTGAAAAAGATGTAAAAACTGAAAACTAGACGAAATGCTCTATACGACAAAGGATAAAAAGATCTTATTGCAATGGGGAGAAGAGGCAAAGAGACACAGTCTTCCAAAAACCCCACCCCTGGTGCAGTGATAAACAATAAGGATGGATATCACCAGACAGGCACTTGTCCCAGAGAAGCAAAGGGTTGGTACCCTACATCAGGCACCTTGGCCACTGGGATTTGTACCAGCCCAGGGAGATGAGACCCAAGAATGTCTACCTTGGAAAACCAACCAGGGCTGAAAGTGGTTACTTAAGTGCTATAGGAAACTGACATTTCCTTCTTGGAAGGCTCATGTATGGTTTTGCTTACCCTAAGATCCAGAAAAAAATCAGCAGATTGAAAATATCTAGACAATATGTGAGGGAGATTAATTTACTAATCTAGGGTCATCAGCTGGAGGAATAGGGGCCAGTTGAGCTGTTCGTCAGAACTGGAGACACTGGCAGATGCTATTGTTGCACTCTCCATAAAACCTGCTAGCATAGTTGAGCAAGCTTGGATACAGTACACTTCCATGGCCTTGCTGGGACAGGGGGTGAGTAGTTATGGCACTTACTGAGGCCAGAGGGTACAAGTGGTTACAGTGCTCCCCTGTTCCCTAGCTGGAGCAGGAAATCTCCTGGTACTTAGCTAAAGTCTTTGAGCATGGGCAGTTCTGACACTCCCCTGCCCCTGACCAAAGCTGGCAAGCGCAAGTAGTCCAGCATTGTTCTAAACAGCCTAAAGCCCGTGTGTACACAAAGATGAGGCATGCTCTTGCTGCACTGCTGAAGCCCACAGATACATGGAGTCAAGACATTTTTCCACTGCCTTTCTGAAACCCATGAGCATGCCCTGCCCCCTACACCCTGCCTAGCTAAAGCCAAGAGGCACATACAATCAAAACAAGGGATGCTCCTTGATCACCTGGTCTTTGTGGCCAACAGGGAGGGCATTCCAGAGCTCTACAAAAATGTAACAATCAGAAATACCGTTCTTGGCAGACTACCACCCCTAGGGCACTGTACAGACAACAGACTGAAACACAACCCCAATACTCCTGTGAGAAAGGCCTATTTACTTCATCTGGTACTCTAGCTTAAGGGACAGGCTTAAGGTTTCTCATACATGTAAAGGCTAAGGAGGCCCCCCAGGGAACATAAGCAGGAAAATATCATCCTTATGCACATCCTTGGCATTGCTACACCTAAACAAGATTTCCCAGAAAAAAAGCTTATACACTCATCTAAAACCATGATTCTTACAACTGTCACCTAGGAAACACCTCTGGACCTTCTGGTCTGGAGGCCAACAGAGATTAAAATCCCAGCTCCACTGATCTATATTTATTAGCATACTTTAAAAGGTGTTGCCTGAGGGTCTGGCTTCCAATCAGCCCGAAATTAGTGCTAATGAAATTCCCCCCCTGGTTCACTGATACACTGACACAGGGTCATTTGGAACACCTTCAACAATGGGAGCATAGCAAGAAAAAATCAGGTGATTCAGACAATCACAAAAGTTTGAGAAATTAAAAAGGGCCAGGGCAAGGTTGAACAAGAAGGATCATCACTAAAACAAGGCTGCTCCTTCAACATTGAGAAGGTAGCCATTTCACCTCATAGAGAAATATGGAGAGTCAATAAAAATGACAAAACAGAAATATTTTCCAAACAAAAGAGCAAGGCCAAACCTCAGAAAAAGACCTTAATTATATAAAGATAGGTAATCTACCTAATAAAGAACCTAAGAAATGGTCAAAAAGATGCTCACCAAACTCAAAAGAATGGCTAAACACACTAAGAACTTCAACAATGAGATAAGAAACATAGGTACCAAACAGAAGTCACATAAGCACCTAACACAGCTGAAGAATATAATAATAAACTGAAAAACACACTATAGGGGTTCAACAACAGACTGGATGAGGTAGATAAATGGATCAGTGAGCTAGAAGATAAAGCAATGAAACTCATCCAGACAGAGCAGCAAAAAGAAAAGGGACATTTTTCAAAATACAGAAAACTTAAGGGACCTCTGGGACAACATTCACATTACAAGGGCCCTAGAATAAGGAGAGAAAAGGGGCAGAAAATTTATTTGAAGAAGTAATAGTTGAAAATTTCTCTAACGTAAGGAAATAAACAGACATCCAGATCCAGGAAGTCCAGAGAGTTCCAAATAAGGTTAATTCAAAGAAAGCTACACGGGAAGATGGTGGCGTAGGAGGAAGCTGGGCTCACCACGCGTCCTGCTGATCACTTAGATTCCACCTACACCTGCCTAAATAACCCAGAAAACCGCCAGAAGACTAGCAGAATGGAGTCTCCGGAGCCAAGCACAGACGAGAGGCCCACGGAAGAGGGTAGGAAGGGCGGAGAGGCAGTGCGTGCTCCACGGACTGGCAGGAGGGAGCCAGGGCAGAGGGGCGGCCCAACGGCCAAGCAGAGCCCCGAGTCTGGCTTGCAAAAGTGGAGGGGCCAGACGGAGTGTGTTCCGACAGCAAGCGGGACTTAGCATCTGAGAGGTCATGAGTTAACAGCTCTGCTCAGAAAGCGGGAAGGCTGCAGAACAACAGGAGGGAGAGTTGCTGAGCCCCAGGACGACAGAGCCCAGTTTGGCAGTGAACAAAGGCGCTAGATAGCGCCATCTCCCTCGCCCATCCCCCAGCCAAAATCCCAAAGGGAACCGGTTCCTGCCAGGGAACTTGCTTACTCCACGCAAACACCCAACGCTGTGCTTCTGCGGATCCATCCCTCTGGCGGGTCTGACTCCCTCCTGGTGCCACAGGGCCCCTCCCAAAGTGGATCTCCAAAGGAAAAGTGAGCTGAGCCTGCCCCCCACCCCCACCACTGTGCACCCTGCCAATCCACCCCAGCTATATATGTCAGATCCCCAGCACCACAAGCCTGGCAGTGTGCAAGTAGCCCAGATGGGCCACACCACTCCACAGTGAATCCCGCCCCTAGGAGAGGGGAAGAGAAGGCACACACCAGTCTGACTGTGGCCCCAGCGGTGGGCTGGGGGCAGACATCAGGTCTGACTGAGGCCACGCCCACCAACGCAAGTTATTCAAGACAGCACAGGGGAAGTGCCCCGCAGTCCAGCACCAATCCAGGGACTATCCAAAATGACGAATCGGAAGAATTCTCCTCAGAAAAATGTCCAAGAAATAACAACAGCTAACGAACTGATCAAAAATGATTTAAACAATATAACAGAAAGTGAATTTAGAATAATAGTAATAAAATTAATCGCTGGGCTTGAAAACAGTATAAAAGACAGCAGAGAATCTCTTGCTACAGAGATCAAGGGACTAAGGAACAGCCAGGAGGAGCTGAAAAATGCTATCAATGAGCTGCAAAATAAAATGGAGACAACTACGGCTCAGATTGAAGAGGCAGAGGAGAGAATAGGTGAACTAGAAGATAAAATTATGGAAAAAGAAGAAGCTGAGAAAAAGAGAGATAAAAAAATCCAGGAGTGTGAGGGGGAAATTAGAGAACTAAGTGATGCACTAAACAGAAATAATCTACGCGTAATTGGTATTCCAGAGGAGGAAGAGAGAGGGAAAGGTGCTGAAGGTGTACTTGAAGAAATCATAGCTGAGAAACTTCCCTGATCTGGGGAAGGAAAAAGGCATTGAAATCCAAGAGGCACAGAGAACTCCCTTCAGACGTAACTTGAATCGATCTTCTGCACGACATATCATAGTGAAACTGGCAAAATACAAAGATAAAGAGAAAATTCTGAAAGCAGCTAGAGATAAACGTGCTCTAACATATAAAGGGAGACCTGTAAGACTCGTGACCATATCTCTACTGAAACTTGGCAGGCCAGAAAGGAATGGCAGGAGATCTTGAATGTGATGAACAGAAAAAATATGCAGCCGAGAATCCTTTATCCAGCAAGTCTATCATTTAGAATAGAAGGAGAGATAAAGGTCTTCCCAAACAAACAAAAACTGAAGGAATTCGTCACCACTAAACCAGCCCTACAAGAGATCCTAGGGGGATCCTGTGAGAAAAAGTACCAGAGACATCGCTACAAGCATGAAACCTATGGACATCACAATGACTCTAAACCCATATCTTTCTATAATAACACTGAATGTCAATGGACTAAATACTCCAACCAAAAGACACAGGGTACCAGAATGGATCAAAAAACAAGAGCCATCTATTTTCTGTCTACAAGAGACTCATTTTAGACCAGAGAACACCTTCAAATTGAGAGTGAGGGGATGGAGAACTATTTATCATGCCACTGGAAGTCAAAAGAAAGCTGGAGTAGCCATACGTATTATCAGACAAACTAGACTTTAAATTAAAGGCTGTAACAAGAGATGAAGAAGGGCATTATATAATAATCATGGGGTCTATCCATCAGAAAGAGCTAACAATTATAAATGTCTATGCACCGAATACAGGAGCCCCCAAATATATAAAACAATTACTCACACACATAAGCAACCTTATTGATAAGAATGTGGTAATTGCAGGGGACTTTAACACTCCACTTACAGAAATGGATAGATCATCTAGACACACGGTCAATAAAGAGACAAGGGCCCCGAATGATACATTGGATCAGATGGACTTGACAGATATATTTAGAACTCTGCATCCCAAAGCAACAGAATATACTTTCTTCTCGAGTGCACATGGAACATTCTCCAAGATAGATCACATAATGGGTCACAAAACAGCCCTTCATAAGTATTAAAGAATTGAAATCATACCATGCATACTTTCAGACCACAATGCTATGAAGCTTGAAATCAACCACAGGAAAAAGTCTGGAAAACCTCCAAAAGCATGGAGGTTAAAGAACACCCTACTAAAGAATGAACGGGGGGGCGCCTGGGTGGCTCAGTCAGTTAAGCGGCCGACTTCGGCTCAGGTCATGATCTCACGGTCCGTGAGTTCGAGCCCCGCGTCGGGCTCTGTGCTGACAGCTCAGGGCCTGGAGCCTGTTTCAGATTCTGTGTCTCCCTCTCTCTGACCCTCCCCTGTTCATGCTCTGTCTCTCCCTGTCTCAAAAATAAATAAAAAACATTTAAAAAAAATTAAAAAAAAAAAAAAAAAAGAATGAACGGGTCAACCAGGCAATTAGAGAAGAAATTTAAAAATATATGGAAACAAACGGAAATGAAAATACAACAATTCAAACGCTTTGGGATGCAGCGAAGGCAGTCCTGAGAGGAAAATACATTGCAATCCAGGCCTATCTCAAGAAACAAGAAAAATCCCAAATACAAAATCTAACAGCACACCTAAAGAAGACACCCTAAACCCAGCAGAAGAAGAGAAATAATAAAGATCAGAGCAGAAATAAACAATATAGAATCTAAAAAAACTGTAGAGCAGATCAACGAAACCAAGAGTTGGTTTTTTGAAAAAATAAACAAAATTGACAAACCTCTAGCCAGGCTTCTCAAAAAGAAAAGGGAGAGGACCCAAATAGATAAAATCATGAATGAAAATGGAATTATTACAACCAATCCCTCAGAGATACAAGCAATTATCAGGGAATACTATGAAAAATTATATGCCAACAAACTGGACAACCTGGAAGAAATGGACAAATTCCTAAACACCCACACGCTTCCAAAACTCAATCAGCAGGAAATAGCTTGAACAGACCCATAACCAGCGAAGAAATTGAATCAGTCATCAAAAATCTCCCAACAAATAAGAGTCCAGGACCAGATGGCTTCCCAGGGGAGTTCTACCAGATGTTTAAACCAGAGATAATACCTATCCTTCTCAAGCTATTCCAAAAAATAGAAAGGGAAGGAAAACTTCCAGACTCATTCTATGAAGCCAGCATTACTTTCATTCCTAAACCAGACAGAGACCCAGTAAAAAAAGAGAACTACAGGCCAATATCCCTGATGAATATGGATGCAAAAATTCTCAGTAAGATACTACCAAATCGAATTCAACAGCATATAAAAAGAATTATTCACCATGATCAAGTGGGATTCATTGCTGGGCTGCAGGGCTGGTTCAACATTCACAAATCAATCAACGTGATACATCACATTAATAAAAGAAAAGATAAGAACCATATGATCCTGTCAATTGATGCAGAAAAGGCCTTTGACAAAATTCAGCAACCTTTCTTAATAAAAACCCTCGAGAGGGGCGCCTGGGTGGCGCAGTCGGTTAAGCGTCCGACTTCAGCCAGGTCACGATCTCGTGGTCCGTGAGTTCGAGCCCCGCGTCGGGCTCTGGGCTGATGGCTCAGAGCCTGGAGCCTGTTTCCAGTTCTGTGTCTCCCTCTCTCTCTGTCCCTCCCCCGTTCATGCTCTGTCTCTCTCTGTCCCAAAAATAAATAAACGTTGAAAAAAAAATTTTTAAAAATAATAATAAAAAAAATAAATAAAAATAAAAACCCTCGAGAAAGTCGGGATAGAAGGAACATACTTAAGCATCATAAAAGCCATTTATGAAAAGCCCACAGCTAACATCATCCTCAATGGGGAAAAACTGAGAGCTTTTTCCCTGAGATCAGGAACACGACAGGGATGCCCACTCTCACCGCTGTTGTTTAACATAGTGTTGCAAGTTCTAGCATCAGCAATCAGACAACAAAAGGAAATCAAAGGCATCAAAATTGGCAAAGATGAAGTCAAGCTTTCACTTTTTGCAGATGACATGATACTATACATGGAAAATCCGATAGACTCCACCAAAAGTCTGCTACAATTGATACATGAATTCAGCAAAGTTGCAGGATACAAAATCAATGTACAGAAATCAGTTGCATTCTTATACTAAAAAACGAAGCAACAGAAAGACAAATAAAGAAACTGATCCCATTCACAATTGCACCAAGAAGCATAAAATACCTAGGAATAAATCTAACCAAAGATGTACAAGATCTGTATGCTGAAAACTATAGAAAGCTTATGAAGGCAATTGAAGAAGATATAAAGAAATGGAAAGACATTCCGTGCTCATGGATTGGAAGAATAAATATTGTCAAAATGTCAATACTACCCAAAGCTATCTACACATTCAATGCAATCCCAATCAAAATTGCACCAGCATTCTTCTCGAAACTAGAAGAAGCAATCCTAAAATTCATATGGAACCACAAAAGGCCCCGAATAGCCAAAGTAATTTTGAAGAAGAAGACCAAAGCAGGAGGCATCACAATCCCAGACTTTAGCCTCTACTACAAAGCTGTCATCATCAAGACAGCATGGTATTGGCACAAAAACAGACACATAGACCAATGGAATAGAATAGAAACCCCAGAACTAGACCCACAAACGTGTGGCCAACTAATCTTTGACAAAGCAGGAAAGAATATCCAATGGAAAAAAGACAGTCTCTTTAACAAATGGTGCTGGGACAACTGGACAGCAACATGCAGAAGGTTGAAACTAGACCACTTTCTCACACCATTCACAAAAATAAACTCAAAATGGATAAAGGACCTGAATGTGAGACAGGAAACCATCAAAACCCTAGAGGAGAAAGCAGGAAAAGACCTCTCTGACCTCAGCCGCAGCAATTTCTTACTTGACACATCCCCAAAGGCAAGGCAATTAAAAGCAAAAATGAACTACTGGGACCTTATGAAGATAAAAAGCTTCTGCACAGCAAAGGAAACAACCAACAAAACTAAAAGGCAACCAACGGAATGGGAAAAGATATTTGCAAATGACATATCGGACAAAGGGCTAGTATCCAAAACCTATAAAGAGCTCACCAAACTCCACACCCGAAAAACAAATAACCCAGTGGAGAAATGGGAAGACAATATGAATAGACACTTCTCTAAAGAAGACATCCGGATGGCCAACAGGCACATGAAAAGATGCTCAATGTCACTCCTCATCAGGGAAATACAAATCAAAACCACACTCAGATATCACCTCGTGCCAGTCAGAGTGGCCAAAGTGAACAAGTCAGGAGACTATAGATGGTGGAGAGGATGTGGAGAAACGGGAACCCTCTTGCACTGTTGGTGGGAATGCAAATTGGTGCAGCCACTCTGGAAAACAGTGTGGAGGTTCCTCAGAAAATTAAAAATAGACCTAACCTATGACCCAGCAATAGCACTGCTAGGAATTTACCCAAGGGATACAGGAGTACTGATGCATAGGGGTACTTGTACCCCAATGTTTATAACAGCACTCTCAACAATAGCCAAATTATGGAAAGAGCCTAAATGTCCATCAACTGATGAATGGATAAAGAAATTGTTGTTTATATACACAATGGAGTACTACGTGGCAATGAGAAAGAATGAACTATGGCCCTTTGTAGCAACGTGGATGGAACTGGAGAGTGTTATGCTAAATGAAATAAGCCATACAGAGAAAGACAGATACCAAATGGTTTCACTCTTATGTGGAATCTGAGAAACTTGACAGAAACCCATGGGGGAGGGAAAGGAAAAAAAAAAAAGAGGTTAGAGTGGGAGAGAGCCAAAGCATAAGAGACTGTTAAAAACTGAGAACAAACTGAGGGTTGATGGGGGGTGGGAGTGAGGGGAGGGTGGGTGATGGGTATTGAGGAGGGCACCTGTTGGGATGAGCACTGGGTGTTGTATGGAAACCAATTTGACAATAAACTTCATATATTGAAAAAATAATAAAATAAAATAAAATAAAATATGAGAACTAGAAAGAACAAAACAAAACAAAACAAAAAAACAAAGATAGCTACACCAAGATAAATTATAATTAAATGTCAAAAGTTAAAAATAAAGAGATAAATTTAAAAGCAGCAAGGAATAAACAAATTGTTACATACAGGGAAAACTCCATAAGGCTGTCAGCAGATTTCTCAGCAAAAACTTGCAAACCAGAAGGGAGTAGAATTGACATATTCAAAATGGTGAAAAGAAAATTTTGCAGCCAAGAATACTCTACCTGGCAAGAATATCATTGAGATTTGAAGGACAGGTAAGCAGTTTTCCAGACAAGCAAAAGCTAAAAGAGTTCATCACTATTAAACCAGCCATACAAGAAATATTAAAGGGACTTCTTTAAGCTGAAATAAAATGGCACTAATAACAAAACATGCAAAAGTAAAAAAAAAAAAAAAATCACTGGAAAAGATAAATATATAGGGAAAGGAGTGGACTAATCACTTGTAAATTTACTAAAAAGATTAAAGAGAAAGTAGTAAAATTAATTAAAGCTACAGTAATTAATTAAGGGATAAAAAAAGTGTAAAAAGTGACATCAAAAACATAAAATCAGGGCACCTGGGTGGCTCAGTCAGTTAAATGTCAGACTCTTTGATTTCAGCTCAGGTCATGATCTCACAGTTGTGAGATTCAGCCCCACTCCACTCCATACTACATGTGGAACCCGCTTAAGCCTTTCTCTTTCTTTATCTCCCTCGCCCCCCCCCCCACCGCCTCAATGTCTCTAAAAAATTAAAAAATAAAAAAACATAAGGGACGTTTGCATGGCTCAGTCAGTTAAATGTCTGACTTGTGATTTTGGCTCAGGTCATGATCTCACAGTTTGTGAGATCAAACCCCATGTCTGGCTGCATGCTGACAGCACAGAGGGTGCTTGGGATTCTCTCCCTCTCTGTCCCTCCTCTGCTTGCTCTCTCTCTCAAAAATAAACAAACTCAAAAAAAAAAAAAAAAACATATGTGGGGGAGAGTAAAATGTAGTTTTGGAATGTTTTCAAATTTAAGTTGCTATAAACTTTTATAAGACTATTATATGCATAGGAAGATATATGTAAACCTCAGAGTAAACACAAAGCAAAAACTTATAATAAATACACAAAAGAAAATGAGAAAGAAATCTAAACATAACACTATAGAAAGTTATCAACAACTGGGAAGAGAGAAAGAGTAGAAGAGAACAAATACAAAAAAAAGCCAGAAAACAATTTTTAAAATGGCATGAACAAGAAGTTGGAGCACAGAGGGCAGTCACGGTGGGTGGTAGCAGCAGAATGTTGGCTACCAGAGTGTTTAGCCTAAAGGGAGAAATTGACAGGAATACAATAATAAGTAAGGGATGTTAATATTCCACTCACATCAGTAGATAGATCATCCAGACAGAAAATCAATAAAGAAGAATTGGCCTTAAGTAACATATTAGACCAATTGAACTTAATGGATATATACAGAACATTCCATACAAAATCAACAAAATACACATTCTTCTCAAGTACAGATGGAACATTCTCCAGGATAGATTGAACATTAGACCATGAAACAACTCAGGCAGACTGAATTCATATCAAACATCTTTCCAGCCACAAAGGTTTGAAACTGAAAATCAATTACCCTCCCCCCAAAAAACAAACTGAAAAAACTACAAAAATATAAAGATTAAATAGCATGTTACTGAACAACAATTGAGTCATATTAGAAATTAAAGGAGGGACACCTGGGTGGCTCAGTCAGTTGAGTGTCTGACTTCGGCTCGGGTCATGATCTCACGGTTCCTTAGTTTGAGCCCCGCATCGGGCTCTGTGCTGACAGCTAGGAGCCTGCAACCTGCTTGGAATTCTATGTCTCCCTCTCTCTCTCTCTGCCCGTCTCCCATTCATGCTCTGTCTCTCTCAAAAAAAAGCAAACATTAAAAAAAAAGAAATTAAAGGAGAAATCGAAGAATATTTAGAGACAAATGAAAACAGAAATATACTAAAATCGAAGAGATGTAGCAAAAAGGTCCTCTAAGAGCAAAGTTCATAGCAATGCAGACCAACTCCAAGAAACTAAAAAATCTCAAATAAACAATTAACTTTACACCTAAGGAAACTAGAAAAAAAAGAACAAAGCCCAAAGTTACTTTCTAAAATGAATGAAATAATAAAGATCAGAGAGGAAATACATGAAATAGAAACAAAAATATAGAAAAAAAATCAATGAAACTAAGAGCTCTGAAAAATAAACAAAATTGACAAGTCTTTACTAAACTCAGAAAAAAGAGGTAGAGCTCAAATAAAATCAGAAATGAAAAAGGAGAAGTTACAACTGATATCACAAAAATACAAAGAATGGCAAGAGAGAGACTACTAGGAACAATTATACACAAATTGGACAACCTAGAAAAAATGGATAAATTCCTAGAAATTTACAATCTTCCAAAACTGAATCATGAAGAAATAGAAAATCTGAATAGAATAACTACTAGAAAGGAGATTGAATCATTGATTAAAAACTTCCCAACAAAAAGTCCAGGACCAGAAAATTTCATTGGTGAATTCTAAAAAACATTTAAAGAATTAACATTCTCAAACACTTTCAAAAAAATAAAGATGAAGGAAAGCTTCCAAACTCATTTTACTAGGCCAGTAGGACACTACAAAAGAAGAAAAATGAACACAGCTGCAAAAATCCTCAACAAAACATTAGCAAACTGAATTCAATAATGATTAAAAGGACCACACACCACGATCAAGTGGGATTAATTCCAGGAATGCAAGGATGTTTCCACATCTGCAAATCAATTGATGTGATATATCCCATTAACAAAATGAAAGATAATAATAACAGGATTGCCTCATAGATGCAGAAAAAGCATTTGACAAATTTCAACTTCCATTTATGATTAAAAACTCTCAATAAAGTGAATATAAAGAGAACGTATTTCAACATAATAAAGACTATTACAAACCCACAGCTACTATCATACTCAACAATGAAAAGATGAAACTATTCCTCTAAGATCAGAAACAAGACAATTATTTACACTTTTATTCAACATAGTATTGGAAGACTTAGCCACAGCAATTATGGCAAGAAAAAGAAATAAAAAGACATCCAAATCGGAAAGGAAGAAGTTAAACTGTCACTATATGTAGATGACATGATTGATACCAAGTATAGAAAACCCTAAAAATTCTACCAAAAAACTGTTAGAACTAATAATTAAATTCAGTAAAGTTACAAGATACAAAATTAAGATACAAAAATCAATTGTGTTTCTACACACTAATAATGAACTACCAAAAAGAGAAATCAAGACAACTATCATATTTACAATTACATCAAAAAGGATAAAATACCTAGCAGTAAATTTAAACAAAGAGATAAAAGATGTGTACACTGAAAACTATACACATTGATGAAATAAATGGAAGAAGACACAAAATGGCAAGATATTCCATGTTCATGGATTGAGAAAACTAATAAAATGTCCATAGGACCCAAAGGAATATACAGATTCAATGAAATACCTATGCAAACTCTGATGGCATTTTTCACAGAACTAGAATAGTTCTGAAATTTGTATAAAACCATAAAAGATCCCAAAATGGTAAAACAATCTTGAGAAAGAACAAAGCCAGAGGTATCACACTCCTTGATTTTAAACAATATTACAAAACCATAGTAATCAAAAAAAGTACAGTATTGGCACTAAAACAGACACAGAGATCAATGGAATAAAATAGAGTGCTCAGAAGTAAACCCATGCTTATATGGTCAAATAATTTACAACAGAGGAGGCAAGAATATGCAATAGGGAAAGGACAGTCTCTTCTATTCTGGGTTACACAGACCAGAAGCTCCAGAGAATTTATACCTCCCAAGAAGCCTTTAAATAATGGCTAATACAAGTTTCTATAAAATACACATTCCGCAAAGTACCTCTATGGGATCAAACTCCACTTGCCCATTTTGATAACTGGCTTTAAAAATGCACTCTTGGGGCTCTTGGGTAGCTCAGTTGAGTAGCTCTTGGCTTTTGGCTCAGGTCATGATGCCAGGGTCATGGGATTGAGCCCCCCATTGTGTATGAAGACTGCTTGGGATGCTCTGTCTCTCTCTCTCTCTCACCCACTACCCCTCTCTCCCACTTGTGGTTGCTCTATCTTTCTCTCTCTCTAAAATACATTTTTAAAAAATGCACTCTAGGGGTGCCTCAGTGGCTCACTTGGTTAAGTGTCCGACTTCAGCTCAGGTCATGATCTCGCAATTCATGAGTTTGAGCCCCACATCGGGCTCTGTGCTGACTGCTCAGAGCCTAGAGCTTACTTCAGATTCTGTGTCTCCCTCTCTCTCTCCCCCTCCCTCTCTCTCTGTCTCTCTCAAAAACAGACATTAAAAAAATAATTCATTTAAAAAAATTAAAAAATGCACTCTTACATCCATGTTCATGGCAGCATTATTGGCAGTAGCCAAAATGTAGAAACAACCCAAGTGTCCACTGACAGATAAATGGATACACAAAACATAATACACACCTACAGTGGAATATTATTCAGCCTTAAAAATGAAGGAAACCCTGACACATGCTACAACATGGATGAGCCTTGAAGACATTATTCTAAGTGAAATAAGCCAGACATAAAAGTACAATAATTAGTCCACTCATATGAGGTACCTTAGAGAAGTCAAATTATAGAGTGAAAGTAGAATGGTCATTGACAAGGGCTGGGAGGAGGGAGGAATAGGCAGTGTTCAAAGGGTAGGGAATTTCAATTTGGAAAGCGGGGAAAAGTTCTGGAGATAGATAGTGGTGTTGTGAATATAAGTACAATGCGAATGTACTTAATGCCACTGAACTATATACCTAAAATTCTATAACATGTATATTTTATCACAATAAAAAATATCCTCTTTATTGGCAGCCTTCCCTTCTTTGTGTCATCTTCCCTACTTTCTTTTCTTTTAATGTTTTTCAACATTTATTCATTTTTAAAAGACAGAGACAGAGCGTGAGCGGAGGAGGGGCAGAGAGAGAGGGAGACACAGAATCCAAAGCAGGCTCCAGGCTCTGAGCTGTCAGCACAGAGCTTGACACAGGGCTCGAACCCACGAACCATGAGATCATGACCTGATGGATATTTTCATAGATTGCACTGTTTCCCTGATCCCTGCCCCGCCCCCCTTATTGATTTTTGCCATTTTACATTATCTATCTCAGTTAAATTCAACAATCTTTACAGTATCCAATTAGGACACTTTTTAGACATTCTAAACTAAATTCAACCCTACCCTCAATTGCTTCTTATATTCTGCTCCCTTGGTCCAGGATGCTTTTGATTTATTTTCAGCATGTTTTTCCAGGTCTTGCTGGCACATGTGAACTATGTCTTGTGGTTGTTTTGGTGAATTGTTTTCCTGGCCAAGCTGAGACTTGAACTTATTTATTGGCCAGGAAGTCATGAAGGGAAGGAAGGTAAGTATCATTGTATGAGCATTTACCTTAGTGAGGCTCCTTGTGGTCTCCAGGCAGGGAGAGCCTGCTATCCTATAGCAGTGGGGACTGGACCACTTCTT
Organism: Leopardus geoffroyi; assembly: GCF_018350155.1. Lineage (NCBI taxonomy): Eukaryota > Metazoa > Chordata > Mammalia > Carnivora > Felidae > Leopardus > Leopardus geoffroyi. The sequence continues at coordinate 122,519,488 of NC_059327.1, forward strand.
TAGGCTTCTAGGTTCAGCATAATTTTATGGTTCAAAGTTTAGAAGACACTCCCCATACGGTTTTAAGATTTCATCCCTTCCTGACCAGGGCCCTGATTTTAGTGTTGGAGGTTAAAGGAGGAACTATACATGAAAACTTATCTGCAATTTAGCTAATAATCAAATCCTAGACCTGATATTTAGCCTAATCTGTCCTCTGGTTACAGCCAAAGTAACCAGAGGAGATGAAGGGAAAATTCAAAGATGTCATAGAAGTTTTGTGGTTTTCTGCGGCACCTGGGTGGCTCTGTCGGTTAGGCGTCTGACTTTGGCTCAGGTCATGATCTTGCAGTTTGTGAGTTCCAGCCCAGCTGTGCTGACAGCTCAGAGCCTGCAGCCTGCTTCAGATTCGGTGTCTCCCCATCTCTCAGCCCCTCCCCTGCTCATGCTCTGTATCACTCTGTCTCTCAATAATAAATGTTAAAAAAAAATTTTTTTTAAGTTTCATGGTTTTCAGTCATGCTGTTAGTTGGTGATTGGTTAATTCAAGCTTGTTGTTTTGTTTTTCCTTCAATATATTAATGACACTTAACAAAACCCAACTAAACCCACAGTTCTTATAATTGTCATTGCCATTTCATCTCTCAGGCACTAAGAGAGGTTCAGGAATACCAAAACCAGTTTCTCTATTTTATTGTCTTCTATGACACCAAACTTAGCTCAAGCTCAAATTCAAATGTGTGCTATTGGGCATACCCAAAGCATACACACTTAAACAGTCAAAGGTCCTTGCCTTTGTTCTTGGCTATGCTTCAGTCAGGATTCAGTCTAGAGACAAAAACCACACCAGTTCATAAAGAAAGAAATTGTTAGGTAGCAATAAGGTTGGTTACTAGGTAACTAAAAAGGCAAGAAGAGAAAACTACACTGTAATAAAGGTAGCAATTGCAATAAACTGCAATTTATTGAGAGAACAAAATAGGATGGAGAGAACAAAAAGACAATGTTGTAATTATTAAAAATGGAGAGATGGGCCCAGCAGAGCTGAAACTCAGACCTCCGAGGAGGGTGTTCAGGCTAGCTGGGTCGCTGAGGGTCCACCATGGGCTACTTTTGCAAGGACTGGAATAACTTCTAACTGGATTAAGCTGCTGCTATGAGAGGGCCCTGCTGCTACTGGGGTGAAGAAATGATGCTGGGGTGATGGTCATAGGAAATGCAAACATCCAAGGATAAAACAGGAAACTCACAGGGCATATCAGTCTCCTCTCCTCCTTCCCAGTCTCTTCTCCTCCACAACCCCAGTGCCACCTATTGGCAGAGAATAACACAGAGCTGTGGTTTACAAGAGCCCCAGCATCACACAGCCAAGCATACAAGGGAGGTTGGAGTTGAGACAAAATAATTTAATGACTTTTACACTGGGGGAACAAACAGTACACAAGACAGATGCCAACAACCTGCCCACCATGTGTTACACACTTGTAATCCTCGTACATTTGTGTGTGTATCTAGAGATATTCTAGTCACATCCCTTTGGGTTTGTAAGCAGGAGGCCACTTTCTATCAGATAAAGCATATGTCCAAGTATCAAAAATATATAAAGAACTTCTACAACTCAACACCCAAAAAGCAATATTCCAATTAAAACTGGCAGAAGACATGGGGCACCTGGATGGCTCAGTCAGTTAAACGCCTGACTCTTGATTTTGGCTCAGGTCATGATCTCACAGTTCATGGGTTCAAGCCCCACATCACGCTCTGTGCTGGCAGGGAGGAGCCTGCTTGAGATTCTCTCTCTCCCTCCCTCTCTGCCCCTCCCCCACTAGTGTACATATGCTCCCTCTAAATAAATAAATAAATACACATTAAAAAAAAAAAACTGGCAGAAGACATGAACAGACTTTTCTCCAAAGACATCCAGATGATCAACAGACACATGAAAAGGTGCTCAACATCATTCACCATCAGGAAAATACAAATCAAAACTACAATGAGATATCACCTCACACCTGTCATAATGGCTAAAATCCACACCACAAGAAATAAGTGTTGGTGAGGACATGGAGAAAGAGGAACCCTCTTGCACTGTCTGTGGTAATGCAGACTGGTGCAGCCACTGTGGAAAACAGTATGGAGTTTCCTCAAAAAGTTAAAAATAGAACTACCTTATGATCCAGTCATCACACTACTGGGTATTTATCCAAAGAATATAAAAATGCTAATTCAAAAGTATATACGCGCCTCTATGTTTATTGCAGCTATTTTTTAATAGCCAAATTATGGAAGCATCACAAGTATCCATTGATAGATGATGGGTAAAGAAGATGTGGTACATATATACAATGAAATATTATTCAGTCATAAAGAAGAGTGAAATCTTGCCATTTGCAACAACATGGATGGCTAGAGAATATAATGCTAAGCAAAGTCAGTCAGAAAGACAAATACCATATGTTTTCACTCATATGTGGAATTAAACAAAACAAATGAACAAGGGGGAAAAAAGAGAGAGAGACAAACCAAGAAACAAACTCTTAACTATAGAGAACAAATTGATGGCTACTAGAAAGGAATTGGGTAGGGAGATGGGTGAAATATCTCATGGGGATTAAAAAGTAAACGTAACCATGATGAGCACTGATAAATACACAGAATTGTTGAATCACTATATTATTCACTTGAAACTAATATAACATTGTATGATAACTACACTTGAATTAAAATTAAAAACTTGATAAAATTTAAAAAAAAGAAAGAAAGAAAAGGCTATGCCCAGGCACAAGCAATTAGAGGTACAGCATGTGATAGGCCCTTGGCGTTCCCAAAGAATTTTGTAAGAGAAGTGCCATGCCGTTGGAAAATGTTGCTGGAAGTTCCACTCAAACTGAAGTAATCACATCAAAAAGAAAGTAGTAGGTAAGAGCATAACTAGAACTACCATGCACACACACACATACATAAACACATGAATACATACAGTAGGAACACAAGTAAGGTCTCCAAATACAAAACACTTTCCAAAAATATGTGGTGAGGGTTCCAGAGCAAAAGCCCAAATCAGCTACTCAAAGTGTGGACAGTGGACCAGTACAGGCCCAGGTATTCTTTGCTATCAGCCCATGACCAAGTAAATACCAAAACTGAGAGTAAACATTTTGAAGCTTCTGTAGCACAGTGGCAGAATACTTTTAGGTCTTTTGAATCTAATAATAAAAATTAGGGCTTATTCTTGGGGCACCTAGGTGGCTCAGTCCATTAAGCATCCTACTTCAGCTCAGGTCATGATCTCATGGTTCGTGGGTTCGAGCCCCGTGTCAGGCTCTGTGCTGACAACTCAGAGCCTGGAGCCTGCTTCATATTCTGTGTCTCCTTCTCTCCCCACCCCTCCCGTGCTCATGCTCTGCCTCTCTCTCTCTCTCTCTCTCTCTCTCTCTCTCTCTAAAATAAACATTAAAAAAATTTTTTAATAAAATAAAAAAATAAAAATTAGGGCTATTCTTGTCTTTGTCTTTATTTCCTATTTTATTTTTCTAACAATTGATTTTTAATTTTTTTTTATAAAAAAGTACCAGTCTACAATAGACTGAAAATATAAACAAAAGTCATCCTTCACTATGGGTAACTTGAGAAACACTATCCTAAACCAGCGACTTGCTCCAAACTGAATGGAAGACACATTAAATGGCATGGCTTGGCCCCTGGGCATTGTCAGCTAGTGCTCCGTGTGCATGCTCCATGGCCCAGGGAGCATCCCGGGAAAGAGAGTAGCTAGACAAGTTGGGACCAGTGGACTGACTTAGGACCAGGAAGCAGTGGCATCTCCATCCAGGCAGTTTGCCAAAAGGAGAAGATGCTAAAACTAAGGAGGGAAAGTAAAAGTGCTGGTGACTACTGGAAGGACACAGCGCCACACAGCTCTTCGTCACGAAATCTTCTAAGCAGCTCCTTGACATTTTCAAGTTTTCAGCCACTGTTTGCCATGAACACCCTGATGACCGCAAAAACTAGGGATATTTTTGTAAATGTGTTCTTTCCAGCATCCTGATTTTTCTCATGATATTCTGATAGCTAGAGTGCCAGAGACAAACTGAGATAACACACATATCAGGAAGAGAACACTTGAAGAGTATAAAGGCCATAATCAAAAGATAAATTACATACAGTAACTTACCTGGTAAATGGTGGATTGAAACCACCCCAACTCATGTTTACAACAAAGATGTACCATTTATGTAATTTTTAAAAACAAATAATTAAAAATTTAAGTCTTTAAGACACTATAACATGCTCTTAACTAAAATCTACAAGTCTTAAGTCACCTCATAAGTATTTTCCAGACAGATTCAAATCCTCTGGACTGCACCATCCCTCCGTAAAAAAATAATGTTTCCAGTGGCAATTATCTTCACCAATCCAGCAGACATTCTCTTCAATTACTTGTCTTAATGCATGGAGCCAGCCTTGGGGAGTTTCTGGCAGTCTCACAAATTAAACCCAGAATTGGCCGTGGATCTGTAAAGTACATAATGACTCTATACAGATCTAAAACTGTAAGTTTTTAACAGGAAAGAATTTTTAACAAGAAATTTATCTTGTTTATCTTTTTAACGTTATTAATACTCATGGTACAAAGGCCAAATTCGACCCTTCCCTATTTAAAGATGGCTCAGGTTACAGGTAGTGCTAAGCCTAGCCATTCAACGTTCAAGAAACAAATTGTCTATGTAAGAACTGTCTGGCAGGCATGGATGGCAGCCCGTGTATGATTTGAGCAAATCAGGTATGGTCTTTTACCTTTGTAGGGTTTACAGTCTCAAGGAGACAGACATTAAACATGTAAACTCACACATAAATACATAATTACAAATTGTGATAAATATTTTAAAGAAGATAATTGGCCAAAATGAACAGAACAGAATGAATCTATTCTAGATTGGAAGTCAAGTTTTAAATACTAAGGTGAGCTATAAATACTAACACAGCAATGTGTATTTATAATAGGCCTACATATAAGGTTTGTATTTGTGCTGAGTCTTTTAGAAAATATAACATTTATTGTCTTTTGTGGTATGTTCTGTGATTTTTTTGGGTTTTTGTTATTTGGTTTGGCAACCATGCTTTGCTCATTAACATTAGCAGGACATATAGCTTGAGCTATAATTCTCATTTTGTATTTCATTAACATTCAACAAAATGTACGTAATGTTTAACAACTCAGTATCTCCTTCTGTGGTTTCTTCAGGACTCTGACCTTTGTTTTCTCTGGAAGAAAAAGACATATGTGGACTCTACTTCAGAGCGGTTCAGGTTCATTCCGCGCATGTGCCCCTGCCATAACCTGAGATGCAGCTAGAGCTTGCATGGTAAGTCGATGTTACAGAATTACAGTAAGTCCATTTAAATCCTACACACTATATTCATCCTAGAGAAAACATGAGATGAAAAAGAGGTACAACTAGGGGCGCCTGGGTGGCGCAGTCGGTTAAGCGTCCGACTTCAGCCAGGTCACGATCTCGCGGTCCGTGAGTTTGAGCCCCGCGTCAGTCTCTGGGCTGATGGCTCAGAGCCTGGAGCCTGTTTCCAATTCTGTGTCTCCCTCTCTCTCTGCCCCTCCCCCGTTCATGCTCTGTCTCTCTCTGTCCCAAAAATAAAAAATAAACGTTGAAAAAAAAATTAAAAAAAAAAAAAAAAAAGAAAAAGAGGTACAACTAAACACCACTAAATTTAAAAGTGGAGGCTCAAAGTGCCGTGAAGGAAGAGTAGAGGGTGTTATGAGAGCGTAACACAAGGGGCCCTCACCCAATCTGAGGGGTATGGGAGGGCAACCCGGAACAAGGGATGCTTAAGCTAAAATCTGAAAAACAAGAGTTACATTTGCCCGGTATCCCAATGTGAAAATTATTATATGTTATTATGAATTATCTTATAGACACTCATCTAAAGATGTAAAAACAATCTCCTTTTTCTAACTAGGACCTATTAATTCTATATAATGTTTACTAACTTAACAACAATGAAAGTAAAAGGGACAGTATCCTAGAAGTCACAATTCTATTTACAGGTAATGGTAAGAGAAGGGAAACTACAGAGCCCAAATTTTATCAAACAACCTGAAACTTTACAGAGCAGCGGCTTACCTGAAAGAAAGAAACAAACAAACATGAACTTTGGATTCAAACAGACTTCAAATCAAATCCCTGCTCTCTTAGCTAATAATTGTTCAGAATCAGATAGTATGAACCTTGTTAACAGGAAACATATTGTCTACCTTACAGGGCTGTAAGAGAGGATGAAATCAGTAACAAAGTGCCTAATATTCACTATGCATTCAATAACAGCTAGTTTCTTCCCACTAAATAATTATTTTTAATTTAGTTAATAATTTAAATACCAAACCAGAATTATAACAGCAACAAACTCCTATGATTCTCTTTGACATGTCTGAATATGTTTTCTTGTGCACACAATTAGAGAAAGCCCGTTATAAGACTAAGCAACCAGAAATTCAGAAGCTATTTGGGTCAGCTGATGAGCCCCCAACTTTTGGTAAGGAACCAAGGCTCACAAAGGTATTCTGGGGCTTGATTTAGTTTTTTGTCGCTGCAGCTTTTGGCATATTTGGACAAAACCAGCTGTGTTCTAATTGGAAAGTAGGAAATGACTAATTAATGGATCCATAAATTATAATGCCATCCTATAATTAAATTTGTTTTGTAGAAGAGAGATATTTGGAATTTGAACCTTTAATATCCTCTCCACAAATATTAGTGAAACAAAGGCTAGTTTTGTTTGTATATGTGCCTATATGTCCTATAAATATGACGTATTTTCTCTACCTCCAGATGGTATTGCTAAAATTAATTTGTAAAGGAGCTTTATTTAACTGGTTTAAAGGCAAGTACTTGTAAAAACTGGGCACTCTAAAACTCAAAAAGAGGGGCACCTGGGTGGCTTAGTGGGTTAAGCATTCAACTCTTGGTTTTGGCTCGGGTCATGATCTCACAGTTCGTGGGTTCAAGCCCCACGTCAGTCTCCATGGTGACAGCACAGAACCTGCTTGGGATTGTCTCTCTCCCTCTCTCTCTGTCCCTCCACCACTCACAGGTGCACACTCGCTCAAAATAAATACACTTTGAAAAATAAATAAACTCAAAATGATAAAAATTAACCCAAATATCTTTCAAGTTCACATGCTCTGGGATAATCTTTGGTAAATTAAAAGTCAAGGTTGTTGGTTTAATTAAAATAGATATGTCTTTAGACTTATTAGAATTAAATATATAATGTTTATTCTGTCAAGGTTTACTATAGGTCAAATAAGCTCATGTTATCTCTGTTGCAATTTGTCAACAAAAATGACTTAAAATGATGGTTAATTTTTTCTGTGTCATGAACTTTTCATGGTAATTGTTAAAGAGCAAATAGGTTCAATAAATAAAAAGGTTTATAGGTGAACTTTTAACAACTTTCAAATCTTTAGTAACCTGAAACTTTTAAGTTTTGCTAGGTTAAATGATAAATTGGATTAAATTCATCAAATATCTAAGTCTTTTCCAAATAAGATAAAATACCAAAACAATTACTAAACACAAGTTTGTCTGCATTTGCCTTATTACAGAGAAACTCAAGATACCTGGGTCTATTAGAAACGTGTTTTATACGTTATTTAAAGTTACACTATGAAAAGAACATGTTTCTATAAGTTATGAATTTGCCAATATAAAGAATTCTGATGTAAGAGACAGTTCACAACTGGCTACTACTTAGTTTTCACTGGAGACTTAAGTCTCTAAAAGTTAAAATTCTGATGAATGTAATTGAGACTGCTAGAAATGATAAGGAAAGCAACTCTGCATGTAGGAAAGCAAGAGAGATATAAGAAAGGTATAAGACATGAAAATACATCTTTATTGCAGAAAAAAAAAAAAAGTGATTTCATCCTGAAGTGAGACTGGTTATTTAGAGAGGGAAAATTAGGACAAAATCTAAACGAAAATGGAAAGTTGTAGTAGGTTTATAAAGGGGAATATTTAGAAAAGAATGTTATATGTAGACAGGCCTAAGACTGTAATGAATAAGTTTTAAAAGTACACTGGTGTAAGAGTAGAATTCAGTTTCTCACTGTTAAAAAGACAAAGTTTTCTTGGATTGTTTGTCTGCTCTTGATAAAAAATCATGAACAAAGGCATTTCTTTATCTAGGGAATCAGTTTTTATGTTTTTTTCCTTATGAGGTCTTCAATTACTTACGATGGTTTTATCTTCTCAATATTAAAAGAGCTAAGTTTTTCTAACAACTGTGTAATCTTTTGTATTTGCCTTTAGAATCTCTTATGAACACACTGGTTAAACAGATAATTAAGTTTTAAGTTTTGTAATGATCTGTGATCCTATTGAGGCATGTGCTTTAAAATTCTGATTGTACAGACTTCCCAAATATTCACATACTGAATTAAGTCTTTTTGACTAATTAGGCTTGTTTATTTGCTATGTTAAACTACATGGGAAGCATCATCAGAGAAGGGATGATAAACCTTCTTAGGTTATATTGTATGAATGAATGCTATAACTGTACTAGAAAGTATTAAAAAATTCCTGGGGTGCCTGGCTGACTCAGTCAGTAAAGCATGCAACTCTTGGTTTCAAGGTTGTGAGTTCAAGCCCCATGTTGGGTGTGGAGGTTATTTAAAAAATAAGATCTTAAAAAAAGAAAAGTATATAAAATGCCTAAAGTTTTCCATTTTTTTTAATTGTTCTAGGTTTATTTTGATAGAGCAAGCAGAGGAGGGACAGAGAGAGAGGGAGAGAGAGAATCCCAAGCAGGCTCCACACTGTCAAGCCCAACACAGTGCTCAAACTCATGAACAGTGAGATCATGACCTGAGCCGAAACCAAGAGTCAGACCTTCAACCAACTGAGCCACCCAGACATCCCATGCCTAAAGTTTTAATATGTTCTTGTATAATGCTATCACTTGAAATCCTAATTATTAAAATGTTGTATGTCATAAAAATAAACAAATATTCTTGTCAACTGTATTAAAATGAATTCTCATCAGGTATTTAACCATGGCCATTTTCAGTCTTTTGCCACTTATGATCACTGTTTCCCTCTGATGCTCTTATGAGTGTGTTTCAGCCTCAAGGAGATTCATGAAAAGTACTTTTGACAAATACAAGTTTCTGATATGTTTAAGATCACAAAACTAAACTAAAAGTTTCTGGAACTAATGGAAAAACTGCATTCAAACAAAAGAAGAATAAATAACATTGGACTAAATGAATTGAGGAGGATAATTATAGTTTTTATGACTTTTATCTGAAACATTGCTGGTTGTCTAATGTTTGCTCTTCAAGATTTAAGGAAACTTTTTCCCTTAAGATATCTACAACTTATATGGGTGCCTGGGTGGCTCAATCGGTTGAGCGTCTGACTTTGGCTTGGGTCATGATCTCACAGTTTGTGGGTTTAAGCCCCGCGTCGGGCTCTATGCTGACAGCAGAGTCTGGAACCTGTTCCAATTTCTGTGTGTGTGTGTGTGTGTGTGTGTCTCTCTCCCCCTGCCCCTCCCAAACTCATACATATGTGCGTGTGTGTGTGCACGCCTGCACATGTGTGTGTGCACTCTCTCTAACAATAAACATTAAAAAAACTTAAGATATCTACAACTTATAAAAAATTGATTTTAAAAATGCTTTGTAAACAAATTAAAACATTTATCTTTTCCCCTTTATCTGAACCCTCTAGAATTCAAAAAACTCTCAGTGAGCATTCTTTCTTTCATGGCAATTATAATTATTTGCAGAAGCTCAATAAGAATCTCTTCTTCTAACACTGGTTATTTTACTAAGGCTTTGACTGGAATGTCCTATTTGAAAGAGACAGGCATAGACTCAGATATGATCAGACAGCTTTAAAGAACTAAAGTTGACTTTACAGAACCAATGAAGCCCTTTGGAAATTTTGGCCTGATAACTTCCTTACAAAGTTCCCAGCAGCCTTACCAGGTGAATTAAAAAAATGTAACTTCCTGGCAGGTGCAGGAACCTCAGGCTATTTGGGGCACCTCAGAAAGAGAGGAACTCACCCAAATCTACAGATCCTGCAAGTGAGTTTGATGGCAAATATTTGGTTTGGCTTCTGGCCTTGAGAGGCTATGAAAAGTTCAATCTGAAATCCCCTATAAAAATTTCAGCAAAGCAGATTTTTTAAAAACCTATATGGTCAATTGGTATTTTGCTGTGCTTATGTAAATAATTAACCAAGTTTATTAAAACTAGATTTGTTTCACAAACAATAAATTGGTCTTAATTTGGCTATATCTGATGGGAAGGAGGGTGATTCTGGAGAAAAAGATTATGTTTCAGTAACACACTTTATGGATGTTAAATTCTAGTTCTGATTAATTGTCTTTGAATGTTTGTTGTTTGCCTATAAAACTAGGCCAGATCCTGAATTCTTCTGGTTTCCTTAAATATCTGGCTATAACCCTCCAAACTGAAGTTTCCAATTTTCTCCAATTCTCTTGACTTGAAATCATTGAGAACTCAAAGTGCTCTTTTTCCTACAGCCCTGAAAACTGATGCTAGGCACTTTGAGGTAATCTTCAGAGAAACTGCCACCATGGCCCATGTCCACACAATAATCGTGCCTGCTGCTCTATGGGTCACTCAAAAGGATCACCAGAGACATTTGAACTACTAACGACAAAAATCCATCAGGTTACCCCTGCCTGCTCCCACTCCACCCAAGGATGCTTTAAGCTTGACATCTAGAAATCTCACTGGCAGCACTCAGGACTCAAACACTACATTTATACTTTGCTCCAAACGTTTTGTTTCCATAGACATGCCCCTTATTAATTACCCAACTGTTTGCACAACATAGGCCTAACTTTGATAGCCTACCTGCAAGAGTGTCTCTTAATATGAGGCAACTATTTTAACATATAACAACCATTTAATACATATGTATATATATATATATATATATATATATATATATATATATATATATATATGGCTTAAAGTCATGACAAGATTTATTTCAAAATAAAAACAAAAAACTTCTCTTGTAGGAAAAAAACTTTTGATTTTATCAGTAATCCAAATATTTGTCATGCACGTGTGTCCCCACCTTTTGTTCACTATCCTCCCTGCAAAAACAGTGCCTGGGGACCCCACAACAATCACTGGTATGCATACCCCCTTCCACACTTTCTATTTCTGGGCTTACATTCATGTGGTCTGCATTCCTGCTCCTGCTGATTTTTTTTTTTTTTTTTAATCATCCCATGGGTCAGCTGTCCTCCTAAACCTACTGTCATCTGTGTCACTTCACCACATGCTATACTTTCCCTCTTCTCGTATTTCTGAAAGCACCACCACCCCGAAAGCAGACTTTGCTGATGACTCAGGAAAGATACATTATAGTGCAGTGGGGCATGAACAGACAACACGCAATTTAATGTTAGATGCTGCTGTCCCCGTGTTCTCTGGCCATCCCCATGCTTGGGAATTTCCATGGGCTGTTTCTCTTCTCACTCAGATCTCATCCAAGCCTATTCTTGCCCTTCTCTACACTCTTCAAATCCTGGTACTTCTGTTGCACCCACAAGCAGAAGAATTATATGCATAAGTCTTAAAATCCACCTATTTTTTATTTCTATTTTTATTACTTACACAAATATAATTCTTCTTTGTCTACACCTCTTCCATCTAATCTCTGACCAGAAGCCCTGCCTTACAGGACCACCCATGACCATGAAGGCATTTTTTCTGCACCTGAGTGAGCCTTTTACTTTTCCTTGGCCAATTATCACAAACTATATATAGGCAGATTCTAAAGTAACACTTTTTCTTCCTGTTACATAAGTATGTAGTTGCCTAAATGGATGTGTATCAATGCATCTATGGAAGCTGCATCTGAAGCAAAAAGTTATAATTCCTTACCAAGGAGTGATAAAGACTTTGGGGCGCCTGGGTGGCGCAGTCGGTTAAGCGTCCGACTTCAGCCAGGTCACGATCTCGTGGTCCGTGAGTTCGAGCCCCGCATCGGGCTCTGTGCTGACCGCTCAGAGCCTGGAGCCTTGTTTCCGATTCTGTGTCTCCCTCTCTCTCTGCCCCTCCCCTGTTCATGCTCTGTCTCTCTCTGTCCCAAAAATAAATAAACGTTGAAAAAAAAATTAAAAAAAAAAAAAAAGACTCTTTGACCAAACCCGAGTCAGGCTCCACTGAGCCCTCTTCCCAAGTAGGCTCTGACCTTGGGCTCTGTCCTTGGCCTGCTTAGTCCAGTTTTAGCAAGAATCCTGCTGGATCATTTTAGAAAAACAAAAACAAAAACACCTTTGACATCTGATCTAATTCCTCTTTCCTCAACCTCACCATCTTATCACCGTTGTCTACAGGATCCTGTTGAGCCAGGCCAGCATGAATCCCCCTGGTCTTAATGTTTGCTCTGAGTAATTTTCCTTCCATTGACCCCCACCTTGCTCCTTGGCTATAAATCTCCACTTGTCTTTGTCATATTCAGAGGTGAGCCCAATCTCTCTCCCCTGCTGCAAAGCCCCCATTGCAAGTCTTCTTTACTGCCTTTAACAAGTGTCATGATTTTTTTTCTTTTACAAGAGCTAACTACAACAGAGAGTTATTAGAAAATGAAGGCATCCCAAGAAAATGATGTGTGTGCTTTCACTGACTCATCAAAATATTTTTATTTCTTAAAAAACATGAAAGATCAGAAGTCTGCTAGCCTCCTATTCAAAATTTTAAGAGAACTTCAGACAAGAATTCCTGGCATGTGGTTCTTCAAAAAATGCCAATTCGTGAAAGATAAAGAAAGCCTAAGAAACTGTTCAGAATTAAAGGAAACAAATGAGATATGACAACTAAATGCAATCCATGATCCTGGAATGGATCTTGAACTCTGGGGGGGGGGGGGGGGGGGGGGGATGGGAATATCCTATAAAGGAAATTATTGGAAAATGATTAAAACTAGAGTATGGGTGTAGATTTTTTCTTCATACTTTAAAAAAAAAACTTTATATTTTTAAATAACCCAAACTTACACAAAAGTGGCATGTACAGAACAAAGAATTTATCTACCTGAACTATTTGAGAATAAGTTGACAATGTAGTATCCCATTATCCCCAATTGCTTTAATGCATATTTTATACAAAGACATTCTCATGGTACAAACACCAAAATCAGGGCATTTATACTAATACTTTCCTATCATCTATTCCTCAAATTACATTAATTGCCCCAATAATGTTCTTAGAACCAAAGGATCCAATTCAGAATCACAAGCCACATTTAGCTATATCTTTTTAGTCCTCTGGACTGGAATAGCTCCTCATTCTTTCCTTAAATTTCATGGCCTTGATACTTTGGCAATTTTGCTATAACTTAAAAATGTCTTTCAAAATAAAAAAGTGAACCAAAGGCATTGTTACCTCAAGCAAAATTTCAAAAAGAACTCAATCCTCAAAATGGAGAGAATTTAACTAAAGTAGTTATTACATGTAATCACAAGTGTTTTATGGAACCATTGAGTAACTCTGTAATAATCTATAAAAAGTAGATTAGATTAGGTGATTTCAAAGGTACCAAATTTCTGCTTTACAGTGATCCTTACCAATTAATCTAGACCTTGCATAGGTGGTCCCTTATTGAATGCCATTCCCCCACTGGAATTTCTTAGGACTATTTTCTGAACTCCAAACTTTGCACGGGTCTTAGGGATCATTTCTAAAAAATCAATTTATAAGCTACACCTAAGGCAAAAATGAAACTAACTTCATAACAGAAAATAATAAATAAAAAAAAGAACAAGAACAAAAAGATTTGTATTTAAAGACACTAATGGTATACATTTCAGGATTCTGAAATGAAATTATAAAAGGAATAAAATAAAATGTCTAATGTTTAAAAATATGGCAAGAGTAGATATGTTAACTATATTATAAATATGTAAATGTTCTTTCCAGTTTGAAATGGTGAAAAACAACAGAAATATCACAAAGTAAAAAACTTTGTAATACCAGACCCAGAATTTGGGATTACACTTTGTTGGTTCTACCAGATGAAACATTTCTTCCCCCAACATAGTAGCTTACATTATACCACCTTAGAGCTGGGAAGGATATTAAAAAGACTCTACTTCAAGTCTTTCACTTTAAAGATGATGAAATCTAGGCAGAGAAATAACCATTCTTGCTTAATATTACATAATAAAAATGGTTGGGTCAGAACTTGATTCAAAGTCTCCTGACTCTTAGTCCAGTACTTTCCCCTACAAAAGAAAATGAGTCATTGATTTTATGTAGAAAGGGAAATCTTACCCACATATAAATATAGAAATGAAAATTTCTTGAGCAATTTTCCATAAGTCAACTCAATATGATATCTATGGAATTATCTGTCTAGCTCAGTTCTTCACTAAGATTTGCCTCTTCCTTAAGTCTATAAGATCCTAAGGGGTGCTTGGGTGGCTCAGTCGGTTAAGTGTCCAACTTTTGATTTAGGCTCAGGTCATGATACCACGGTTCGTGGGTTTGAGCCTTGCATCAGACTCTGTACTGACAGCATGGAGCCTGCTCGGGATTCTCTCCCTCTCTCTCCCCCTCCCCTGTTCATGCTCTCTTTCTCTCTCTCTCAAAACAAAACAAAAAAATTTTTAAACATATAAGATCCTAAGAGTCATCTTTGTTGATGGGACCACATGTAGTCACAGAACTCCCTGGGAATTTGAAATATAGACTGAAGAAAGCATTTTGATTCATCCTCTACCTAAGAGTCTGGCCTAGTAAAATGTGAACTGGGGAAATAGTAGTCAAAATTTAAACCACACGAACACAGATCAAAACAAAAGCCAGTCTACAGTAAGAGGAATGAGAAGGCACAGAAAGCAGCAGAGAAGAGAAATGGAGGAGTTCTGGTAAAAGTCTAGTGCCTAGTTCCAGCTCCTTCCTGAGCTGTTTTGCCTCTTTGCTTTTGGATTCCATGATACACCCCGATGTATTCATAAATAAATCTCTGGTTAATAGCTCAAATGAGATACTGCAACCAAACAATCCCAAGTAATGCTACCCCCTTTGCACTATGAAATAAAGTACACTCCCAGTAGCCCTTTATCTGTTTAAGGTGATATCCACTTAATTAACAATAATATATTTACACTTACCTATCAATATCAACCAATCTTCTCTGTAATGCTAAAGACAAACATTAGCAATATAGCAATTTGATCTAAAATCCTGGTACAGAGGGGCACCTGGGTGGCTCAGTCAGTTAAGCGTCTGACTTCAGCTTGGGTCATGATCTCGCGGTCCATGAGTTCGAGCCCTGCGTCGGGCTCTGTGCTGACCGCTCAGAGCCTAGAGCCTGTTTCGGATTCTGTGTCTCCCTCTCTCTCTGACCCTCCCCCATTCATGCTGTGTCTCTCTCTGCCTCAAAAATAAATAAAAACGTTTAAAAAATAAATAAATAAAATAAAATCCTGGTACAGAGAAAATCTAACACACAGGAGTTGAACCAATGACACTAATAAAGTACCCTTACTCAATCTACTAGCTTTATGAATCATGTAGTAATTGATACATACATGAAACAAACACACAGAACATGAACATGAACAAAAGTAGAAGGTTCCAATATTTATTTACCTATGCCTATTCATGGGAGAGGTTGTTCTGACTTTAAGCCATTAATTTTGTTTAAGTAAATCTCTAGAGCAAAGAAAAAAAGAGGGGCGTCTGGGTGACTCAGTTGGTTAAGCCTCAGACTCTCGATTTCGGCTGAGGTCATGATCTCACAATTCATGGGATCCAGCCCTGTGTTGTGCCCTGCACTAACAGCACAGA
This sequence comes from Leopardus geoffroyi, assembly GCF_018350155.1. Taxonomy (NCBI): domain Eukaryota; kingdom Metazoa; phylum Chordata; class Mammalia; order Carnivora; family Felidae; genus Leopardus; species Leopardus geoffroyi. The sequence continues at coordinate 122,535,332 of NC_059327.1, forward strand.
GCCTACTTGGGATTCTCTCTCTCCCTCTCTCTCTGCCCCTTCCCTGCTTGCATATGCATGTGCTCTGGTTCTCTTTCTCAAAATAAATAAGCATTTAAAAAAAAGAAAAGAAAAAAGAGCATTCTTTCAGGTTTATTGTAATACTAGTTCACTCCCCAGTATTCTTTCCCCCAGATAATTAAGCCTAACAGCAACTTTTAACATTCTCCCAGACAACTGTTATTGGCCTATGGTCATGTGACTTGAATTGGCCCAGTCAGTTTACAATCCCCCACGAGTTTCATTAGGTTGGTTGGTTAGTTGGTTGGTTGGTTTTTCAGAACCATCTTACCCTGTGACATTTCTTTTTTCTGGAATTGAGTGAGATGGCACTTCTTTTTCTGGAATTTCAAACCTAGTAATCAAATTCAAAACACTCCCTCTCACCTCTCTCCCAACTTCAAATGAACAAGGAAGCATGTAGTACCAATTAGGGATTCTAATCACAAGGGGAAGCAGCCCTTGATGAATTCAACAGTGACAACAGAGCATAGAAAAAGATAAAATCTTAGTTCTTACTGACATCATTGACCCACTCAATTAAATAACTCAAGAGCCAGCCCTGGCTCTGAAAATCTAATTAAAGCCATAATGATATTGTTTAAGCTAGTTTTGGGTCAGGGATTTCTATCATTTCCTGTTAAAAATGTCTTGAATAATTTAGCCCCTCGCCTTAGTCTAAATAAAATATCCCCAACTTTCTTTAGGTTTCCCAATAGCCAACTGAATTGCCTCAACTCTGAATTCAAATTTAAGTTTCAGAAATGGACCTACCAATAAATAAAGACGTGGCCTTTGCAAGGATCAGTCACACATTTCTGACAGGCTCGGTATATCTCCTATTATAAATGAACTGATTAGTATCATAGTGTGCAGACACCTATGAGTTTAACTTATTATGTCTCTTCTCTCAGAACTACATTATCTTGGATTTAAAATTTTTTTTCTTGTTTTTTGGAACTTCAAAATTAACAATAAAATCATGGGCCAGATGTTTATGACATGCTATATGAATATATTAGTCTGTATTCTGAAATATACGCTTTAAAAAGATTAATCATAAAAAGGTGAATTATATAGGGGCATCTGGGTGGCTCAGTCAGTTGAGAGTCTGACTCTTGATTTCGGCCCAGGTCATGATCCCAGGGTCATGGGATCGAGCCCCACACATCAGGCTCTGTGCTGAGGGTGGAACCTGCTTGAGATTCTCTCTGTCTCCCTCTGCACCTCCCCTGTTCACGTGCCCTCCCTCTCTCTCTCTCTCTCTCTTTCTCTAAAATGAAAAAAGGTGAATTCTATAAATTTAAATGTAAGAGTAACCATCTCAGCAATACACAAATACACAAGACATAAAACTGCACCAATTTTCTCAGTAACAGATATTAACACCTAATTATTCCATTCTACTACCTCCCTTCCTCTCACAAATCAAGAAACAAAATGCAATAGTTACTGTACTTTTTAAAACACATTGATCTCAGGTGGTAATTCTTCTAAAGTCTTAACCCAAACTATCTCAGATTAGAAGTATCTTTCTTTTTATTAAATAGCCTTAATATTTTAACATTGTAAGAATAACTACAAAAGTACAGACCAAGAGTGGTCTGGGGTTGGGAGAGCACCTTCACATTCCTCTTCATGTCCTCCTGGGAAGAGAATCAGAGGGAAATACCACTCAAATAGGCACATTTTAGCCAGATTTACTGCCTTCAGGCAAGGCCACATTTCATGACAAAACTTCTTTCATCACCAGCAAATGCTCTGTGATCTGGTTATTATTACTTCAGTGTCTCAATTTAGTACCTTCTTGTTGGCATAAACTGAAATGTTTTTATAAATCATCACCTCAGGCCTGTTTGCTTGGTAAAATCCTTACAAGAAAACAAAGGTCATTTAACAACATAGATCATTGAATTTCTAGGCCACTTAACAGATGTTGAAAACATACAGGTGAAAATAATTAAAGCAATTAATAAGATATTTACCAAACATGTAATTTAATTTGAGTTACTAGATTTACTGGAGAAACTGTCTTCCCTATACTGTGCTTCCAAATAATACTGTCCTTTAAATTACAGTCCCAGGTCAACTTCCAGGAATCTGCTCTTATTCCACCTACTACTTTTCCAATCCACCAGCATGATTCCTCCCTTCAAGGCAAGCTTTAAGTTATTAGATTCACTGATACATACTTCTGTAGATTTCATATTTTCAGCACTGTTTCTCCAATTAGACTAAAGGCAAGTTCTTTCTCCTTTCCCTAATACACAACTCAAATGCACAGTGGCACAGAGCACACTATACTTGAAGAAGATTCATCTAATTCTGTAAAATCATTGAATGATTTCAAAGTCAAATTGCTTAATTATCAAATATTTTACATTTGCAAGAAACTGCAGAGACACAAGATGAGTAAGTGTTTGTACCCAAAGAAGAAGGTCAGAAAAAGAACACCATCTTTCATAATAAAAGGCAGAGTAAGATGGACAATATTAAAAAATATATCAATTTCTCTGGATGCTCACAAGAGGGAAAATCATGTAAGGATGGAAGAATCAGAAGTTTCATTTGGAAGAAGATTTCTGAGATGAAACTTTAGTGAAAAGTAGAAATTCCAGGGGTGCCTATGTGGCTCAGTTAAGTGACTTGGTCTCGGCTCAGGTCATGATCTTACAGTTCATGAGATTGAACCCCGCATCAGGGTCCACGCTGACAGTGCAGAGCCTGCTTAGGATTTTCTCTCTTCCTCTCTCTCTCCCTTCTCTCAAAATAAATAAACATTTAAAAAAGAAAGAAAGAAAGAAAGTAGTAATTCCACCTGCAGTAGTGGAGGTATAGGAAACAAAATTAACAAAAGACATGGGGCACCTGGGTGGCTCAGTCGGCTGAGCATCCGACTTCAGCTCAGGTCATGATCTCACGGTCTGTGAGTTCGAGCCCTGCATTGGCCTCTGTGCTGACAGCTCAGAGCCTGGAGCCTGCTTCAAATTCTGTGTCTCCCTCTCTCTCTGCCCCTCCTCCACTCATGCTCTGTCTCTCTCTGTGTCAAAAATAAACATTAAAAAAATTTTTTTAAAAAAGACAGTATAAGAGATGTTCAAGTGATAGTGAATTTTCCAGATTTGTTGAAACAAAGTACCACCAGTGAAGGAGTGAAATAATAGCACAAAAAATTTATAGAGACATATATTTAAAGTCTTTTGAGTTCTAGGATAACAAAGTCATACCTAATTTGACAAATTTGTTGTGGAACTACTGAAAATTTTTTAATAGGGAAATTATATAACTTCCCTATAGAAATCTATTCCTACAGTGGGGTTTGAATGGAATCAAATGGAAACAAACCAAAAGGTCAATGAGAAAGTTGTGTGGGAAACACCATTTAAGAGATAGTTAGGAACCAGTTCACATTCTCTAGGATGGCTATAATGAAAGGAGAATAGCAAGTGTTGATGAAAAGCAGAGAAATTCGAAGCCTCATTCACTGTTGGTAGAAACGTAAAATGGTACATTCATTCTGTCAAACAGTTTGGCAGTTCCTCAAAAGTTAAACACAGAGTTACCATAACTTGAGCAATTACATTTCTAGATATACACATAAGAAAATTAAAAATATATGTTCCACACAAAAATATGTATGTGAATGTTTATAGTAGCATTATTCATAATAGCCAAAAAGTAGAAACAATCCAAGTATCCATCAACTGAAAAATGATAAATTGTGGTATACTTATACAATAGAAATATTATTTGGCAGTAAAAAGGAATAAGGCACTGAAACATGCTACAATATGGATGGACCTTGAAAATGTTATGATAAGTGAAAGAAGCCAACACAAAAGGCCATATAATGTATGATTCCATTTAAATGAAATGTCTAGAATAGGTAAATCCATAGAGACAGGAAGTAGATTAGTGGTTGCCAGAGAATAGGCAGAGGGGGAAATTAAAATGTATGGGGTTTCTTTCTTCTTGGGGTGATAGAAATATTCTGGAATTACTATTGGTGACATTTGCATAATATTGTGAATATATTCAACAACCACTAAATTATACACTTAAAAATGGTTAAAATGGTGAATTTTAAGTTAAGTAAATTTTATCTCAATAAGAAAGAAATAGGGAAGGAATGAACTACAATTATGGTCAAGTGAATAGAAGCACAAATGGTTGAAAACTTAAGGAATTAAAATCTACATGTTTTTACAGCTACCTATTTCAACGTTTATTTATTTTTGGGACAGAGAGAGACAGAGCATGAACGGGGGAGGGGCAGAGAGAGAGGGAGACACAGAATCGGAAACAGGCTCCAGGCTCTGAGCCATCAGCCCAGAGCCTGACACAGGGCTCGAACTCACAGACCGCGAGATCGTGACCTGGCTGAAGTCGGACGCTTAACCGACTGCGCCACCCAGGCGCCCCTACAACTACCTATTTCATCAGAGCTTAAAAATACCATCAATTTTAAGATCCACTGTAATTTTATATACCACTTTAAGAAAGAAAAATACTACCAATTAAATGATGATATGCCATTGGTGGTAAGAAGCAACTGATACCAGAAACTTTATCTTGTAGAAGCACCTGGCTGGCTCAGTTGGCTGAGCATCCAACTTTGGCTCGGGTCATGATCTCACGGCTCATGAGTTCAAGCCCCATGTGGGGCTCTGTGCTGACAGCTTAGGGCCTAGAACCTGCTTCAGATTCTGTCTCCCTCTGTCTCTGCCCTTCCCTGCTTTCAATGTCTCTCTCTCTCTCTCTCGCAAAATAAATAAATACTTTTTTTTAATTAAAAAAAAAAGAAACTTTATCATGTAAAAAAAGTGCTTTAGAATCAAGGAAATGTATAATTAGAATCAGGAAAAATAAATAAATAAAGAGAATGATCTAATTTATTTAGAAACACAATGAATTCATAGGTCCCAAATAACCTATTTGGGTAATCATGTTGAGATTAATAAATTATTATTTTTAAATTATTATATATACACCAATGTAATAGGAGGGAAATTATACTTTTAAATGTATACAACACTGGGAACTTTGAGAACAAGCCTAAAAATCAAAGGTCAGAATAGGTAAAACCATTCTCTCAAGAAGAATCCATGACCTTTCTTTTTTTAACATTAAATAAGAAGCCCTCACATTCAAAAGCCCAGGAATTTACCATTCTCCATCTTCCTCAAAAAACAGGTTCTTTTGATATTTAAAGAAAATAAAAGTCCCTATCTTCAAAGCTCATCAACATGCAACACAAACAGAAAGGCAGAAAGAAGACTAATAAGTACGTTAATGGCTATTGTATATCCAAAATAAATATTCAATTTGATCATCATTTATTAAGCACCTAGAACTTTCCAGTCTCTGAAGTATACTTTGCAGGATATGAAATGTAAGTAAAATGCAATGTTTACAGTTAAGAAGGCAGTGGGGAGGTGTCAAAAAGGAACACAGATAACAGAACACAAGAGAATAATATTTGCTTCAAGTAGCTAGCTATGTGTGAGCAAAGCAAGATGTGTAAATACAGTGAGTGTTGAGGGGATTCAAAGAGGGAAAAAAATCGTACCCAAAGAGAAGGACTAAAAAAGGCAAGATGTGGGTCTGGATGTAGACTTTAAGAATATATTAAAGTTTCGTAGCCACAGATGACAGAAGTAGGTTTTCTAATCAGGGCAAACAGTGTGAACCAAAGCACAGAGGCAGGAGGACACACATGGCATCAAAGAAAGGTCTATTTTGGATTGAGACAAGAATACAAATTGGGAAACCTGGAAGGTAAACTGTAAATATAGGTTGGCTTGTAGGTAAATGGCCTCGAACGCCAGAGTGAGAGGTTTTTGTTTTTTGTTGTTTTTTAACGTTTATTTATTTTTGAGACAGAGAGAGACAGAGCATGAATGGGGGAGGGTCAGAGAGAGAGGGAGACACAGAATCTGAAACAGGCTCCAGGCTCTGAGCTGTCAGCACAGAGCCCAACGCAGGGCTCAAACTCACAGACTGTGAGATCATGACCTGAGTCAAAGTCAGACGCTCAACCGACTGAGCCACCCAGGCGCCCCAGAGTGAGAGTTTTATCCTTAATCTGTAAGAATTAGATAGTTTCTTGATGGTTTTAGAATAAGATGGGGCGCCTGGGTGGCGCAGTCAGTTAAGCGCCCGACTTCAGCCAGGTCACGATCTCGCGGTCCGTGAGTTCGAGCCCCGCGTCAGGCTCTGGGCTGATGGCTCAGAGCCTGGAGCCTGTTTCCGATTCTGTGTCTCCCTCTCGCTGCCCCTCCCCCGTTCATGCTCTGTCTCTCTCTGTCCCAAAAAAATGAATAAACGTGGAAAAAAAAAATTTTAGAATAAGACAATGACATGACAAAAACTATTATGAATACTGGTCTAGCAACATTTTGAAACATGGACTGGCAAAGGGAGATCTGCAAATAGGAAAATCAGTAGGAAGGCTATTGTGATAGTACAAGCAAGAAGTAATAAGAAGAGATACAAGGAATTAAGATGGGGGAGTAGTATGAAGACTTTATGCTTGCCTTATCCCTCGAACACAGCAGATAAATATCAAATCATTCTGAATACCCAGGAAACCAATCTGAGGAGTGAAAGAACAAACTACACAACTAGAGGGAGAGAAGAGGCCACATCATGGAAGGTAGAAGGTGCAGAGACATGATTTGGGGAAGAAAAGAATCACAGGTAGTTCAGAGGGGAGGGAGCCCTAATCAGCAAGAGAGGAAAGAAAAAGTGAGACAGCAGGGCACAGGGCATTGCACAAGAAAAACACTTCCCCAAAACCACTGATGGAGAAAACAAGAGGGGCTGTAAGTTTTTTAATAAGCAGCAGAGCTCAAAGCCTGAAGTTTTAGAAGTCTGTGCCAATGTCAGGTGGAGGCTGGCAGGTGTAAAGGTGTTCCTGTGGAGGAAGGAGGAGGTCTGGGAGAAGAAAGCGTGGTTTGAGGATCCCCTGGGTCACACAGGGAGAGACACTTCCCTTTCTTGGAGTGCATTTGGGAGAACTGGCACTGCCTCTCCAGGGACAAAAGAGCCATCAGGTGCCATTTAAGCTGCCCCATTCATTAGCATAGGAGCAGAGGCAGCTGCTGAGGGCAGCTAACCTGGATGCTGGCTTTTTGCTGCACTTTACCATAAATCCAAGCCCCTGTGTGTTCATGTGACTGTCCTTCTGAGTCAAACCAGCACCAGTCACAGCACAGTGAGACTCCCCCCAGAGAACCAGCACAGGTCTGTACCGCACCAGGTACCTAAAATTTGGAGTTTTGAAACCCAGCCAGTGTGCCAGAGGACCACTGGGCTGACAGGTGGGCAGACGGCTTGGACACAGACAGGGTAAAGGCAGGGATCTGAGGGAAGGCTAGGACAAACGAGAGGAGATTGTTCGTTCTTCTGGGAGGACTTCCTAGACAGTGGCAGATATGAATTCTCCTCTCCAGGGAAGACAGAGCCAGCCGATGCCATTTTTACTCCCAGTCCCTCAACAAAGACTCACTTGAGTGAGCAGCACAGCACCCATAGTGGAGGCCTGAGCTGCTTACACCAAGCCCCGCACCCCCTGCACTCTATAGGTGCTTTGTTACTAGGGTAAGTGTGCCTTACCTTACCGCAGCAGTGGCCCCTCCCCCGGAAGACCAGCACAACCTCCCCCCATCCTCAAGCACCAGGTCTACTGACTATAGAGTGCTGCAAAGTTTCGGCTTTAGAGAAAAAAGGATCTAGCCTCTTTTAACAAGCAGACCAAAATACACCTAATTAAAACTTGCCATACAGTAGACAATGTCCAAACACTCTGCACTGCAGGTAAGGAAAAACTCTGCAAAGGATTGACCTGAAGGAAAGAGCAGCCAAAACACAAGAACAGAGTGCACACAGCACACACCACAAACACTTCCTGATGTGTCAGGTCCTGGTCAGTAAATGGTCCTTCTTAATATAGCCATTACCTTCAGGAGCAGGAAATATAACAGGCTTTCCTAACACAGAGAAGACCAAGACCTAGGCAAAATACCAAGATTGAAGAATTCATCCCAAAAGAAAAAAACAAGAAAAGATCACAGCCAGGGATCTAATCAAAACAGATATAGATAATATGCTTGAGCCAGAATTTAAAAACAACAATCATAAGAATACTAGCTACGTTTGAGAAAAGCACAGAAGACACCAGGGAGTCCCTTACAAGAGAGATAAAAGACCTAAAAATTACTCAGGACAAAATTAAAAACTGCTATAACTGAGATACAAAACTGACTGAATATAATGACCGCAAGAAAGGAAGAAGCAAAGGAACGAGCAAGTGATATAGAAGATAAATTAACGGAAACTAATGTAGCTGAAAAGAAGAGCAAAGGAAAAATATTGCATGACAAAAGTAGACTTAGAGAACTCAGCAGATCCACGAACGTAATAACACTGGTATCATAGTAGTCCCAGAAGAAGAGAGGGGCAGGTTTATTTAAGCAAATTATAGTAAAAACAAAAACAAAAACAAAAAACTTCCCTAATTTGGGGAAGGAAACATGTCCAAATCCTGGAGGCACAGAGAACTCCCATCAAAATCAACAAGGGGGCCAACACCAACAATAACATAGTAAAATTTGCAAAATACAGAGATAAGGAAAGAATCCTGAAAGCAGCAAGGGAAAAGAAATCCCTAACCTATAAGAGAAGACAACTAAAGTTAGCAACAGATCTTTCCGCAGAAACTTGACAGGCTAGAAGGAAGTAGCAGGAAATATTCAACCTTTATCCAACAGGCTGTCATTCAGCATAGAAGGAAAAATAAAGAGTTTCCCAGACATGGGGCACCTGGGTGGCTCAGTCAGTTTAGCAGCCGACTTCAGCTCAGGTCATGATCTCGTGGTCCATGAGTTGGAGCCCCACATCGGGCTCTGTGCTGACAGCTTGGAGCCTGGAGCCTGCTTTGGATTCTGTGTACCCCCCTCTCCCTACCCCTCCCTGACTTGTGCTCCGTGTCACTCTGTCTCTCAAAAATAAATAAATGTTAAAATATATATATATTAAAAAGAAAAAGAGTTTCTAACTAAAGAACAAACTAAAACTAAAGGAGTTTGTGACCAGTGAACCAGCCCTGCAAGAAATATTAAAGGGGATGCTTTGAGTAGGAAAGATCAAAAGCAATAGAGACTAGAAAGGAACATAGGAAATCTCCAGAAACAATTTATAGGTAATACAATGGCACTAAATTCATATCAATCAATAATCACTCTGAATGTAAATGGACTAAATGCTCCAAACAAAAGACATAGAGTATCACAATGGATAAAAAACTAGACACATCTGTATGCTGCCTACAAGAAACTTGTTTTACATAACACATGCAGATTGAAAGTAAGGGGATGGAAGGGTTCCTGGGTGGCTCAATCAGTTAAGTATCCAGCCCTTGGTTTTGGCTTAGGTCATGATCTCATGGTTTGTGAGTTTGAGCCCTGTGCTGCCAGCATGGAGCCTGCTAGGGATTCTCTCACTCCCTCTCTCTCTGCCCCTCCCCTGCTCTCTCTCTCTCTCTCTCTCTCTCACACACACACACACACACACACTCTCTCTCTCTCTCTCTCTAAATAAATAAATAAACTTTAAAAAAAAAAGAAAGTGAGGGGATGAAGAACCATTTATAATGCTAATGGACGTCAAAAGAAAGCTGGAGTAGCCAGACTTATATCAGACAAACTAGATTTTAAACCAAAGATTGTAACAAGAGATGAAGAAGGGCACTATATCATAATAAAATTATATATCCAACAAGACTTAACATTTATATTTATGCCAACTTGAAAGCACTTAGATATATAAATCAATTAATAGCAATTATAAAGGAACACATTAATAACAACAATAATAAGGGATTTCAACACCCCTCTTACAAAATGGACAGATAATTTAAGCAGAAGATCAACGAGGAAACAATGGCTTTGAATAACACTGGACTAGATGGACTTAACAGATATATTCAGAACATTTCATCCTAAAGCAGCAGAATACACATTCTTTTCAAATGCACATGCAACATTCTCTAGAACAGATCATATTCTGGGTCACAAATCAGCCCCCAACACATACAAAATGACTGAGATCATACCATGCATATTTTCCAACCACAACACTATAAAACTTGAAGTCAACCACAAGAAAAATTTGGAAACACCACAAGTACATGGCAGATAAAGAATGTCCTACTAAAGAATGAATAGGTTAACCAGACAATTAAAGAAGAAATGAAAAAATACTTGGAAGCAAATGAAAATTAAAACATGACAGTCCAAACACCCAGACTACAGCAAAAGTGGTCATAAGAGGGAAGTATTTGGCAGTACAGGCCTATCTCAAGAAGCAAGAAAAGTCTCAAATACACAACCTAACTTTACACCTAAAGGAGTTAGAAAAGGAACAGCAAATAGAGCCTAAAGCCAGCATAAAAAGGGAAATAATAAAGATTAGAGAAGAAATAAATGAAACAGAAACAAAAGAAAAGCCACTAGAACAGATCAATGAGACTAGGAGCTGATTCTCTGAGATTTTTTAAAAAAATTTTTTTAGAGTTTATTTATTTTTGAGAGAGACAGAGACAGAGAGTGAGTGGGGGAGGGGCCAAGAGAGGGAGACACAGAATCCAAAGCAGGCTCCAGGCTCTGAGCTGTCAGCACAGAGCCCAACATAGGGCTCAAACTCACCAACCGCAGGATCATGACCTGAGCCAAAGTCGGTCACTTAACAGACTGAGCTATCCAGGCACCCCCTCTGACATTTTCAATAAAATTGATAACTCTGTAGCCTGACTTATCAAAAAGAAAATAGAAAGGACCCAAATAAATAAAATCATGAATTAAAGAGGAGAGATCACAACACCACAGAAATACAAACAATAATAAGAGAATATTATGAGCAATTATATGCCAACAAACTGGGCAATCTGGAAGAAATGGACAGATTCCTAGAAACATACAAACTACCAAAACTGAAACAGAAGAAATAGATAATTTGAACAGACCCATAACCATCAAAGAAATTGAATCAGTAATCAAAAATCTTCTACAAACAAAAGTCCAGGGCCAGATGGTTTCCCAGGGAAATTCTACCAGTCACTTAAAGAAGAGTTAATACCTACTCTTCTTAAACTGTTCCAAAATACAGAAATGGAAGGAAAACTTCCAAACTCATTCTATGAGCCAGGATGACCTTGATTCCCAAACAAGACAAAGATCCCACTAAAAAGGAGAATTACAGAACAATATCCCTGATGAATATGGATGCAAAAATTCCCAACAAAATATTAGCAAATTTAATCCAACAGTACATTAAAAGAATTATTCATCATGGTCAAGTGGGATTTATACCTGGGATGCAAGGGTAGTTCAATATTCACAAATCGATCAATGTGATGCATCACATTAACACAAGAAAGGATAAGAACCATATGATCCTCTCAATAGATGCACAAAAAGCATCTGACAAAGTACAGTGTCCATTCTTGATAAAAACGCTCAACAAAGTAGGCATAGAGGGAACATAACCTCAACATCACAAAGGCCATATACAAAGACCCACAGCTACATCCTAAAGGTGGAAAAACTGAGAGCCTCTCCCCTAAGGTCAGGAACAAGACAGGGATGTCCGCTCTCACCATTATTATTTAACATAGTACTAGAAGTCCTAACATCAGCAATCACACCACAAAAAGAAATAAAAGACATCCAAATCTGTGCGGAAGAAGTCAAACCTTCACTATTCACAGATGGCATGATACTCTATGTAGAAATCCCTAAAGACTCCACGAAAAAATTGCTAGAACTGATACACAAATTCAGGAAAGTCACAGGATACAAAATCAACATACAGAAATCTGTTGCATTTCTATACACCAATAATGAAGCAGCAGAAAGAGAAATTAAGGAATCGATCCCATTTACAACTGCACGAAAACCATAGGATACCTAGAAGTAAACCTAACCAAAGAGGTGAAAGATCTATATTTTGAAAACTATAGAATACTTACAACAGAAATTGAAGAAGACAAAATAAATGGAAAAATAATCCACATTCATGGATTGGAAGAACAAATATTGTTAAAATGCTAACACTACCCAAAACAATCTACACATTTAATGCAATCCCTATCAAAATAATACCAGCATTTTTCACAGAGCTAGAACAAACAATTCTAAAATTTGTATGGAACCAGAAAAGACCCCAAATACCCAAAGTAATGTTGAAAAAGAAAAGCAAAGCTGGAGGCATCACAATTCTGGACTTCAAGCTATATTACAAAGCTGTAGTCATGACAATATGGTACCGGCACAAAAACAGACACATAGATCAATGGAACAGAATAGAAAACCGAAAAATGGACCCACAACTATATGGTGAACTCATCTTCAACAAAGCTGGAAAGAATATCCAATGGAAAAAAGACAGTCTCTTCAACAAATGGTGCTGGGAAAACTGAACAGCAACATACAAAAGAATGAAACTGGACCACTTTCTTACACCATACACAAAAATAAATTCAAAATGGATGAAAGACCTCAATGTGAGACAGGAAATCATAAAAATCCTGGAGAAGAACACAGGCAGCAACCTCTTTGACCTTGGCTGCAGCAACTTCTTACTAGACACACTTCCTGAGGCAAGGAAAACAAAAGCAAAAATTAGCTATTGAGACTTCATCAAGACAAAAAGTTTCTGCACAGCAAAGGAAACAATCAACAAAAGTAAAAGAAAACTTGTGGAATGGGAGAAGAAATTTGCAAATGACATATCAGATAAAAGGTTAGTACCCAAAATCTATAAAGAACTTATCAAACTCAACACCCAAAAAACAAAGAATGCAGTTAAGAAATGGGAAGAAGACATGAGTAGACATTTTTCCAAAGAAGACATCCAGATGACTAACAGACACATGAAAAGATGCTCAACATCACTCATCATCAGGGAAACACAAATCAAAACTACAATGAGATATCACCTCACAACTGTCAGAATGGCTAAAACTAACAACACAGGAAACAACAGATGTTGGTGAGGATGCAGAGAAAGGGGAACCCTCTTACACTGTTGGTAGGATGTAAACTGGTGCAGCCGCTCTAGAAAACAATGTGAAGTTTCCTCAAAAAGTTACAAATAGAACTATACTAGTTCTAGCAATTGCACTACTAGGTATTAACACAAAGAATACAAAAATACTGATTAGAAGAGGCACATGTACCCCAATGTTTATAGCAGCATTACCAACAACAGCCAAATTATGGAAAGAGCCCAAATGTCTATTGAATGATAAATGGATAAGAAAGATGTGGTATATATACACAGTGGAACATTATTCAATCATCAAAAACAATGAAGTCTTGCCATTTACAATGACGCAGATGGAACTAGAGTGCATTATGCTAAGTGAAACAAGTCAGAGAGAGACAAATACCATATGATTTTACTCAGACGTGGAATTTAAGAAACAAAACAGATGAACATAGGGAAAGGAGGTAAAAAGAGAGAGGGAAAAAAACCATAAGGGTCTCTTAACTATAGAGAGCAAACTAAGGGTTGAGGGAGGGGAGGTGGGCAGGGGATGGGCTAAAAATGGATAATGATTATTAAGTAGGGCACTTGTAATGAGCACTGGATGTTATATTAACTGATTAATTATATTAATTAATTATATTAATTGATTATATTAACTGATTAATTATATTAATTAATTATATTAATTGATTATATTAACTGATTAATTATATTAATTAATTATATTAATCACTAATTTTCACTCCTAAAACAAAAAAAAATTTTAACACAGAATAAATGGAGAGATACACCTTGAAAAAATACATAAATAAAATGTGGTATATATACACAATGGAATATTATTCAGCCATAAAAAGGAATGAAATCATGCCATTTGTGACAAAATGGATGGGCCTGGAAAGTATTATGGTAAGTAAAAAAAAGAGAAAGACAAATACCTATGATTTCAATTAATACGGAATCCACAAAACAAAACAAATGAACAAACAAAACAGAAAAAGACTCATAAATACAAAGAACAAATGTGACTGCCAGAGGAAGGGGGGGATGAGTGGATAGGCAAAATAGGTGAAGGAGATTAAGAGGTATAAATTTCAAGTTATAAAAAAAATGTCATGGGGATGTAAAGTTTAGCATAGGGAATACTGTGAAAAATATTGTAATAACTTTGTATGGTGACAGATGGTAACTCCACTAATTGTGGTGAGCACCTCATAGCATACAAATGTTGAATCACTATGCTGTGTACCTGAAACTAATTGTATGTCAACTATACTGCAATTAAAAAACATTTTTTAAAGCAGTAATAAGCTTATCTACAGTATAATAATAAAAATGGAAAGAAGGAAATGAAAGGCAGGTAGAATATACAGAGCTTGTAAACAATATAGAGAGAAAGGTCAAGGGAGGTTTCAGAACAGTAAAGAAAAGAATGGAGATGCTAGTGCCATAGGGAAGTCCAAGAAAGGCATCTGGAGTTGTAAATGAGGATAAGGTTGTTGTGTGAATGTGAACATTATTAAAATAGGTCTAGGAGCAAACAGAAACTCTTGTCTACAGCTTGGAGTAAAGGGGAAAAAGTCATAAAAATATGAAAAGAAAGGCCAGAAATTTTTAAGCTACAAAAGAATTTCTAAGGCCATTTTTTTTTAATGAGGCTACTAACAACTTTCAAGTTTCAATTATAATATAAAGATGGAAACCAGGTAAGTTAGGAAGGAAATGTGGGTAGTAAGAAAGTGGAAACAAGAAGCACAAATTATACTTCCACAAAGTGTAATAGGACAACTTAAATAATCAATAAAATATTAAAGTCTGTAGGAGATACTGGAAAACTATGGAGCTATTAAAAGAAATGACATAGATTTTTAAAAATACTGACAGAGAAAGATGGTAAAATAATCTTGTTAAACCTTTTAAAACACATAGAACACAGAACACTTACATGCACCAATATTAAGCCTCAAAATATGTAAAGTGAAAAGAAAATAACTATAAGAAATGAACAAATTCATAATAATAACTTAAAAAATTTTTCAATATTTATTTTTAAGAGAGAGAGAGTGCAAGCAAGGGAGGGGCAGAGAGAGAGAGAAAGACACAGAATCCAACGGAGGTTCTAGGCTCTGAGCTGTCAGCACAGAGCCCAACACAGGGCTTGAACCCACAAACCACAAGATCATCACTTGAACCGAAGTCAGATGCTTAACCAACTGAGCCACCCAGGTGCCCCCATAATAATAACTTTTAAATATCTCTCAGTAGTTAATAGAATAAACAGACCAGAAATCAGTATGAGCTGGCTCTGGTACACCACTGGTGCTTATTATTGTCATTAATAATCAGAGAAATACAAATTTAAAACACGATATATACCATTCACACCCACAGGCTATCAAAAGTTTTAAAGTCCCAACAATTCCAAGCACAGGCAAGGATATGAAGCAATGGGAACTCTGATTCTTTGCTGCTTATACATGTACTTTGTAAAACTCTTTGACTTTGTCTATCAAAGTTGAAGACCCAGCAATTCCACTCCTAGTCAAAATACTTAACAGCCAATATGGAGCATTCCATTTCCCACAAACAGCCAAGCAAGTGAGACTTCAGGGGAGTTCTGGCCTACAGCACGATAGGTCAACAGCTCCAGGGTGTCACATGAGCAGTAGGTATTTGCCTACTGGGGTCCAAAGATTACTACACACACCCCAGAACCTTTGGGGGCTGGGTGATGGGCTCACACATCTGGAGGGGCATGAGAGTAGCTCCTCAGCAGTGACTAAACAGGGCTCCTTAGGGCTACAACAGAGTTAAAAGGAAATTTAGGAATTTGGAGCAGTGGTTTTCTACCAACTGGAACAAAAATTTCTCTATTTTAACATTTGGCATCACCTTAATAGTGTGTACTGGCTGCATATTAATCCTAAATTTTCCCCAAGGAAACTTAAGCACATATACAACAATACATTAAAAGAATTTTTGGGGCGCCTGGGTGGCGAAGTCGGTTAAGCGTCCGACTTCAGCCAGGTCACGATCTCGCGGTCCGTGAGTTCGAGCCCCGCGTCGGGCTCTGGGCTGATGGCTCGGAGCCTGGAGCCTGTTTCCGATTCTGTGTCTCCCTCTCTCTCTGCCCCTCCCCCGTTCATGCTCTGCCTCTCTCTGTCCCAAAAATAAATAAACGTTGAAAAGAATTTTTATGCAACCAATGATTAGTCATAAGCAAAAAAAAAAAAAAAAAAAAGCAAAAAGGAAAGTGAATGATAATGAAATAGCCCAATGTGTATGAATCTCACAAACATGGAGTTGAGAGGAAAAAAAGACAGAAAAGAATACATATACTGTAGGAAAGGAAAAACAAGATAAAAACAGAAAGGGAGGCAAACCATAAGAGACTCTTAAATACAGAGAACAGGGGCGCCTGGGTGGCGCAGTCGGTTAAGCGTCCGACTTCAGCCAGGTCACGATCTCGCGGTCCGTGAGTTCGAGCCCCGCGTCGGGCTCTGGGCTAATGGCTCAGAGCCTGGAGCCTGTTTCCGATTCTGTGTCTCCCTCTCTTTCTGCCCCTCCCCCGTTCATGCTCTGTCCCAAAAATAAATAAACGTTGAAAAAAAAAAAAATACAGAGAACAAACCAAGAGTTACTGGAGGAGAGGTGGGTGGGGGGATGGCTTAATGAGTGATGTGAATTAAGGAGATCACTTTTGGGGATGAGCATTGGGTGTTGTATGTAAGAGACGAATCACTGTGTTCTACTCCTAAAGTTAAAATTACACTATAGGTTGACTAACTTGAATTTAAATTTAAAAAAATAATAATACATATACTGTGATTCCATTCATATAAATGTTTTCGTTTGTTTTTTTGTGGTTTTTTGTTTTCTTACTGATCAATACAAAATTATCTTTAGACTGATTCTAAACCCTTAACCTACTAAATAGCCACATCTGGTACAATTAATACAATTTCACTGTACCTTTGTTTCCAGGAACAATTATCACATGCCATATAAAGATTTTAACAGCTAAAACAAAACTATACTGTAGAGAGAACCATAAAACATAAAGAAATGCAAGGAAATTGGGGCACCTGGGTGGCTCAGTCGGGTTAAGTGTCTGACTTCGGCTCAGGTCATGATCTCACAGTTCATGAGGTCAAGCCCCACATCAGGCTCTGAGCTGATAGCTCAGAGCCTGGAGCCTGCTTCAGATTCTGTGTCTCCTTCTCTCTCTGCCCCTCCCCCACTCACATGCTGTCTCTCTCTTGAAAATAAACATTAAAATTTTTTTTAAAATGCAAGGGAATGATTACAAGGCTTATAAAGGAGAAGCCTGGGTACAGGAAGGATTCTGGGGCAGTAGAAATATCCTTTATGTGTTAATGCATCTGTATAATCTTAATGAACTTTTCTCTACTATCTTATATTATGCAATAAAAGGAAAAAAGTAAACAAAAACCTTCTTCAAATAAGAGCTGGGGGCAATGCAGTTGGCAGCTAAAATATGAGAGTACAAATCACATGAGAAATGGGCAGAGCTATGTATCACAGCAGCAAAAGAGGAAAGTGATTGGAGAATAACAGGGCAGGAATGGTATTTATTCAGACAGATCATTATAGGACATTGAGCACCCTGGATAGAAGTGGAAGAGATTCTTAAGTGAGAAAGAAACTTCCAAGGCTAGTTTGCCAAAGAAAAATGGGCACCAAGGGCAAAGTAAGCAAATACACTATTTCTTATTCTTGTTTGTCTTTTTATAATTTTGCTAAGAGAAGCTTCCTTCAGAATTACTCTCAGAAAGCAGCATTTTAAATGGATTTAAGTGAACTGCTAGAAATTTAAGGAAATTACTGAGGATGTGCCAAAATGCTTACTACAAGAGTAGTCAATTAAATATTATTTACAAAGGCAAAAAAGAGACAGATTTGAGTAACTATGCTGTAACAACAAAATACAATTTGCATTTGTTAGAAAAAAAGCTAGAGAAAAATAGAGAAAATATTTATAGTATATTAATAAGTAGAAAAATAATTACAAAATGTTATATAAGATATGATCCCATTTAGGAATACTGAAAAAATTTACCTCAAAATCATAAAATGAGCAATGAAATTATAGGTAGATTTGTTTCTTTTGTTCTTATTTGTACTTTGAAACTTTCTATAATTTATGTTGTATGTGCACTAAGACTAATGATATTCAAAAACATAAACTCAAGGGGTGACTGGGTAGATCAGTCGGTTGGGTAACTGACTCTTGATTTCGGCTCAGGTCATGATTTCATGGTTTGTGGGATCAACCCCACATGGGGCTCTGCACTGGCAGTGTGGAACCTGCTTGGGATTTTTCCTCTCCCTCTCTCTCTGTCCCTCCCCCATTCACACGTGCTCTCTCTCTCCCAAAAAATAAACTTAAATATATATATATATATTTAAATATATTTAAATATATATATATACACACACACACACACATACATGTGATATACATATACATGTGATTCACATATGTATATATATATATACACATATATAGATGTTCAAAATTGCAAAACAGCTACCAAAAATTATGTATTTGTGTGGTCAAAGACTGGGAAAAGCATACCAAAAGCAAAAATAATAGCATTAGAAACGAGGATTATAGATTTGTTTCCTTCCACTTTGTCTTTTTTTTTTTAAGTTTATTTATTTATTTTGAGAGAGAGTGAGCAGGGGAGGGAGGGAGAGAGAGAATCCCAAGCAGTCTCCACACTGTCAGTGTAGAGACCCACACAAAGCTCGAACTCACAACCCTGGGATCATGACCTGAGCTGAAAACAAGAGCCGGACGCTTAACCAACTGAGCCACCCAGGCTCCCCTCCACCTTCTTTCAATGTTACATGTATTTAAATTTTTAAATATAATATTAATTAATTACATCTTATATAGTTATATATTAATTACACAATTAATCTCCCTGTCTTTCCCCATCTATCCCTCTTTCTCAGGTTATTAAATGCAAAGCAGCTATTGCCTGGGAAGCAGGCAAGCCCCTCTGCATAGAAGAGGTCGAGGTAGCTCCTCCCAAGGCTCATGAAGTTCGCGTCCAGGTAAGTGGAGACTTTTCCTATATAATACAGAGAAGACACTCAGTGCAGGTTTGGCTTCTTCGGGTCAAGCCTATGTGGTGTGACCGAGAGCACCTAGAGTGTCACCTGTGGCAGAATTTCATTTTTAGGTCCAGAGAGAAACAGGAATTATCCCAGGAGGGGTAAATTATTAAATATCAGTTGTTATTAATAACAAGTTTAAAATTTAATTCAACTATCTTTACATTAACCATTAGCCCTGAGAATCAGACAAAGGAATTCACTTCAGATTAGAATTAGTTAGGTTTTCTTTTTGCTTTCTTTCTTTTGCTGTATTACAAAGTGATATTAAAAGAAAGATAGAAAATTTGGTTCAACACAAGGTAGAAGGAAGACCTGAAGTGCTGTCCAGGGCAGTATGAGGGTCTAAAATGCCCAGAGGAGGGACAGGCGTGGGTCAGCAGGGAAAAGACACTGCACTGAGCAGAGACCACAGACTGAAAGCTGGCAAAACTTCTCCATTTCCCCCCAGCTGGCCCGGCTTATACACTTCTCCTGAGGACTACCACAGTATGGGTTTATACATGAGGATGAATAAGACATCCTTGTCAAGAGAATCTTGAATAGTAAGGGATATGTTAGCTATTGAGACATTCCTTTATCTGATACCTCTTTTAACTATAAAGATTTTATTACCTCTGTTTCCTTTCATGTAGTTTCAACAAAATTTGCACCAGCCCTAGAAACCTGTGTTCCCTCCACTACCTCTGCCTAAAAGATTTTGTTTAATTTTCCCTACTACCTTTGATTTCTCCTCTCCTGGAGGCAGTAATTGCCAATTCTATCTCTTTGTATGACTCTCCAGTGACAGTGAAAGTTAGAAAACAAAGGTTTGTTATTTAGAGGAAAAGAATATATGCTGATATTTTTAATTGTGCCCCCCCTCAAAATGTAACTCTTTTATTGAGCTCTAGGAATGTTGTAAAGTGTCAAGGTGACATTGGGCCTAAAATTATCCTAACCCTAATGACATAATGACAGAAATAGGACTCAAGTCTGTGATTGCCTTGCAGATAATCGCCACTGCCCTGTGCCATACTGACGCCCATCCGATCAATCCTAAATTTAAAGAGGCCCTCTTCCCAGTGATCCTTGGCCATGAGGGCGCAGGAATCGTGGAAAGTGTTGGGCCAGGAGTGACCAATTTCAAACCAGGTATGTCTTTTCCTGATTCCAGTTAAATGGAAATGTCAGGATATTTCAGGGACTGATACAATCTTGGCTTTGCATGCTATTTATATATAGGGGATGTATATTATATTGGTCTCTATTTATATATGGGAACCATCTTTTCCAAAGACAAACTAAAATATGTTATCTATCACAGATAACAATGGGACAGAATATTTGAAATCAGAACTGATAAAATCTGGATAATATGGTCACTTTATTCACATGTAGCACTGAGAAACGGTCCTGTGAAGCAACCCACAAAGTGGGGCACAAAAGAAAATTTATAACAACCTCCTCTAAATAAAACAGAGAACCAACTGAATATTACAAAGAATTTAAAGAATGAGGATATACAGTCAGCCTAAGTGAGAAATATTATATATGTCAGTATTAGCTTATGTGTCTTTTTGAAACTTTGTAACATAAAAATAATATGTGAATGGAACATGCCAATGGGCTGAAATTTTTTACTTCCCATTTTATAACATTCACAAAATACTGGAATATGGGCTCTGTAATACTCACTTGTCAAGTGGGATGAACTGTATCATTCTTTCCTCCTTTAATGAGAATGCTCCAAACATAGGAGTATATTAGATTCCATTCCAAACAAGATCAGAGAAACAAATTGCTCCCATAAGCTTTGCATCCATGAAGTGCTCTGGCCAATGTAGTCCTAGCTCTGCCACTTATTGGCTGTGTGACCTCCACCAGTGAAGTCACTTTTCTGTGACACAGCTCAGATTTCTGTTTTCTAAAGTGGAGAGAAAAGGTACCCATCTCAAAGGACAGTTCTGAGAAGTAAATGAGATAATATGGGTAAACAGAAGGATGCCTAGCACATACTAAATGTTGAAAAAATGTTAATTATCATTATTGGGCTGTGATCATCAGAGGAAAGAAGCCATAAGTAAGTTGTATTTGAGTAAAAAAATAGAAAAATATAGAATTTGAAGTGAACTAAATGGTGAAACATGGCAATGATGTAAAGTTTAATCTCCATATCCTGCCTGTTGTTGTCCACCTTTAATAAGGATGCTCTAGGGGCGCCTGGGTGGCGCAGTCGGTTAAGCGTCCGACTTCAGCCAGGTCACGATCTCGCGGCCTGTGAGTTCGAGCCCCGCGTCAGGCTCTGGGCTGATGGCTCAGAGCCTGGAGCCTGTTTCCGATTCTGTGTCTCCCTCTCTCTCTGCCCCTCCCCCGTTCATGCTCTGTCTCTCTCTGTCCCAAAAATAAATAAACGTTGAAAAAAAAATTAAAAAAAAATAAAAAAATTAAAAAAAAAAATAAGGATGCTCTACTCCATACAAGATGTTTAGGAATGTTAAGAAAAAAAAGTAATAGTCACGATGCAGAGAGTTTCAGTGACAGCATAGCCTAAGACAGGACTCTGCAGCTAGTGGTATCAATGCAGATTTGTTCCCCAAGCGCCCAGCAGCAAAATAAATTAAATTAAATTAATAAATAAATAAATATTTTAAAAAATTTTAAAAATACAGTATATTCAATACTTGGGGAATCTTGTAGAGCAACAAAATATTGTAGCCATCTATACTTTCTGCTGAACATATATATACCATAAAGAATGGTGTTTTCCACTGATACATCTGGTAGAAACTATTTATAAGCTGTATCTTAGGCACCATCCAACACATGGCCTTTCTTTCCAGGTGACAAAGTAATTCCACTCTACATGCCTCAATGTGGAAAATGCAAGTTCTGTCTGAGTCCACTCACAAATTTCTGTACAAAACTCAGGTAAGCTCTATACACTATTAGTAAGAATATGAATTGGTATACGTATTTGGGGAAGTACACTGGCAATACCTAGATGAAGTTTCTATCCACCAATTCTAGTCCTTGGTGTATACAAGAAACTGTTGCAAAATTACCCAAAGAAACATATGCTAGAATGTTCACTGCAACATTATTTATAACAGCAATTAAAAATAGCCCAATGCCCACCAATAAGAGAACAGATTAACAAAGTGCTATGTAGTAACACAATGGAATACTATATAACAATAAAAAGGGCTAAACTTGATCTACATACAACAACACAGAATAATCTCACATAATGTTAAGGGAAAGAAGCAAGTTGCTGACAAACGTATTTAGTAAGATATCATATATAAAACAATATCACAGACAGTATAATTTATGGTTACATATGCATGTAGTAAAGGTATAAATACACTATTGGAATGATAAATGCCAAAATCAAAATAGTAGCTATTTCCACAGAAGAGAGAGGGATGAAATGAGGCTCAGTAATTTATTCCAAGGCCACACAGATAAAAGTCTTAGAACTAGATTTTGAGGGGTGCCTGGGTGGCTCAGTTGGTTGAGTGTCTGACTTTGGTTCAGGTTATGGTTTCATGGTTGGTGAGTTCGAGCCCCATGTCAGGCTCTGTGCTGACAGCTCAGAGCCTGGAGCCTACTTCAGATTCTGTCTCCCTCTCTCTCTCTGCCCCTCCTCCACTCACACTCTGTCTCACTCTCTCTCTCTCTCAGAAATAAACATTAAACTTTTTTTTTAAAAAAAGAACTAGATTTTGAACATAAGCAGTTGGACTCCAGAGTCCAAAACCTTTATCACCTTATTCTTTAATGAGACTACAGAAAAATCTATTTGTCCTTAATACTAATTGAAGCTAGTTATTTTGGAAGTTAAAATTATACTACTCTTACATCTAATCACTATTACTCAATTTCCTTGTCTATAAAATGGGAATAATAATAATGCTTATTTTACAGGGTTGTGGTAGATATTTAAAGAATTAATACACCTTTTTGCAAACTCTTAATGAAATAATGGATTTTGGCAATGACCATAAGTTCTTTCTAACATCACAAAAAGAGAGATAATAAAGTATTATGGGCCTCCAGATGAAAATACACAACACTGCCTTTGAAATATTCCTACAAAAATATAAAACCTGAATTAAATCAATCAGTTAGATTGAAAACACTAGTTTAGAGGAAATATAAGCATGGAGAAACATGTTAAACCCAATTACAGCAATGTAATCAGAAAAATCCAGAATGAGAAAAACTCTACAGAACAAATGACTGTTTCTTCAACAAATAAACTGCAAAGAAAAAAATGAGAGAAGTGAGCATCTATAAAGTAAGAGAGACTTAACAGACATATCAACCAAATGCAATATGTCAACCTGAAAGAATCTCTTTGTTTTTTAATGTTTATTTATTTTTTGAGAGAGAGATGGGAGGTAGGGGGCACAGAGAAGGAGACACAGAATCTTTAGGAGGCTCCAGGCTCCGAGCTGTCAGCAAAGAGCCCGATGTGGGGCTCAAACTCATGAGCTGTGAGATCATGACCTGAGCTGAAGTTGGATGCTTAACTGACTAAGCTACCCAGGTACCCCAAAGAATCTATCTTTTTGAGACACATACTAAAATATTTACAGATGAAATAGTAATGTCTGGGGTTTAATTCAAAATAGTCCCATGAGGGAGAGTGGGTGCTGGTGGGGGTGGCAGGTAATAGATGACAGAACATCAGCCATGAGTTGATAACTACAGAAGCTGGGATATGGTTGCACAGATATGCAACAACCTAGACTTCCTACTTTCATATATAGTTGAGTTTTCCATTACAATTTTTTTAACAATTAATATATGTAAACTCCTAAGAGAGTTTCTGGCCCGTAAAGAGTATTCAATAAAAAGTTTATCATCTTTAAACTACTTCTGATTATATTTATGTGAAAAGTCTCAAGTCATTTTCTCAATTTTTCTCTCATAAAATTGTCATAATAAACATGTAATGCCCAGGAATTTTTTCAGGAATGTAATCAGAGGTCCATTTACATTCTCTTTTTTGTGTCTTTTTTTTTTTTTTTTTTTGTAATTTTCTAGTCTAGTCAAAAATCCTATTGTTGATCAAGAACTAATGGAAGACAAAACAAGCAGGTTTACCTGCAAAGGAAAACCAATTTACCATTTCATGGGAACCAGCACCTTCACTCAGTACACCGTCGTGTCAGATATTAATCTTGCCAAAATTGATGATGATGCAAATTTAGAGAGAGTTTGTCTGTTAGGATGTGGGTTTTCAACTGGCTATGGAGCTGCAATCAACACTGCCAAGGTAAAAGTGTTTAATCACCAGGTTGCATAAAATAGAACTTACTAGGAAATAGCGTGATAAATCAGCTGGTTACCTTCAAGTCCTAGCTCTGAAATTTATTACCTCTGTGACTGTAGGCAAGTTATTTAACCCCTCTACACTAATTATTTCCTACAAATAGTTATGGGGACAATTAAATCATATTACATACATAAGATATCTAGCCCAGCAGCTGGCATATAGTTAGCACCTGGATGAGGTTAATTTCTTGTCTCTATACTGATATGCTACCTTATAGACCATCCCTGCCTTAAATACAGCATGCTTAAATATGTCCCCTAAATAGCAATGTTCATCCTGGGACAGCAGATCCAGTCAAGAGGCAACAGAAACTACAGAAACTCCCAGCGATCTCCATATAGCCACCTCTGCTTTCTCCTTGACCCTGCAGATTTCTCTCCCTCAAACTGTGGTAATTCACCTCTGCTTCTCATTGTGCCCATTTGTGGCTCCAAGGGAATGTCTCAAGTGACAGCCCCGATGGTGGCAAGATGCATCCCTGGGATCCCATGTTAGAATTTAGAAGCTTTCACAAAACTTTAATGAGAGACTGGAGAGATGTCACTATCATTTGGATGCCTCAAACAACCCCTTTATTTAAACCTCCTTGACATCACTCTTCATCCCTTGAGTTCAAACTACAAAGTGCAACCAGAGTGGTCTTTTTAAACAACAAATCTGAAGATTTCATTCCCCTTTCATTACTCCCCTTCTCCCTCAGTGAGCTATTGATTCTCCCTAATTCTCCCTTTGCAGTCTCACTGTTCCCCTGGGCCTGACCTTCAGTCTCCAGGCTCTAATCACCGTGTCTCCTGGGCTTTCCACACCCAGCTCCCAACAACAGTGCCTGGAAAGCTCCCCTACCTCTTCTGGCTGACTCCATTTTTTTCCCACCTCCTATCAGAAACCCTTCAGCCTCTTGGGCATGCATTGGGTATTCCTTCCAGTTTTCCCAAAAGTATCTGTGCTTATCCCTGTCTTCCTTCCTATCACACTATGGAGAAATTTCCCATTTATTTCTCCTCTCTATTAGACTATTTACTCCTTGAGGGCAACAACTCTCTCTTGTTCATTGTGATGTGAACAATCACTCTAGGCACTATGCCTAGCACAGAGTAGGAGCTTAATAATTTTTCAATGAATGAATGAATGAATAAAGCCAGATTCACGTGCAACGCTTAAAAATCTTTTTTTTTTTTTAAGAAAGAAAGAGAGAGCGCGCAAGTGAGTGAGGGGCAGAGAGAGAGAGAGAGAGAGAGAGAGAGAATCCTCAAGGGGCAGCCCCACGAGGAGCAGCGGGGGGGTGGGGGGGGTAGAGAGAAAGAGAGAATCAGGGCTCACCCAAAGTGGGGCTCATGCTCACCTAATATGGGGCTCCAGCTCACCCAATGTGGGGCTCGAACTCACAAATCTTGAGATTATGACCTGAGCGGAAGTCAGATGTTTAACAACTGAGACACCCAGGTGCCCAACCCCTAAAAATCTTGATAAGGCTTGGTTTTCAGCTTTGCAATCCAAATAGTCCTTTTTGTCAGGTTACCTAGAGGTGTTAGAGTGTCAAGGAAATAAACTCAGCCTAACCAAAATACCAGGGTGATCTAGTAGGCAGAATATGAAGAGAAGACTTTTCACTGAGAATTATGCCAACCAAGCAGACAGGAATGCTACTTTTGGCTATCACTGTATTATCTCCCTCCAAAAATTCATTCATTTATTCATTCATTCATTAATAAAAATTAAAAATCATATGCGAAGTCAGACTACATTCTGAAGGCTCCTGGAGGAAGGGGGTTAATTGAGGGAAGTTAAAAGCAGTTGTAACCTTGGCAGTCAAGGCATACTCTCCTGTACATAGTATTGTCAGAATTATTGCTCTTTGGGCCACTCTCTCCTGTCTGGACTCCATGAAGACTGTCACCTTCTACTACTCTAGTCTTTCTTCAGGGATATTAACACTAGAGATTCAGCTACAATTTTCTTTTAAATCCAATCCAAATTTCCAGGACCTGTTCTCGCGGTTGAGGAACACCTAAACCACCTCATAGGATGCTTAGAGAAGAGAAATGAATCTGATAGGAACAAGTTAAGGGAAGTGAAATATCATTAATTCTAGCCAAAAGGCAAGAGTTTTAATAAAGTTTAATTTCCTTCTGGGAAGAAAAGTGATGATACAACTTTGTATAATTAGTGGGAGACTGGCACCCAGCGTTACCAGGAGTCCTATATTCTTTTTAATCAGCTTGTATCCTTTACTGCCAAATTAATCATGTTTCACAGAGATCTTTGGAAGCATGAAAATGTCTTTTCACCGTGTTGTCTGCAAATAGATAATCATCCACTATGAATTATTCTATTTTCAAATTGTGGCGGGGTAGTTTATAGTGACCACCCCCCCGCCCAGGACCATAATCAAGGGCACTTTTACACGCAGCAGTCTAGTTGTTTAACACAAGTAATATAGTGTATTCAATTTATACTGTTGGAAGCTGTGTATAACATTGCTTCAATAAGGAAGATGCATTTCTACTTTCAATGACTCTTAGAGGCAAACTTTTAAACACAGTCTTTAAGGAGATATATTTGGATATATACTAAACATGTGCCACAACATTGTAAACATCACACTGTGTATAGAGAACATTATGAATATTTGTAAAAAATATATTTTATTTACCCCTGAGTAGCAAAAGTCAAACACTGTATGCCTGCCTAATATCATGCATAAATTAAAGTAAGAGATATACATTCTCTCTATTCCTTAATAGTTTTGTTTCCAATGTAGAATATATCATCCCTTGGGCAGATTCCTCTTTCCCTTTTGTTTATGCTTTAATTCTAACAGTTTCCCATCATCATTAGAAAATATTAATTAAGCATCTGTGTAGTATTTTTTTTGCCACTATACCACTCTACAGAATAACATAATCCAGATACAGCAACTTTCCTTATCATCTTGTATATTCAGTTTCTATTTCATTCGATGCAATGAACATTTATTAAAGACCCAACACATAGAACACTCTTAATAGCAATGTGAAAGATAATGAGTTCAAAGAACTTACAGTCTTTTGAAGAAACACGCACACAAATACAAAATCAACAAATCAAGGTAGATCATAAATTATGCAATATAGAAAAAACAAAAAGGAAATATAGAAAACCAAAAGAAATTTGTATTTCATGCCTTTCAAATTAATTGGTGATTTGGGATGTGAGTTAATTCACACTTAGAGAAACAATAGTGCTCATTCAAAACCAACTATAACACTAATACAACCAAATAAGGCCCATTAAAAATATAAATTATTTGTGATCTATTTAAAAAGGAAAATAATAAACCCTTTAAAATGTGTGGGTTTTAAAATTTTGTGCTGACAACACTAAAAGGGAACAGGAAAACAAGAGGATTATTTTCACTTGGGCTTATTCCTTACTATTAGCTGATCATTCTAATGGCATTCAAATGATTCTCCAAATTTAGCCAGTGATTAATCCATTTTTATATTGGCAGATTTCCCCTATTGGCTGTATCATTTAGTTTTATGATAGACAGTCTTTTATTTATATGTTCCTGCCCCCACCTCACTCTCTCCATTTAAAAAAAAGTTAAGTTCACTTCCATTAACAGTTAACTTAGGGGTGCCTGGGTGGTTAACTTAGGGGTGCCTGAGCATCTGACTCTTGATTTCAGCTCAGGTCATGATCTCACAGTCGTAGGATCAAGTCCCCTCACTGGCCTCCATCCTGAGTGTGGAGCCTGCTTAGGATTCATTCTCTCTCTCTCTGTCCCTTCTCCCAGCTCATGCACTCTCTCTAAAAAAATTAAAAAATACATTTTTTAAAAAGTTAATTTATAATTGTCCTGCCTGCAGGTCACCCCTGGTTCTACTTGTGCCATCTTTGGCCTAGGAGGTGTTGGTCTTTCTGCTATAATGGGTTGTAAAGTAGCAGGAGCTTCCAGAATTATAGCTATTGACATCAACAGTGAGAAGTTTACAAAGGCCAAAGCCCTCGGAGCCACTGACTGCCTCAATCCCAGAAACCTACATAAACCCATCCAGGAGGTCATCATTGAAATGACCAAAGGAGGGGTGGATTTTGCCCTTGATTGTGCAGGTGGACCTGAAGCCATGGTATGTATATTTTTAATGATAGTATATAATAAATTATTATTTATTAACATTAATAAACGTTGGCAATGTGTATATTGATATAGTTACTTGGTATATTTTACATACATATATGTATATATTATATATTTATACAGAAAATATTAGCTATTATATTGCATGTATTAATATTTAATTACAAGTATTACTTAATAGATTAATATTTTTGTATATTCTTCCACATGAAATTCAGCAAAAAGTTAAGAGAAAACTTAGAAATGAAAATTTTAAAATAATTCTGCCTATGAGAAATGACAAACAAACAACAGAAAAGGCAGATTTAGAGAAGAGAAGGGGACAGAAGGACACGTGTCACCCCTAACAGCTGGAGGTATCCACTCCCAGCTAAAATCAGAGAAGGGAGAGGTTAGCAATTTACAAGCAATCCAGTTCTGTCCATCAGATTTCAGTAAATGAGCTGCAAAATTAGATCCAAATCATATACGTGAAATTTTCAATATATTACACACACACACACACACACACACTGCAAAATTAAAAAGTAGATCTTTTTTTCCTAAACAATTCTGTATCATTCAGATTTCTTCTCTCAAGACGAGCTACATAATTTGCAGGCCCTTCTAGGCACAGGGCCCTGAGCGACTGCACTGGCTGCAGGCCCACAAAGCCAGCCCTGTCTATTCTACTTGAGAAAGTGGGGTAAATCAACCACACAGACAACACATGGAGAAGTTAGCCTGCCAGAATGCCCAGCCTCATCTTCCAGTGAATGTTCACTTCATACCCATTTGTGCAAACACACTAAGCAGAGTTTTGTTTTATGAGATGACAAAAAAAATTCGTCAACTATCTGCCATAGAGTCTTCTTCATGAGTGAGATCTGTGGAGTAGCTATGACACTATGCCCTTTTAATTATGACTTCATTCAACATGGCTCCCAAGCCCTCCTCTAGGGAGATGATAAAAAAAATAGAATTCTGGGGACACCTGGGTGGCTCAGTCAGTTAAGCACCCAACTCTTGATTTTGGCCCAGGTCGTGATCTCATGACTCATGTGAGTTTCAACCCCACATTGGACTCGGGGTCCAATTGAGAGTCTCTCACTCTCATGTGAGTTTCAACCCCACATTGGACTTGGCACTGGCCAAACTCAAAATAAAGCAGTGTGGAGCCTGCTTAGGATTCTCTCTCTTCCTCTCTCTGCCCGTCTCCCACTCACACACACACATGTGCTCTCTCTCTCTCTCTCTCTCTCTCTCTCTCTCTCCCTCTCTTTCTCTTAAAATGATTTTTACAAAAAAAAAATTTTTAAACAATACATTCTGTACTTCAGCCTCCCAGTGGCAGGCTCTGAACAGTTCTTCCCCTTGGTTCTTACCCTACTGATGCATTTCCCAGAAGAGAATGGAGATGGGGAAGAGGTGCTGAGAGCATCAGGCTCCCTACCTCGGTCTCTCCTCTCAGAATGCTTTCATTGATAATGTAACTGCTTAAAGGAGGGCCTGGTAGGTAATAAGCACTCAATAAATATCAGCTATTACTGAAAATTCATGCATTAAGCCTCCTTATCCTGCACGTGCTCCCGTGTTCAATGCTTCAGACGTTGTCCTTGGCATCTGCAACTTGCATTGTGCCACAATATTCTTCCACTTTCCATAGCTCAAACTTTTTACAAACATTGAAATTCAGCCTATTGATTTTATCTTTCTAGTATAGAGATTCTCAACACCGGCTACACTTTAGAAACACGTGGGGAGTTGTTATTGTCATTGTTTAATACCAATGAATGGACCATACTCCAGGATAGTCTCAAGAGTCTAAGGCCCAGATACCAATATTTTTTACATTACTCAAGTTGAGAACCATCTGAACTAAAACTTGACAGGTTTTATTATTATTTTAAATTATGGAATAGAATTATACCAGAGAACCCAAGTAAATGATGGATTTATTTAATCACAAAACATCAGCTACCTACCCGTCCACCAAGTTTCCATTACTAAGGAAAGCTAAATTTCTTGGTTGTAGAGGAGATTCCAGCAATGGGTGTGAACTTGAATTCAATGACCACTAGTGCTCTAAAGCAGCCTTAAGAACCCAACAGAATAATCAGAAAGTTACAATAATTAACAATATTATAAAGTTTTGAAAAGTAAAAGTAATTCTCATCAAAACTTATCAGAGACTTCTAAATAAACCTGTTGTGCATATAATGCTCATTTTTACTTAAGTCATCATTAGGGAAATTAATTCTTTGCTTGGAGCAAAGCTCCAGAAATGTAGAAAAGGCAAACAGGGGAAAAAAATTTTTTTTAATAAAATAGTAAATAAGAGTCAATGTAAATAGCTACCTTCAGGTAACAAATAGTGCCTATGGATTTTCCCCTCTCCATAGATCTCTCCATACAGCATAAACAAAAGTATTTCCTCCCAATAAAAAGTCCACACAGAAGAGTTGCTATTTAGAAATGTTATAAATTCTCAAAAGAATAAATATGTAGTCAAATAAAAGTTTCAAAACACATTCTAAAAGTTCTAGGTCATTGCATTTTCCATCACTCGTAAGACATGGAGAGAGGGGGAGAATTTACTGTACTTTAAACTACTTCCTTCACACAGTGATCAGTGATGAAAAAAGCTGTTCTTCCTATTGGGACTTTTGTGAAAGTAAAAATTGCCCCAACAGGTCAGAATTAAGTTGACTATGGTAAGGGATATAAAATAAAGTTTACACTTTTCTTAAGATTAGTCTCAAAAGATTGTAAATGTTCATCTAGTTACCATATGGCTTCTTATGGAATGGCCACCCACAAATTTATACCTTTCTCAAACTTCTTTATGTTTTCAATTCTTGGCATTTTTAACCCCAAACTTGCAGTAGGTTAACATAACTCTCTCTCATGGGAATATCAAAGCAACTCCCCTGGGCCACTGTCTTCATGTAGTTATTCAGCCAGCAATCAAGGCTCAGTCAAGTTCAAATTTGTAGCTTCACAGTCTCACCACAAGATCATCTTGGTTGTTACAGCAGGAGAAGGAACAGCTGGCAGGTTCTGTTTCGCCTCTGAAATAACACACATCACTTCTGCCCATAGCCAATGACCCAGAATTAGTTACATAACTCTACCTAACTGTGAGAGCTAAATAATGTAGGGAAGGAGATGAAATGTTTTATGACCAGCAGCCAGTGTCAGATTCTGTTGAAACTGTTTTGTCCTCTGCTTTAAGTAGCACTTTTTAATTATCTTACTTTGGGATCTACTAAGTTTATGGTGTGTACCTCATTTCCTGGGCTCTAATAAATATTTATTCATTCCTCTCTTCATGACTTCAAAGATTGTTTTTATGCATGTAGAACTGCAAATGTTTTACTACATATCCACAACAGATCACTGAAAACTTGGTAAGAGTTTATAATACCTTCTAGAGTTCTTTCCTAACTTCACATGTTTACTTTTCTTGACAGGCAATGATACACATTCCAGGTTCACCATAACTATGGTATTAAACAAAATAATATATTGTTTCTTTTCAATATCTTTTTGGGTAACGCTCAAAATTTTAATGAATGTTCTATCTGAAACAGAACAGTGGCACCCCAAGTATCAATCAACAATACTATGATCATTTTAGCTTGAATAATCTTATCTTATATGCAGAGTTGCATACGTTTTCCCTAAAGCATTGTGCATACCTACACTAGGATTCATGTTCTACGTTTTCTACTTACTCATCTAATCTTTTTTTTGACCTTCCAGAGAGCAGCCCTGGACTGTACAACAGCAGGTTGGGGATCATGTACTTTCATCGGGGTAGACTCTGAAATTAGAGGATTGACTATATCTCCAGTGGAGCTCATAATGGGCCGTACCATAAATGGAACATGCTTTGGTGGTCAGTTTTTTTTTTTTCCCTCTTTTAATTATCTCCATAGTAGTACTCAAATTCTTATAATGAAATTATTGAATGGAAATGAAAAAATATATTTTTTAAATATCGAGTGCCTAATAACGTATCTAGAGACTGCATAAAAGCTATTCTAGCAATTATTTGAGAATAAACAAAATTTGTATAAATGGATAACTACAATTTGTAAAGTTAAGTTCATTTTGCATTAAAATGAACCAACACAAGAGGAACAAAAGGTAAACTTCGACCAAACTGAGATAATTCCTTATCTAGAAATAGAAACTAATCTTAACATTCCTTGTTAAGAAAAACTTTTAAATCAATAAAAGTATAGAAAATCAAAGATGGGAGGGATAATCTATTTGAAGCAACCCAAATCTGGCTTGGTAATTTCATTCACTCAACGAACTGATTAAACCACTTCTTGTCAAAAACCATGTCTTTACGTGGCATTTTGGCCAAATTACAGGTTGGAAAAGCATTGATTCTATTCCAAAGCTGGTTACTGACTACAAGAATAAGATATTTGATCTGGATATATTGGTGACCCATACCCTGCCTTTTGACAAAATCAATGAGGCATTTGACCTAATGAACCAAGGCAAAAGGTAAGTTAACAAACAGAGGGATAAGTGGTTCAAAAAACCTTTACGAGGACTCTTGAGGTTAAGAACCAATCAGTTTGTCTTTTCTGACACTTTCCACAACATCACACATATTAGATGTGCTTAAAAGAGTAAATAGTGGCCATCTGGGAAAAGAAAAGCTTCCTACTCTATTCCCATAATGTACACTGCCATACACTATTTTAACATAGAGTGGTGATACAAACTGACACAGATTTTCCCTTTCAAAAACCATTGTTAACTCAGTTGGGGCTGCTCCCTAGTAAGAAAGGTTTCCATAGTATAATGTCGGGTCATTCTGGTGCAATATAGCCCTGGGTCTGGCATCATCACGTTCTGCAATTAACAAAAGATGCCCACTCTAGGCCCTTCATTATCAGAACCAAGTGAAAACCATGGATATGCGAGCACTGAGTGGCTCACTTAAAGAAACTTAAAGCATGCCCTAACTCTTATCCTCATGCTTTGTCCACTGTCTCTGACCCACAATTTTAGCTATCTTGGCATTGACATTGGCATAGACCCTGAGAACTAAGTTATAGAAATGTCCCAACTGGGGGATCTGTAGCAGCTAGGGAGCAGGAGAGACTAGGATCAATGATTTTGGTTCAAATGATCAGGCACAACCTTGGTCAATAGAAACAATAGGTAAAAACACCAGGACCACTCTTTCATAGAGGAGATGCAGGACAAAAAAGCATCTGAAGACATCACAAAATGGGAAGGGGGGGAGGGAGGACCTAAAGTTAAGTGACATGAGTTTGAAGGAGAAAATAAACGTTGCAGAAGAAAACAGGTTCATGGTGTGAGGACCCAAGCTACTTCCTGGGAAAGAAACCTGAGAAATTATTTCTACTGACATGAACTGTCTAATCTGCAAACATATTAGTTGCAATATATCAAAAAGAAGTTCAATAAAAACAAAAAATTACTTAGGCTACACGAAGTAACTTAGTGTATAAACTCTGTAATACCTCACACAATCTCAGTATCCCCATAAGGAGTGGTCCTTAAGTAAGGAGTTTGGTTGGAGTTTGGAGCCTTAGAACCTAAAACTCATAGCTCCTCCACCACTGCCCCTTTTCCTCTAGAGTTTTCAGTCACGGAATATACCCATAGGGAGTTTCTAAGTGGCAGCCAAATGGAAAATGGTTAATTACTTTATTAATAGCTGGGCAAGTCCCCCGTACTCTTAAAGTAGGCCTAGTAATCAGAGGTAGAATGAAAGGCTGAGGGGTAGATACCTGAATGAGGCTTCCTACTTGGCCTCTAGCTCACTGAGAAGACCACATTCCTGCCCACACAGATGGAAAGGTGACAATGGAGAAAGCAGAGGATGGCACTTACCACGTGGGTGTAGGAAGCACAACTGAGGATAGGCCCTCCTACCATACCAACTGCATAGCAGCAAGAAAGCAGAGGGAACGCAACGCCCAGTTGGTCTTTTAAGGTGCAATGACCTTGACTCCTGGTAAAAGGACACAGAGGTTCTCCTTCCACAGGTAGACAGATGTAGCTCTAGTCCCTGGGTGAAGAAAACATTTATGCATGGCAAACTGCTAATGCCAGGGCTTCCACAGTTCCAGCAGTAAGGTCCAACATAAGGAATTCTCTGTCCCCAAGGATTATCTCCTTCTTTGCTTCTACATGTTGAAGGAATTACCCAGGATTTAGAATATTTAGGTTTTAAGAAAGCATCACTCCAACACAACAAGCAGTGACTATTCCAACACAGAAACCTCACTACAACCTTACCATGCGGCAGCATGGACCTCACCCAGGGTCAGGTGAGAGTTCCGAACTTTTCCCAGCTTACTAGCACCATTTGCAAGGTATTATTCATTCCATGAATGAGAGACGATGACAAGATAAAAGCAATTAGGCTTAGCAAAGTAGATGTCTATACAGAAAGATTAAAACCAAATGCTGAAATGAAAATACAGAAATTATTTGTGGGTTTTAGTTACATTTACCATAAAAACTATGCTGACTATTGTTTTATTATTATTAACAGCATTCGAATAGTCCTGACCTTTTGAAGACACGAGGAACAAACTGGAATCCTATCTGACTGAATCTGAACCTGTCTGGTTAATTTATATCCTGTAATGATGAGCCAAGAATTGCCATGAATTTAAACAACTATTTACAATTAACATCTCAACATCAAATAGTTATAAACGTTTACGGCATTTGTATCCATATGATGCATTAATATTTCCTATTTAGCAACTATGATAACTGATGTGTTTATGAATAGAATTATATGATGAGAATTGCTTAAAACTTATTCTGGAGAGGTGGGAATGGGAAATGAAGGGTAAGAAGTAAAGCCAGATTGGCTACATGATTATAATTTTTAAGGTTGGGTGATAAATATACAAAGTTTCATTATACTGTTCTCTGTACTTTTGTATATGTTTAAAATTTTCCATAATCAAAGAATTTTTACTTGAAAAAATTACTATTATATACATATACATAAGATATATACATCATTGAAATATGTTATATATATAAATTGCTGTCACATAATTTCTGGGTTTCAATAAGCTACAAGCTAATCTTCTTTAATAAACTACTAAATAATTTCCTTTTTAACATCTGTTAATTTCTTTTCTATTAGTCCTACTTTATCACTATGAACTATAATCACAATAGTGGGATATCAGAAGCTATATAAATGAATATTGATATATTGAAGATTTTTAAAAAGCAAAAACACATGTACACTCTCAAATTTCCATCTGTATTAAATGCCCTTTTCATCTTTGATAATCATTAAACATATAATGTCTAGAGCTTTAGAGTTTAATGATCCGTAATTTGCACTAAGTATTTTAATATGAAATTTATTGTCAAATTGGTTTCCATACAACACCCAGTGCTCATCCCAACAGGTGCCCTCCTCAATTTCCATCACCCACTTTCCCCTCCTTCCCACCCCCCATCAACTGTCAGTTTATTCTCAGTTTTTAAGAGTCTCTTATGGTTTGGCTCCCTCCCTAACTTTTTTTCTGTCCTTCCCCTCCACCATAGTCTTCTGTTAAGTTTCTCAGAATCCACATAAGAGTGAAAACATACGGTATCTGTCTTTCTCTGTATGGCTTATTTCACTTAGCATCACACTCTCCAGTTCCATCCACGTTGCTACAAAAGGCCATATTTCATTCTTTCTCATTGCCATGTAGTATTCCATTGTGTATATAAACCACAATTTCTTGATCCATTCATCAGTTGATGGACATTTAGGCTCTTTCCATAATTTGGCTATTGTTGAAAGTGCTGCTATAAACAATGGGGTACAAGCGCCCCTATGCATCAGCACTCCTGTATCCCTTGGGTAAATTCCTAGCAGTGCTATTGCTGGGTCATAAGGTAGGTCTATTTTTAATTTTTTGAGGAACCTCCACACTGTTTTCCAGAGTGGCTGCACCAATTTGCATTCCCGCCAACAGTGCAAGAGGGCTCCATTTCTCCACATCCTCACCAGCATCTATAGTCTCCTGATTTGTTCATTTTGGCCACTCTGACTGGCGTGAGGTGATATCTGAGTGTGGTTTTGATTTGTATTTCCCTGATGAGGAGCGACGCTGAACATCTTTTCATGTGCCTGTTGGCCATCCGGATGTCTTCTTTAGAGAAGTGTCTATTCATGTTTTCTGCCCATTTCTTCACTGGATTATTTGTTTTTTGGGTGTGGAGTTTGGTGAGTTCTTTATAGATTTTGGATACTAGCCCTTTGTCCAATATGTCATTTGCAAATATCTTTTCCCATTCCGTTCATTGCTTTTTAGTTTTGTTGATTGTTTCCTTCACAGTGCAGAAGCTTTTTATCTTCATAAGGTCCCAGTAATTCATTTTTGCTTTTAATTCCCTTGCCTTTGGAGATGTGTCAAGTAAGAAATTGCTGCGGCTGAGGTCAGAGAGGTTTTTTCCTGCTTTCTCCCCTAGGGTTTTGATGGTTTCCTGTCTCACATTCAGGTCCTTTATCCATTTTGAGTTTATTTTTGTGAATGGTGTGAGAAAGTGGTCTAGTTTCAACCTTCTGCATGTTGCTGTCCAGTTCTCCCAGCACCATTTGTTAAAGAGGCTGTCTTTTTTCCATTGGATGTTCTTTCCTGCTTTGTCGAAGATGAGTTGGCCATACGTTTGTGGCTCTAGTTCTGGGGTTTCTATTCTATTCCATTGGTCTATGTGTCTGTTTTTGTGCCAATACCATGCTGTCTTGATGATGACAGCTTTGTAGTAGAGGCTAAAGTCTGGGATTGTGATGCCTCCTGCTTTGGTCTTCTTCTTCAAAATTCCTTTGGCTATTCGGGGCCTTTTGTGGTTCCATATGAATTTTAGAATTGCTTGTTCTAGCCTCGAGAAGAATGCTAGTGCAATTTTGATTGGGATTGCATTGAATGTGTAGATAGCTTTGGGTAGTATTGACATTTTAACAATATTTATTCTTCCAATCCATGAGCATGGAATGTTTTTCCATTTATTTGTGTCTTCTTCAATTTCCTTCATAAGCTTTCTATAGTTTTCAGCATACAGATCTTTTACATATTTGGTTAGGTTTATTCCTAGGTATTTTATGATTCTCAGTGCAATTGTGAATGGGATCATTTTCTTTATTCGTCTTTCTGTTGCTTCATTATTAGTGTATAAGAATGCAACTGATTTCTGTACATTAATTTTGTATCCTGTGACTTTGCTGAATTCATGTATCAGTTCTAGCAGACTTTTCATGGAATCTGTCAGGTTTTCCATGTATAGCATCATGTCATCTGCAAAAAGTGAAAGCTTGACTTCATCTTTGCCAATTTTGATGCCTTTGATTTCCTTTTGTTGTCTGATTGCTGATGCTAGAACTTCCAACACTATGTTAAACAACAGTGGTGAGAGTGGTCATCCCTTTCGTGTTCCTGATCTCAGGGGGAAAGCTCTCAGTTTTTCCCCATTGAGGAGGATATTAGCTGTGGGCTTTTCATAAATGGTTTTCATGATGTTTAAGTATGTTCCTTCTATCCTGACTCTCTCAAGGGTTTTTATTAAGAAAGGATGCTGAATTTTGTCAAAGGCCTTTTCTGCATCGATTGACAGGATCATATGGTTCTTTCCTTTTTTTAATGTGATGTATCACAATGATTGATTTGTGAATGTTGAACCAGCCCTGCAGCCCAGGAATGAATCCCAATTGATCATGGTGAATAATTCTTTTTATATACTGGTAAATTCAATTTGCTAGTATCTTGTTGAGAATTTTTGCATCCATATTCATCAGGGATCTTGGCCTGTAGTTCTCTTTTTTTACTGGGTCTCTGTCTGGTTTGGGAATCAAAGTAATGCTGGCTTCATAGAAGGAGTATGGAAGTTTTCCTTCCCTTTCTATTTCTTGGAATAGCTTGAGAAGGATAGGTATTATCTCTGCTTTAAATGTCTGGGAGAATTCCCCAGGGAAGCCATCTGGTCCCGGACTCTTATTTGTTGGGAGATTTTTGATAACTGATTCAATTTCTTTCCTGGTTATGGGTCTGTTCAAGTTTTCTATTTCTTCCTATTTGAGTTTAGAAGTGGGTGGGTATTTAGGAATTTGTCCATTTCTTCCAGGTTGTCCCGTTTGTTGGCATATAATCTTTCATAGTATTCCCTGATAATTGCTTGTATTTCTGAGGGATTGGTTGTAATAATTTCATTTTCATTCATGAATTTTTCTATTTCAGTCATCTCCCTTTCCTTTTTGAGAAGCCTGGCTAGAGGTTTATCAATTTTGTTTATTTTTTCAAAAAACCAACTCTTGGTTTCGTTGATCTGCTCTACTGTTTTTTTAGATTCTATATCGTTTATTTCTGCTCTGATCTTTATTATTTCTCTTCTTCTGCTGGGTTTGGGGTATCTTTGCTGTTCTGCTTCTAGTTCCTTTAGATGTGCTGTTAGATTTTGTATTTGGGATTTTTCTTGTTTCTTGAGATAGACCTGGATTGCAATGTATTTTCCTCTCAGGACTGCCTTCACTGCATCCCAAAGCGTTTGGATGTTGTATTTTCATTTTCATTTGTTTCCATATATTTTTTAATTTCTTCTCTAATTGCCTGGTTGACCCATTCATTCTTAGTAGGGTGTTCTTTAACCTCCATGCTTTTGGAGGTTTTCCAGACTTTCTCCTATGGTTGATTTCAAGTTTCATAGCATTGTCATCTGAAAGCGTGCATGGTATGATCTCAATTCTTTAATACTTATGAAGAGCTGTTTTGTGACCCAGTATGTGATCTATCTTGCAGAATGTACCATGTGCACTCAAGAAGAAAGTATATTCTGTTGCTTTGGGATGCAGAGTTCTAAATATATCTGTGAAGTCCATCTGATCCAGTGTATCATTTGGGGCCCTTCTTTCTTTATCGATCCTGTGTCTAGGTGATCTATCCATTGTTTTAAGTGGAGTATTAAAGTCCCCTGCAATTACCACATTCTTATCAATAAGGTTGCTTATGTTTGTGATTGCTTTGTATATTTGGGGGCTCCCGTATTCAGTGCATAGACACTTATAATTGTTAGCTGTTCCTGATGGATAGGCCCTGTAACTATTATATAATGCCATTCTTCATCTCTTGTTACAGCCTTCAATTTAAAGTCGTTTGTCTGATATAAATATGGCTACTCCAGCTTTCTTTTGACTTCCAGTAGCATGATGGATAGTTCTCCATCCCCTCACTTTCAATCTGAAGGTGTCCTCAGGTCTAAAATGAGTCTCTTGTAGACAGCAAATAGATGGGTCTTGTTTTTTTATCCATTCTGATACCCTGTGTCTTTTGGTTGGAGCATTTAGTCCACTTACATTCGGTGTTATTATAGAAAGATATGGTTTTA
Source organism: Leopardus geoffroyi (assembly GCF_018350155.1). NCBI lineage: Eukaryota > Metazoa > Chordata > Mammalia > Carnivora > Felidae > Leopardus > Leopardus geoffroyi. Next base: position 122,575,393 of record NC_059327.1, read on the forward strand.
GAGTCTGTGTGATGTCTGTAGGTTTCATGCTTGTAGTGATGTCTCTGGTACTTTGTGGTCCTTGAACATTTCACTCACAGAGTCCCCCTTAGGATCTCTTGTAGGGCTGGTTTAGTGGTGATGAATTCCTTCAGTTTTTGTTTGTTTGGCAAGACCTTTATCTCTCCTTCTATTCTGACTGACAGACTTGCTGGATAAAGGATTCTCAGGTGCATATTTTTTTCTGTTCATCACATTGAAGATTTCCTGCCATTCCTTTCTGGCCTGCCAAGTTTCAGTAGATAGGTAGCAGACCTACTATTCTTATATATCTACCTTTGTAAGTTAGAGCCTGTTTATCCCTAGCTGCTTTCAGAATTTTCTCTTTATCCTTGTATTTTGCCAGTTTCACTATGATATGTCGTGCAGAAGATCGATTCAAGTTACGTCTGAAGGGAGTTCTCTGTGCCTCTTGGATTTCCATGCCTTTTTCCTTCCCCAGATCAGGGAAGTTCTTTGCTATGATTTGTTCAAGTACACCTTCAGCCCCTTTCTCTCTCTTCTTCTTCTTCTGGAATTTCTATGATACGGATATTGTTCTGTTTGAGTGCATCACTTAGTTCTCTATTTCTCTCTCCCCTCATACTCCTGGATTTTTTTTTTATCTTTTTCTCAGCTTCCTCTTTTTCCATAATTTTATCTTCTAATTCACCTATTCTCTCCTCTGCCTCTTCAATCCATGCTATGGCCACCTCCATTTTATGTTGCACCTCATTTATAGCATTTTTTAGCTCCTCATGACTATCTCTTAGTACCTTGATCTCTGTAGCAATAGATTCTCTGCTATCCTCTATGGTTTTTTCAAGCCCAGCAATTAATTTTATGAGTATTATTCCAAATTCTTGTTCCGTTATATTGTTTAAATCGTTTTTGATCAATTCGTTAGCTGTTGCTACTTCCTGGAGTTTCTTTTGTGGAGAATTCTTCCATTTCGTCATTTTGGGTAGTCCCTGCAGTAGCTCCAAACTGCAGAGCACTTCCCCTGTGCTGTCTGGAGTAATTTGTGTTGGTGGGCAGGGCTGCAGTCAGACCCCATGTCTGCCCCCAGCCCACCGCTGAGGCCACAGTCAGATTGGTGTGTACCTTATCTGTCCCTCTCCCAAGGGCAGGACTCACCGTGGAGTGATGTGGCCCCTGTCTGGGCTACTTGCACACTGCCAGGCTTGTGGTGCTGCTCCGGAATGGGATGTGGCCAAGGGTGTTTTAGCCAGGGTGGATCCACAAGGTGCACAGGGGCTGGAAGGGCAGGCTTAGCTAGCTTTGCCATCAGTGGTCCCCTGTGGGAGGGGCCCTGGCAGCACCGGAAGGAAGAAGGCCTGTCAGAGGGATGGATCCACAGAAGCACAGCGTTAGGCGTTTGCATGGTGCAACCAAGTTCAGTGACGGGAACCGGTTTCCTTTGGAATTTCGGCTGGGGGATGGGAGAGGGAAATGGCACTTGCCGGCGCCTTTGTTCCCCCGAAGAGCTGAGCTCTGTCTTCCGGGGCTCAACAACTCTCCCTCCCGGTTTCCTCTCACCCTCCCCGCTCTCCTAGAGCAGAGCTGTTGACTTTTAACATTCCAGATGTTAAGTCCCGCTGGCTGTCAGAACTCACACAGTGCTGCCCCTCCGCTTTTGTAAGCCAAACTCGGGGGCTCTGCCTTGCCGGGCAGGCTGCCCCTCCACCGCCTCGGCTCCCTCCCACCAGTCCATGTAGCGCTCACGGCCTCTCTGCCCTTCCTACCCTCTTCCGTGGGCCTCTTGTCTACACTTGGCTCCAGAGAGTCCATTCTGCTAGTCTTCTGGCAGTTTTCTGGGTTATTTAGGTAGATGTGGGTGGAATCTAAGTGATCAGCAGGACGAGGTGAGCCCAGAGTCCTCCTATGCCCTCATCTTCCCAGGTTTCCTCTGCACTAAGTATTTTTAATAATCAGTGGAAGTGGCAAACAGCAAAATACCTATAATAAAGTAATGTAATAAGTAAAAAGTTACAAGATATAACAGACAATAAGATTTATATAGGCTTTTGAGGCAAAAGAAGGGGAAAAAAAGATTTCTATGAAAAGCAAAATGAGCGTTTTCAAACAATTATAGTCATAGATGCTACAATGGACACTTTAAGGATAAGACAGACAGTAATTTTGTGAGAGTAACAAAGACTAGCTATTGGTTCAGCATAATTCCTGAAACTCACTAGTTTTATTTTTAAATGTTTACCACGCTGAAGTCTGAGAAAAGATAAACTTTTCTGAAGCTCTGGCTGAGGAGGGTGATATTATCTCAAAGTAGAAACTTACATTCCTGCTTACTTAAGATTCTCTTTTCTTAGAAATGGAAGCCAGTTAATCTGTCTGTAAATGCTTCCTCTGTTGGCATTGTGGGGAGTAGGGCACACCCCACAGGTGACTCCCTTTTTCCTGTGTCAGCTGTGTTCTGTCTCCTCATCCCCATGCCTCCTGCCCTCAATCATTCCGCAGCCTAGCTTGAGACCCACCTCCTTTTCAGCGCTTGGCAGCCACAGAGCTGTTTTCCTTCCCTGATCTCCTTCAGTTCTTACTGTCTTTATAGAAATCTTAACATGTGTTGCTTCCATTGTTAGTTTTTCAAGTATATATTTGTAAACTTCTTGAAGACAGAACAATGTTTGAATGTATCCCTCTGTTAGAGATGCTCAATAAATACACGGTGCTTGACATCCAAGTTTATCCTCACAAGTATCCAGTTTATATTAGCCCTTCTGAATGATATTTTTCCAAAACATTTTCTACACTCCTCTTACAATAGGGAAACACAAAGTTAATCCCAATAACTCAGACAGTCACTATGAGAATTAATTTTTATGCCAAGTTGTGACACAGTAATTTCTCTCCCTCCCTCCTTCCATCTCTGCAATCACTCCTGCAGTCAGTGGCCCCTGCCTCTATCAGCCTTCTAATTTTCCAAGTGTGGTTCTGTGATTTGGAAAACAAAACAAAATAAAAAGCAAAAAAAAACCTCAATTTTTCTTCACAAGGCTGTTAAAATTACTTACATTATATATTACAGAATCAGTGAAAGCCCAGAGTGATATGTATGAGGTTTAAAGCTTAACCTTGAGGACTACCTGGGTAGCTCAGTCAGTTAAGCCTATGATTTTGGATCAGGTCAAGATCTCACTGGTTCCTGAATTTGAGCCACACATTTGGGCTCTCTGCTTTCAGTGCAGAGCCTGTTTGGGATCATCAGTCCCCATCTCTCTCTCTCTCTCTCTCTCTCTCTGCACAAGCCCCTGCTTACATGCCCATGTGTGCAGCAAAGGCCTTTCTTCTCATCCATTCATCAAGCTGAAACTCTTAATAAATGTAGTTACAGTATAATTCTTCAAAATGTACACCTAATGCCTAAGTTACCCAAACGTGTCTCTCTTAAAATGAGAAATGATGAATGATGGGGTACCTGGGTGACTCAGGCTGTGATCTCACGGTTCCTGAGATGGAGCTTTGCACCAGGCTCTGTGCAGGCAGGCAGCACGGATTCCCTCTCTCTCTGACCCTCACCTGCTTGTGTGCACATGCACTATCTCAAACTAAATAAACTTTAAAAATGAGAAATGAATGCTGAATCTATATGATACTCCAGGAACAACCAAAATCATGTACAAGTAATGCATTTGGCAATGTGCAGAAAACTTCCATTTAAAAACTGCACACTAGAAAGACATAAAAAAAACAAACCTCCCAACTACTGACAATTGTCTGTCTCTCCTGAGGGCTCTCACATTCATTCTTCAATTTTAAATGTTACTTTTTAAAATAATAGGGGCACCACACAGTATTTCTAGGGTGCCAAGTTACTGAAACAAAACTGGAATGGAACTTGACTATCCCAAAGGGGGAAAAATTATTTTAAAGGTTTGGAATCTCTAACGTAGTAAGATATTCAGGTGTATTGTTTCAATGTTTTTGGGGGGCCTGAAATTATTACAAATCTTTAAGAATGCCTGTTAATAGAGTGAACAGTACTTGAATTTAAAAGGCAATACAATCACAGTCTGTTCTTCTGACAAGAAAAAAACACAGTTTTAAGATATAGTCACTGTCTCTTCAAGCATCTTAGACTATCGTTTCCTAAATGCTACTATAGTGCCCTCTGGTGTTTTTTAAACATTTTTCCCATCTACCAGATCCTATTTTCTTGGAGAAAAAGGATTCAGGGAGAGAATAACAACTTTCACTTATATCATAGTTGACATTTTAAAAAGTACTTTCATGTGCATTATTCCATATGATTCTCCAGAATTTTCACTGGACCATAAATTCTTGAGGACAGGGACAATTTTCATATTCTTTGTGTGCCTTGCAGATAGCAGGCCCTCCAGCAATGTGCCATATGAGGTAGGCAGGGCAGAATTTACTAACCTCATTGAATAAATCCTGTGTTATAGGGAAAAGTAACACAGGATTATGAGAATGAAGATTATGAGAATCTTCATAAGCAAGTCAGAAAAAATCTTGAAGTTCAAGTTGAACATTATTTTAAGGATGTTGTAACAGGTAAAGGAATAATCCCTATTAGGAGATACTTGCTGAAGAATTAAGAGGTAAAGTTCATGAGACTTGCATTTTTTTTTCAAATAGTTCATCAAAAGGGCTCCTGGGTGGCTCAGTCAGTTAAGCATCCGACTTCCACTCAGGTCACGATCTCTCCCTTCCCAGCTTCAGCCCCGTGTTGGGCTCTGTGCTGACAGCTCGAAGCCTGGAGCCTGTTTCAGATTCTGTGTCTCCCACTCTCTCTGCCCCTACCCCCACTCACACTCTCTTTCTGTCTCAAAAATAAACATTTAAAAATTTTGTTTTAATGGTTCATCAAAAAGTATGTGTGTAAAAAAGAAAGAGAAAGTAAATGTGACAAAAAATTGTTAATTGGTACACCTAGGTGAGAAACAGAGGTGTCCATTGTCCTGTTTTTCAAATTCTGAAATTGTAAAACTTTTCATATTAAAAGTTGGGTCCAGTAGGATGGATATTTTCCAATTCCAAATTAAATAATTAAATCACTTTTTAAAATATGTCTTACAGGTGGTCAGTGAACCCTAGGTTGAACACCCTCATAAGCCAATTTTTTCCTTATGGTTAAAGCTAAGATCTGCCTCCCTAGTTTGCTCTCTGGAGAATCAAAAAGTTTAGTCCCTCTGCCTGCCAACTGAAGACAGCTGGGATAATCCCTTTCTCCTCTACCACCATGTCCTCTTTCTTTCTAATTAAATAACTCTATACTTAAAGTCAATATTCCATATGCAGTATGAATAATATACCAGTAAATGCAAGCTGTATTCATATGTTCTTTATTAGTCTTCTCCATCATTGACAAATATTGAGCTGTATAAAATTCCTAAATATTTCCTCTCTGGAATTCTACTAAACCAGAATGCTATTATTCTATCACTTGAACCCAAAGATAGACCATTCATCTTCTCTGAAATTTCAAGGTCTTTTTAAAAGGAAATTATAAGTAACTAGGCATTTCATAATATAGAAGAAAAACTATACCCTCTATTTTACTGCTAATAACATTTTTTATACTTTCTGCCAATAAACTTCTGTTTTATAGACCTCCTTATAATGTAGCTAATAAAATTTGAGAACCTGACCTTAAAAATAAAAATGCTTTTTTTTGTTCCTGCTGAACAGGGGTCTGAACAGCTGAATGTTCTTGCTGAACAGGCGTCTGATTGCAGATATGAAAAAAATATAATAAAATTATATATTATAAGCTACTTTTAAAAATCTGATTTGATAAGGCATTAAATTAAAAAGGTTTCCAAAAGAGACTAACCAAAAAACTGACTCCTAACTACAGAGAAGAAACAGGTGGTTACCAGAGGGGAGTTGGGTGGGGGGCAAGGGGGGAGGTGGGGAATGGGTGAAATAGGCGAAGGGGATGAAGAGTACACTTATGTTGAACACTGAGTAATATACGGAAGTGTTGAACCACTATACCGTACACTTGAAACTAATACAACACTGTATTACATTAACTACACTGGAATTAAGATTCTCAAGTCTATTTTCTCTGAAAAAATAATAATAAATTTTAAAAGTTGCCAAGAATATCTGTGGGTTCTCCTCAGCAATATGGAGATATGTGTGAATATTCACAACTATTACTAGAATGTCTTCTGGTTTTTTTGTTAACAAGAAATCCATTCTCAGTTAATGTTATTTGAACTAAAATGTCTTGTAAGACTCCAAAGAATTTAAGGGCGCCTGGGTGGCTCAGTTGGTTGAGTGTCCAACTTCGGCTCAGGTCATGATCTCATGGCTCATGAGGTCAAGCCTCCATTAGGCTCTGTGCTGACAGCTCAGAGCCTGGAGCCTGTTTCGGATTCTGTGTCTCCCTCTCTCTCTGCCCTTCCCCTGCTCATGCTCTCTTTCTCTCAAAAATAAACAAACATTAAAAAAAAATTTTTTTTTAACTTTTAAAATGTTGCCTTGTCCTGTAAAAATAACCTCAAAGAGGAATCTGCAATTCTGAGCATCTTATAGCCAAGATTTTGACCTGGTAATAATTTGTAAGTGATATCTCTATATTTCTAAGCAGTCTTTTAATTTTTCTGCCAAATTAAAAGAGAATCCTTAGCACATTCCTTTTCTCCCCCATGCACAATGTGGAATTATGAACTATTCCATAATAATGGAGTAATGGAGTAACTACGCCTTTCTTATATTTACTTTTTTTAAACCTGAGAATCTGAATCGATGTTTCATTTATATTAATAAATCCATGGATGATGGCACAAGTAGAAAAATAGTAGACAGGGAAACAATGCTAGGTCCAGAATAAGGGTTGATCCCATTGAGAACAAATTCCTGCTCCCTGCTTGATGAAAGGAACCCAATGTAATCAACCTGTCACAGAATAGCTGCCTAATCCCCCTTAGGTATTATTATACCCTATTGGGGACCCAGGGTTGTTGGGCATTGCTATCAATCTGAACACTCAGCAGGGCAGAGCCAGAACCCACTTGGTAAGGAATGTTTATGCTGTTGGGCCTATGCCTTCTATGGGCACTACATTTATAAGCCCACTGAGCAAGCACTTGGGGGACTTGCTGAACAGTATCACCAGGCTGTGTCACCTTGTTTACCTGGTAATTGATAATCTCTTCCAAAATCAGATCTTTTGGTGATATTCACATGGAGCATAAATTTTGTCACACACAGTGCCCAATATAAAAGGTCCAGCCACATACCTCTTCTCCAGGCTTCCTTATTACCAATCTAACAATCTCATTCCTTCAAAGACCCTGACCATGTGACCAAATCATTAATTACCACCTATCAATCAATGTAGATCCATACCTCAGGCCATTTCATTCTTGACAAAGAGGACTTAAAGAGATATAATGTACTCCTGCAAGATTTCCCAAATCTACCTCTACCAACTGCCAGAATATTGTGCAGAGTATTGTAAACCACGTTGAAATTCTCTTCCTCCTCTATAAACTGATTATATAGGGGTAGAAGTACAAAAGGAGTGTGAGTCAATTTCTCAGGATCTGCTTGGATCCAGTCCTATAGACACACATCTGCTTGATAATGCTATCTTCCTGGGTGTATCCAACCTTATAATTCTATACACCCAATAATAACCAGGTCATGGTGAGAAACTCAGCATGATCACCTAGCATCTCATAGTTAGGCATCTTCCAGCACAAGCAGGACTGAAGAGAGCATGACTTTGCTCTAAAATACTTGGTTCTCCACCATAATTCTACTACTGGAGCTTGCATAGGTTCCATTCAACATCCTGACACAGAAACTTAAAAAACTTACAGTACATAAAAGAAAAGCATCAAGCTTGCTTTCATAGCGGTCTAGACCAGCTGGAGTTCTCTTCTCTAGGTTCTACTCAAAGCTGGCACATTTTAGGTCATTCCATAAATAGGTGAGAGCTGCCCAAAGATGGTGTTGCCAACACTGGTTTCCAAATCATTAGCCATTCCTCACTTCCTTACAAAAATAACCCCAATTTCATTCAAGAAACAGGCAATAATGAGCTCAGGGAAGGTGGGAGTCTCCCTCAGCCCCAGGAATTAAACTATGAATGGTCTAATCCCCTTCTCCTTTGCTAGTGACTGATTTGGGGAAGACATATGACTCTGTTCTAGTGAGACATAAGGGGAAGTCTGCTAGAGGGCTTTGGGGAGTGATTTCTCCTTTGATTTAAAAATAAAAAAAGAAAAGGAGGTTTGTAAAGTGAAGACATTTCCCTTCCTACCTTTGGATATTGTCATATAAGGACATGAGAGGCTGGAATGTAGCAGCCATCTTACAACCATGATGGGGAAAACAAGAGAACAGCAGAGCAGCTAAACTAAAGCCCTGACATCATTGAGCAACAGAATTTACCATTCTCTTTCATTAAACTGTCAGCACTTTTAGAAACAACCATCTACCTCCTCCAGCTTTCAATGACTTGTGCACTTTGATACACTTCTATGGTAAAATCTGTGTAGTCCCCAAGGCTTTGCCTCCAATACTTACTTCATTCCAGAAAATCAGAATTGATTTTTTTAATTAACTGTTCATCCCTGCATACCTAGAGACACTCTGCTCATTAGAGTCAACGGAATTTTCACTGCTTTAAGCCTCAAGTAGGTCAGATAATTAATCCCAGATTAACCCACTGATGGTCTGTTTTCGTGCAAAATTCCTGGTACTGTTTTTGACTGATTTCATAGGCAAATCACAGAAATCAATTCTGGCTAATTTAAGATGATAAAAAAATTTTATTTAAAAGATATTGGTTAGGGGGCGCATGGGTGGCTCAGTTGGTTGAGCGTCCGGCTTCAGCTCAGGTCATGATCTCACAGTCTGTGAGTTCACACCCCACATCGGGTTCTGTGCTGACAGCTCAGAGCCTGGAGCCTGCTTCAGATTCTGTGTCCCCTTCTCTCTCTGCCCCTCCCCTGCTCAAGCTCTGTCTCTGTCTCAAAAATAAATAAAAACATTAAAAAAAAATTTTTTTTAATAAAAAAAATAAAAAATAAAAAAGATATTGGTTAGGTCACAGTATTATCAAGAGGACCTGAAAACACTTTCAGAGATATATAGCTTGACATTTAGGTCCAAGCCTATGCATATCACCATTTTCCTTTTCCTCAGGCTCCAGATGTTACAGACTGAACCACAATACCACCCGTAGGCACAGGACACCACCACTGGCTTGGCTGCCATTGCCGCCCCAGAAAATTAAAACTGCAGTGGGGAAAGAATGAGAGGTTTGCTTCTTTGCACATTCATGCTCCATTTCTCCCACCACTTGCCAGCTACTCCTTTAAGCCCCTTCCATTGCCCAGACTTGAAGGGAGGAAAAATTTGGAGAAATAAGCTATATGCTACACGGCCAATAAGTACTATTGCAATCTGATACTGGTACTCTTTGGATGCAGCACCTTCTAGATACTGGATTCCTTCTTGAGTGGGGATTTTCTGTGGGTTTTGCAAAGAATTCTCTACCCCAGTGGGGACCTCCTACCTGCAATTCCTTTATAGGTTGGATTTTTCCCACAACCGGCCAACTAAAACTCTGCCTTCAGCCCTTGACTTTCCACCAGGGTCACCCACCCTCTCCAGGTGGATCTCTTTGGTGAAGTTTCTTTTTTTCAACGTTTATTTATTTTTGGGACAGAGAGAGACAGAGCATGAACGGGGGAGGGGCAGAGAGAGAGGGAGACACAGAATCGGAAACAGGCTCCAGGCTCTGAGCCATCAGCCCAGAGCCTGACGCGGGGCTCGAACTCCCGGACCGCGAGACCGTGACCTGGCTGAAGTCGGACGCTTAACCGACTGCGCCACCCAGGCGCCCCTGGTGAAGTTTCTTTTAAGATTATCTACAACTGTATCCCTTCGCAGGGTCCACATTCGCTCCATGGGAAAACCCACTGTGTGTCTAACCTCACTAAACTCTGCTCTACTTCATTCTGCCACCAAACAGATTGCTCTAGCCAGCCTCTAGCCTGACTTTTTTTAATTATTATTATTAAAAATGTTCCAGACAGGGGCGCCTGGGTGGCTCAGTTGGTTGGGCACCAGACTTTGGCTTGGGTCATGATCTCATGGTTCACGAGTTCTAGCCCCACACTGGGCTCTGTGCTCACAGCTCAGAGCCTGGAGCCTGCTTTAGATTCTGTGTCTTTCTCTCTCTCTACCCCCTCCCCCTCGTGAATTCTCTCTCTCTCTCTTCTTTCAAAAATAAATAAATAATTTTTTTAAATGTTCCAGACAGAAACTCTGGAGGCTCTGGAAAACCTGACAGGCTGGAGAAATACGAGGTATAATTTCATGATTAAGTATAATAGAAAATTAAAAGGGCATTTTTCATATTATCTCAGTTTTGACTAAGAACTCCAAGGCTCAGGGCATGTGGGTGGTTCAGTCCATTAAGCAGTCAACTCTGGATTTTAGTTCAGGTCATGATCTCACAGTTCATGGGTTCAAGCCCCATGTTGGCCTGCTTGGGATCCTGGCTCCCTCTCTCTGCCCCTCCCCCCTCAAAATAAACAAATAAACTCCCCTCTACCTGGTCAGGTTATTTCCAACTAGTCTACATGAGCAAATTCCCTAATGAAACTGAGGGCCTCTGACTCCACTTTATATCAATTTTTCATTTCCATAGAAAATAGTTACAGCTTACACATCTACTTGTAACTCTTTAGCATACTTTATTTTTAGAAGTTTTAGGGTTCACAGCAAACCTGAATGGAGTTCCAACGTACCTACTGCCCCCCCACAAACACACACAACCTGCCCCACCATCAACATGTCCCACCACACTGGTACATTTGGTACAACTGATAACACTGACACATCATCATCACCCAAAGTCCATACTTTATGTTAGGGTTCATTTTGGGTTTGTATATTCTATGGGTTTTGACAAATGTACAATGACATGTATCTACCATTATAGTATCATACACAGTAATTTCTTACTTATCTATTAAAAATCTTCTCTATTCTACCTATTCACCCTCCCTCCCCCAACCCCTACCAACTACTGATTTTTTTTACTGTACCCATAGTTTTGTCTGTTTCAGAATGTTATATTGTTTGAATCACACAGTATGCAGCCTTTTCAGATTGACTTCTTTCATTTAGTAATATGCATTTAAGATTCCTCTATATCTTTTCAGCCCTCAACAATATTACACTGTCTAGATGAACCACAGTTTATTCAACCATTCACTTACAAAGGATATTTGGTTGAATCTAAGTTTTGGAAATTATGAATAAAGCTCCTATACATAGCCATGTGAAAGTTTTGGCAATTATGAATAAAATTGCCATAAGATTTGTGCAAACATAAGGTTTCAACTCGTTTGGGTAAATACCAAGGAACATGATTGCTGGATAGTATGGTAAGAATATGTTCACTTTTGTAAGAAACTGTCAAACTGTCTTCCAAAGTGACCATATCATTTTGCATTGCCACCAACAATGAATGAGAGTTCTTGTTGCATTTGGTATTGTTTTGTATTTTGGCCGTTTGAACAGGTATGCAGTAGTACCTTCTTGTCTTGATTTGCAATTCCATAATGAGATGTTGAATACTTTTTCATACTTAATTGCCATACATACATCTGTGATGAGGAAATTGTTCAAACCTTTTGCCCATTTTTCAACTGGGTTGTTAGTTTTCTTATTGAGTTTTAAGAGTTCTTTGTGTATTTCGGAAAACCGTCCTTTACAAATATTCCTTGCAAAGCAAATATTTTCTTCCAGTCTGTGGCCTGTCCTATTCTGTGACAATATCTTTCACAGAATATATGTTTATTTTCATGAAGTCCAGCTTATCAGCTATTCCTTTTATGGATCATACCTTTGGTATTATATTTAAATATCATTGCCATACACGGTCATCCAAATTTTCTATGTTACCTTGTAAGACTTTTATAGTTTTACATTTATATTCACATCTATGATTTGTTTTGAGTTAATTTCTGTGAGGGATGAAGGTCTGTATCTAGAATCATTTTTTTGCATGTATATGTCCAGTTGTTCTGGAATCATTTTTGAAAAGACTATTTCCTGTATTATGTATTGTGTACTGCATAATATATATATATATATATATATATTTTTTTTTTTTTTTTTTTGCTATGTCGTCAAAAACCATTCACTGTATTTATGTAGGTCTATTTCTGGACTCTCCATTCTGTTTTATTGATCTATTTATCTATTTTTGCTGATAGCTCACTGTCTCAATGATAGCTTCATAGTAAGTGTTGAAGTTGAGTATTATGAGTCCTCCAACTTTGCTCTTCTCTTTCAATACTGTGTTGACTTATTCTGGGTCTTTAGCCTCTCCATATAAACTTTAGAGTCAGTTTGTTGATATCTACAAAATAACTTGCTGGAATTTTGAGTGGGATTGTGCTGAATCTATAGATCAAGTAGGAAAAAACAGACATATTGACAATATTGAGTCTTTCTATCCAATCTCTCACTTATTTAATTCTTGTTTGATTTCTTTCATCAGTTTTATAGTTTTCCCCATATAAATATTGTACATATTTTGTTAGGTTTACACCTCAGTATTTCATTTTTTCACAAGCTAATATAAATGGTATTGTTTTTAATTTCAAATTCCACTTGTTCATTGCTGGCACATAGGAAAGTAATTGACTTTTGCATATTACCTTGTATCCTACAAACCTGCCATAATCACTTATCAGCTCTAGGAGCTTTATGTGGATTCTTTGAGATTTTCTACATAGGCAAACATGTCAATTGTAAAGAAAGACACTTTTATTTCTTCCTTGTCAATAACTATACCTTTTATTTTATTTTCTTGTCTTATTGCATCAGCTAGGACTTCCAGTAGATATTGAAAGGGAATGGTGAGAGAAGACATACTTGCCATGTGCCTGATCTTAGCAAGAAAGCTTCTAGTTTCTCTTCATTAAGTATATTGTTACTTGTATATTTGTTGTAGATGTTCTTTATCAAGCTGAGGACGTTCTCCTCTATTCCAAGTTTCCTAAGAGTTTTTACCATGAATAGGTGTTAGATTTTGTCAGATGCTTTTTCTACATCTATTTTTATGATCATGGTTTTTCTTCTTTAGCCTGTTGGTGACAGATCATGTTAACTGATTTTCAAATGTTGAGCCAGCCTTGTATACCTCAACCAAATCCCACATGGTCATGCCATATAACTCTTTGTATAAGTTGTTGGATTCAATTTGATATCCTTTTGTTGAGGATTTTTGCACCTAGGTTTATGATATTGGTCTGCAGTTTTTTCTTGTAATGGCTTTGTCTAAATTTGGTATCAGGGTAATGCTGGCCTCAAAGAAGTCATTAGTAAATATCCATCTTCTTCTACCTCTATCCTCTTGAAGAGATTGTAGATAGCTGGCATATTTTCTTCCTTAAACAGTTGGTAGAATTCACCAGTGAACCCATCTGAGCCTGGTGCTTTCTGTTTTAGAAGGTTATTAATTATTGATTCAATGTCTTTAATAGATATAAGCCTATTCAAATGGCTTCATTTTCTTTTTGAGTTTTAAACAGATTGTGTCTTTCAAAGAATTGTCCATTTTACCCAGGTTATCAATTTTGTGGGCATATAGTTGTTCACAGTATTACTTTATTGCCCTTTGGATGTCCATGGGATCTGTAGTGATGTCCCTTTTTCACTTCTCATGTTAGTAACTTGTGCTCCTCTTTTATTCTTAATTAGCCTGGTGAGAGGCTTATCAGTTTCATCTATTCAAAGAATCAGCTTTTGGTTTAGTTGAGTTTCTCAACTGATTCCTGTTTTCAATTTCATCAATTTCTACTCTAAATTTTATTATTTTTCTCCTGCTTACTTTGGATTTTATATGTTCTTTTCCTACTTTCCTAATGTTGAATGTTAGATGATTAATTTTAAATCTTTCTTTTCCAATATATACATTCAAAGCTATAAATTAGCACTGCTATGCCTATTAGCACTGCTTTCTCTATATGCCACATATTTTTTGTGTTTTCATTTCCATTAGGTTCAAGAAAGGATCCAAAAAAAACTTCCTTCCCTTCCTTCCCACTGAGCAGCTTGCCCAAGACCCTGTTTCAACTCTAGTAGCTAAAGCCTATTTATAGGCCAAGTCCTGCACACTCCCTGAAGTCAATGAGGAACCCCCTATGAGTAGATCTCTCTAGCATAACTCCCAGACTTAATCCACACTAAGCCACCAGCAATTCATCAATTACACTTCACATTTTCCAAAGCCAATACTGGTTCCCCCAAAGGTAAGTTTCTTCTCCAATAAGTTGTGATTCTCTGCACCCATCTGACTTTCCAATTCTGGGGTTATTAGCTTGCTCTGTGATCTCAATTCTCTGACAGATCTAAGAAGAGTTTTTGATTTCTCATTTGTTCAGCTTTTTACTTGTTAGGATGGAGGGACAACTTTCAACCTCCTTACATGCCAGAATAGAAACTAGCAAGGCACTACAAAAATGCAAATGTTTCTTCCCAAAAGATAGACAATATATCAACAATTGGGAAAAGAACATTAACTCTCTGTTAAAAGCTTTCTTTCACTAAAAAACAAAAACAAAAACAAAAACAAAAAACACGCTTGCTACATTCCAAGCAGACATTCTATCACAACAAATGCCTGGACTCAAAAAAGAGAACAGTCCTCTTAAGAAAATTCAAGTGTTCCATAAGGTTGTTTTGAGATCTGTGTAGTGGAATAGCAAAAAATAAGGATGTAGAGATAAGTAGGAACTATGTTATGCATGAACCTGACTGGCCCAGCTAGCATCTGGATTTTATCCCTCTCTCAGCCCTTGAAGATTTTTTTTTTTTTAATTTTTTTTTTCAACATTTATTTATTTTTGGGACAGAGAGAGACAGAGCATGAACGGGGGAGGGGCAGAGAGAGAGGGAGACACAGAATCGGAAACAGGCTCCAGGCTCTGAGCCATCAGCCCAGAGCCCGACGCGGGGCTCGAACTCACGGACCGCGAGATCGTGACCTGGCTGAAGTCGGACGCTTAACCGACTGCGCCACCCAGGCGCCCCTGCCCTTGAAGATTTTTAAATAGTCGAATGACATTTATTTCCTTATAATCCACAGCACTCAGAAACTATAAAAGGTGAAAGGAAATGGCATGAATTAATGTACGTTTCAGAAAGATCACTAAGGGGGCATTAGTTGGAAATGCATTATATTCGGGGGCCTGAAAACAAAAACATTAGATAGGAGGCTTTTTTCAGAAATCCTGTAAGACATAATGAGACCCTGAACTGAGGCAGCAGCAACAGTTGTGGGGGGCGGGGGACACAAAATGTGAGAGGTATTTTGAGTTTGGTGCCAAATTGAATGCAGGTGCTAAGGAATGCAGGGACAGAGAGAAGTGATTTCCAGGTTTCTGGCTGGGGCAAGTAGGTGGATGGTGGGGACACAGAAAGATAGAAGAGTTCCTTTAAGGAGAAAAGATGACAAATGAAGATGTATCTAGTAAGCAGTTGTATGCCCAAGCCTGGAGTTCACCACAGCCATCCTTGTTCATAACCTAGAAGCTGTTGTTAAGTAAAAAGAAGTTAAAATTCAGGATGTAGATGAGAGGGTGGCGTGAAGGGAAAGATAATAGGCAGAATTTTTTTTAATGTTTACTTTTGAGAGAGAGAGACAGGCAGAGCGTGAGCGGGGGAGGGGCAGAGGCGGCGGTGGGGTGGTTGGCACAGACTCCGAAGCAGATTCCAGGCTTTAAGCTGCGTACGCAGAGCCCAACTCGGGGTTAGAACTCACCAACCGTGCAATCATAACCTGAGCGGAAGTCAGACGCTTAGCCCACTGCGCCACCCTGGCGCCCCTGGACATAATTTTTTTAGATCACCAGCTCTTAGGACTGAGCAGAAAGAGCCAGGAAAACGACTGAGAAGCAGAGAAAGAGTGGTCTGGTAGACCTATCTTAAAATAATTCAGCATCCACAATAATCAGAGTTTAAGAGTAAACTGACAAATATTCCGCTCTTCCCTCTCTCTCCACTCTGGCCCCTCCTAAACCACACCATATCAAACTTTCTGGAGGCTTTTCGTTCACTAGTACTCCTTGCAGGTTTCTTCCTGTGTTCTACCAACCGCTAAAAATCCTACTCACCCTTCAAAAGCAGCTGGAATAGTGCCTTTAGAAGTTTCCAGAATGGGTACCTCCTTCGTCTCCCCTTTATCATTCTTCTCCCAACTCAGTTTTCCCATCAATGGAGAGTCCTTTGAAGGGCTCGATCTTACTCGTGCCCTGAAGTCACAGAGCACACAGTGTAGAAGGCGCACAGAATGGTGCAGTCCTCTTTCTCACGTGCTTCCAGTTAAATTCCTGGTCCCTCACCTTCCACATGTGTGCTTCATAAGCCTTATCTACGCTGCCTGGGCTAACGTTACACGGGGAAAACCCCTTCCTGACACAGATGTTTTGCATCCAGCCGGCAGGTTTCTGCCACAAAGCCGCCGCCCTCCAGCCTCGCGCAAACCCCTCCAGCTTTGGAGGCGACACCACGTGGGCGCGAGCTACAACGCCAGCGGCATCACACTTCAGGCACCGTCCTTCGTGCCAGACTGGCCTAGCGAACGCTGTATTCACGCTCCGCCCCCGCGGAGCAGGCGGCGGCGGGACTACGCTGGGAGCACGCCCCGCCCACGCCGCGCCCCCCTGCGCTGGGCGCACGTCCCGCCCATATCCCCAGCCCCATGAGCCCCACCCCGGATGTGCACCTCTCACTGACCGGAGTCCGAGGACATGGCGAACCAGGTAGGCTTGGCTGTGCAGCGCGACCGGGCCCAGGGAAGAGGAGAAAGGGAAAGCATGGGATGGAACCCGGTCGCTTGACTGAGCGGGGCCTCGGCCGGTAGGCTGATATCAGCTTCCGGATCTGAAACGGTGCCTCGGGCAAGCTGCTCCGCGGGAAGGAAGGGAAAGAGTCTTTGGGCTCCTTGAAAGGTTTCGAGGCTTTGGGGGCAGCCCGAGGGGGGAGGGGGCGGTAGAAAAGGTTTAAGAGCGTTCACACTTTGCGTTTGCAAAAATAAGTAACTTGCATGGAGTCATCTTGCTGGTAGCAGAACTACAGCCAGAGCCCGTGCTCCTAACCCTTAGGTTGTTGTGTTTCATGACTATAATTGTTAATTGAATAATTATGGTGCCACTAAAGAATGTATTTGGCGAAGGCTCCTGGGTCCCTTTCAGTAGTAACATTTTTGAGCACTTAAGGCACCAGAACTCTCCTCTTTTAATCCTACCGTGACGCTTCTGCGAGTATTGTCCCCATTTTGCACACCAAAAATTGAGATTTAAGAGGTTGGTCGACCTTAGTGGTCACATTAAGATAGTGAGCCAGGCCTGTCCCTTTGCAAGGAACTGTTCCAGGTTCCTGAAATATACTTTAGACAGTAAAGAAAGGCAGAAATGCACGAGTAACGTGAATAATCAGGCTAAAGTTGCTTAGTGTTTTAATGTTTTGCAAACTTTAGAAAGATTTATGACATTAAATGTTGAGGTTGAAAAGAAATGGTAAACGCTAAGCGATCTTTCATACTTAACAAACTGGCAAGTTTTTCTTTATAACGAAGTGCCTTTATTTGGAGAAGGTGAAAAATTATCCTGTGATCATATTTGAAGTAGGGCAAAGTAGATTTAGGGTGGAGCTTTGTTGTAAAATTGTCATTAAAAGGAAAAAAATCTCTCAAGCATTCCTTAAAATAGGGGAAGGAGGTATAAAAACCTAGATTATTGGGGCACCTGGGTGGCTCAGTCAGTTAAGCATCTGACTCTTGGTTTGGGCTCAGGTCCTCATCTCACCATTGGTGGGATTGAGCCCTACCTGTAGCTCCACGCTGCCAGGATGGAGCCTGCTTGGGATCCTGTCTCTCCCCTCTCTTTGCCCCTCTTCTCATGCACTCTTTCCCAAAATAAATAAAATTTAAAACAGAATTTTTTTCTAATTTAAAAAGAACTTAGATTATGGATGAATTAGGGGCACCTGGGTAGCTGAGTCGATTGAACATCTGACTTGATTTCAGCTCAGGTCATGATCCCAGGGTCAAGGGATCAAGTCCCCATTGGGCTTGCTCACTGAACATGGAGCCTGCATAAGATTCTCTGTATCCCTCTTCCCCCTCACTAAAAAAAAAAATTATGGATGAATTATATTTATTCTTGTTGCCTAAATTCTCTAGAATATGTGACTATTTTGAATTTGACCTTTGTGATTTTGTTTTGAGATTTACGGTCAGTTGAGGTGAAAACGTTCTAATGCAATGTCTGCATATTTTTACCATAAGATTTAGTATCTACCCTTTAATTTTAAAAATAATAATTTCCAGCCTCACCAATTTACACAAGCCACTCAGCTCTCTATATAGTTCAGCTCTGCTTTCCTCCACTCTTTGTTCTAGTTTAATAAACACTATTTGTTTCTGCAAAGCTACACTATGCCAAGCACTATATTAGTGAGTTTTTATTCATTTTCATTTACTCCTCACAATAGCTTTTTATATTTGTAGGTGTTTAATTACTATGATTTGTAACTAACCTTTTCTCATCCTTGGGTATCCTAGTTAAAAGTGAAGTTTTTTCAAACCCACCAATGAAAGTTAACACTCTTTCTCCACTTTGTGCCTCTCCCTTTAACTTACCCTTTTTGTAAGTGTTGACTTTCAAGTCTGTCTCCTATAAACCCAGCAGTTTGCATCCTTTATTCTGTCAACATGTTTCATAAGCATTTTGTGAACTGCTCAAAACTTTTGGGGGTGGGGGGAATGCAAAATAGGTGACAGGGATTAAGAGGTCAAACACGCAGATATAAAATAAAGATGTCATGGGGGTATAAAGTACAACATAGAGAATAAAGTCCATAATATAGTAATAACTGTATGGTGGACAGATGATAACTAGACCTATCATGGTGATCATTTCTTAATGTATATAAATATCAGATTGCTATATTGTCCACCTGAAACTAATACGATATTGTATATTAACTATGCTTCAATAAAAAAAATTTTTTTTTTTACCTTTCCTCATTACACCTGATGCTCTAGTAAAGGAGGCCTAGTATTAAATTCTAGTACTGACTAGAATTTCTAAGTCAATGCTATGCTTGAAGTTAGCATTTCTAGCTAATTAGCTTGGAATTTTTTTTCTAGTAGCCACATTAAAATTGGGTTAAAAAATGAATAATAAAAAATAAAATTGATTAAAATTTAATCCATTATACAGTATTCCCCCCCCCTCCCCTATCCGCAGTTTCACTTTCCATGGGTTCTGTTACCTGCAGTCATTTGCAGTTCAGAAGCAGGTAATCTTCCTTCTGACCTATTGTCAGAAGGTCATTAGTAGCCTAACACTACATCACAAGGCCTATGTCACTCACTTCACTTCATCTCACCAGGTAGGCATTTTATCATCTCACATCAGCACAAGGAGGAGGAGTACATACATATAGTGCGATAAGATTTTGAGAGAGAGACTATTCACATAACTTACTACAATATAATTCTGTTAATTTCTTACTGTTCCTGATTTATAAATTACTTTATCATAGATATATTTGCATAGGAAAAACATAGTATATATAGTTTCAGACATCCACGGGAGTCTGAGAATGTATCCTTTACAGATAAAGAGGAATTACTGTGTTCAAATTACTGCCTTGACATGTAATTAATACTTTTTAAGTATTGAAATACTTTTACTTTTTTTTTTTTTTTTTTTTACTATGTCTTCATAATCTGCGTATCTTTTACACTTACAGTTTATATCAGTTCAGCTTGAAAGGCACACATGGCAAGTGGCAATTGTATTATATAGCACAGTTAAAAGGGGTAGATACAGTAATTTTTTAAGTTTATTTATTTTAAGAGAAAAAATGTGAGTAGGGAAGGGGACAGAGAGAGAGGGAGGGAGAGTGAGAATACCAAGCAGGCTCCACACTGTCAGCACAGAGCCTGACACGGGACTCAATCCCATGAACCATGGAATCGTGACCTGAGCAGACATCAGGGAGTCAGATGCTTAACCGACTGAACCACCCAGGTGCCCCTAAATATAGTGTTTTAAAATTCTCCCATTCTGATCCTCCTTATGCTCCTTCCCACCTTGCAGTTTTGCACTAAACCAGTGTTAACTTAAACCAGCTTTAGTAAAGGAATACCATAGGGTACGTGTTAAGCATTCAGATTCCTTGGATCCTATGGCAGACCTACTGAATCAGATTGTCTTAGAACCTGTATTTTTTTTTTTTAAAGTATTTATTTTGAGAGAGAGAGAGGGAGAGCAAGAATCCCAAGCAGGCTCCGTGCTGTCTGCCTGACATGGGGCTCAAACTCAGGAACCATGAGATCATGACCTGAGCCAAAATCAAGTGTCTGACACTTATCTGACCGAGCCACCTAGATGCTCTGGAACCTGTATTGCTTTTAACTTTTTAAAATATTTATTTATTATTTAGAGACAGAGCACAAGTGGGGGAGGGGAAGAGAGAGAGGGAGACACAGAATCTGAAGCAGGCTCCAGGCTCTGAGCTGTCAGCACAGAGCCAGACACAGGGCTCCAACCCACAAACCATGAGACCATGACCTGAGCTAAAGTTGTACACTCACCCAACTGAGCCACCCAGGTGCCCCCAGAACCCGTATTTTTAACGTATTCCTAGAAGATCGTTAAATATTTGACTAATAAAACTTAACCAAAAGAGGCTTTTACAGCTGACCATGTAGTCATCTGAATTAAATTTTTTTAGTGAACATTACTTATATGAAATCTAAAAACATGCAAGGGGTGCCTGGGTGGCTCAGTTGGTTAAGCATCCGACTCTTGACTTTGGCTCAGGTCATGATCTAATGTTTGGTAGGTTCAAGCCCCACATCGGGCTCTGCACTAAGAGTGTGGAGCCTGCTTGAGATTCTCGCTCTCCCTCTCTCTCTGCCCCTCCCCTGCTCACGCACACTTTCTCTCCATGTCTCTCTCAAAAAAAAATAATGATTTTAAACAATAATAATCTTAAAAACATGCAAAATAATTCTCCGTATCACTTAGAGGTTATGGTTTTTGTGATTCTGCGATATATTTTCTAAGATTAGTAGTCAGGATCTAAATAAGTAGTTGATTATTAGTGCAGGAGGATAAACAACTTGCTCTCTTTTTTCCCTGATCTCAGGTTATCAAGTGCAAGGCTGCAGTTGCCTGGGAAGCAGGAAAACCTCTCTCTGTAGAGGAGGTAGAGGTGGCACCCCCAAAGGCTCATGAAGTGCGAATTAAGGTAATGATGTATTGAGGGCACTGGAAAAGGAGACTTACGATGAGGTCTCTGGATAGATGAATCCTCTGTGGATAAATCCCCAAGGACAGAGTTAAAGAGAAAGTATTGAAAGTCCTCCAACCTGGGAATCACAACATCCTCCTCTTACTTTACCTGCTTCACTTTTGCAGCACTCCTGTCCCTCTTTTTAGCTTGTGATGGTGAGCTAAGCAGCCTTCCCCATGGATCACTGGATAACTGCATTCTTTCTTCTGTAGCCTGTGTTTAAGATGACTTTATAGGATGCTCCCCCTTTCTGCCAAGCCCATAATTTAAAATGTATGATGACACATTAGAAACAAAAGAAGAAATGGTCTTCAGTTTTGTTAGCAGAGGTTTCAAATAAGATTTGGGAAGAGGTTCCTGATTTGATTGGAGCAACAAGCAAGTGAAGTCCGCTTGCTTGGAAAGCTTTAAAATGTACTGACCCTTGCAGGCAAGAGCAGGGTTCAGGGGATTCATTAGTCTAGTGCTTCTCAGCCTCTGCTGTGTCAGAGAAATGAAGTTACCCTTGGAGAGAACAGTATTGCACAAGGCAGCCAACTGGATATTTATAGCATTCTACACTTGTTTTGATGTAAAATTAATACTTTAAAGTAGTAACCATTGAATGAAACTAACATCCTAGAAAAAAATAAGCTCTTTTTTGCTGTGAATTAGAGTATCCTTTCCCCATCCTACCTCCAAACAAATGCTCATGCTCCCAGGGATCAAATAGCAGGTTGCAGAGCCCAGGGCCAAATAATTTCTTAAGATCTTTTGCAACCCAGACTTATGACAGTTTATATGTTTTTCTTTAAGTTCAGAAATGAACCTGATTGTGATTTTGCTACTGAAAAAGAAAATGTGTCCTGGGATATACTAAGATGAGCTGTTTGGGGCACACTGGCTTCCCTGGGAAACAAAACAAATGGCAAAGAATGTTACCTTGTAAGCAGGTACATGGGTGAGAGACAAAGAAGCATAAATATAAACACTCCAAGACTTCCTTTCTGTGCGTTAAATGGTTTGGAAAGATAACCTACTTAAAAGCCAGATAAGAATAAAAGGCTGTTTAAGTAGTAATTGTGTGTGGCTGCTAAAAAGGGAGTTGGTTTCACTAAAAGCTCTGAATTTTGGCCCTAATAAGCAGGCAGGCATATTTCCACAGTAGTCCATACCTTCTTAGGAGTCACATTTGTCAACAGTCACAAGGATCCCAGCAGTGAAATGGACTCTTCCCGCTTTGTACACAGGTCATGTTCTCTCCACACCTGTAGGCACAGTGCCCATAAAATCACCTTGTTCACCTTCTTTTGCTAGCATGCACTGAAAAGGGATAGATGTACCATGTGTCTTTGCATATAAACGCACCATTACTTTTATGTATCACTTAAAAAAATGCTGCCAATTCCAATTGTTAAGATACCATAGATTGTAAACACTTGCTGATTTTAAAGATTAAAATATGAAACAAATGTATCTTAGAATCAATGAAATGTGGTATTGAAAATGCCTTTCCTGGGGCGCCTGGGTGGCGCAGTCGGTTAAGTGTCCGACTTCAGCCAGGTCGCGATCTCGCGGTCCGTGAGTTCGAGCCCCGCGTCAGGCTCTGGGCTGATGGCTCAGAGCCTGGAGCCTGTTTCCGGTTCTGGTCTCCCTCCCTCTCTGCCCCTCCCCCGTTCATGCTCTGTCTCTCTCTGTCCCAAAAATAAATAAACGTTGAAAATGCCTTTCCTTTGACCTGTATCTCTCTGGATTGCAAGCAAACACCCTTAAATGCTCTTGATCTGCTAGATTATCGCCACTGCAGTTTGTCACACCGATGCCTATACCCTGAGTGGGGCTGATCCTGAGGGGAGTTTTCCAGTGATCTTGGGACATGAAGGGGCTGGGATCGTGGAAAGTGTTGGCGAAGGAGTTACTACCCTGAAGGCAGGTAAGGAGGATATCTGAACCACTCTTAATTTTATAATTTCAATTTATTTCTACAAGGAAATTATTTTTATGCATTGTTTCTTTCACAAACAAGTTATCACCTGAGTCATTTTTCAGGAAGAATTTTATTCCTTATCTAGGAAGCACAAATATTTGAGAGTTTTTTTTCTTTCTGATTTTGCAAGCTACTGTCATCTGAAACTATTTAAGTATATTTCCAAAGCCAGTTTGGACCAATTAAACAAGAATTTTTAAAGATTCATCGGTGAGTCAGTATTTTAAAGCCCATGACCTTGTTCTCCAAGTACAGTTTAAGAGCTTTTTCTCAATAAAAATTTTGAAACTTGTGTTTTTTGCATAGTCAGGCAGTGTCTGAATGATGTTGTGTAAGTAAAGTTCTGAGTTGAAGTTAACCTTGCAAAGCCACATGAGGAGTGAGGATTTGCAGAGGCTGATGTATCCGTTTAGAGACAGATGTCACCTATTCAGAATAACGTCTTTGCATTTGTTTCCCAGGCGATACTGTCATCCCACTCTACATCCCACAGTGTGGAGAATGCAAATTTTGTCTAAACCCTAAGACAAACCTTTGCCAGAAGATAAGGTTAGTATCTTTGTTACTTGGTCCTTAAGATAATAAGTAATTGTGTGGCAGTCTATACAGAGCATTCTCCATGAATTACTTCATTCCAGCTTTATGGCAGCCTCACTATCATTGGTATCCCCGTTTTCATAGATGAAAAAATGAAGATTCAAATTAAGTGGTGTGCCCAATATCATCAGCTATTAGATAAAACAGAATTTTCTGAACCCATTCTTCTTCCATAACATTCGTCTAAACTTGCCAAAACGTATATTAAGGAGGGACATGCTTAGGAAATTAAATAGAAGCATTTTTATGAGCCATTTTATTGTCCATGAAATCAAAGTAGTGAAACCCATAAGGTTACTAGGAAGACTACAAGAGATAACATAACCCCTTGACACAGAAAAGGTAGTTACTTTATTGTAATAAGGTAACAGCACTTAACTCTTTCTTTGAGGCAATTTAAGATGTTGTATTCCCCTTTTTACTGAGGTAAAACATACGTAATAAAGTACTATAAACCTTAAGTGTACAGCTCAATGAATTGTTATGTATATACACACCTAATGGTTATAACCACCCAGATCAACGTAGAGAACCATTCCAGCACCCTACAAAGTCATTCGTATCCCTTGCGCTTCAGTACCTGCCTCTCTCAAAGGGAACCACTATTCTGATTTCTTTCACTACAGGACTTCATATAAATAGAATCACATACTGTGTGCTCTTTTGTTTGGTTTCCTCATAATGTCTGTGAAATGTGTTTAAGTTGCTCTGTGAATCACCTCTTTTCTATCATTCCAAATATACATCCATTTATCTCTATCCATTCCCCTGCTGATGGACATTTAAGTTGCTCAAATGTTTGGGGTTGTTGTGATTCTTGCTGCTGTGAACATTCCTATTCATAGCTCTTAGTGAATATGTGACTACTTTCTCTTGGGTATTTTTCTAGGATTGGAATTGCAGGATCCAATATTGTGATTTCATTCAGATAACCAGATACATATTTCTCATATGTATTGGGGTCTTCTGCCATGGTTTCTGGCTCATAGCTATTAAAATTTAGTAGAATTTCCTGTGATGTGGGCTATAAAAGTGCCTTTGTTATGTTAATGAAGGGGTCTTTTGGAAAGCCCTTAGGTAACCTAGGGGTGGCCTGACTTTTGGTAAGGAAAAGGAGGCGTGGAAGTTGAATCAGTCAATGGCCAGTGACTTAGTCAGTCATGGCTATAATGAAGCTTTCACAAAATCCCAAAAGGACTGGGTTCAGAGAGCTTTGGGGCTGGGTTCAGAGAGCTTTGGGGCTGAACACGTGTAGATTGAAGAGAGTGACATACCTGGAGAGGGCATGGAAACTCCTCAGCCTTTCCCCATACTTTATCTTACGCGTCTCTTCATCTAGCTGTTGATTCATATCCTTTATCGTATCCTTCAATAACTTAAACAGCACCTGGGTGACTCAGTTGAGCGTCCAACTCTTGATTTCAGCTCAGGTCATGATCCTGGGGTCATGGGATCAAGCCCTGCACTGGGGCTCTGTGCTGGGTGTGGAGCCTGCTTAAGATTCTCTCACCCTCCCTCTGTCCCTCGCTTGTGCTTGCTCTTTGTCTCTAAAATTAAATAAGTAAATAAAAACTGGCATCTGTGTGGCTCAGTCCATTAAACCTCCAGCTCCTGATTTCAGCTCAGGTCATGATCTCACATTTTGTGAGTTCAAACCCTGCATCAGGCTCTGCACTAACAGCATGGAGCCTGCTTGGGATTCTCTCTCTTTTTCCACCTCCCATGCACTCACTCGCTCTCAAAATGAATAAATAAACTTTTAAAAATAACATAGGTGTTTCCATGAGTTCTGCGAGCGATTCTAGGACATTAAAAGAACCTGAGGAAGAAAATCTTTGGAACCTCCAATCTGTAGTCATTGGGGTCAGAAGCACTGGTAACAGTTTCGGCCTTGCAGCTGTCATCTGAAGTGAAAGGTGGGGGGCAGTCTTCTAGGACTGAGTCCTTAACCTGTGGGATCTGATGCTGTCTCCAGGTGGCTAGTGTCAGAATTGAGTTGAATTGCCAGACACCTTGCTGGTGTCCAAGAATTGCTTTATGTTATGTATAAGGGAACACACCCCCACACACACATTAGAGCTGGGTCCATGACTTAGAAGATTGGGTCATACATAAAAGATCGTGTGTTCTTGAATTTGTTTTCTAGTGCCATTGACAAAATTCTATTTTTGGGAAACAAGATGTCATTCACTATATAACATAAGTCCAGTTAATTTTGGCAAAGCTAGAACCAAAATCTCATTTTGAAAGGTAATTTCAAATGCAGTCTAACAACTTGGGACATATCAAGTATAATAATGGTATTGGCCTTTTTGTGGCTGCCTGTAGCCTTTCAGAGGGACAAGTCCTTTCAGAGCATGAAATGTATCCCACATCACCTTTTGTTCAAGAAACTCCTCTGAGATAGAAGTGATTTCTTCCATTAAGGAAGGGTGAACAAACTTAAGTTGCTCTTAAAGATACAACAGTTATCTGTGGTAGAGCTTTGTCACAGATTTGTTTTTTGTTTCTGGTCATATTTTTTTCTCAAAGGAAATGTATTTACTCTTGAGTCTAGAGGCAATCTATTTTCATGTGTGTATTTGTTTATTCCTGTTTATTCCAAAGGATTAGCCTAAGAATGAACATCAAATTATAGTGCATTATTTTGAAAAATAATAAATATTTAATAAGCACTCTGTGCCAGGCACAATGTTAATGCCTTCCATAACACCTCATTTGATTTTATAGCAATCTTTGAGATATGATTGTTTCTCCATTTTTTAGTGAGGAAACTAAGCCACAGAGGTTAATTAACTGGCCCACGATCACACAGGATTTGACCTAAGTGTGTCTGACTTTAGGACCTGTACTCCTAAGCAAGACATTACATTACTTATTTAGAATATCAGAAACAATTTTTGATACTATTTATCATACCGGTTGCTTTTGTGAGCTTTTTTCTTTTCCTTTATCTTTTACTAGTGTTACCAACTACACAGGCAACAAAGTTATAGAGAAAGAAGAGATAACCTGAATCCTTGAGGATTGTTAGCCTTTTAACAAAGCCTCCTGAAAGATCTAAATCAGCCAGTTTGGCTATTTTCATCACCTAATCTGCATAATTGCTCATAATCTCTGTGTAGATTCTGGTTTGGGCTGTATGCTCTAAGAAGTTATATTTGCTCATAGTTTTTTCATGGAATTTTTTTTTTTTTTTAATGTTTGTTTTGAGAGAGCACACAGAGAAGGTGCAGAGAGCCTCACACGGGGCTTCAATTCACATATTGTGAGATCATGACCTAAGCCAAAATCAAGAGTCCGACACTTAACTGACTGAGCCACCCAGGCGCGCCGGTGATGGAATTTTCAAATTATTTCATCTAATCCATAAGTTGTATCTGTTAAATTTTATCTCAATACCCTGACAGCAAGATCCAGAAGGATACTGAATGTTGGAAAAGATATGTAGGATTATAAGTCTTTTGTAAGGTTTTCTAATAAGGCATTGCTGAAAGGTGGTAAATTATTAATAAATACAGTAGAAATCTGACTTTGGGGCTTAGCACACTTTCTTGTCTACCTGTCATATTTAAAACTTTTTTTTTCCTATGGGTTTTGAAAAACCTGATTTTACCCTGCCTTTCTCCTTTTTTATTTTCTTTAGAGTTACTCAAGGGAAAGGATTAATGCCAGATGGTACTAGCAGATTTACTTGCAAAGGAAAGACAATTTTACATTACATGGGAACCAGCACATTTTCGGAATATACAGTTGTGGCTGATATCTCTGTTGCTAAAATTGATCCTTTAGCACCTTTGGATAAAGTCTGCCTTCTGGGTTGTGGAATTTCAACTGGTTATGGTGCTGCTGTGAACACTGCCAAGGTAAGAGATTGGCCTGGGTTTTAGCTTCCGCCTTCTAGTTTGATACAGTGGAGCTTTGCTGGAATAGTGAAATTGGCCCAGTGTGTTAGAAACCTAGTGATTTCCTTGACTCTTGTGCAATGAGTGCCTTACAAACTATGTTTACTATTAGGTGGAGCCTGGCTCTACTTGTGCCGTCTTTGGCCTAGGAGGAGTTGGATTGGCGGTTATCATGGGCTGTAAGGTGGCTGGTGCATCCCGGATCATTGGTGTGGACATCAATAAAGATAAATTCGCACGGGCCAAGGAGTTTGGAGCCTCTGAATGTATTAACCCCCAAGACTTCAGTAAACCCATCCAGGAAGTGCTCGTTGAAATGACTGACGGGGGAGTGGACTACTCCTTTGAGTGCATTGGTAATGTGAAAGTCATGGTAAGTTTTAGCTTCATTCCTTTTTTTTTCCCTAGCTTTACTGTAAGAATAGAGTATGAAATACATATACAGAATAGCTGGTAATCGACTGTTTATATTGCTGGTAAGTCTCCCAGTCAGCAGAAGGCTATTAGTTAAATTTGGGGGAGTCAAAAGTTAATGTGACTTTTCGACTGGGCAGGGGGTCAGCTTCCCAACCCTTGTGTGTTTTTCAAGGGTCAACTGTATATCCGCTTCACTAACCTTGAGCAACAGCTTCTCTAACACCTCAGTTTCCTCAGGTGCAAAATGCGCCTACTTGACATAAAGTCAATCCTCCGCAAAATAGTACTATTCTCCACCTTGCTTCCTTTATTATAAAGTCTTTAGAATTTTTAACTAGGATTTACTTTTAAAACTAGACGGGAAATAAAAGCTTTAAATTCTTTCATTTTGTGTTAGTATTTAGCCAGATTAATACATTTGGTAATTATCTTATTAAAACTTGAATAAAATTACATTGACTAAATATTCAGTTTGATCTTTTTGTTGTCATTTTTTTTTTTTTAAAAAAGCTCTGTGCCGCCACCCTTCCCCCAAAAGTTACTTACTGGGGAAGCAGAGATGGCCGGCACAACGCACTGACTCCTGTGATTTGATCCTCTCTTTCCTGCAGAGAGCAGCGCTAGAGGCCTGCCACAAAGGCTGGGGAGTCAGCGTGGTGGTTGGAGTAGCTGCTTCGGGTGAAGAGATCGCCACTCGCCCGTTTCAGCTGGTAACAGGCCGCACGTGGAAAGGCACTGCCTTTGGAGGTAAGTTAATGGGTGAGCACATTTTCTCTTTTGTCATTTCCATCGGCAGAATTTTAATCCCAGGCTGATTTTTTGTTTTAAGAATTTTCATGGGCTACCTTCATCAAGTTGTTGCATAGCTATTTTAATAGGAGGGCTTCACATTCAGTCAGTATTTACCCCTGGGACTGGGGAGATACTCAACTTCCTCTGAAGCAGGAGACCCACTTTTTACACACAAAAAATCAGTATCCTGTTAATGAGGAAATAGTTGGGGGTTAGGGCAGAAGTTAGAAGTAGGTTCCAGGGATACAAACAGCATTGTCAGCCACACTCATGTTATGGACTTAAAGAGGTTATCGGCATTTGTGCTCATTTTTCCAGAGTGTCTGGTTGTCGCTGGATGTAGTAATACCTCTTGTCTAAATAGTACTGATTTCAGTAGTAACCAATACAAAGTCTTCAACTGAAAATACTGTATTAGACAAAACTTTATAACAGAAATGAAAAGCTGCCAGACTGATCATTTTTCCCCTTTTGTGCTCCTAAAAAACGCATGGTGGTTTGGGGTTGCCTAACTACTGATAGGATGCTGAGAAACAGTTTCCATCTGTTTTGGTAGTTGCTCAGCTAGGAGGCACAGATCATGCCTGTATATTCCAACAAGTGTGAATGAATGAAATCTAAAGTTTTTGTAGGTTTTTTAAAAATATATTTCTCACCATCCTCTTAGGGAAAAAAATCACTTAGCGTGAATTTTCAATAATCTGAACTTAACAAGGCGTTTAAGATCCCCTATCATGCCAGCTTTTTTCAAGGCCAGAGGAAAAGACCAAGAGGGTATGAGGGGGTTTGGCCGAAGTTTCTGCCTTTATACTATGGAATTCACCATAAAAATTGTCATGCAGACTAACCTCCCCTTTCCAACGAGCTGTACGCCTCACTTGAGTATATCAGAACAGACTTTTAAAGCCACACATCCTCTCAGGTCCTTAGCTGTATTTAAAAGGGCATTTTAAGCCTGGGAGACTGAGCCAGGGGGTTGATCATAACCTCTCACTGAAGCCTCATCACCCCAGCACATGCTAGTTGGGAAAGAAGCTGGAGTATTGGGGTGTGATGGGTGTTGTTAAAATATGACCCACAGATGTAAACAGAAGTTTTGGTCTAACAAATAGAGGTGGCTGTACTTGTCTCTGTTACCAGGGGATTTAAAGAAGGGGGCACCTGGCTAGTTCAGTTGGTAGCGTATGTGACTCTTGGTCTCGGGCTTGTGAGTTCAAGCCCCACATTGGTCATGGAGCATACTTAAATAAATAATACTTTTTTTAAAAAAAGGAGAAAGGAAAAGCCCTATGATTTGTAAGAGAAAAATAATTAATAGAGGATATAAGGAGGCAGATTTGGAAAAGGCTCAAAAGAGGTTTGAAATGAGCTACAAAGTGTCCCTGGTGTAAAAGGTGGGAAGGTGTCTTTGTTGATTTATTGCTTCTTTCAATACAAGTGAAAGATCGAAGCACCAATTTTGTTTAAAATCTTATATAGCTAAGAATTTCCCACTTTTGTTTTCAGTTTCACGGTTTCTGGTGTGAGATGCTATCCCTAATTTCATTGTTGAATTTAAAACCAAAGAAATAAGAGGTGCCTGGGTGGCTCGGTTGGTTAAGCATCCGGCTCTTGGTTTCTGCTCAGGTCATGATCTCACGACTCGTGAGTTCAAGCCCTGCATCGGGCTCTGTGCTGACAGTGAGGAGCCTGCTTGGAATTCCCTCTCTCCCTCTGTCTCTGCCCCTTCCCCACTCAAGCTCACTCTTTCTCTCTGTCTCTCAAATGAATAAATAAACTTAAAAAAAAAAAAAAAAAGGCTTTAAAACCAAAGAAATAAAAGTCCTGTATTACGTCAGGTTTGTTCTTCCTTAAATGTCATAATTATAGAATCTTTGCTGTTGTGGAGCCAAATAAGTTTGTTCTAAGACTTCAGAGTTCTATCCTGGTATCTTAGAAGTCTCACTTGGCTAAAACCTTAATGAGATTTTAGTAAATCTTAACACAGAAAAAGGAAAATACTCAAAAGGCATTTACTGTTTTTTTTTTAACTAAAGATGTACATTAAATTCTTCTTTCTCTGTATGCTAATTTTGAAGTTTTTCAGTCCTCTTTAATTGATGTGAAAATCAGGTTTTTTTTTCTTTTTAATTTAAATTTTAGTTAACATACAGTGAAGTATTGGTTTCAGGAATAGAATTTAGCGATTCATCACTTAGATACAACACCCAGCATTCATCACAAGTCCCTCCTCAGTATCCACTAACCATCTAGTCCATCTCCCACCCAGATCCCTCCACCTTCAGTTTGTTCTGTGTGGTTAAGTCTCTTGTGGTTTGTTTCCCTCTCTTTTTCCCTCCTTCTTCCTGAATGTTCATCTGTTTTGTTTCTTAAATTCCACATATGATTGAAATCATATGATATTTGTCTTTCTCTGATTGACTTATTTCATTTAACATAATACATTCTAGCTCCAAAAATTTATTCTCTTAAATGTCTGTCACCCACTAAGTAATAAGCATACTGCAAAGATTTGTTGGAAGAATTAATACATGTGTGATTTCTTTTAGGATGGAAGAGTGTGGAAAGTGTCCCAAAGTTAGTATCCGAATATATGTCCAAAAAGATAAAAGTTGATGAATTTGTGACTCACAATCTGCCTTTTGACCAAATTAATGAAGCCTTTGAACTGATGCATGCAGGAAAGAGGTAAGCTTCCTCGTTAGCTATATATTATAAAATGTAATGACTTGGGGTTTATGGAGAAGGGTAAAAAAAACTTTTAGTGGTCTTAAAAAATACTTTAGTGGTCATTTAGGGGCACCTGGGTGGCTCAGTCAAAGCATCTTGACTTTGGTTCAGATCATGATCTCATGGTTTGGGAGTTTGAGCCCCACATTTGCTGTTACCATAGAGTCCACTTTGGATCCTCTGTGCCCCTCCTCTCTCTCTCTCTCTCTCTCTCTCTCTCAAAAATAAACATTAAAAAAATATCACTGAAAACTGTTTATTGCTTCCTTCTCTTACAGCATTCGAACTGTTGTAAAACTTTAAATTCAACAGAGAAAATATGTCCATCCTTTCACCTAAATCTTGTGGTCCAACTGGAACAACCAGACAAGCAGGGAGAAGCTCTTCCACGATCAGTCTCTTAGACCTTCTCTACTACTACTTCTAGAGTAACCTATTCTAGGGAGTGATATTTTGTGTATAATTCATACATCTCTAATCAAGGACAAAGCTGATACAGTCCTAAATTAGCTTTCTGAACTCTCCTTCACATGAATAATTGCTAGCTTATTAAGAAATAGTCTAACATAATAAAAGTAATTTCCGCATATGTGTGAAGTTGTGATCTCTGTTTTATGCTGAATTCATTCTCATGGTTCCTGTACTTGTCTTCATTCTTTAAAGGAAAGCCAGAGAAAAAAACAAAATAAAATAAAAAAATAAATAAAGGAAAGCCAGAGGAAACAGGGCAGTGGTGAATATCTTAACCTTGCCTTCTTCCATCCTCGGTAACTTGTGTTTAACTTTTAACAGTCTCTGGCCCGTTTACTAAAGAACATTTCTCGGGGCACCTGGGTGGCTCAGTCGGTTAAGCATCCGACTTCAGCTGAGCTCATGATCTCACCGTTGGTGAGTTCAAGCCAGGCTCTGTGCTGACAGCTCAGAGCCTGGAGCCTGTTTCGGATTCTGTGTCTCCCTTTCTCTATGCCCCTCCCTCACTCTCCCTCTCTCAAAAATAAACATTTAAAAAATAAAAAATAACATTTCCCTCACCATCAGTGGCAATGTTCATGAGAACCCAGGGCTGTCTCTATGAGATTACATTCTTGAGAACAGATAACCATGTCTTGTTCAAACTTAAGAGACCCACCCCCCACAATTCCTCGTATGGCATCTGGCCCACAGTGGGCACTAAACATCATTGACGAAGCTACCCTCTGTGCTTAAGTAGGTGTATGTGTGTAGGTGGTGGCTCTATGAATTCTCTCAAGCATAGGAAAAATACATACTGAATTGCAAAGTTCCCAGCTGCTTTTTCAAATCTTAACATTTTACCATTTCTAGACCACCACATTGCCTTTCGTCTCCAGAAGTTTTTTGTGAAATACCTGTTTACCTCCTTTCCTCACCACCCGGAATTTGGTGTTTTTCACTTACATGTTGTCACACTTACTATATGTATCCATTAACTGTCTCTAGTCTTCAGCATTGAAAACCTGATAACTGTCCTATTCTGCAGCTTTCATTTTTTACTCATTGTGATTAATCCATGTGATGCTCTCATTCACTAATTTTAATACTGTGCATTAGCATTCACTTATATGAACTACCATAATTTATCTGCTGCCCAAATGATGGCCTAACGCTATTTCCAAAGCTGTTTCTATATTGCTGACGACACTGGTGGAACATTCTTGTACATCCTTGTCATGCTCACTGTGTTAGTAATCCTCATTACTTAGGATGTGTAGTTGGCCCTTGAACAACATAGGTTTGAACTGCACAGATTTCACTTATATATGGGTTTTTTACAGTATGGTTCTGTAAATGTATTTTATGATTATCTTCACTTTTTTTTCTCTAGCTTGTTGTAAGAATACCATTTATAATATGTGTGTGTTAATCAACTGTT
This sequence comes from Leopardus geoffroyi, assembly GCF_018350155.1. Lineage (NCBI taxonomy): Eukaryota > Metazoa > Chordata > Mammalia > Carnivora > Felidae > Leopardus > Leopardus geoffroyi. The sequence continues at coordinate 122,609,048 of NC_059327.1, forward strand.
ATCAGTAAGGCTTCCGGTCAACAGTAAGCCAGCAGTAACGTTTTGGGGGAGTCAGAAGTAATACGTGAATTTTCAAATGCATGGAGGGTCGGCATACCTAGTTCCTGCATTGTTCAAGAGCCAACTGTATATCCTAGGATAAGCACATCTGTACTAGAAACTGCCAACATCGTTCCTCAAAATGGTTGGAAATCTTTACAAATTCAATGAGTGTGAAATGATACTTCATTACATCAGTTTGCATTTCCCTCAGTTACTAAAGTACTATCGTACCTTTGTATTTCCTTTTTTGCGAAGTATTTATTTACATCCTTTGTTCATTTTTCTATTGGATTATCTTTTTCTGAGTAATTGTTAGGTGTTCTTATAGATGCCAGTCCTTCCATCAGTTTTATGTTTTAATATATTTTATATTTTTATTTTAATTAATCAACTCTATCAGTCTTTTTGTGGTGCTGTTAAGTAACATTTAGGATTTTCTTTTATTCTGAGCAATATAAAGCAGCAAACAAAAAATGCTTCTCTTCCATCCAGGTAATCCATTGACATTGAAAAAAAAAAACAAAAGCAACATATCCAAGAGTTAGAAAATTCAATTACAGAAAATTATATAAGAGCAACACAACATTCCCCTCCCACAAAAAAAAAAAAAAAAATGGTTGACTCCTAGAAAGTTCATGTATCTTCCCAGAAGTTTCAATTCACGGAATAGCACATATACATATCCTTTAAAACTACACAAAGGAATACTATTAACATTATTTTGCGCTCTTTTGGTTTTTCCACATGATAGTGTATTGCAGACTGCTGTTCTGTCAACACATCGGATATGCCACGCACATAGTTCTTTTGGTTGGATTGAAGTCATGTGTTTTTTTTTGTTATTTTAAAAATACTTTTGGGGTGCCTGGGTGGCTAGTTAAGCTTCTGACTTCAGCTCAGGTCATGATTTCATGGTTCGTGAGTTTGAGCCCCGCATTGGGGCTCTCTGCTGACATCTCAGAGCCTGGAGCCTGCTTCAGATTCTCTCTCTCTCTCTCTCTCTCTCTCTCTCTCTCTCTCTCTCTCTCCCTCTCTCTCCTCCTCCCCAACTCACACACACTCTCAAAAACAACTAAACATTAAAAATAAAAATACTTTTGATTGATATGGCTTAATTGCTCCTGTAAGTGCTTGTGTTTCTGAGAGAGCACTATTTAGTTGATTTAAAAATAGAAAGGTAGCAATTATGGCCATGATCTCTCCTTTTTGGATAGCTAGTGCATTTGTAGAACCAGGTATTGCAACCTAGCTTCTCTCCCATTTTACCTTGGGGGCTGGAGATGCACTAGGGGTCCAAATGGCCCCAAATTATTGTTCTGAGAAAACTGGAAGAAAAAATTAAAACTAGCTTCTACCAAAGCTCTGGAAATAGGCTTTTAACTGTTTCAGTTTAGCCTTAGCCTTCCAGGAACAAAATCTATCACCTTGAGCAATCACACTAAGAAAATGGACAAGTAGTGTGATAATGTAGGAGAGCAAATAATTCTCTAAAAAGTTTTTTCCATCATTAGTTTTCTTCTCATATATGAGGTATATACACGAATGAGATGGCATTTTTATGCCCACCTACATGAAAAAGTAAAGCCGTTTTAACATAAAATAATGGGGGCACCTGGATGGCTCAGTCAGCTAAGCATCTGACTCTTGGTTTTGGCTCAGGTCATACCTCATAGCTTCATGAGTTCAAGCCTCGCATCAGGCTCTGTGCTAGCAGCGTGAAGCCTGCTTCGGAGTCTCCCTCTGCCCCTCCCTGACTCACTCTGTCTCTGTCTCTCAAATTAACAACAAAACCTTAAAAATGATTGCTTTATTTTTAAAAAATAATAAAATATCAAAACAATGTAACTCCAACTTTTGTAGCTGGCCAATGAGGGAGTTAAGTTTATATGATCCTTACTATGAAGATTCTTGGATCATGGGACTATAAAGCCTTTTCAAGATCCTTTTAATATATCCTCTTGGATGGCATCTAGGATGTTGTGTATAATGTTTTTGTTTTTGGAAGAAATAGCATATACAGTTTTTGGAAGAAAGTATAGATAAAACAGGGCTAAAAGCTACTCACTATATGCACATCAGCAAGCCTATCCTAGTTGTCCAAAATTAGGAGGTCTACCACCTGAAAAGTATTGTTGGGAATTTTTTTTAAGTATCTTTAAACTGCTTTCTTGGACAGATACATAATTTTAACACACAATGGCTAACCCACTATATACTTCATGAAAGTTAGTAAAATGTATTTTTAACTTAAGTACCTAAAATTTTACAGTATTAGGAACTAATTTTAAGCAACTTTTTACTGAAAATTTTTCCTATACCTAGTTAGCACTTTTCAAATCTTGCTTGCATATTGTGCTATTCTGTTTAACCTGACTGACGCTCACTGGAGTAAGACAGTCCATTTGCAGACATGTCTGGGAACAAGTTCTTTATTACATGCAGAGAACTAACATATAAAGTAGGAACCTAGGGAATGATGAGGTTTGGGGGGACGGAGACAGGGAAAAACTGCATTACATCCCAAACTGTCACAGTGAACCATTCATGTGTGTACAACTTACATCAAACAAAAAACACTCCAAAAAATATACATAATGCTATTTCTTTCCATTTATCCCATTTGAATGCAAACTTATAGTCAAAACGTGTTTTGATTTGGAAAAGAGGGAACATGTTTCCCATGCACAGAATGCTTCAGAACATTTTCTGCCTGGCTACCAATCTGCCAATTAGGCTGGTGATCAAAGTCCTGAAGTAACTGACAATTCTTTGGGCCTAGAGACACTGTGTGACCCAGGGAAAAAAAAAAAAAAACTGTAGATTGAGCCAATTTTGTTTCAATACACATGCCAGATTGGATTGTCGTCAGCAAATACCCTTTAGAAAAAAGTATACCACAAACACATTTGGAGAACATTTTATTATATTTAAAGAGATATTTAGATAATAAATGCATAGAACTAAGGGAATCGTGTCTTTAAAGAAACAACTACAAAGTGAACAGGGCCATACAAAGTCCTCCATTATACAAATTTCTTTTGGTGGAACTTTATGGGCACTAAGTAGGTGGGATGGTTTTTAAAAGGTAGACTGATTTTTATCAAAGCGGACATCATATCAGAATTCCTTGTGATGAGATAAATTTGCACAAGCCCCTTTCAAGAAAGGAGTGCTAGTCAACTACCTCCAGTTTAAAAATGGACTGAAGCTGGATATATTAAACCAGGATATATTAAGCAACATAAACAGTGAAAATGTGCTTTAAAGTATCTATTGCTCTTTCTCTAACATAGATCTTCAGACTAAAAGTTCTTATCCTTGGCTATTTTGTTTCCTCAGAATCAGATTGACTAATAAAGTTGTAAAAATTCCAGCCTGAATTTTCTGTTGACCCCTGACCCAACTACTGAAATAAATTTGCTTTATAGTCACATTATATATAGAATAAAATAGTTGCTAATAGTATCATTCCACAAATAGGTCTCTCCACAGATAAGTATAGGGATTTGTCCTAGTCTTGCAACCAAATAAAAAACTGGAGAAATCAGAGCCCTGGGGTCCTGTTGGTCCTGTGCTCTTCTCATGACACGAAAATACAAATGTACCTACAAGTTTTGGAAAAGTATTAGCACGTCTGTTCTTGAGGGTGAGGTGAGGAGGCCGAGGTAACATGAAAAGGGCTAAGCACCCAGGAGATGTAAGCAATGCCTCTACTAAAAGTTTTACGATGGTAAAAACGTTCTAGACATCAGTAAAAAATAATTACCAGAAGACTTTGAGCCGTAACAAACGTATCACTGATACCTTTCCAGGAAGCCTTCTTCACTGCTCCACTGGACTTATTGGCACAGTTTGCTAAGACCCCAGCGTTGACATTTTGTAATATAACCACAGAATCGCCATAGACCGACAGCTGTGTTTTTGCTCCTCCACAGTCCCCAAAATGATGAGAGGCAGCCAAGGCCACCTTATGTCCTGCTTTCTTTTTCTCAAAATAACCAAATACAAAGCACTATTTTTCTTATTCATACTTAGCACCAAAAGGAAGAAGAGGTAAAGGAGAGGCTGCCACCAGAGGCTGCTTGCTCCTCAGGGTTCAAACGTGGGGGAGCCTGTGCTAAGCTAACCTTCCCTTGGGTGTTCGTTTTTAAAAACAACACATTAATAACTTTTAGGGTATTAGCATAATGTAGCCTACATTGTGAAACAATCTGTTGCTAAGACAATAATGCCCAGATGTTTTTCTCTACTGGAAAATGGGCCACACATCTACATTACAAAGTGGTATCATGTGCTCCTCTTATAGCTCCAGAGTTTGGTAGAGGTCAAACACCAAATGTAGACAGAATCTTACCACACTATCTCAAACCTTTCCAATACTTCTAACTCCCAGATCACTATCCTTCCCATTCCTCTTACTGTACCTTTTGCCCCCAAGATGCACTGTATTGTCAAAAAGGAGCTCACAGTTTACGAAATTTAGGATACAGAAGGAATAAAATTACTTCCAGTAACAAACCAATAATCTGTACTCCCTTAGTGAGACAGGTTTCAGGAATCACAAATTTTGCACTTAAGTTCACTGTTGGTAGTGATTTTGATACAGTAATTCTAAATTTTACATGTCTTACAGAATCCAGCAAATAAATATTAATGCTGTTCAGAACCAAAGTTCTCACCATGGGATAAAGCAGATATAAATATGAAACAGAAAAAGATGAGGAAGATTAGTGTTAGATTTGAAAGTATCAGAACGAATTCATGATTTATAAAAAGTACATTTCCTGGCTCTGTTCCCTGAAAGTGCCTAGCAACAAGGACACCCAGTAGCACCCAGATCCTCATTTCCAAATACCATTCCCCATGAAAAGGAACGAGGGCTCCTTGGAGAAACAGCCTGTCCCAGTGTGAGACAGGAAAGCTGTACGATAAACTTACAACATCTTGCTACAGCAAAAAGAAAGCGCTCAAAGACTGATAGGCGCAGGTCAAAATGACACATGAATAAGCTTAAAGGTGCTTCTGCTGGCCAAATTTGGGACAATTACAGTAATTAAATAGAATTTTTAAGAACTGATGAGCCCACATTGACAACACTCAACGACCGTGGGTAAAAGGAGGGGGGAAAATGCTTCTTTTTGTAAAAGGGTGCCAGCTAATAAAATGTAAATGGAATGCTAGATTTCAGTCTCAATTTGCAGCCACCAATGTAATAAAATAATGGATTCTGGCAAGGATTATCAGTGCATGTTAATACCATTGAGTGAAAAGAATATCCAAATGGTCTTCAAGTATCTCCTCCCAGATTATTTGCTTCAGAAAAGAAAAATATTCTTAAAATGGAAAGATCTGACAAAGCAAGTGATCAAACTTATATTGGCAATAATGTGACAGTAACATTGTGTCTCCTGATGTGATGTGACACAACGAATGAGACATACCACATACCATCAGTAGAGTCTTCTGCCAAAATATTTATCTTGAAACTTCTCATAAGAAACTCCCAGAGAAATACAGAAATTTATAAGCTAACTGGCCTGCTTTATTAAGTGTCAATTTCATAAAGCACCAAAAAAGGTAGGATTGTTCTAGGGTAAAGAAGACTACAGATACAGGACAACCAAATGCATGGGTCTAGATCCTGGATTTAGAAAAGAGAGAAGCTTTAAAGAACATTTGGAAAAAAATTGAGACTCACATTTGAGTATGTACTATAGATAATTCTGGATCAATGTTAAATTCCTTGGGTGTGGTACTATGATCAGTAAGAAATGTCCTTATGTCTTAACAGACAAGCTGCAATAATAATGTGAAGTATGATGCCATTTGTTTCAAAAGGAAGGTGCTTAAGAGAGAGACGTGGCAAAGTAATGATCGCTGAATATAGATAAAGGGTATATGATCATTTCCTTGTACTATACTTTCAACTTTTTTGTAAATCTGAAAATTTTCAAAATGCAAAGTTGGAAGTAAAAAACTTTTTTTTTTTTTTTTTTTTTGAAAAAAACAGCTTACAGATACCATGAGGGTGCATTCTGGGGGCCTTAGCAAAAAGTAAAGCACCATGCCTGCAATCTTAACCAAACACAAAGAAAAAAATAGTAGTTATAGGACAAAAGAATCAAGGTAAGATGACAAATTCCTCAACCTCCTATTAAATTTCGACCCGTGGCAAGTGGTATTAAAGTGTCAGTGAATGGGTCCTAATGTACCTTAATCCACTACATCAGCAAAAGACATAAAATTTAAAGGCAAATGTTTCCCTGCTTCTAAATTGTAATTCCAAGGGGGCTGGAGGACTGGCAGGAAAAACTATATGTATTAATTTAAAAGCTGACACAAGGGGTGGCTGGGTGGCTCAATCGGTTTGGCATCCGACTTCGGCTCAGGTCATGATCTCACAGCTCAGGAGTCGAGCCCTGCATCGGGTTCTGTGCTGACAGCTCAGAGCCTGGAGCCTGCTTTGGATTCTGTGTCTCCCTCTCTCTGCTCTTCCCCAGCTCATGCTCTCTCTCAAAAATAAACAAACATTAAAAAAATTAAGTTGACACAAAAAATAAAAAGTTAATACACTCTGAAAAGTTGGCAGAATAATGAAACGTGAAGCTCTAATAAACATTTTAAATTAGATATATACAATTAGACTAGAGCCCATACTGTTTTGAAATCTACCAAACCGAAAAAAGCATCATCACCAATGTTAACCTTTTTACAAAAAAATTATCCTATCAAGATATTTTTTCCTTGAGCTTATATTCTAATGATCAAAGAAGCCCACACTGTTAATTCCACCATCAGTACCTAAAATGACTCCCTAAATATTCAGCATTCTGTCTTGAAAGCTCTCAAAACTATGGTTGCATCTCAAATACTGCTGATAGGCTCTGGTGAACTAAACACAGTACTGGAATTATGCAGTCGTTAAACTCGAAAAACTCTTCACTCAAATGGTCATGAGTTTATTTCAGATTATGAAATCAGCCACCCTACTCCCGCCACTTCCCTCTGAAACCCCAAACAAATGCAGCAAAGTTAATAACTACACGGGGGGGGGGGGGGGGGGGGGAGGGGATAATCGTTCAAACTTTTAATCTCCCTTTACACATTATATTAACATTCATATTGCAAGGCATTCCATTCACAAATATTACAGTTTGATAAAAAATTTCACACACATACCCCCAAAAGTCTATACCAGATTCAGTCACTTCACTAAATCATTAAAATAATAAAAGTAATGAAAACATTATCATAATTCTTTTAAAGCAATAAAGGTCTGAGGCACTCTGGGAAAGATGTTCTCATATAACATGTCAGTGGTATCAAATTATCTTACAAGAAAGTTACCAGATACCCAGTAATCAAGTACACTCCAATGACAACGACTTTGATCTGATACGTGTTCCCTGGATACACTTCCATTTGGACTGAACTACTGAAAGGAACAAAGATATTGGGCAGCTGGGGTCATTTCTAATGAGGTTCCCAACCATGTCAAGGTAAAGTGTGTTTTCAACACACCACGGACAGCTGCATCTCTACTGCAAGGGAACAGTACAATCTTCAAAGAAGTTCCTTTCTCATCACTACCAGGTTTACTAAATGTCAGAAGCTAACAGCCCACCTGACTTACTCTGCTCACTGCCAAAGAGATTTCAGAACTGTCTCTTCCCATCAACCTCCACAGTGCAACCGTTCACCCTTCTCTGAATATCTCCAAGGTTTGCCCTTGAAATAAAATAGAGGGGAAGAAAGGGAGCTTTTTCCCTCCCATTTCAACCAGAAAGAGGTCTGAAAGAGCAATGTATCACAAAACGCTCATGCTCTGAAACAGCCAGCTATCATATGAAGCATGGCTATTTTTGCCAGAAACTAGATGTTTTTAAAATGTGACAACCCTTTTCCAAAGTGAATTTTGCCACAACCATTCACTGACAGAGTCCACACTGGAGAGGAAGTCTCACTGACCGAGTGCTTCCTTACACACAATTACAAGGGTAAATAAGTAGCATGGGGAAGGAGGGAGGCCAAATTCCCAACTGGGAAATAAATCACTGCAAACAATGGGTCCATTTATGACAGCATATAGCACTGTCAGGGCAGAATTAACACAAACCCAGGTCATATAGTGTTCAGGAATTACATACATGGAATTTAAAATGTATACATATATATTTTCATACATATATAATAAAAAAAATCTGGAACAACATATGTTGCTAAAGTTTCAAGGATTCTCATCTTCCACATTCACCTGAAGAGCAGCTGGCTCTTGCTGGCCCAGTTGTGGCAGTGATAAAAGCAACTAGAAGCAGGTTTACGTAAAAAGTGCTCAAAGGCCAAGTGAGAAAACAGGGGTGCAGAGATTTCTGGAGGGAGAGGGGAATACTGAAAAGAGTTGAGAATGTTTCTTTTATTCTTCTCAGCTTTTTCAGACCCAAGTCAAGTTCTTGAGGACACACATCCAATGCTGTAGTCTTCCTTATCTATAGTCAAAACAAAACACGTAATAAAAATCTCCTCTTCCATTCTGTACTCTCAATAAAAATGCATGGTACAGCCAGAAGGTATTACTGAGATGTGCCATCTCGGGAGAAATTAAAATTGGGACATGAAGTGAGGCCGCGTGCTATCAAGTCGCCGGGTCAGGATTTCACAGCCAGTGTCCGTGACCAGCAGGGTGTGCTCAAACTGAGCAGACCGCTTTCCGTCTCTCGTCACGGCGGTCCAACCGTCTGGCCAGGTTTCATCCTGCCATCCACCTTAAACAAACAAACAAAAACAATTTCTTAATTCTATCGCTCAGTTTTCTAAACAAACTCTCTAGATAAGTGTATTTGCATGTACTCCTATATCCTTGGATATTACAGAAGCCAATTAGAAAATTCACTATTAAGACTCCAATTTACAAATGGTAGGCAGCTACATTCAAAAGAATGAAACTGGTGAAAAAAAGAATGAAACTGCACCACTTGCTTACATAGTAAGCAAAATACACAACACACAAAAATAAACTCAAAATTAAAGACTTGGAATTCCATGGAACTCCTTAAAGAAAACAGGCAGTAATCTCTTGGACATCAGCCTCACCAACGTATTTATGAATCTGTCTCCCGAGGCAAGGAAAACAAAAGCAAAAATAAACTATCGGGACTACATCAGAAATAAAAAGCATTTGCACAGCAAAAGACACCATCAACAAAACAGAAGGCAACCTACCGAATGCAAAAAGATATCTGCAAATGATAGATCTGATAAGGGGTTAATATCCAAATACATAAAGAATTTATATATACCTCAACACCAAAAACAAAAACAAAAACAAAGAATCCAATTAAAAATGAGGAGAGGACCTGAACATTTTTCCAAAGCAGACATCAGACAGCTAACAGACACATGAAAAGATACTCAACATCACTAATAATCAGGGAGCTACAAATCAAAGCTACAATGAGATTATCACCTCACAACAGGCAATAACATGTGTTGGTTGGTGAGGAAGTAGAGAAAAAGGGAACCCTTGTGGACTGCTAGTGTAAACTGGTGCGGCCACTGTGAGAAAAATTAAAAATAGAATTACCACACAATCCAGTATTTCCATTGCTAGGAACTTACCAAAGAAAACAAAAACACTCCTTCAAAACGATATATGCACCCCTATGTTTACTGCAGCAGAGTAGCCAAGATATGGAAGCAACTCTCAAGCGTCCACTAATAGATGAATGGATGAAGAAGATACGGCATGCACACACAACAAAGTATTACACAGCCATGAAAAAGGGTGAGATCATGCCATTTGCGACAACATGGATGGACCTAGAGGGTATTATGCTAAGTGAAATAAGTTAGACAGAAAAAGACAAATACTCTTATGATTTCACTTACATGTAGAACTTAAAAAACAAAACCAATGAACAATCAAACAGACTCTTATTTTTTTTTTTTTTTAACATTTATTTATTTTTGAGACAGAGACAGACAGCGAGCAGGGGAGGGGCAGAAAGAGAGGAAGACACATCTGAAACAGGCTCCAGGCTGCTCTGAGCTGTTAGCACAGAGCCTCATGCGGGGCTGGAACTCACGAACTGTGAGATCATGACTTGAGCCAAAGTCGGATGCTTAATTGACTGAGCCACCCAGGTACCCCTGCGAAAGACTCTTAAATAGAGAGAACAAACAAGTGGTTGCCAGAAGGGAGGTATATGGGGCGGGGTCGGGGGGTGTGAAATTAGGGAATTAAGAGGTACAAACTTCCAGTTATAAAATAAAGAAATCACGGAAATGAAAAGTAGAGCATAGAGAATATAGTCAATAAAATTGAGAGGTGGTGACTACAGTTATCACAATAAGCACCGGGTAATACATAGTACTGTCTAATCAGTATATTTAATCTATACCTAGAACTAATACAATATTGTACATCAATTATACCTCAGTAATAATAACAATAATAATAATACTCCTATTTATACTTCAACTGTTTTAGTTTTTCCTCCAACTTCATTTTGGTTTTTAGTCCAATGAAGTAATGATGATATTTTAAATTTCCTTGGGTGTGTTACAACTTCACATTTTTTATGCTTCCCGAATACCAAATCAAGATGGTATTTCCAAAATAAAGGCACTGGGTTTCATTTTAGAAAACATATTGATACAGCTCATTATAGAACTATGAGTTAAAAATTGAATTAATAAATTTAGCTCTTTCCTGGTACAACTTTGGCATAAACTACAGCCAATGTGTACTGTAAAGGAAATCATCTTTTTACACTTTTATTACAGCATTTTTTTTAATGTTTATTTATTTTTAAGAGAGAGACAGAGAGAGAGAAAGAATGCAAGCAGGGAAGGGGCAGAGACAGAGAGGAAGAGAATCCCAAGCAGGCTCTTCTCTGTCAGGACAGAGCCTAACATGGGACTCGATGTCACGAACCATGATCTGAGCCAAAATCAAGAGTCAGACGCTTAATCGAGTGAGCCACCCGGGCGCCCCTATAGCATTTAATTTCTAATATGATTTTTAAATGGCAGGCACACAGATGGTGACAAGAGATTCTACTCTGAAATTTTTGACCACACCCCTCTAGTAACCAGAAAAAAAAGGGGCTAAGAGAAAGAAATAGGATTGGTGAGAGAATTTTAAAAAATTAGAATGAGGCAAAATAGGGAGGGGCTAAAAGAGAAAGGAAACAAAGGGACAATGAAAAAAGCCCCAGGACAATGAAAGAAACCACTCTAGAGAAAAAGAGAAGGAGGGGAGGCAGAGGTAAAATGAGAAAGTTATGCAATTCTGGATACTACTATAGAAGTGTGTTTATAGAGACTTTCTTGTCTCCAAATTAGATGTCAAAAAAAATCAATACAGCCTTCATTTTGACTAATCTTTACCAAAGATTAGGTCTCACTGACTCACACAAATCCTAGAACACATATATAAACTGCAGTGAAGTAACCTACTTTTACAATACTAAATCCCAGCCTAAAAAGAAAATATGAGGTAGCTTAAAGAAAGTTAATTCATGCTTTGTCAAACATGTAAAGATGACTATAACTGGGTATTTTCTGATGTAATGAATAACCTTTTCACAACTGGATTAAAGACATAATACTTATCTAACTTTACTGTGAACTGCTTACAAAAGGTTCTTTACCAATGTCAAATCAAACATATCTGGATCCTATTCTGAGAAAATTCAAATTCTTCTTTGGATTTGAAACTTTCCACTCCAGAGCTAGGATTTAGCCTACCTGAGTTACACTGAAGTATGTATGCTATAATATGATGATTATCTGAACAGGCTCTATGAAAAGTTATTTGCTTATTCTTGGAAATACCACACTGTGTCTCACCAACCAGGTGCCAGTTAATGAAAACAGGTATGTAACCAAAACTACACTTTCTTCTCAATGTCTTGCTTTTCTCTGCTAATATACCTCCCGCCCTCAGACTGGTTCCACAGGATCAGAACTTAATTCTTATTCCATGACAACGACAAAAACAGTACCTTGCATGTTTACAGCCCTTAAAAGGACACAAGGTATTTTGTGCTAATGTAAGTCGTCTCAATTCTTAATAGCTGCCCTGGGGAGCTGGCAGTTTAAAGACTGTAATTCCACTTTACAGAAAAGGCAACAAAGGATCAGGTTATAAGAAGGCAGCCTGTAGGCTGAATTTAGTGACTCACTTCTAAGGAAGGCAATCTGACAGAAGTAATGGGATGTCACTGCCAAGATCAGGTTATAAAAAAGACTGGAAGGATCCAGAGAGGAGGTATCCTTTAATGTAGGCCCCAGGACACACCAGCCCCACTACTATAGCCTCACTGCGTCCCCCAATCCCAACAGAGGACTGGCTGAGAAGAAAGGTGAAGAGAACATCCGACCATCTGAGCGACAAGCTCTAATCATGACACTGGGTCTTTATCAATGCTATGAGCCTGCCACAGGGAACAGCGACAGTGAGGACATAAAACTGCCAGCGTTAAGTATGTCTGTGCTGTGCTTTGTCCACAAGAGCTAAATAATGCCACCTGATGACCTGAGCACAGACCCTGACCAGGCAGAACAGCTCATGAGTTTGGTCTAAGTCAGCTGCCACGTAACTAGCTAGATGACTTCAGAAGAGTTACTTACCTACTTCAAGGATCAGTTTGCTCTTCTGTATGATGGGGATGGCACCTACCTCGTAAGTTGTGGAGAAGCAAATCATATACCCGTGTCTGCCTCGAAGTGAGTGGCTCTACTTCTTTTTCCCTCCCCCTGGACACCCATCAAAAAGCTACACAGGCTTGATGGAGGTTCCTGTTATTACAACACACCCTTTGACAGAATCTTTTATGGAAAGGGACCGGGATTCAAGTACTTCAGCATCTACTGACAGCAGAAATCACCAGACAGAAAGCACTGCTTTCTTGCCAGCCCTTACAGTTTTCAGTTCTCTACATGATACTGAATTGAGCTTGAGATGCGACTGGGAGTGGAAATGAACCAAAACGAAAATAAACAGAGCAGACTACTGATCTGATCATGAGTGACCAAAAGTAAATTAAAATTCAATTCAAGAACATTATAGCATCCTTTTTTCTCACCTTCACAAATCATTGGCTCAATTGTAAATACATGGCCAGCCTTCATCACTCCAACTGCTTTATTTTCTGAAATTAAAGAAAAAAAAATTCTCAAAACCCAGCTAAAAACCAGCAGCATACTGTTGAACAGCTCCCTTGTCAGAGTACACAACTTACATTCCTATCAGTGATTCTTAAATTCCTCTCTCCTTTCCCAATTCCCCTTTCTTAAAGGGGATCATTCAACAAACAGGTATTTTGCAGATATCCACCTGCTGTGGGGCAGATACTGTCCTAGGCATATTTTATTCTGCTTCTATTTTCTCTAGGAAAACACAGAGATGTCTGCAAAGTGATTTCAGATGTAGTTATCACTTCTATGAAATGAAAAGTACCACCATTTATGTTACACCAGGAGTAGAGTTGAAATCATGCAACCAAGCAAAGTTCCATTACTCACCCAGATATTTAAAGGAAAACAACAGATGTTCCAGATTACGCCGGAAGCCTCGCACCTTTTGGGCGGGTGTGTGGATGTGGGGTGAGGGGGGAGCAGGCACACAGCCCACAGAAACAATGGCACGATTCTCATGAGGCTTTTATGTTGCCTTCTTTTTCTTATCTTCAAAAAGGAACAAAGCCTCTATGTATGAACCTACTTTTTTTTAATGATGATAAAACTATCCCTTATCTGAAAAGAGAAATTCCATTTTCTCCCCCAAATACTTTTTTAGCTTTTTGTTCACTAATATGAGAGTATTTTTCAGGACCATCATGAAAGACACAACGATGAGTTCAAGTATTCAAACTGGTCATCCTCCAAAAAAGGCCAAAAGGTAAAAACAGGGATGGACATTTTTAGATAATGTCAGACAAAATTGGAGAATCAGTTTAAAGTTCCAATTAAAACAAAAAACAAAAAAACTGACGTGAGCGTCAGTAAACAAATGACTGCATTTGCTCTGCTTAACCACCAGATGGCAACAGCACTGGCTTTCAGGGTTTCTTGGTAAGGCTGGTCTTGGAGATGGTGGCTTTGGTAATGAATGACACGTGTCCAGGGGCTGAATCCACTAAACGCCATCTAGATGTGATCTAATCTCACCTGCACATTTATATTCCTACACATCCTTCCTTGTGAAAAGCCATCATGCTGCTTTTCACTCTCTTACGTATTGCCAAAATACACGCACTGCAGATTCCAAATCTGTACTTTCTAAATCATCCTAAAATCTGAGAGGCAAAAAACAATGACTTATTATTTCTAAGAACTTTCTTTCCTAATGACCTGCAACTTACTACATATAAAGAATTGGTCATATTCCCCTAGGGATATGTATTGTTTTACTGTCAAAAGGGTAGCAGTGTGATGTCACAGAAAGAAAAAGGATAAAGGAATCTGGAACTGAGCTGTCCCACTGCTGCAGCACTGGAAGCATGTAGCCTCTGAGAGCACTTGCCAAGTGGCTAGTCAGAATGATATCAACTGTTCAGTGTAAAATATATGCCGATTTCAAAGATGAAATATATATCTCAATCATTTTTACATTGATTAAATGCTGAAATGCTAATTTTGTGAATGCAATGCATTACATAAAATATATCATTCAAGTTAATTCCACCTATCTATTTTTTTTTTTACTGACCACTAGAAATTTTTAAATTACATAGGCACCTTGCAAGATATTACTATTGGACAGTGATGAAACAGAGACTCAAAGTTCCACTCCTTTCTTCTGTCACTGACTCATTATTCTAGAAGTCACCACTCCTACTCAACTTGACTCATGGTTTCAGTTTCTCCATGTACCTCACTCAGCAAACATACGTTATCTGATTGACTACGCGACTGCAGACAGTATGCTAAGTGCTTCTGTAAAAAGCTGTACCTGCTCTACCACCTACCTCACAGATTATTTAACATACATTCCAAACGTAGGGTATTATCATCATTACCTCTCAGCCCTAATGACTTAAATAAAAGGAAATCAATTCTAACAAGGACTTCTCTAACATAGGAAGCGTGGAGGAAGTTACACAACAGTTTCCTAGTTCCACCTTCAGCTGGTTAGGAATATGGAGTTACAAGCCAAAGCAGGGATCACTTACACATTTAAAAAGGTCTCAGCTGCACAAAGACTCAGCAGTTTCCTTTCACACTTCCCTAAAGTGATCGCAACATATTTTTATATAAACCTGACTGAAACTGGACTTTCCATAAATGTATCAAACATATGAAATCAAGTATACCTGGCCCTTGCTTCTTTTTTCAGAACTGTTTTTTATTTCTAATTAAATGGTTTTATGCATTTTACGGACACGATCATCACTGACCCATGTCCCCTTCTCCCATAAATTCTATCTTCTTCCATCTCTTTATATAATCCATATCTAAACCTGAGTCTGTCATTTGTCAATTCAGTAAGTAAAGGGAATTTTTTCACCCCCCCCCCCCCCGCACACACTCTTTTTACACAAACATACACACACTCATGTATCCCTGTAATCAGAGTAGCCACTTCCATTCTGTTAATGGAATGCACATCAGATTACAGGGCTTACCAGGAAGGAATTAAGTTGGCTACTTATTTTCTGTTGCTAATTTTTATTTCAAACACAATTCACAGCTTATATAAAGAAAACTTCGTGGTCTGCTAATAAATGTTTGCTGATATGTACCAAATGCTGTGCTCCAAACTACTTCTCCAGCTTCTCCCATTGAGAGGTTTCTCACTCCTTTCCCTTTTCTTCACAACTACTGACATCTAGAATCTTACCTCACACCTCGACTACAGCAACAAGTGTGCATCAGGCTGGCTAGACTAGCTCACACCTGCAATACACTCTAGACAACACTGCCAAATTTGTCTTCCCAAAATAGCAACTTCACCTTGTCATTCTTCTGCACGAAAATGTTTCCAATAATCCCAGCAAATAAAGTCAAATATCCTTGGTCTGGCACTGCCTCCTGCTGTATTATTAATATATAGTACTCAGCCCTAGCTCATCATGTCTCTGTTCACTCTCAACTTGAAACATCTATTCATGCTTCCTCTCCACCTGGAATTTCTTCCTCATCTCCACCAAGCCAAAATTTCAACCATTCTTTTTTTCTCCCACAGGAACTACACCAAACTGCTTCGGTCCTTACCAGGCGGCACAAAGTATGGGAATCAAGATTGCCTCTAGAAGGACAAAACCCAGGTACCACTCCTAGTCTTGGTATTTATTTACTAGTCTGTGTGAACCTGAGTAAATGAAGTACTTTTCTAAGCACAGAATCTGCATTTATTTATTTTGTTTGTTTGTTTGTTTGTTTGTTTATTTATTTATTTATTTAGCAGAATCTGCTCTTTAAAATAAGGCTAAGAAATTATTCAGAGTTGTGATGATCAAATGAAATAATGTATATCCATCATTATCATCATCATCCTAACAGTTAACACTAATTGTTTTCCATGTACTATCTCACTTAATCCTAGTAACAATTCTAGGGTAGGTGCCACTCCCTACTATTGTTCAAGATGAGAAAACTTAAGCACAAGAAATTATGTGAAAGTGCCTACACAGCAATAACTCACATATATTTGTTAAATTCCTTCTTAGGTCGCTTACTGTGGACAGCTTTCATTTCTAGCACTAAATAAACAGACTTATTCTTGCATGCCTTATCTCTCCAAGAGAAAAAGGTTTCTGGAAGACATTAATTGTCCCACACTTCCTTTCTTATTCTATCAGATAGCCCTCAACTTAAAGAAAAAGGTACTTCATCTATCTCCTTTATTTATACCAACAAATAGTACAGTATCTGATATATACTACAAAATCAAACCAAGCCAAACCAATTTCATTTAAGGAATCAAAAAAGTGACAGCAGAGAATGCCTGATGACTCAGTCTGACTTCTGCTCAGGTCATGATCTCATGGTTCATGAGTTCAAGCCCCACATCGAACTCGCTGTGTCAGCACAGAGCCTGCTTCAGATTCTCTGTCTCCCTCTCTGTCTGCTCCTCACCCGCTCATGGGTGCACACTCTCTCCTTCTCAAAAATGAATACACATTAAAAAAAAAAAAAAAAAGAACAGTGATAGCTGGATCCATGGCAGAGGCTGTTGACCAAAATTAGGTTACTTCTCTGAGATTCCTCAGCTAGATTACACTTCCCAATCACCTTTTCGGTTAGTGTAGCCATGTGACTGAATTCCCACCAATGAAAAGTAAATGTAAGTGATCTATGCCAATTTCAGGCTGGTTCATTAAAACCTCCCAAAGATACCCCTCTCCATGCTTTTCCCCCTCCTCCCAGTATCTACAGATTAGAAGAATAACTCCCAAAGTGATCTTGAAAGGTATAGGTTGACGATGACAGAACCTGGGTCACAGAATAATTGCTGTATCACCACCACCCCAATAGTGACCAAACACATTTTGGACTGTTAGGTGAGCAAGATAACAAATGTGTATTGTGTATGAGCACATATACATTTTGAGGGTCCATTTATAACAATTAATAGAAAAATAAATACAAAATAGTAGGTCCTGTTAAATGTTTGAATAAATATTTGTTAAATGGTTAGCAAACAGCAAATCTTTGGGTAGTACTTACTGGCATAATGGGGTACATTAGGGGCTGTATGAAAAAGCTTGTGGATTCCATGCCCACAATAGCTTCGAACAACTGAAAACCCATTTGCTTGGGCATGCTTCTGAATAATGTTTCCCAATTCTCTGTATCGAACACCAGGTTTCACTGGAAGGAAAAAAGAGGACTCATGACAAAGTAATAGTAAGTGACACTTACTGCCAATTACTATCTATGTGCCTGGAACCTTTCCAAATGCTTTATATGCCTACATTACATGCCTATACATAAACATGTCCCTTACAAAACTTTCAGATGAGGAAACCAAGGGCAACAGATACTACACTGCCAATAAATAGCAAAGTTGAGATTCAAACTAGGAGCACCTGTACTTCCTCCTTCGGTGCAGAAAGGGACACATGTGCAGTACTAAGGGGTTGAGAGACATACCTTTTGCTTTCTAAATAGACAAAAGAAAGGGGCGCCTAGGTGGCTCAGTCCACTGGGCGTCCCAACTTCGGCTCACCACTGGTGGGTTCAAGCCCCACATCGAGCTCTGTGCTGACAGCTCAGAGCCTAGAGCCTGCTTTGGATTCTGTATCTCCCTCTCTGACCCTCCCCAGCTCATACTCTGTCTCTCTCTCTCCCAAAAATAAACATTAAAAAAAATTTTTAAATAGACAAAAGAATGGAAAACAGGCATCTCTTTCTCTCCTTCTCTAAGGTCAAGTGTGCTATCCTATTAAAGCGAGCAGAAGAAGTAAAGTAGGAAAGAGCACCGGGACAAAAAGCAATGTCCAGAAAGTAACTTGGACTTAGCCTTAGTTTCAGAGTGATCAAGTTCTCAAAGGATTACTTCCCCTGGGCTTCTTTCCCCATAAAAGTGATCCTCAAATTACTCACAGTTGCCTCTGAAGACAGTCCT
This sequence comes from Leopardus geoffroyi, assembly GCF_018350155.1. Lineage (NCBI taxonomy): Eukaryota > Metazoa > Chordata > Mammalia > Carnivora > Felidae > Leopardus > Leopardus geoffroyi. Next base: position 122,627,664 of record NC_059327.1, read on the forward strand.
GAGGATAGGGTATAGAAAGATACTTCTCACTATATACTTCCTGCTCTGCTTAATTTTTATGACTTTTGCCACTATAAACCAAAACAAACAAAGTGGTTCTTGTTGTTGTTATGGCTGACCCAGCACTGAGACCCCCCAAGCTGGGTGCTGCCCAGACTCCCAGAGAACCTAGTCATGGTTCTGGTGCTCCAACTCCCTACAGTCTCCTAACTCTGCCTCCCTGAATTTCAACCTGTGGTTCCAGTACAACGTATCGCCTCCAGCCAATCAAATCTCTGGGCAAATAGCTCCAGGAATTATTTCAATTAATATGTACTTGTTCTTAACTCTATGTTCCAGCTTGACTGTTTTCAGGGGTGGGAAGTTAATAATGTTGAGGAACAAGGCTGACTTGCATAATGACTTGCTTGCATTCCCATCCAAGCCTTCTTATCAGCCCAGTCACAGGGGAGCAAAGCAAAACTTTAACCCATTTTGCGCAATATACAACAACAACAAAAAATCCCTGCTCAAAAATAATGAGAATAAAAGAGAGGAGATTTCTCCCTAATTCTCAAACTAGAGGCAATTCTCATCCCAAGGATGCACTTCATAAGTACCTGGAGACGCTTTTAGTTTTCACCACTAGGAGGGCCGGTGCAAACTGGCATCTAGCGGGTAAAGACCAAGAATGTGGCTAAGCATCCTACAATGCACAGGACAGGCCCTACAATAAAGAATTACCAGACTCAAAACAATTTAATGTGTAGATTGAGAAGCCCAATTCTAAAAGGATAATTTTAACAACAGTCAAGCTCTACTGCTCTACACCATGTTGAGCAGCCAAGCCAGTAGAAAATAAGGGGCAAGAATGATACATACAAAGGTATTAATAGCACTTTCCAGAGTTCTATCCTGGCTACTGTGACAAAGACTTTGGTATCTGCTGGTTTCTTGATAAGTTCTATTCCTGTGTCTTTGTAAAACAACATTTCAGCTCTCTGGTTATTTCCATCAACTCACAGAACAGCAAAAAGGATATAAACATCAAAGATACTACCTGGCAGAAACCCTAAAAAATGTTTTAAACTACAACTTCCAAAAATGAGAAACTAAACACTAAAGAATATTAGCTTTTACATAATCAACACAGATACTTGAAAGTATCACATTTTCATTTTTCATTCCTCTAACTTTATTAGTAAAAATGTCATCATTTTCCATGCATGTTAAAATGGACTCAAAAAAATAAAAATAACAGATCTATGTTATCAAAGATAACTATGTGTTTGTCAAAGAATGTGGTCCTGTCCAATACTTTGTTGATGATATATCAGGTTTATTGTGGGGGAAAGGAAGGTGAATACAGATAATATACTGAACAATATAGCTAAAATGTCATGGGATTCAACCTAAAAAGTTGTTTGAACTCCAACTGTCCTTTTAGTAACAGTCTGCTAACATTCGCAACAAGCCATTCTTTCTCCTCCTAAGACATACTATAAACAACAACAACAAAATCTGTATGAGCTATCTGAGTGGACAAAGACAGCCTGAGAAAAATCCTACAGAAATATACCTGTACTCAAAGATATTATTCACTACAATAGCAAGACATCTAGAAAACACCAAATTCTAGTAGGGGAATACTTGTAGAAATTTTTATAGTATGAAATATAATATACAGCCATTAAAACAAGGGGGTAGATCTATGCATGCAAGTACATATGTTAATTGGGAAAAATCACAAAGACCCTACTGAGAAAACATACAAATTACAGAATATTACAAATATTGTAACTCCAACTAACCTAACTAAACACATACACATAAATATATGTGGTATGTGTATGTCCATCTGTTAATGTACAGGGGAGAAAAAAAACCTAAATGTTAAATGCAGATACCTCTGGGAAAAAAAGATACAAAAAGGAAAGAGGTAAGTATAAAGGAAGATCGTTCATTTTCCTCTCATAATCTAGCATTAATTTTTTTTATAATGAGAACATAATATGAAAGAATTAACATGTAGGAAAAAAAACTGCACTTAAGAACTACACATTTCTATACACTTATCATGTTATACATATAATATACATTCCTCCTCATTTATCGGTCAAAGAAAAGAAAGATAAATCACAGAAGAGATAAAGGATGATAAGCAATCATCTGGTCCACCTCATCAAGGGATCCCCAAATCACCCGTATACCCATCACTGCTAAAACCCACGCTAACTCAGGCAGGGTAGAGGCAAAGCTGGTAAGGGCAAGGAAAGAACTGTGGAGGGACGAGCCATCTGAAGACCATCAACACGTAACAGCTCTAGAGGGTGCCCAGCACTGCCACTGACCTGCATCAATGGCTTGCATCAGGCACTCATACGTGGTCTGAACCAGTTTCCGTGCTCCCTCGTCCACATCTCCGACAAAAAACGTCTCATTCAAGTCCCCGTGGTAGCCATTGCGATAAAGAGTGATGTCCACTGTAAAACAATGTACAAATATATAGACCATATTTTTGTTTCAAAATAGAAGACATTTCTCCAACATGACAGCATCAAGCAGCTTAATGAGAAAGACAATTTCTGCATTCTTAAACTAGACACTAATGGATATACAGTTATCGCCTGAAAGACATTCCTTGTCTGTCATGCAACTAAACTCACTGTGGCGGAAAAGGATGTGGTCACGCAGCACAAGCCAGATGGTGGTCTTTTATACTTACAGTACTAATTAGATCATTTATGTCAGAAGAAATGTATTGAGGATACATTCACACAAGATCAATAAGCAATTAATAACATTAAATGGAGGACTATGCTACGTTTTGACGTTAAACAGAAAATACTGCTTTCACTTACTGTCTAACACATTTTTTTCTCTTCCTAGTGAATCACTAAATAAAAAAACTTATGCTGTTCTACACTTATTTTTTTCAAAAACTCATTTGCTTTCACTTATTTGTGAATATTCACCCTTCCCTTTGTCAACACATTGAATACATACAGACTACTAGCATACAACTGTAATACACTAAATGTATGTTAAATGAGTTTCTTAAAACCATGAATTTTGACCAACTTACAGTATCACGATATAGGTGTGTTGGCTAGCACGACACGTACATTCCTGAAAAACCTCACACATTATGTAATAAATGTGTAAAAATAAAATAACAGGTTTGTATGAAAAATAATAATTAAAAATAACAGGGTAGGTATGAAAAACAGGGTTGGGCAAAAGCCATGGCCTTTGTAAACAGATACCCTAACTAAAAAATAACAACCGAACAAGAAGTGTTGGCTGTCTCCACTATCACTCCCAGTCAGATCATAGGCAAAGCATCCCCTGCAGCCTTACCACTTGGGCTCATGCTTCCTCATCTGACAGGTAAGCGTTTGAAGGTTCTGATTACTAACAAGACCAAGGCCATCAATATTAAAAATACCATCTAGGGATGTCTTCTTCATCGGTATTTCTTTTTATCGCAGCTCCTTCCTCTGCACTTGCAGCGTCCCCAGATACTTTAACACAGTGGCCCCTGTAGCCACTTTCTGAATTTCTTACATCAAGGAAGGCATTTCTGTAGGATTTTACCTTTTTTCTTAAGATCTTCATATATTACTAAAAATTTTTCATCTCTGTAAGAAAGCCTGCCCTGATCTCTTCAACACCATTAGTGGACTAAAAGAAAAGGCAGGGGCAAGGAGTGAATCCCACCTGAATCAACATTACTTCCACATTTCACTGACATCTTCCACGATTTGTCAATCACAATCATGCTGTGCCAAACATATCATACTAGAAGTACTTAAAATCATAAAAAATGTTTCCACAGATTTAAGATTTCTTTAAAATTTTAAATACAAAAAAGGGATAAGTTAAAGACAGGAAGCAAGTAAAGAAAACACAAGTCACTATCAGACCCCCAAAACCTTGTTGTTGCTTTGCTCGTGGTGACAAAAGTCATGCTTACACATTTCTTACCGTTAACAATATCACCTTCTTGCAAGGGCCGTCTGTCTGGAATCCCGTGGCATATGACTTCATTCACTGAAGTACAACAAGACTTTGGGAAATTATAATAATTCAGGGGAGAGGGATAACAATTTCTTGCAATACATGCCTGTAAGAAATTAAAATACAGAGAAAATAGTTTGGAATGTGCAAAAGAAAAATATCTATATGCAATTAACCAGATTTTAAAATTGTTTAAATGTGAAAAAAACTGTTGTACAGATGCTCCTAATGAACTTATTTAATATATCATTTTAGAAAAAGTAATAAATATTATCTTAAACAATATACATCAGACTGTAGACAAACCAATTTACTGGTGCGTGCAAAAGTAAAGCAAGTTCACATATTATAACTATTTCCAAGTACACACAAATGTTACTATATGAAGATTCTAGTTTGGAATTAACTACTCTTTATTAAAAATATATTATTTAAAATAAAAAGATAATATCTAAAGCAAATATTAAATGTACTTTTAATGTAATTATATCTTATAACCAGCTTATATATATCCTTATAACCAAAAATGGAATACCAGCATAATTAAGAGATGACAAAGTACTTCCTGATACATTTTAATCACTACATTCACATGGAACAACAAGGGAACCTCTAAGAAAATGGTCTGGTTTTCCTTAAGAAGTCTTATTTTACTTGGATGTTTTTACACAGTGGGAGTTACAACATATATAATTTCTGTTTCCATACTACCACACAGTCTTCAGACCAATAAATACTTGCATATAATATGATTTGTGAAATATACCATAATTTTACTGGCAATTCCACTACTATTAGAAATTTAAATGAAGTTTCCTCAATTACAAAAAATATTACAACCAGTTAACTATATGCCTGTCACTTTTCCCTTATTTGATGATATGCTTCTCACAGCCAGCATAAATAGTTTAGAGCACATAGCAAATTGTTTTGACTAAAAATGTCAACTCCATCATTTACAAGTTGTGTAACATTGGACAGTTAACCTCTGCCTCAGTTTCCCTATCTATACAACAGAGAGGACAGTGGTATCTAGCTCATGGAGTTGTTGCAGACATTAAATGAGTTAGTGAAAAAGCACCTGGCCTATAGCAAGCATGCAATATGCTACTACTGCATACTACATATTTTATAACATAGGGAAGAATTCCCCAAAATCAGAATTTATAAAAAATTTTATAGGGGTGCCTGGGTGGCGCAGTCGGTTGGGCGTCCGACTTCAGCCAGGTCACGATCTCGCGGTCCGTGAGTTCGAGCCCCGCGTCAGGCTCTGGGCTGATGGCTCAGAGCCTGGAGCCTGTTTCCGATTCTGTGTCTCCCTCTCTCTCTGCCCCTCCCCCGTTCATGCTCTGTCTCTCTCTGTTCCAAAAATAAATAAACGTTGAAAAAAAAAAAATTAAAAAAAAAAAAAAATTTTATAAACGTTTTTTTACTGCTCAAGAAACATCGTCAAATTCCGTTGCAAAAGGTCGTCCAATTTACAGTAGCACAACCATGCAAAAAGAGTACCAGCTTGGGGTGCCTGAGTGGCTGGCACTCAGTGGCTGGTTAAACGTCCGACTCTTGGTTTTTGGCTCACGTCATGATCTCCTAGTCCGTGAGTTCGAGTCCTGCATCAGGCTGTCTGCTATCAGCACAGAGCCCACTTTGAATCCTCTGTCCGCCCCCCCCCCGCCCCTTCCACTCCGCGCTCTCTTCTCAAAAATAAACATTTAAAAAAATTTTTCCAGAGTACCAGCTTCATCTCCACAGAGACTGTGGACATAAACGTCTTTAAAATACTTAACTAATTCAATAGGTCTTCATGATTTGCGTTTGATTACCAGAGCAGGTTTAATTAGTTTACCATATAATTTATTAACTAGTTTTGCTCTTGTCTTATGAACAAGATATTCATATAACGCGTGCACTCATGTATGCCAGGGTTTTAAGGTCTCTCCATGAAGGACAAGCAATCTACCCCTATATCATATTTAGTACAAACATTTACCTGTTTACTGCCTTGTCACTGTAGAGATGAAAGGGAACATTTTGGGGTGCCTGGCTGGCTCAGTCAGAAGAGCATGTGACTCTTGATCTCAGGTTCATGAGTTCGAGCCTCATGATGGGTGTAGTGTTTACTTAACAAAATCAATTTTTAAAAGGAGGGGGCATTGTTCCTACTAATCTAGTTTCAGAAGTTGTATTCTTTTTTTATTTCAGAATATTTAATGTACATAGTGGCATGATTTATTTAAAGCACTAACAAAATTAATAATTTTATAAAAGTTAAAAATGTGAGGTTTTAGAAACAAAATATTTCAAGCTCACCTCAGACCTCAATGCCACAGATGGTTAAAAATGGTAATAACGACTATTCAATATTTTCTTTTAAAAGATTTTTAATTTTTTTTTGTACATTTATTTTTGATAGAGACAGAGCACAAGTGGGGGAGGGGGAGAGAGGAGGAGACACAGAATCCGAAGCAGGCTCCAGGCTGTCAGCACAGAGCCCGACACGGGGCTCCAACTCACAAACTACGAGATCATGACCTGAGCCAAAGTCGGAAGCTCAACCGACTGAGCCACCCAGGTACCCCTGTTCAATATTTTCTATATTGAAAGAAAGTAAAATTTTGCTTTCAAATTAGTCATTAGAATTTTCAGAATTTCTAATTTTTTAGAAGCCTAAAGCATCTAATAAGGTGAAAAACATTTCAAAGCATAAAAGTCAAGTTCTTACTAAGTGTACAGCATGATCTATTTCTTCAGTAGTTACACCAGGTTTAATCATGCCAGCAGCAATGTCCAATACTTCCCTAGCAAGCTGTAAAAGAGAAACATTTAATACATTCAAGAAGAAATGAAATAGAAACAGAAATCTGTACCCTTTGTACTATCTCAGATTTTGTGAGAAATCTGTAAAATGAATTTCACCCTGAATACTATAATCTTGAATTTTCATTTTAAAGCTATTTGTATTTCTAATGTCCATCAATAAATATGTGTGTAAAAATATGTAAATAAAATCAGGCTAACCAGCTTAATAAGTAAGCATGACTGAGTTCCATGTGAAAATGCATACCCTAAGGAATCTAAACAATAATCAATCGATGGAAGATAAGTCTTCTCACATTTCTATACTTCCTAGGTACAGCAGTCTCCTGTTATCTGCAGGGGATATGCTCCAAGACCTCCTGGGTGCCTGAAACCACAGACAGTTCCGAAACCGACACATACTGTTTTTCCTATACGTATAAACCGATGATAAAATTTAATTTATAAATTAAGGAGAGTAAGAAATTGACAACAGTAATAATAAAACAGAACAATTATAACAACATATACTCTCATAAAAGTTCTGTGAATGTGATCTCTCTCTCTCTGAAAATATCTTACTGTACTGTACTCACCCTTCTTGTGATGTGAGATAAAATGCCTACATGAGGAGATGAAGTGAAATGAATGGTGTAGGCTCTGTAATGTGGCATTAGGCTACTACTGACCTTCTGACAATATGTCAGAAAGAAGATCACCTGGGTACAGACCGTGGCTGACTACAGGTAACTGAAACCGTGGAAAGCAAAACCACAGATAAGGGTGGGCCACTGAGTTTCACAATAGAGGCTTTTATTTAACTTTATATAAAACCTCAACTTTGCCCTATGTTACGATGACTCGTGAAAATAAAATGACAAAATATGAAAACTTGGTTCAATTAAAAAAAAAAATACAAGGATCAAAAAATGGACTGCCAACTTGCCATAGTACTTTTCAAAAAGGCTAAGTAGAAAAGAACCGTTGCATAAAATTATATGCTAACAATAGTTTAATGAAAAGTATGACTAGCCATAGTCTTACAATGTGACATTTGCTACCTTTGTAAATCAGCAAATCACTGACTTCATGTCTAGAAACTTCAAGCCCATTTCCATCTATCTTATCTCATGGGGAAAAAATAACTCTTACCCTACATACAAGTCGCATCCCTTCTATGTCTTCAGATGAGAGTAATTTAATTTGAGAAGTACCTTTAAGAGCCTGTTCAGATTCAGACATTCCTGGAAAAGAAAATCAATAAGAAAGCCAAAATGAAGGTAAAAATGTAGTATTTATTAGCATAATGATCTTCCCAATGACATAATAATAGTCAAGTCTCATTGTTTCACACAAGAGTACCCCATAACTTAGGAGGGTCCAAGTCAGATATTTTAAAGAGATATTCTCAACATGAAAAGGAAATTTGCCCCTCACCACCCAAAATAAATAAATAAACTTAAAAAAAAAAAAACAAAGAGCACCTACAAGTTATTATAAAAAAACTCCTCCTCTAACTGGCAGGAAGCAACTTGTGCTACATATTACCTATCTTCCCCGGGCATCTCACTATCGGTACCTATAAACCAGAGAAGACCACGGAACCCACCTCAGGGGTGGTCAGGGTTGTAACGGGAGGAAGGAACACATGTAAACAGCTTAGCACAATGCCTGACACACAGTCATGGAAAAATACATATCAGTTACAGAATCATCATCATTGTCATCACCACTATTTCTGTTACTGCTACAGCCCAGAGTCTTTAGTTAGGCATTCATTCGAGGCCCCCACAATCTATTTTTTATCTAAATAGACACTACATAAAGTAGAGGACACATTAAAATCAAAACAAGTTTTTGGGGCACCCGGGTGGCTCAGTCAATTGAGCGTCTGACTTCGGCTCAGGTAATAATCTCATGGCTCATGGGTTCAAGACCCATGTTGGGCTCTGCCCTGACAGTTCAGAGCCTAGAGCCTGCTTCAGGTTTTGTGTCTCCTTCTCTCTCTGCCCCTCCCCTGCTCACACTCTCTCTGTCTCTGTCTCTCTCAAAAATAAACATTAAAAAGATTTTTAAAAAAATAAAAATAAAAAAACAAAAACTAAATAAAATCAAAACAAATTTTTAATCTAAAATTTGATGTAACAACACAAAATACATTATGTTGAATGTAGCCTTTAACAGCTATATCAACAATGTTTTCAGAACTGGGCATATTTCTAAGAGGAGGAAAGAATCTTTAACTCTCATAAATGTTCTAGTGTGTCTTGGAAAGACATGTTTACATTTACTGAAAAGCCAGCAATAAAAAATTTCTACAAAAAAGCACTCCTTTCCTTTGCAGTAATTACCAAGCCCACAAATTGAGAAATGTAGAATCGGCACAGCAGAATTTACCTAACGGGTGATCAGCATAATCTGGTCTTTGAATATAACTTGGCACTGGCCTTGTTGGCATCTAAAAACATCAGAGAGATTAGTTAAAACCAATTAAAATCTGAAAGTAACTTTCATTATTAAAATTCAAAAACAAAGAAAATAAAAGTAGGGGAAAAACACTAAAGATATAAGTTCACTCATAGCATATAAATGGAAAACAAGTTTTAAATGACATCTTAAATATCGTATCTATTTCATGAAGACTAAGCTTTACTTTCCTAATGTTAACGCCACTCCCTTTCTTAGGATATTTAAGAAATATCCAGCAAGGATTTGAGACGACACACAGACAACATGGTGCCCAAGCAAAATGACAAACCAAAAACAACAATAAAATGTATTGAAGTAAACATATATCAGTATGCTCCTGGTCACTATCCCTGAAGGCAGGATTAAAGAGACTTTCTTATGTTTTTGTTATTTGTCCAAATTTTATAAATTAAAGGTACATTCCTTTTATAAAAAGAAAAACATCAATAAAGAGAATTTAAATATTTGAGGATGGCAGACAGATTTCAACTTAATTCCTATGTTATTAAGATTCTTGAGGTCCACCTGCCAAGAACATAGAAAGAACATAGGAAGGGGTAGGAGTGGCAGAAAAGCCATACGTAAATTAAGGTGGAAATATATTCCACTTTAAAACAAACAAAAAAAAAAAATGGAAAATAGAAATATACTACCACTGTGCTGGCCAGAAAATATCTACTCTACCTCATTCTTAAGATTAAAGAATTTTTAATCCATTCACCTAAGATGTTTTCTTTTCTCCTTTGTCCAGGACTGTCAATTATCCTAAAATCCAAATAATATATCATAAAAGCTAACGAGCTACAATGCAAATTTCATCATGATTATGTGATTCATAATTAGAATGTAAAACACATGTACCATTTCTAGGAAACTGAAAATTCTTAAAACTGGTTTAAAAGAATGCAAAATTTTTATTACCTTATTTACTCACCAGTGGATAATGTGGTCTGAGTTTACCAGTATATCGATAGCCTGCCCACGGATCAGTGTTAATATCACCTTCTAGAGTCCAGGAAGACACTTCTCGCTTGGCCTTTTCATCTTCTGGGAGGTGGATGGATGAGTAAAAGAGAAAGAAATGCTTCAGTGGTCAAGCTACTGAGCACCAGCATACTTTAACCATCACTTGTTTGGAAACCAAGCCACAGAGACCAGGTATAAAAATCTAGCAAACTTCCACCCTAATCTAAATCACCAAAGCTTCTGCTTCCCTGCTATGTTCATAACCCTATGACTCTTCAAAGATCCAAACGTCTTGGGAGAAAAGGCCCAAGCTAAACATATTCTAAGTTTTTACACGAAATTGAATAGGAATAGCTCCCAGAACTCCCTTTTCAAAAAAAATGCTAAATGTATTCTCTCTACAATGTCAATTTATAGGAAGACCATTTATTGAAATGTAAAATCTAAACCTAGGCAAAACTTCCCAACTGAGAGCAGATATTATAAATGGATTCTGTGCTCTTACTAAAACAACAGAGTCTAAAAAATTCCACAGCAAATTTAAAACAAAAAAATTCCCACTTAGCTGATGAACAGCTTTCAGACCAATATTTCAAAATGCTTTTAAAATTTTATAGTCATCATTTGCCTTTTTTCAGGAGGGGGGTAATAGGATGTAGTGAGAAAGTCAAAGATAAGAGGGGGGAAATATCAATAGAAAATTACTGAAAACTCATTAGAAAAATTAAGAATCACACACACACACTCACTCATTTTTACCAGCTTAGTCATTAATACATAATGTTATATTTACTGAAATGCACCTAAGAATTCTTTTCACATGGAACAGACCCTCAATGGTGTCTTATGTCCGCACCCTGACTGCATCTCTTATCCATCAAGTAAAATAACACTAACCTAAGACTTTAAGGGCATCTGGATGGCTCAGTTGGTTAAGCATCCAACTTTGGCTCAGGTCATGATCTCACAGTTCATGAGTTCAAGCCCCACATCAGGCTCCGTGCGGAAAACTCAGAGCCTGGAGCCTGCTTCAGATTCTGTGTCTCCCTCTCTCTCTGCCCCTCCCCTGCTTCTGCTCTGTCTCTCTCTCAAAAATAAACATTAAAAAAAATTAAAAGAAAAACTAACCTAAGACTTTACACAGCAGGAATTCAAATCCCTCCTACACCAAGTATCAACCTATACACTTCCCAACTCACACTGATCTTCTCTTGATTACTGTTATCATTGACTTTAAAAATCAGACTTCAAATAATTTCTGCAGTGTACAAGAAAAATAAAACTGCCCCCCCACACACACACACACGCTATCTAAAATATGAGACTCACACAATGTTAAGCTAGAAAGGAACAGTGAAATGGGTAAGGGGGTCCAAAGGTACAGACTTCCAGCTATAAGGTAAGTAAGTGCTAGGGGTGTAAAGTATAGCATGGTGACTACAGCTAACAACAAAAAGACAACTGAGACTAATTTACTCATCAATTTACAGATGAGGAAACTGAGGTGATGTGGCTCACAGGAGCAGAGACGTGGGAATGCTGGTTCTCAGTCCAGTAGCCTCTGCAGAGAGCCCTTCGTCAACTTGGGATTGCAAGACTATTGAGGCACAACAGACTAGAATGCAAAAATATAGCCAGTCTTGGGGCACCTGGGTGGCTCAGTTGGTTAAGTGTCTGACGTTGGTTCAGGTCATGATCTTGTGGTTCATGGGTTAGAGTCCCACATCAGGCTCTGTGCTGACAGCTCAGAGCCTAAAGCCCATTTTGGATTCTGTGTCCCCCTCTCTTTCTGCCCCTCCCCCACTTGTGCACTCTCTCGCTCTCTCTCTCTTTCCCCTGCTCTCCCAGAAATAAAAAAATGAATAACCTTAAAAATATATATATAGCCAGTCTGTTCACATTACTTTGGAAGAAAATTCAATGATAATATTACAAATAAAATAAAATAAAAGAATAAGACTAGAAAATAAGAATAGCAAAGGACGATGCCTGGGTGGTTCAGTTGGTTGAGAGTCAGATTCTTGATTTTGGCTCAGGTAATAATCCCAGGACTGTGGGATCAAAGCCCTATGTTGACTGTATGCTAAGTGTGGAGCTTGCTTGACATTCTCTTTCTCTCTCTCTCTCTCTCTCTCTCCCCCTTCCTCCCTCTGCCCCTCTCCCCTGCTCACACTCTCTCATTCTCCTTAAAAAAAAAAAAAAAAACAAAAAAAAAACAGAATAGCAAAAGAAAAGAATAGCTCTATCATGCTACTGAATTTTAGATCTTTCTCCCCTCTGGAGTTCAAGAAAGCCACTGTGAATGTGAATGTCAACAGGAAAACTGTTTCCCAACCCAAGATAAAAATGGACTCCACTCATTGCCCCTAGGGTCAAATATTACAGAAAACAGTTCAAAATACAGGCCAATTGATGCCTGCTTCAGCTATGAATTGCATCAAGTGCTTCGTCTGAAATATGAACTTCCAGAATCATTTTCACCTGAAACCCAGACAGAACAGCAATCAAGATGCAGGCTTTCTGGTCTGACACACTCCTGGGGAAGGAGGAGGGAGAAGGAAGGACATAAGATCTTTCAAAGCTTCCTGCTGATCTGCATTCAGACCCTTCCACAATCTATTGTCAAAAGAAAATTAAAAGCAGACCTCCAACAAATATAACTCAGAGCTATCTAAACAAGTAAAGATTGAAATATGGCAATTTCTTTTCTCTATGTAGAATTTACCTAGGGAAATTTACACTTCGAAAGTAAGTTAGTTTACATTTTAGGCCCTCAATTTGAGGACACGTGGGTGGGTCAGGTTATAATTTCACAGTTGGTGAGTTAAAGTCCCACACTGGGTGAGCACAAACCCTGCTTCAGGTGAGCTCCAGCCCTGCTTCAGGTTAAAAAAAAAACAAAACAAAACAAAACACGAGCCCTGGGTGAGCCCTGCTTCTCTCTCTCTCCCTCTCTCTCTCTTTCTCTCATAATAAAGAAAGAAAGAAAGAAAGAAAGAAAGAAAGAAAGAAAGAAAGAAAGAAAGAGAAAGAATGAATGAATGAATCAAATTTGATCTCAGCCTTAAATCCTACAAACATTAACAGACACCTAGTAAGTATGAATCGTATGGGAGTTTTGTAACAAAATTACATACTAATTGGTCTCTGTCAAAAGAATGAAAGCACAGGACAGTGTAAATAAAGATCCGTAAATACAGCTGTCTTTGAAACATCATAATGCAAAAGGGCCAGGTACACTGCAGGGAGTGTTGAAGAGTACCTGATATGTGCAAGGTCTGGCCCAAAGTACATCATACCCAGGCCTCATTCTTTAAAAAGTTCTGTGCAAGCTGTCTCTTCCAGCCAGCTGATAACAAAGAACTACATATGTCTTACATATGCCTGGAACAGGACTTTCTAATCACAATCCTGACTCCGTTCTTCCAGAGATGATTATTAAATAATTGCTGAGCATTTACTAGGCATTGTACATATGCTAAGCACTTTACATGGATCTGTTCATTTAATCCTCACAACAAACCTATAATTTCAGCATTTTGGAGATAAGGCTTAAAAGTAATCCATGCTCGAGCATGAAGGACTCCACGAATCCCGTTTGGAGGCATCTTTGAGCTCGCCAAGCAAGCATGATGGGCAAAGCTCACCCTCCCAAGTTGAAAAAATTTATGGAAAAGAAATTATCATTGAAATTAAATGGTGACTGGGGCGCCTGGGTGGCGCAGTCGGTTGAGCGTCCGACTTCAGCCAGGTCACGATCTCGCGGTCTGTGAGTTCGAGCCCCGCGTCGGGCTCTGGGCTGATGGCTCAGAGCCTGGAGCCTGTTTCCGATTCTGTGTCTCCCTCTCTCTCTGCCCCTCCCCCGTTCATGCTCTGTCCCTCTCTGTCCCAAAAATAAATAAACGTTGGAAAAAAAAAAAAAATTTAAAAAAAGAAATTAAATGGTGACAGACATGTCCAAGGAATACTGCGGGGGTTCGATCCCTTTATGAATCTTGTGATAGATGAATGTGTGGAGACGGCAACTAGTGGGAACAGAACAATATTGGAATGGTGGTAATTCGAGGAAATAGTGTCATCATGTTAGAAGCCTTGGAACGAGTATAAACAATGGGTGTGTTCACCAGAAGAAACCAACTGCCCTCACATGTCCCCTCCATAGCACCTGTTTTACTACAATATAAAAATCAGGTCATGCATTTTCATATTGAACTTTTTTGTTAAATAAACTTCTTTAATAGTCAAAAAAAAAACAAAAAACAAAAAACAAAACAAAAAAAAGTAATCCATGCTCACAAAGCTTGGTGGAAGTAGTTCTCTGAATTATCACATAACACCTTCTCTCTGCAATCCAAAAATCAAGCTTGCTAGTTTCGAGGAGTAGAGGAAGAGAATAAAAAGTGTAAAGTTTTTTGTTTTTTAAATAGAGTTTTCATATCATATTTCTGGCTATTCAAGAGATACCTGTAAAACATTCCTACCTTTTACTCTAGGCAAAGGTGACAAACACACTGAATGTATCAGTAATAAAGTAAAAACAATGATAATCTAAAACATACTATATTATTATTAAGATGTAAAGTGCTACAACTTTTATAGGTCAGACTAAAAGCCAATGCTACTGCATACATTCTGACAGGAGATACACATTGGACACTGTGTACCCAAGCCAGCATGTCAGCATTACATGCCTTTTTTTTTTTTAATGTTTATATATTTTTGAGAGACAGAGAGCAAGTGGGGGAGGGGCAGAGAGAGAAGGAGACAGAATCTGAAGCAGACTCCAGGCTCTGAGCTGTCAGCACAGAGACTGTCGTGGGGCTGGAACTCATAAATTCTGAGCTGAAATCAGACGCTTCATCGAATGAGCCACCCAGGCACCCCCTTTAAGGGCTTTGCAATCTAAGTGACTGTCTTCACTAGGACACATAAAAAATAAATACTCCATTGACTCATTTCTTTAACTGACACTTGAAATTTTCCTAAGGTCTTATTAGCTTCTGCAATCAAAACAACTCCAGGTCCAGATGGCTTCACTGGTAAATTCTACCAAATATTTACAGAAAAATAATACCAGTTCTACACAATCTTTTCTAGAAAAGAGGAGGGAACATCTCCCATTTTATGAGCCTGGGATTACTCTGATGCCAAAACTAGGCAAAAATATTAACAGCAAATGTCAGACCAATATCTGCACCAACATAAATATAAATCAGGCCTCCTTAATTAGAGATCAGTACACATTACAGTTAAAAAAAAAAAGAAAAGAGAAGAAGGGCATCTGGTGGCTCAGTCGGATAAGCATCTGACTTGGACTCAGGTCATGATCTCACAGTTTATGAGTTTGAGCCTCGTGTCGAGCTCTGTGCTGACAGCTCAGAGCTTGGAGCCTGCCTCAGATGCTGTGTCTCCCTCTCTGCCCCTTCCCCAGTCATTCTCCCCCACCCTCAAAAATAAAATAAACATGAAAAAAAATGTTTTTGAAGAAAAGAAAAGTTACTGCTTCCTATGTTAGCTCACTATTGTTTCTTTGAATACGGTGTGATCTGTAATATGCTTGGCTTCTTGCCAGTCCAACATTCTTTTCCCCTGATCCCTTTTCCAGCTATTCCTCTTTGCCCTGGATGTTAACCTTCCCCTATATCATTCCCTCCTCCAGAATAGTCATCCCCAAGGGTATAGTCAGGGTCAATTTAATAGGGTGTAAAAGATACAGGGCTGGCCAGCTGAGAGCTGTCTCCATCCAACAGCATAACATAGCCCAAAGGGATCAAGAATAGTGCTCACCCCTAAGAAAATCATCTCCAAAAAATCCAGGAGGGCACCATTTAAAAGAAGGCACCATGTGTAAACACCAGAGCTATAAGTAAAACGCAAATGGTCTCAGTCCAAGGCAGTAATAATTATGTTCTTTTTACTTAGGGAACATGAGCTATTTAATTCTCTTGGAGTGTAGGTCATAATAGCCCTTATTTCCTGTAAGAATCCAATATTAACGAATCACACACACTTCAACAAGTTAACATATGCATGGAGTAGAGACCCATTCTCAGCTCTTTTACTAACATACTGTTTCACCTCAACCTTTCCCTTCCCTATGCTTTAACTTCCTGGATATAAAATGTTAATAACTGGCTCAAAAGAGCTCTAACAATATCTAACACATCAGACACACAATACTTAATGTGTGACTTAAGTTACATATTAAATAAAAGTAAATGGCATTTTTAAACCAACCTCTATACTGTACTTTGATCTGAAGTAACAAACCCTGTCATTTATGCTTTCTTAAACTCTTACGTATTCATAATCGTATTTCCTCATTTCTAACCACAATTCCTCCCACAATAACCTAACATTTCCATTAAATGTAGACTTCACTTATAGAACCACAGAAAATAAGTCTTTTTAAATTTTAATTTCCCTTTCCTTCAAATGGTGGTTGAACTGACCTCAATGAGGTTTTAAGATATAAATATATACATATGTATATACATACATATATGAAATAATCTATCTACTTTATTAAACCAGCAAATTCCTAAAAAATATACAGTTAGATGAATAAAAAATACCAAGAGCATTAAGACAAAACTTAAGATGGATGAAGACTGTCTGCCAAGCCTTCATCCATTAGGATGGCAATGCTTTAAGACCAGAAAGCCCTTGTCAATTTTCAGGTAACTGTTACAAATTGTCTTAAGCCCTTAAGCCAGCCCACTAATGAAATGAATTTACAGGATGAGTAAGTAAGCCAAAGCAAGAAAGGGCATGTGAGTTGGCAATAGATCCATGCGGCTGACAGCAATAGCTAAGAAGCAGCTAATCGTTTCACTTTGTTGTGTCTCACAAAGTAACTTTAAAAAGGAAAATTGAGTATCTAGCTGCAAGTAATAAAACATCAAAAAACAAAGTAATAAAATTTTGAAATAGCAATCAAATTGAAACTAAACAAAAACAAGAGGTCTGGCTAAATTTAGAACCCAGACAGCTCATGTGCACCTGCCTACAACATGCAAACACTTCTAGCAATGGAAAGAGGGTGCCAAAAAATTAGGACATTCTCAGGTACTGCTCAAGAAAAAGCCATCTATCCTAGCAACCATCTCATGTTTTCATGTTACATACAAGATTAACAAAGACAGTACTCAGCCACATTTTATTTGCATGTTTATGCACCACAAAGAATAAAAAATTTTAAAATATGTGCTAATTCTAGAACATATAGGGATTACACTTTCAGAACATTCACATATACACTTTCAGAACTGGAAGACTTCTAGTCTTCTGCAAAAAGCCACTTCTAAAACGATTAACACAGAGATGTGTAATTTTACTTACTTGCTTTCTTATGCAGTAACTTGTGAGTTGCCCAACTTCCTTTAAAACATTCCTAAAAGAGCAAACATGAAAATTAGTGTCAGACCTTCCTTAATCAGAAACATTTTAAGGAATACTGTATGTAAGATACAGTTACTGGAAACTGCAAAAATCTAAATCAGTTGAGTTTACTATATTCAGTATTTAGGAAAGCTTAAGAAATGATGATATCTATTTAAAAGTTCACTTCAAAAACCCTCCTAAACTTGAGACTACTTCAAATAAGCAAGAAACATCAGCCTATATTATAAATAGTAGTCATAGTCAGGGAGCCTGGATGGCTCAGTTGGATGAGAGTCCGACTTTGGCTCAGGTCATGGTCTCACGGTTTGTGAGTTCGAGCCCCACGTCAGGCTCTGTGCTGACAGCTCAGCCTGGAGCCTGCTTCGGATTCTGTGTCTCCCTCTCTCTCTGCCCCTCTCCCACTCATACCCTGTCTCTCTCTCAAAAATAAATAAACATTAAAAAAAAATAGTCATAGTTATATTTCAATTTTATGTCACCAAATTATTTTTAAGCATTTGAAAAGAACCATGACCCATGTCATACACTGGAGGGATGGGGGGGGGGGGGGGGACACACAAGGAAAATTTTGCAGATTTTTCCATTATTTATAGTTTGATTCCTAGTTAGTTGTATCCTCATTGTTTTCTACACACTGACAATCCTACACTGTAAGTTCAGTAAGGGAAGGGACATTGTCAAGTTTACCATCACATGCCCAGAGGCAACCGTAGTGGATGGTACATGGTGGAGATTCAGTGCGTACTTGCTGATTGATCAGAATGGATGAATGATGTGAAAGATTGGACTTTTCACTTAGGAAAAAAGTTCATATGACATATTTCAGACACCAATAGGAAACACTATATTGGGAAAATGAACTCAAGTAATAAATTGAATTCAAATAATGAACTCAAGTAATAAATTAGAAAAATGAATTCAACCATAGATCTTATTTATGCTTTGATTTTTATAGTATTTCCCTCAAAGAGTTTAAAATCACTCAAACAAATCAGTACAAATACTAAGAGAATTCATAAACTCCTACAAATGTTTTGACTTTGCAAACATATAAGAGTAAGTAATGGATAAAAAAAAGCTAAGACAAAAGTAGAAAGCCTCCCTAGGACTATGTAGTAATTAAACTACATGACACCAGTGTCGCTGAAGCTACTCTCCCTAAAGGTTGTCCACGGGCTCTGAGGGGTTAGTTTCTCCCTCCAGGGCCAGGATGTTCACTACTTCTCCTTTCCTCTCCTTGTACCCTACACAGCCTGTAAATGTTTGCATTCAGAAAACCCAGGTCAGAGGCACCTGGGTGGCTCAGTCAGTTAAGCATCTAACTTCAGCTCAGGTCATGATCTCAGGGTTCGTGAGTTCAAGCCTCACATCAGGCCCTGTGCTTATGATAGGGAGACTATCCTGGATTACACAAGTAGGCCCTAAATACCATCATCATGAGTATCCTTATAAAAGAGAGGCAAAGAGAGGTTCACCCACACAGGAAAAAAGGTAATATGGCCAGAAGGGTAGAGATTGGAGAAATGTTGTAGAGCCTCTGCAGGGAGCATGGCCCCACCATCACCTTGATTTAGACTCAGTGAAACTGATTTTGGACTTCCACCTCCAGAACTATGAAAGAATACTCTGCTGTTGTTTTATGCCACTATGTGGCAATTTGTTAACAGCAGCCACAGGAAACTAAGACAGTAAATAACAAGACACCAGGGCACAGCAAAAGAATGAATCCAATTACTACAATGAGGGTGAAGGATCAATTACAGTCTTCTTGAAGCTTTTTTTGCTTACATGTACTTATTCATGGGGTCAACTCCCAATTATGCATGGTGATTTTTATTTATGTCTTAAAATGTTTTTATACTTATTTATTTGAGAGAGAGAGAGAGAGAGAGAGAGAGAGAGAGAGAGAGAAGGAATGAGCCAGGGAGGGGAAGAGAGACAGGGAGACACAGAACCCAAAGCAGGCTCCAGGCTCTGAGCTGCCAGCACAGTTAGACATGGGGCTTGAACTCACGAACCATGAGATCATGACCTGAGCCGAAGTCAGACACTAACCAACTGAGCCACCCAGGCGCCCCTTTGCATGATAATTTTTAAATGGGATGAGCAAAGGCACATGACTTATTTTAAGAAACTTAATTTCAGTCAGCAATTTCAACCTCTTCTTTTCCTCCTCTTTCCAAATTATTCATCATCATGGATAAGACTGACAAGAGGGAGGAGACAGATTGGAGTTTCACTTGTTTCTCCCTTCTCCCACCCTAGCTGGTAACAAAGATGTTTATGGCAGTAAGACATTCAGCAAGGAAAAGTTCAGGGACAAGGAAAGAAAGGAGTGAGGTATTCAGGGTGGGTCCTAGAATACCAGTCTAAAAGTCGGCCAGGCCTAGAAGCAAAATCCCACCATGGCTGCATGCTAGGTGCACCAATGCTTTTCTTCAGTTCAAGACCATGACTCCAATGTTTCCTTAAACCAGACAAACCATCTGCATGCTAAATATGCTTGGTACAATTTTCAATTCATTTTCATTATGCCAGCCTAGAATAAATCAACTGAATGTCTGCTCAATGAGAACAATATATTGCTAAAGTGGCTTACACATCTCCTAGGAACAAATAGAACCACTATTGCAGCACTGCTATAAATAGACTTCCCTGAAAAAAATTAAGGACAGATTCTTGTCCCATCACATACACCCCCTTCTCCAAAATCCTAAGGTACTCCAATTGTTACGTAAGCACAAGCACAGTTTGTGCCCTCAGCCTGGCTATCCCTCTTCCTGCCATCACTGAAATTAGGACATAAGAAGGCAGAAAACCATCAAAAAATGAGAAGAAAATGTCAAGAACAATACAGAAGAGACTTCTGGACAGAGCAGGGTTATCAAAGGTGACCCTGTAGATACTCTTCAGCTCTACAAGCCTAGGATTCCATCTTACAAGTAATTATGGAAGACATTACAAGTTCTCAAAAACTTAAAAATGTGACAGTAGATCTCAAAGTTAACCTCTCCCAATATAACGAGATGGTATTTGTGAAACAAGATGAAAATAAGGAGATGGTATTTGTGAAACAAAGGACTTGCAACCAACAAGTCTGGGGCACCTGGCTGATTCAGTCAGTAGAGCATGCGACTCTACCTCGGGGTTGTAAGTCCGAGCCCCATAATGGTGTAGAAAATTACTTACAAATAAAAAAATTTTTTTAAATCTTAAAAAAAAAAAAAAAAAAAACCAACAAGTCTAACATCTGAATAATAAAATTTCAGAAAGAAAAGGGCGAGGAGAAATCAAAGAAATAAAAGTTTTCCATAACTGAAAGACAGGAATTTCCAGACTGAAAAGACCCCCAAAGAATAAAACGCAACTTGCCCAAGGATACAATATGAAATTTCTCAACACTGAGATAAGAGAAGATCCAATAAGCTTCCAGAGAAGGGGGGAGAGGGGGGCATAAATATGCAAAAGATTATGAATCCCATGGCAACAGACTTTTCAACACTGGAAGCTAAATGAAAATGGAGAATATAAAAATTCTGAGAAAACAATTTCCAAACTAGAATTCTAAACCCAGCCAAACTGAAAATCAAGTGTCAGGGTATATAACAAGACATTTTCAGAATCTCAAAAATCTACCTCCTGTGCCATCTTTCTCAGGAAGCTATTGGAGGAGACAGTGCATAAAACATGAGAACTAACCAAGAAAGAGGATGATGTGATACAGACAAAAGAGAAGTTAAGGGCGATGCTTGAAGAGGGATATAAGGAGGACTGCTCCGAAGCAAGCCCAGGGAACAAGTTATGGCTGGAGGTCAGAGAGTTCCCAGATAAAACCGATTACATGCCAAATGTATTTAACAGTACTGAGAGGAATTCTATGAAATTGTAGAAGAGTCTGGGAATGAATCAGTAAACGACCAAAGGATACTGTTAAAAGAACGGGAAAGAGGGAGGCCTGGCTGGCTCAGTCGGTGGAGCTATGACTCTTCATCTCAGAGTTGTGAGTTCCAGCCCCAAGTTGGGGGTAGAGCTTCCTTCGAAAGAAAAAAAAAAAAAAATGGATAATAGGGGGCACTGGACTGGCTCAGTCAGAAGAAGAACATGTGACTCTTGACCTCAGGGCCATGAGTTTGAACCCCATGTTGAGTGTAGAGGTTATAAATAGATAGATAGATAGATAGATAGAATGGGATATAGAGGAAAGCAGGGAGGGGATTTGTAAGTTAGAAACATTTGTCTAGGTATGTGAAATAATTTGAATAACCAACTAAAAAGTTACAAAAAGTTGGGGCACCTGGGTGGTTCAGTCGGTTAAGCGTCCGACTTCAGCTCAGATCATGATCTCGCGGTCCGTGAGTTTGAGCCCCGCGTCGGGCTCTGGGCTGATGGCTCAGAGCCTGCAGCCTGCTTCTGATTCTGTGTCTCCCTCTCTCTCTGCCCCTCCCCCGTTCATGCTCTGTGTCTCTCTGTCTCAAAAATAAATAAAACGTTAAAAAAAAAAATTGTTTTTAAAAAAAAAGTTACAAGGGGCGCCTGGGTGGCGCAGTCGGTTAAGCGTCCGACTTCAGCCAGGTCACGATCTCGCGGTCCGTGAGTTCGAGCCCCGCGTCGGGCTCTGGGCTGATGGCTCAGAGCCTGGAGCCTGTTTCCGATTCTGTGTCTCCCTCTCTCTCTGCCCCTCCCCCGTTCATGCTCGGTCTCTCTCTGTCCCAAAAATAAATAAACGTTGAAAAAAAAAAAAAAAAGTTACAAAAAGTTATTTTAATTATGGACATTTTGCCTCCATGATGTTGAGACAGTAAACATAAACCCAATCAAGAAACATCTAAATTACTTTATTGTGAGTTAAGCTTCTATACAAAATATTTTAAAACATATATAGTGCTAAAAAAAACTCTAAAGTTTAAAGTATGAATAAAATCAATATCAATATTTTATCAATAAAATCAAAATCAATATGAAAAAATCAATAGGTAACTTTAGAAAGAAAACACAGACTTTTAAAACTAGGAGAAATTTACAATTTTACAGAAGATGAACTCAAGGGGCATATGGGTGGCTCTCTCAGTTAAGTGTCCAACTCTTAATTTTGGTTCAAGTCATGATCTTGCAGTCATGAGATCGAACCCCGCATCAGGCTCTGTGCTGGTAATGGAGCCTGCTTAAAATTCCCTCTCTCCCTCTGCCCTTCCTCTGCTCACGCTCTCTCCTAAAAAAAGAGAGAGACAGAGAGAGAGATGAAACCAAGTAATCTCCCACTCAATAGGACTTCTATCACACTGTAATATATGTTACATAAAACTATGAGAGAGATTTTTTAAATGCTATTATATAGATAACCATTTTTCAAATGAATTTTATGTTCTACAATGTAATAATTTAAAATGCTTGCTCACTGCCATATATATATATATATATATGTCTAGATATTCAAATGCAGTTTAAAATTAAAAAGTAAACATCTTCTATGTCTAATGATACCATCTAGGTTGAATACCCACTGTATCAATTCCTTTAGTGTGATACTTAACTTTTTTTAGATCACTGAATCTTTTGAGAATCTTGGGAAAGCAATCATTCCCCTCCACAGAAAAAAAAAATCCATGCACATATAAACTCATGCACACAATTCTACTCATTTATTCATATAAATACAGAATGCACATTATGACCAAAGCACTTGCAAGGTGCTAGGCATTCAGCAGTGAACAATATAGTCCTGTTCTAGACAAATATTACACGGCTAATTACACAATTACACAGTTTAAGTCATAAGGGCTAAAAAGAAAAAATACATGGTGCCGTTAAAAGAGGAAGAAGACAAAAGCTAAAGATATAGTCAGGGATCAGATTAGGTTAAGGATTCTGGTCTACTCTAATAACAGAAAGCCATTAAAGAGTTTTAAACTAAGGAATAACCTGAAAAAGACTCAATTCCTGGCATCCCTGACCTCCATCAAACCCAAAATCAAAACCCCTTTTTCTAAATAATAGCCTAAAGAATGGTCTTAAGAACTGGTTTTTAATATAGGCAGTCCTTGCTTTGCATAGTAGTACAGAGCCATAAAAATGACCAGGGCAAGCTATAACCATACAAAGAATCTTGTAAGAAATTGTAAGAAATTACAATTGTTCCATGACCTTTAAAATTTTTTGATAAAACATTAAAAAAACTCTGTCAGTTATAAATATATAGAGAACTGGGGGGTGAAGGAATAAAAGTAACACTTATGTACACTGTAATACTGAGAATTAGAGTGTTTTGTTTCTTTATTTAAAAACTTAGCAAGGGGCGCCTGGCTATCTCAGTTGATCTCAGGTCATGAGTTCGAGCCCTATGCTGAGTGTGCAGAGATTGCTTAAATAAATAAATAAAATTTTTAAAAATTACAAAATAAAAACTCATCAAGACTAGTTTGAACAACGTTTAGCCTTCTTCCCACTGATAACTTATGAAACGGAGTGAGCATCTTTTTGTGCTTGGCAAATTATCCCTCTCCTTTCTAGATGTGGAGCAGCTTCCAAATTTTATCCTTTGCACTTTCAAAACCTCTGAGACTTCCTTTAAAGTTTTTGTTGGTTATCGTTTCCCCTGAGACACTGTCATTCTTTTCAGCACAACCAGTTTCCTCATTGTGTCAACAAGCTGGCCTCACAGAGGTGCTCTGACTACTCGTCTCGAGTTTCTAGAATGGTGAGCTATGCCAACATTCCCATGGTCAGCTACTTTTTCTACAACCCCATTTATGTTCTATTTAGATTTCACTTCCAGCATTATTATTTACCATTTCTTTGCTGCACTTTCATCTTTGTTGACAGATTCCTTCTTTCAATTATATTTGTAAAATATCACAGAAATTGTCACTGAAAAACAAGAAAGCACCACAACTACAGGCTTTGCTGTCTGTCTGGATGAGAACTGAAAGACGGATGCACAGTGACCAATCACTGACAGGTTTTGAAAGAAGGGAGTGACTGGTCACCAATCAAGATGCACACCTGTGATTTACATAGTGCTCCTAGGACTGAAGAATTAGCCCTCAAGTGTGTACTTTATGTAATTACTCTGTGATGTTAGGAGACTTGGTTTCGTTTAACTAAACTATGGTAACAAAACTCATGCGTATCAAAACTGCAAAGTAAGATCTGCCTTTAGGGGGCACCTGGCTGGCTCAGTTGGCAGAGCGTGTGACTTGAGTTCAAGCCCCTCATTGTGCAAATAGCTTACTTAAAAAAACAAAAAAACAAAAAAAAATCTGCCTTTACATAGTTGGCACTCTCATACAACCTATTTATAAAACCTTTCTAAATGGGTTAAGTGAACAAAAACGCTTCTGCATCACTCAACATCTTTTTTTACCCTCACGGAAGCTGACACACATTTCCGTAAGTTAAAAAAAATCTCTATCCCAACTGATTCATTTAGAGAACACAGAAGTTTACATACCAATTTTAACGGGGGCAGGAGGGAGGGGTACGTACCAATCTGAACAAGAAAGGGTAGGGGAAGAACTATCAGAGAGGAGAGGTAAAAGAAGCATTTAAAATGTTGCCAAAAATTTAGTATATTCACCTAATTTTTTAATACTAAAAAAAATACTGCCTACTTATTACTAAGGATAATTCATAATTCATAAAGGGTTTCTAAGTAGGGACAACTCAAAACCCACAAGGCTTTGTAAAACATTCCTTTTCAAAACTAACGTTAGGGCAGTGGCTAAAATCATGGACTTTGAAATCAGACAGACTTGTATCCTAGCTTGGTCACTTATTAAGCTGTGATACTGGAGAAAAAAAAAAATCTTAGTATCTCTTCAGTTCCACTTTCCTCAACTGTTATGTTGGGAAAACAATTAGGTTAAATGTGTGGCCAGTAAGTGCTCAATTCTAATTGTCATCCATTTTACTTTTTCAAGCAATTTAAATTTTAACTTTGAAAAGATGATGCACCTACATATCTATCTTTAACATGTTGTCAACCCTGGCCCAAATTCCTGGCTTGTGAAAACTGATGGCAATTAGGCAGCTATTGCTTACTGTGAGCTTTGTATCTGACTAGCATCATTACTGCCCACAGAAGCTGCACAGTGGGGAAGGGGATGCAACCCAAAGTTCAAACTTGCTCCTAACACGTAGACCATCAGAGAACCCAGCCTACTGGCTCAAGGTGTCTGAGTACAACCTGGGACCAATCTCTGGCAGAATACTAAGCTATGCAACCCTTAGAAAGCCAGGCCACGAAGACAGAGTGCTCCAGGAGAAATCCTCTAATTTTGGTTCAAGAATCAGAGTTCGTGAGTTTGAGCTCTGCATCAGGCTCTGTGCTGATGGCTCAGAGCCTGGAGCCTGCTTCAGATTCTGTGTCTCCCTCTCTCTCTGCTCCTCCCCTGATCATACGCTGTCTCTCTCTCTCTCAAAAATAAATAAAGATTTAAAAAAAAAAAATCAGGACAGGGAACTCCTAATGCTCAAAGAGCATGGGTATCCACCTTCTCTCTCTTCTATCCTCTCACAGCCCAGACCCCAAAGTGATCCTGAGGTGGCCATCTACTACATGAGTTTGTAGGAGCCAAAGTTCTGAGGAAGGGGCATTTTCCTTCCCTGATCAGTGCAGAGAGGGTGGGATTAAACCCTACTGCTTTTTTTTTTTTTGCTTCTGCCCTCTCGCCATTTGGCCACAGATACAGGCACAGTCATGAAGTGTGCAGCAAAGCAGGTAACTAAACCGCAGCTTACTGGCCAGAAGACCAAAAAAGAGAATTCCCAAAGAACCAGAAAGTACCTGCAAGTTGTTCCAGAAAGGGAACTTACAGAAAGTTGTCCATAATACAATAAACTGATGCTTGTGAGAAAAGAACTAATCGAAAATCCATCATCCAAGTCTCAGACCAAGCACTGGGTCAGAAGGCAGGTAAGAACTCATAGCCTGAATCTAACCAGATTAATAGCCTGCTAAAACAAAAATATCAACATTCTCCATAGGATCTAAACAAGACTCAAGATCTCATAATATTCAAAATCTCCAGGATACAATCTAAAATTATTTGACATATATTGGGGTGCTTGGGTGGTTCAGTCAGTTAAGCATCTGACTCTTGATTTCAGCTCAGGTCATGACCTCATGGTTCATGGGTTTGAACCCCACATCAGGCTCTGTGCTGACAGTGCAGAGTCTGCTTGAGATTCTCTCTCTACCCCCATTCATTCACTTTGTCTTTCTCTCAAAATAAATTTTGGAAACTTTTTTTTAAAAACTATTTGACATAGGGGCACCTGGGTGGCTCAGTGGGTTGAGCGTCTGACTTCAGCTCAGGTCATGATCTCAAGGTCTGTAGGCTCGAGCCCCGCATCGGGCTCTGTGCTGACAGCTCAGAGCCTGGAGCCTCCTTCCGATCCTGTGTCTCCCTCTCTCTCTCTGCCCCTCCCCACTCACACTCTGTCTCTCTATCCTTCAAAAATAAACATTAAAAAAAAATTTTTTTTAAATTCAACAAGGCACGAAAAATAAATATAAAAGGCATACAGACAGGGAAGGCAGGAAGAGGGAGGGAGAGGGAGAGGGAGAGGGAGAGGGAGGGAGAAAGAGGGAGAGAGAGGGAGGGAGAGAGAGGAAGGAAGGAGGGGAGGAAGGATCCTCTTTCAAAGATGACATAATTATCTATATAAAAATACAGCAGCACCTGGGTGGCTCAGTTGGTTGAGCGTCCAGCTCTTGATTTTGGCTCAACACTAAGCATGAAGCCTGCTTAAGATTTTCTTTCTCTCTCTTTCTCTCTCTTTCTCTCTCTCTCTCTCTCTCTCTCTCTCTCTCTCTCCCCCCCCCCCCTGCTCCTCTCCTCTCTCCTTCTGCCCCTCTCCCCCCGCTCAGGCTCTTTCTCTCTCAAATAAAAAAAAATACAAATAAATAAAAAAAATTAGAAATACAAAGGAAAAAACTCCCAGAACTAAAATATCAGGGTTACAAATACAGAGTCAACACACAAAAACCCACTGTATTTCTATATACTGGCAGTATATAACTGGAAAATGACACAAGAGCAATACCATTAAAAACCACTCCTCCCAAAATTAAATAATATAAAAGTAACAAAACGTGAACAGCAGCTATAGGCTGAAAACTAGTTAATAATAAGAGATCAAATATGACCTAAATAAGTAGAGAGGTATCTTGTATGCACAGAGTGGAAAACTCAACATCTGAAAGATGTCAATTCTCCCCAAATTCACTTATAAGTTTTAAGCAATTCCAATCAGGATTTTTCTTTTAGATATAAAAAAGTACAATTCTAAAATTTATACAAAAATGCAAACAAACTAGAATTGCTCAAACAATTTTGAAAAGGAAGAAAAGAATTGGAGGACTCTTACACTTTTTCTCACATTCAGGAAATAATTTTTCTATTTCTACTCTAAAAATATTAGAGACTCATGCTGAAACCTATGAAATTCATTTTCGGCATCCATAGAAGCAATTTTTTGTATTTGATGTAATGATTTGATGTATTACTATATTAATAGCTTTTCCTATTATTTCATGATTTCTAACTCCCTGAAATAAACTAGCTGACTATGGTAGATTATTCCTTTTTATACTGCACAATACAACTTCACAGTAGTTGTTTTGCAAAGTTGTGGGCATTTTAAGTCTCTCAGTATGTATTGTTGGTATTTCTTAATTCAGGGTTTTCTTGCTGCCCTGTCTTCCCTTTCCTGTCTAACTACCATTTCAATATTAATACCAACCCTTATTATTACTGGTCAACAGGTAATAGGGAAGCTGTCATAACTTCTCTGCTTCAGAGTCTTGTCTCAAAAATACAAATTCCTGCCATCTTAATGAATAGAAAGGACCAGGTGGCAAAAATCTATAGAGGAAGGTTTCTGTCAAGCTGAGTTAGGAGGATCACTGTCCATTAGAGATAAAGGCCTGTGTAGCCTCCAGTCAACATTTGTCGATTGGAACTACCATTTGTTGAGAGCCTTTTTTGTGTGTGTGGCAGGCACCTTACATGCGTTATCTCACTCAGACCTCACACTTATCCTAGGAATCGGATATTAAGATTCCCATTTTACAGATGGGGAAACTAAAACAGGAAAGGGTTAAATAACTTGAACCAGCTCAAACAGCTGTAGGGCTTTCAGGTTCCAAGGTCCACTCTTTCTATGCAGCTACAAATTTCACAGGGCAGGGCTCTGAAGAAGCGACAGCTCAGTAAAGGGGAAATAAGATGGGGCACCTGAGTGGCTCAGTTGGTTAAGCAACCGACTTAATTTCCACTCAGGTCATGATCTCGAGGTTCATGAGTTTGAGACCCTCGTCGGACCTGGCACTGACCTCACAAAGCCTGCTTGGGATCCTCTCTCTGCCCCTCCCACCACTCGCACATGCGCACGCACTCTCTCTCTCTCTCTCTCTCTCTAAATAAACATTAAAAAAAAAAAAAAAAAAGAGCTCTCTGAGACAGGAGCAGGGAGCTGGTGCCACTCCCACCTGTGCCCAACTCTAAATGTATCTTTCAAAGCAATTAAGCTTAAATAATCAGATGCCCTCCTCTGCTCCATTCAAACCTTACCTTTCTTCAAGAGTACAGAAGATAATAATAACTGATTTTAAATACCATCTGTCCCTCAGTGGGAACTGACATTTCTAACTGCCTCTACAATTCACTTAATAATCTATTCCACTGTGATCTGTACCACTGATTTGATTCTGAGGTAAACTTTGAATAAACTAAAAGCAGCATAAATTTTTTCAAGGGATCATATTTCAAAATCCTTCTCCATCCTCACTTCATGGTGGGCAAAGTAAAACAACCCAAAATAATATATAAAGATCAACATTTAAAATACCCCTTAAGCATTCATGGAAAATTATTTTTTCATATCTGTTTTAAAAAGTCACAAGCTATGCAGTAATTACCAAGATTTAAAAATAATCATGCTTGACTCTGCTTCAGCAGAGAACACTTACAACAAGAACATACTCCTGGAAAAACACAACACATTTTACATTTTTCAGACTACTTGGTATTCTAAAGAAGCTTATGATGCACTGGAGATCAACTCTGTCCCACATCGATTTTTCTCCCAACTGTATTTTCAATGTAGCCATCATCAACTAACATTTTGAAATTTCACACATTCACTGAAAAGTAGCTCTCCACCAAATAGCCTTCTACTTTCCTCAAAGGATTTCAGAGTGCTTTATATTTAGTTCATGAAACTTACATCAAATCCCAATTTTTTAATAAGAGGACTAATAGGATTATTCTCATTAAATAAACTGGGGAACTATCTCATGAAACAGCTTAATTAGCTAAAGGCTTGTATTTCAAGATACCTGAAGATTCAAGAAAATATTCCTAAGAAACACCTCTCACCTGTATAAGTGCACCCACCTTCCCCTTACTTGCTGAGGCCATGAAGCAACCTGGTCATGACCTTCAAAAATCACTGAGGACGTCAAAAACATTCTCACATCTCCTAGTAACTCTTGATGACTGAACAGTGTTCCTTCCCTAAACCACAATCTCCCTCTTTCTCTTCTCCCATTCATTATCAGCCAAGGACCACCCAAAGCCCCGAGTGACTGCCCATTTCCTAAAAAATCAACCTCTTAATGCTTAAGTTGGCAATCTTTCCCTGCTCATCTCTGAGAAATGTACCAATGACCTAACTAAAACTAGACTTAAAGTTCCCCAAACACACTTCCCTTTCCTTTGCACAACCTGGCCTATGTGCTCCTGGCACCTTTACATCTGAGTTCTCAGAAGCCTTACCTATCCCTTCAGGTCTATTTCAAATGCTACCTTCCCCATATAAATGTCCACCACACCCCACCCCACCGCCAAGCCTAACAGGTCACCTGTACTTATTTGGTGCTTGTTTGAGAGCACTTTGTCTCACTGCTTTAGTCTCCACCTATTTAACAGCACCAAAGCACTGTGTATTGATTACCTCTTATAACTAGTTGTGTAAACCTTTAGTTTTCACCCCAAGAGAACGTATTTTTTCTTTAGCACCAGCAAAGGTCTACCAGTTTTAGGAGCTGCTATGAGAGAGTATGGTTCTTAATCCTGGCTACTGGAAAGCTTTTCTTTTCTGAGGACAGGCTACATAGGGGATTCTTATTTATTTCCAGGATTGTGAATCACTGGAGAGCAATAAAGTACCAACAGAATTAAGAGACCTGTGTTTTCATTTCACTGCTATTCCTATTTTATTCTTATCTAGTTAATCCCAATATCCCCACCCTATTTTAGGCTCTACTGACATGTCAAATTACCAAAACAGCTTCCCAAATGGTATCCTTACCAGAACCCTCTCCTCTCTCCAATCTTTTCTTATTCCAAACCACAAACCATCCTACAAGTAGTTGCTAGAATTAACATTAAATGGTTTTCCTAATGTGAACACCTACCTACTCCTGCCTCCTTAAGAACCTATATTATCTTGTTCTTTTCTGCCCTCTCAAAACTAAAATCAATTCATGTTGATAAGGGTCTGAGTAAACAGACACACCATTCAGTGTTAATGAGTCTTGAATGATCAACTGATACCAACAAGGCTCCATGTATCAAATATAACATGTATATAAATATACAACACATATAAATATATATTCCCACACAGAAAAATACCATTTGAGCCGGTAATTCCACTTCCCTCCAAAAAATTTATATATTTAAGTATAATTGATATACAGTTATATTAGTTTCAGGTGAACAACATACTGATGCAACAATTCTATACACTACTCAGTGCTCATCATAATATCCACTTCCAAAAATTTAGCCAAGGAAAATAACCTGACAAACAAGCAAACATGCAATTTAAGGCTCACTGCAGTATTGTTTATAATTGTGAAAAGCTAAAGAGAGTTTAGATATCCATCAATATAATATGGTTTAAATTCTGATTCAACCATGCAAATAAATCCTACATCATTATTAAAAGTAATGGAAATAACCTTACTTACAAGCATACAAAGAATTCTACAATGTTTTAGTGTTAAAAAAAAAAGTAAATTAGAAGGAAAACTGGAAAAATCCACAAATGTGTGGAAATTAAACAATGTACTCTCCTTTTTTAATGTTTTTAATTTTGAGAGACAGAGCATGAGTGGGGGAGGGGCAGAAAGAGAGGGAGACAGAGCATCCAAAGCAGACTCCACGCTGAGAGCAGCTAGCCCAATGTGGGCGGAACCCTCAAACCGCAGGATCATGACCTGAGCCAAAGTTGGACACTCAACCAACTGAACCATCCAGGCACCCCTAAACAATGTGCTCTTAAACAATCAATGGGTCAAAGAGAATGACACAAAGAAAATTACCAAATACCTTGAGACAAATGAGAACAAAACACAACATACCAAAATTTATGGGATGCAGGATAAGTGAAGTTTATAGCTATAAATTCATACATTAAAAAGGAAAAAAGATCTCAAATTAATAACACTAACTTTACACCTCAGGGAACTTTAAAAAAGAACATACCTAATCTAAAGCTAGCAGAAGAAAGGAAATGATAAAGATTACAACAGATTAATAAAAGATAAAAAAACAATGGTGGGGGGTAAGAATGAACACATCTAAGAGTGGAATATTTTTTAAAAGATCAACAAAATTGACAAACCCATAGCTACTTAGAAAAAAAGAGAGAAAACTCAACTAACAATAAAGAGGGTAAATTCTCAGTGCGTTCATTCTACAAAGCCAGTGATATCCTGATACCAAAGCCAGACAAAAGACACCACAACAAATCTACAAACCAATATCCCTGATTAATAATGATGCAGGGGCGCCTGGGTGGCTCAATTGGTTGAGCGTCCGACTTCGGCTCAGGTCACGATCTCACGACTCCTGAGTTCAAGCCCCACGTCGGGCTCTGCGCTGACAGCTCAGAGCCTGGAGCCTGCTTCCGATTCTGTGTCTCCCTCTCTCTCTGCCCCCAACCTACTCACATTCTGTCTCTGTCTCTCTCAAAAATAAATAAAAAACATTAAAAAAAATAAAAATAAAAAATATATTGATGCAAAAATCCTCAACAAAACATTAGCAAACCAAATCCAACAACACATTTAAAAAATTATACACCATGATGACATGGGTTCCTGGAATGCAAGGATGGTTCAACACACACACAGTCAACTGATCAGTATATAAAATTCAACACTACATTAACAGAATGAAGGACAAAAATCAAAGTAATTATCAATTGATGCAGGAAAAACATTTGACAAGAGTCAACACGCTTTCAATGATAAAAAAACTTAAGTTAGGAACAGAAGAAACTACCTCAACATAATAAAAGCCAACAGCTAACATCACAGTCAATGGAAAAAGAGTGAAAGCTTTTCCTCTAAGACCAGAAATAACTCAAGGATGCCCACTCTCACCACTGCTATTCAACACAGTATTGGAATTCTTAGCCAGAGCAATTAAGCAAGAAAGAGAAATAAAGGGCTTCCAACTAGAAAGGAAAAGCAAAATTATCTTAGTTCACAGATGACATAATCTTATATGTAGAAAACTTCTTAAAGATTCTAAAGTGAAAAACTATTAGAACTAATACACAAAATCAGTAAAGTTGAAGGATACAAAATCAACATGCAACAATGTTTCTATATACTAACAGTGAATAATCTGAAAAGGAAATTAACAATTCCATTTATAACATCAAAAAGAATAAAACACCTAGAAATAAATCTAACAAGGCAAGGGACTTATACACAGAAAATTACAAAACAGTGCTGAAATTAAAGGCATATACAAATGGAAAGCAGTCCTGTTTATGGATTGAAAGACTTAATACTGTTAAGATGTCAGTACTACCCAAAGCAATCTACAGATTCAACAAAATCACTATTAAAATCTCAAAAACTTATTTTGCAGAAATGAAGAGTCATCCTAACATTCATATGGAATCTAAAGGGATCCCAAACAACCAAAACAATTAGTTTTAAAAAGAACCAACTCAGAAGACTGACACTTCTACAAAGTGTCATACTACATACTACATACATACAGCATACTACAAAGCTACAATAATCAAAACAGTATGATACTGCCATTAAGACAAATATAGAGACAACTGGAATAGAATGGAGTCCAGAAATAAACCCCCAGATATATAGTTAAATGACCTTATTAGAGTACCAACACCACTCAATACGGAAAGGACAGTCCCTTCAATAAATGGTGTTAGGAAAACTAGAGATCCACATGCAAAAGATGAAGTTGGACCCTTATCTTACACCATATATAAAAATTAACTCAAAATTGGTTAAAGAAGTAAACATAAGGCCCAAAACCATAAAACTCAGGGGAAAAGCTTCATGACATTAGATACAATGATTTCTTGCATGTGACACCAAAAAGAAAAGGCAACACAAGCAAAAATAAAGTGGGACTACATCAAACATTAAGACTTTTGCTCATCAAAGGACATAATCAAAGGTGAAGAGGCAACCTATGGAATGGTAAAAAAGATATGCAAATCACGTATCTGATAAGGGGTGAATATCCAGAATATACAAAGACTCCTACAACCCAACTAGAAAAAAATCACATAACCTGATTTAAAAAATGGGCAAAGGACTTCAACAGACATTTCTCCAACAATGATTTTTAAAAAATAAATAAAAAGGCCAATAAGCATCTGAAAAGATGCTCAATATCACTAGTCATCAGAGAAATATAAATCAAAACCCAATGACATATCATCTCACACCCACTAGGATAAGCTACTATCAAAAAAACCTGAAAATACTGGCAGGGATTTGGAGAAGCTGGGATGTTTGTGTACTGTTGGTGGAACTGTAAACTACTATGTAAACCATACTGAGATAATGTAGCTGCTATAGAAAACAGTATGATGGTTCCTCAAAAAATGAACATATAACTAGTTAAAGATCCAGCAATCCCTCTTCGGAATATATATCCAAAAGAATTGAAAGCAGGGTCAAAGAGACATTTGGACAGCACATTCATCAGCAGCACTGTTCTCAATAGCCAAGAGATGGGAGCAACCCAAATGTCTACCAAAGGATGAACAGACAAACAAAATGTGGTACATACACACAATGGAACACTCTGCAGCCATAAAAAGGAAGTAAATCCTGTCACTTGCTACACCAGGGATGAACCTTAAGGACACTATGTTAAGTGAAATAAGCCAGTCACAAAAGGACAAATACTATGTGATTCCACTTGTATGAAGTATCTAAAATATTCAAATTCATGTATAAAGAAAGCACAATGGTGGTTAGCTACGCTAGAAGAAGGGAGTAAAGGAGAGTTGTTATTTAATGGGTTTCAGTTCTGCAAAATGAAACATTTCTGGAGATCTGCGCAACAACAATGTAGTAGATATACTTAACACTACCAAAATTGTACACTTAAAAATGGTGACAGTGGTCGTTTGTGGGTTTTTTTACAATAAGAAAAAAAAGACATAACTTTAAAAAAAGTTAAGGGGCACCTGGGTGGCTCAGTCAGTTAAGACCGACTCTTGATTTCAGCTCAGGTCATGATCTCATGGTTCATACCATCAAGCCCCATGTCAGAATCCCTGTTTGGGATTCTCTCTCCCTCTCTCTCTGTCCCTCCCCTTGACTCATGCACGCTCTCTTTCAGAATAAATTTACGGAAAAAAAAAAAAAAAAGGGGTTAAATTCTAAAACTGAATAGCTCTATGTAAGAGCAATGACCTCATTTTTGTTTTGAAAAAATAAAAACAGCTAACATTTGAGCATGTACTATATGCCAAGCACAGATTTAGACACTTACCATGTATCAATGCTGTTAATCCTACAACTCTAAGAGGTAGGTAATTATCATCCCATTTTACAGATGAGAAAACTGAGACACAGACAGATTAATTAACATGTCCAAAAAACATAAAGCCAGGTTTTAAATGCAGGCCCTCTTGAGGTACTATCTATGCTCTTAACTTCTATGCAATACAAATATAAAAGTCTGGAAAGATAATTAACCAGAGTGTTAACATTCTTCTAGTATCATCATGATGGACTTTTTACTTTACATGCTTCTATTAAATTTATGCAAAGATCATGTACTGCTTTTTACAATGAAAACCAAAAGGAGATATTTACATTTTCAAAAAATATACTTAAGGGAACAGCAAGGTCTCTGTCCCTACTAACTACTCCTACTCTTCACTACAGTAAAGCTACTCTATTTGCTATGACACAACACCTTCTCAGCTTGCATCTCTACTTCCATAAGTTCATCCTTCCCCTGGAAAGAATGTCCTCTCCTACACCCTAACGCACACCTTCTGATTCACTTTTTCACTTTCACTTATTTTTGTAATTTATCAAAATCCAGTTAACTCACCTCCTTCAGGAGGTCTTCTAGGACCTGTCCTTACCTATAGCATTTTTTCACCTATTTAGTGTACTCCTTTAGAAAAACTGCCCTGTAGAGGTTTTATTTATGTCCCTCATACGGTCATCAGCAAAATTTCCTGAAGATCTTACTACTCCTTTTCCTAGAGACAAGGACCCTCCAGGAGCATGAAACATACTTAAAGCACCCAGATCTGGATTTCTAAAGACATTCCTACCAAAAACAAGAGCTCCTTAGAGACAGGACTGATTCTATGTCTGGGATAGGGAAATTACAAGGTAAATCTGATTTGTCTTGTAGCAGAAAGCCAGGAAGCAATCAGAGACTAATGAAGGAAGGTCAAAAAGATACAGAAGTCACTTTGAAAGTGGTACCACTGACTGAATCTGAGACAATTTGAACATCAAAAAGAGTAAGGACTGTAACTTATTTTAATGCTTAATGAAGGGGAAAAAAAATTCAAAGGTCCCTATACTGAAAAATGTGAAAACTCCAACAAACATTTGTGACCGTTTAAAGTGAGCGATGCATTACCGTTACATGTCTTTTTAGTAGGAATATTATAGTACGTTTTTAGGTGGAACATAATTTATTAGCCAGTTGATAAAGATAAACTCTTCCTTACAAGAAAAAAAAATCAGCTATTAAATGCCAGAATGCAGTGGGGAGGGGAATCACCATTTGCAACCCCTATTGGAATAATTATCAGACAAACATCATTAATGGGTACTAAAACCACTAGGAGAAAGCATGTTGAAAAAAAGCATATTCTCATAGTGCCAGAGGATCACCCCACAGATTACACAGTCATTGCTAAGTGAAAAATGTGTTTACAGTGGTGATCTGGTAGCACTTTAACAAAGAGATCAAGTTTAGTGGTGGGACAACCGGATGTTCTGTGCCTCCTGATGTGATACAAGGCACACAGCATCACCCAGGAGTCTTTTCAAGGGAATCTTGACATATTCCAATTAGGCCTCTGGACCTAATATCTGGCTTAAGGAAAATACAGGGGATAAAAGAACAACTTAAAGACACTATAAGGAAATAATCAAAAAATCAAGAATGTGTGACACTCTATAAGACAACTGACTAGTCTCTATAAAAGTCAGCATCATGAAATAAAGATGAGAGAACTCTTCCAAATTAAAAGAGGCTGAGAGGACAATCAAATGCTATCTGTGAGCTTTGACAGGATTTTGATCCCAAAAATAACAAAAAGCAAAACATACAACTATTAAAGACGTGCTCAGCAAATAACTGAGAAATATGAACAGGCTTGACTATTAGATGACATTAGGGAATCCTTGTCAATTTTCTTAAATGTAATCATGGCACTGTAGTTAAGAAAGAAAAACGTCCTTGTCGTTAGAGAACGCATGCTGAATATTTAATGGCTGTGGTGTCATGTCGTCTGTGACTTATTCTCAAATGTTTCAACAAATACATACAAAAATGCAATATACACACAAGCAGACACAAAGCAAGCAAGGCACAACATTAATTTAGGTGATGAGTATACTGCAATTAGTTATAATATTCATCTTTAAATTTTTCTATGGTTTGAAACTGTTCAAAATAAAAAACTAGGGAACTTAATAAAATTGTATAATAAAGGAAAAAATAATTATTTGTCTCTAACTTTCACTTAGCACCTCCTTGTTATTTTTCTTTCTTTTTAAAAAAAAAAAAACTTTTTTTAATGTTTATTTATTTATTTTTGAGAGTGACAGAGAGTGAGCAGGGGAGGGGCAGAGAAAGAGGGATACAGAATCCCAAGCAGACTCCGTGCTGTCAGCACAGAGCTCGATGTGGGGCTTGAACCCATGAACCATGAGATCATGACCTGAGCCAAAACAAAGAGATGGATGCTTAACCAACTGAGCCACCCGGGCGCCCCTCCTTGTTATTTTTCTTAAGAGAAGTATACTTGCATATAATATTAGTTTCATGTGCACAACACAATGATTCAATCACTTGTCTTTTTTAAAGTACTTCCTGTTTGTACAAGTAACTATTAAGTCCCTGAGGACAGTTAAATTTTTTCAGGTTTACAAACATACAAATAACCCAATGCATGTTGTTATTCAGAAGTAACACAAAAGACCAGATTGACAAAAATCAAAATGTCTGTTAATTTCAAGTCCTAGCTAGGATATAGAACAATATAAAGTTTTGGATGATGGGAGTAGAAGTACAAGCGCATTGAAAAACAATTTGGCACCATCAAAATAAAGCTAAACACATACGTATCCTATGACTCAAGAATTTTTCTCCTGGGTATATACCCAGGAGAAACTCTTGCACACAGGCACCAAGAGCTAGGTACAAGACTATTTAAAGCAGCACTGTTTACAATAACAAAAACTTAGAACAACCCAAATTTCCATTAACAAAGAAATGAATAAAACTATGATATATGAATTCACTGGAATACCATAGAGAATGAAAATGAATGAGCTAGAGCTACACACAACACGAATGAATCTTAAGACCTTAATGTTAAACGAAGAAAGCAAGTTGCACAAGAATACTAGCAGTGATTTCATTTACAAAATTTTCAAAAACATCAAAAGTAAACAATGCATTATCTAAGGAATCAAACATATGGGAAAGCAAATGAATGATAAACACAAAATTCAGGATATGTAGTACCTCTTGTGTGAGGAAAGCATCGGAGCCTTCTGGTTTTACTTGTTTTACTAGTAATGTTCTTTTTAATAACTTAAGTGTTTAGGCATTTACCATGTCTTTTTTCTTTTTAGATTCTATGGATGATTTACCAGTAGTTTTTAATTCTACTCAAAATCTAACGAAAACAATTTAGCAAAGAAAAAAAAGATAATACTTATATATAGATCCTGACTTTAAGGTACATAAAACCTCAATTCAAAAACAATACTAAATTATTCACACAATAACTGCATTTATATTTTTCTCTGCATTTGCTTAGTAGTGAACAATGCAAAGTTATCAGTATTCAAATAATCAAACCTATCAGTAGTACCAATTAGCAAAATAACCAGGAATAAAATAAATCCCTTCACCCAAAAAGTCACGTCCCATTTGAGGGAGGGAGGGGGAAGCCAAGGCAGGTCTAATGGCACTTACATTTACCTATTTAACTGAGTGATTTAACGTCATAGCTTGATGGATAAGACAAAGTAGCCTTCGGAACGTGATATAAAAGGTTGCCCTTTTGTACCTTTCATCAAGGGAAAATCATTACAGACAGGTTTACAATATGGAGAAGTCTCTGTCTCCTCTTACTTTATTAAGGAAAATTGCTACAGTCACAATTTATCTTTTTTACCCTAACCACTAGAGGCCTGAGCTATGACCCAGATAAATGGGACACTAGCAGACCCCAGCTAACAGCGTTTTTAAGAATGCTTTCCAACAGACATGGCACAGCTCTAGTGTATCAGGAAGAAGTCCCTACTGAATTTTATGGTAAAACAGGTAAGTTACTGGAGACAAAAATAGGAGAGAATTTTTTTTTAAGTGTCAATCTAATTTTCCTTGTTGTAGGTAAAATGTTGAATAGCAGACCTCTAGAGCTTATTCTAGAGGGGTGTGTGCGTGTGTGTGTGTGACTGAAACTTAATGCCTGATTAGCACCTTCCACTTCTCCCTCCTCCCAGCCCCTGGCAGCTACCATTATATTCTTTGATTCTATGAATTTGACTATTTTAGATACCTCATGTAAGTGGAATCATGTAGTGTCTGTTAACTGGCTTGTATCAGTTAATATAATGTCATGGCACATTGCAGAATCTCATTTTTAAGGCTGTATAGTATTCCACTATGTGTATATGCCATGTTTTATTTAACCATTCACCCACCCATGGACACTCTGGTTGTTTCCACAACTTAGCTACTGTGAATAGTGAGTGCTACAAGAGATATACTGCAATATATAACTCGGGGGAAGAATTACAGGGTCCCTCTCCCAGGTTTAACTATAGCTGCCAAACATGTTGAGACAAGACACAGCTTACAGAGTGTATTGAATTGCTCTTTATTCAAAGCCACACACAAGACTGATACTAATCAAAGAAATCAAAAGAAAAAGGTGTAATTGTTGAGCTACGAGTACTACCTGCCCAAGCATGAATAAGCAAATGCTTCATGTTGAAACTGTGAGGTCAGGAGAGGTTCATGATCAAGCAGAAAGGGTAGTAATTATATTTATACTCCATTACATTAAATCTTTGATATGCAGAGATTCACAATAGTTGCTTTACAGAGTATGCCTGCCTATATTATATCTACTAAATGGGTTTGCTATTAATACCAAGGACAATTCCTCAGTAATTAATACAGGAGTTACCATGCCATTGCTTTTCCCTCCTAACATCTAGAGCTAAGCATGCGCTTAGCTATGTGCTTATGTGTCTGTCATGCCACCCCTGCCAATTTTACTAAGACCAAACTAAAAATTTTGTATGCCAAATAATTTTTTGTATGTCAAAAAGACTCACCAAAAAAAAAAGAAAGAAAAAAGAAAAAAAGCGACTAAAACATCTATCCACAAACTGTATGAACAATATAAGATCACACCTACTACCAACAGCCCTTCAATCTCTAAAAAATTCATTAAAGACTTGTTCCACTTTTGATTACCTACCAAATGCTGCTTAAAAAAAAAAAAAAAAAAAAAAAAAAAAAAAAAGTTTATTTATTTTTTGAGAGAGAGACAGAGTGTGAATTGAGGGACAGAGAGAGAGGGAGACACAGACTCCAAAGCAGGCTCCAGGCTCTGAGCTGTCAGCACAGAGGCCGACATGGGGCTCGAACCCACGAGCTGCGAGATCATAACAGGAGCCAAAGTCAGACACTTAACCGACTGAGCCACCCAGGCGCCCCAGAGGCTTGCTTTTTATAAGTTCTACTGGAATATAAGTATAACTCATGCCAAAATGCCAACACATTTGTTTATAATATAAGCATGTCAATAAAAAGATCTCCACTGGGGCATCTGGGTGGTTCAGTCGATTAAGCATCTTGACTTTGACTCAAGTCATGATCTTATGGTTCATGAGTTCGAGCCCGACACTGGTGGGTCCTATCAGCGCAGAGCGTGCCTGGGCTTCTCTGTCTCTCTGTCCCTCTCAAAATAAATAAATAAATAAGCTTAAAAAAAAAAAAAAAAGATCCCCACTGACCACCACAAAGTCTGCAAACCAACAATGATCTTTATAAGATCGATGAGCTTCATAAGAAGCTCTGATAGTTATATACAATCACCTAACTTACAGTAGTTATCTAGGGGTGGTATGACATAATGTGAGGAATGTAAAGATAATCCCTATAAAATACAATATGGTAATATCTCCATCAATGATGAAGATGAGTTCCAGAAATACGCTGCATTATCAGGAACTTTGATACAAAAGGAGAAAGAATTTCAGAGGACAGGGTTGCATTTCAAAGATGCTGTATGTTGGAAGGGCAATTCCTTCCTTCCTTTCCAACTCCAACTCACAAGATGCTCAGCTACTCAACTTTCTTCCTGGAGACCCAGTTCATCACCTGACTTTGCCACTGCTTCTCTGAAAGAACCTACCGCAAGACTTTGTTCAAAATGTTCATAAACAGACAGGAGCACATGTGTGGGGGGAAGGCAAAATGGATGAAGGGGAGTGGGAGATACAGGCTCCCAGTCATGGAATGAATAAGGCATGGGAATAAAAGGCACAGCACAGGAAACGTAGTCAGTGATATTGTAATAGTGCCGTATAGTGACAGATGGTAGCTATATTTGTGGTAAGCACAGCCTAAAGGTACAGAGATGTTGAATCACTGTTATACACCTGAAACTAATGTAACATTGTATGTCAACTATACTCAAACTAAAAAATTTAAAATAAAATAATAATGATGATAAGGTTCTAAATATTCTGAGAATTACTAAAATGTGACAGAGACACTAAGTAAGCTAAATGGGGCCAAGAAACTTGCTTGACACAGGGTTGCCACAAACGTTCAATTTAAACAAAAAACACAGTATCTGTAAAGCACAATAAAGCAAGCACAATACAATTAGGTATACCTATATATACCTCCATTTCTAGCTTTTCTTTAATTTCTCTCAGCACTGGTACATACTTTTTTTAGTGTAGAGATCTTTCATTGCTTTTATTAGATTTTCCCTAGTTATTTGATTTCTTTGGGTGCTACTGTAAATAACATTATTTTATAATTTTACTTTTTGATAGGTATTATGGAGAATAAAAATTGTTTTACGGCACCTGGGTGTCTCAGTCGGTTAAATGTCCAACTCTTCATTTCAGCTCAAGTCATGATCTCATGGCTCATGAGATCAAGCCCTGTGTCAGGCTTTACGCTGGCATTGCAGAGCCTGCTTGAGATTTTCTCTCTCTCTCTCTTTCTCTCTCCTCCCCCACTTATGCACACACTTTCTTTCTCTCTCAAATAAACGTTTTTTCAAAAATTGTTTTCATAATTAAAAAAATATTTTTCATAAACAAATGATACTTCTTCCTAAACAT
Organism: Leopardus geoffroyi; assembly: GCF_018350155.1. NCBI lineage: Eukaryota > Metazoa > Chordata > Mammalia > Carnivora > Felidae > Leopardus > Leopardus geoffroyi. Next base: position 122,670,184 of record NC_059327.1, read on the forward strand.
TTTTAAACCTTCCTCATAACTAAGTGTAAGGGTATTAGATGTGAGGCAATATGCATAATAACACCACTCACTGAACACTGTGCTAAGCACTTTGCACGCTCTCTTATTCACCTTCCCCTCAGCTCCATAAAGAGGATACACCATTAGCCCTCTACTACAAATTTAAGAGAGAACTTAGCCAAGAACATAGCAGCAAAGATTTAACCCTAGGTCAGACTATATACCCAGTCTCTTTCCACTCACACTATACTATCTTTTAGTTATTGTATCTTATAAATGATTGGAAATCACTCATGTCTTCTCCGCTGATCCTTTACACACAAGGTAGCATCTGCCCTGGGGTGATATTCACTAAGGGCAAGAATGCTCTTTGCTTTCCTTCTCAGGCCCATCAACCTCTCTTCTTTCAGTTAATAAACTAAGTGCCTACAATGTACAAGGTAGAGAAAATGAAAATAAGTAAAGCACAGCCTCCATCTTCAAAATATTCTTACAGACTCCTAGGAAGTAGAAGTAAACTACTATACTACTATTGAAACTACTAAACTACTGGGGCGCCTCAGTGGCTCAGTTGGTTAGGCATCCAACTCTGGATTTCGGCTCATATCATGATTCCACAGGGTTGTGGGTTTAAGCCCAGCATCGGGCTCTGTGGTGACACTGTGCAGCCTGCTTGGGATTCCCTCCCTCTCCCTCTCTCTCTGTTCCTTCCCCACTTGTGCTCTCTCTCTCCCCCTCAAAATAAAGAAACATAAAAAAAATTAAAATAAAAAATAAACTATTAAATAAAAATGGACATGCATCTATAAGGAAATACCATCAAACATCAGAAACTCCTGAAAAGCTTGATTTTCAAGTAAAACAGATTTTACTCATTTAAAGGACCAAAACTTTTCTTAAAATTAAGCATCTTAGGGGTGCCTGGGTGGCTCAGTCACTTAAGCATCCAACTTCAGCTCAGGTCATGATCTCACAGTTCATCGAGCTCTGTGCTGACAGCTTGGATTCTGCAGCCTGCTTCAGATTCTGTGTTTCCCTCTCTCTCTGCCCCTCCTCTGCTCTTGCTCTGTCTCTCTCTATATATCTCTGTCTCTATCTAAAAATAAATAATAAACATTAAAAAAAAATTTTAAGACGAAAAAAATTAAGCATCTTAGGAGTGCCTGGCAGGCTCAGTCAGAGGAGCACGTGACTCTTGATATCAGGGTTGTAAGTTTGAGCCCCACATTAGGTGTAGAGATTACTAAAAATAAATAACTTAAAAAAAATTTAAGCATCTCAGATAAAAATATTTCTACCTTAAGCATAAAACACAGTATAACACTAAGACCTAACATCGGGAAAAAAAAAAAAAGTTAGGGAGGGAGCCAAACCACAAGAGACTCTTAAAAACTGAAAATAGGGGTGCCTGGATGGCTCAGTTGGTTGAGCAACCGACTTCGGCTCAGGTCATGATCTCACACTCTGTAAGTTCGAGCCCCGCGTCAGGCTCTGTGCTGACAGCTCAGAGCCTGGAGCCTGCTTTGGATTCTGTGTCTCCCTCTCTCTCTGCCCCTCCCCCACTCATGCTCTGTTTGTCTCTCAGAAATAAACATTAAAAAAAAAAAAAAAAAAACCTGAGAATAAACTGAGGGTTGATGGGGGGTGGGAGGGAGGGGAAAGTGGGTGATGGGCATTGAGGAGGGCACCTTTTGGGATGAGCACTGAGTGTTGTATGGAAACCAATTGGACAATAAATTTCATATTTAAAAAAAACCTAACGGGGCGCCTGGGTGGCGCAGTCGGTTAAGCGTCCGACTTCAGCCAGGTCACGATCTCGCGGTCCGTGAGTTCGAGCCCCGCGTCAGGCTCTGGGCTGATGGCTCAGAGCCTGGAGCCTGTTTCAGATTCTGTGTCTCCCTCTCTCTCTGCCCCTCCCCCGTTCATGCTCTATCTCTCTCTGTCCCAAAAATAAATAAACGTTTAAAAAAAAAAAAAAAAAAAAACCTAACATCGATTAAATTTACCAATGTGCAAAATGTTTTACATACTCTTAGTATTTACTGAAGACTGAACCCTGTACTATTAATGGCCCCATTTTAAAAGGATGTAACAGAAAATAAAGAAGCTATATTATTTGCCCAAAGTCAAATGGCTAGTAAATGATTAAGTCATGATTCAAATGCAGCCTCTCTATGCAGCCCTGTGATACACTTATGATTGATTCAAACACTCACTGCCCACCTACTGCATACAGAGCATCATGTTGAGAAATAAGAGGGCAGTGAACGAGACAGCTTATTCATGAAACTCACCTTCCAATTAAAAAACAGATAAATAAGAAAATAAATGAGAAAATTACAGATTGTATAAAGTATTATAAAGGAAATAAAGAAGGGGATGTGAGGAAGTAACTGGAAAAGAAAGGCTTACTTCTGTTATGGCCTCTTGTAGTCTTGCTCTCAGCTTGTTTCCACACAAGCTGGCCAGACAGCCAGGCTGGCGACCAGAGAAGCAGACAGAAGACAGACCACTCCTAGTGAAGATGATCAGAGAAGTGGCAAGGAGAAGCCCTAGTTTCATGTTTTCATAACTGTGTTGGCATTTTTCCACAAACCCTAATGAGCCAATGTTCTTTCTACTGAATAATACCGTGCCTAAGAGAACATCACCTATGCTGGATGAATACGGTTTCACAGTACCTTTCTAAAATCTCAACAGGTAAGTGTGTGTACACATTAACTCATTTGGCATTACAAAATGCCACCTAATCTTAAACGCAATGAAAACCACATTATTCCACACAAAGATGGTACATAATTTCCAAAAGCAAATTATTGGGTTTTTGTTTTGTTTTGAATCCAGGTCCCACATAGGCTTCAACAAATGAGAATTTGAAAATTATTTCTAAGAAACAAAAGGACTCATACCAGGTTTAGCATGCTGAGTAGTCCTAATGCTATTTTTAGAAAGAGCAACTCTTCTCATGTGCAACTTTTTCCAAATGATATTAACAAGGTCAAGGATCATATCCTATCTAAAAACATGACCTATACAATATAGCTAGGATCTCTCATAATGGCTTATGCACAAGTGCTGTGACCTGAAGGATTTGTTTATTTTACATACATCTTTAGGTTTACATAGTTTATACTGAAGATATTCATATTCTTGTATTTATTGTTCTTATATATTTGTTTCTATTCCATTCATTGATATTTTTTATATGGCAGTGTTGCACTGCACTGACAGCCTCTAAAACCAAAAAAAGTGCTTCACGTTTTACCAACATTTCCATTTACTGGATAATTTGAGCTCCAGAACAACCTTGTGAAATATGTAAGTGAAAGTATCACCTTTCCCTCTGCACAGTGGGAGCTCAGAAAGGTTAGGTAACTTGACTAGTTCAAGACTGCACTGTAATTGGCAAGGACAGGGCCCTGCCCAGGCCTTCAGACTCTTTGTTCATGCTCTTCTCCCCACAGGACGCTACTAATTTAAACCTGAACTTTCACGTGTCTCTCTTCAACAAATCTGGACTGTAACTACGAGCCTTACCACTGCTACCCTGCCAATACTCTGTTCCAATGCAACCGGAACACTAGTACTCTTCAGTAAACATAAACACCGGCACACGTTTCTGTCAAGACCCCATTCAGTGCTGGGTTTGCTCCACTGCACAAAACTTATTAAATACACCACGGCCTTAAAGCATAACCCTTAATGGAACTGACTTTTTCCCTTAGTGGGAAATTCAGTAAATGAGAACGGTGACTCATAACGCTAACTTACGGTTTTCTAAATTAATAATTTTGGGTGCCAAAGCAAAAGAATGAATTACAGACCCCTCTCTATCCCCACGTCCAAAGTTGCTTAAGTGTCAAAGCGCGGTAGTAAAACACAAGGACACAGGTGGGGCTGGAGCTAACATTCCTCCTGTCTGCGACCCCCACCACCCCCAGGCAACCCAGTCCTCAAAACCCAGTGGGTGTCTTCCGACCTCCAATCCCGCCGGGACCAGAGTGACTACCCAGCTCCGCAGCCCCCTGTGACCACGATCAGAGTCCTGCCGGGAGCTGTGGAGACACGCCAGAGGGGCGTGCCCCCTCCCCGGGGCGTCCCCACCTGTCTCGGGTAGCCCGCACACCTGGTAGCCCCAACACCGGCAGGAGATGCGCGGCGGGAACCCGCCCCTAAACGCGGCGCCTTAGGACCTCCGAGCTACCCGGGACAAGTCCGCTTCCGCCCCCAGCCCACATGGCCGCTGCAGACCGCGCCCGCGTCGAAGGGGCCCAGGCTCTCCGGAGGCGGGAGGGGGCGGCGGCGCTGCGGCTGGGGGTAGGAGGAAGCGCGGCAGGCGCGCCCGGGGGGTGGAAGAGGAGGAGCGCGTCCCGACCGGCCGCGAGGGCAGGCACAGAGGGAAGGAAGTCCGCCAGCGGCGGCGGCGCCGTGGGAGAGCAGGCGTCTACCTGGGAGCAGAAGTACGAGCCTTGGATGCCCAGCTTGATGCAGGTGGGACACTGGAGCTTGGCCTCGCTGCTGCAGCCGTCCGTCTCGCACACCCGCGTCTCCACAGCCGCCATGCTGCCTGGCTGCTGGAGGAGCGCCTCACTGAGGAAGAGGAGGAGGAGGAGGAGAGAGGGCAGGGGAGGGGACAGAGGCCGAGCCGGGGGAGGAGCTCGGCCTGCGGGGCCTGGGCGCGGAAGCAGAAGGAGCGCCGGGCCGGCCCAGACCACGCTGCGCGCCCCGCCCCCGCCCCGCGCGCGCAACTGGCGCCCCGCCCCGTGGCCTTCGCCCCGCCCCCGCCCGTGGCCCCCGCCTCCCGGCGCCAGTCGTGCACGTGGGGGCTGTGAGGGAGTCAGTCGGAGACCTACTGCTCCGCGGGGTCCCACGTCTGTCCCCGGGTAGTGCGACCTCCTGGCGCCCGGCGGCTAAGGGCGCAAAGGGAGAGGCCCTCACGTCTTGCGCTGTCTGTACCCAGGGAGACAGCGCCCCGGCCGTGCCTTACTGAATGTCCCCCACACTCACAGGCGGTTGGAAAGAGCGCCGCGCTCCTCTGCGTTGGTTCACCCGGCAGCTCCTTGGAAAAGGAAAGTAATTCTCTCTTTTAAAGTACTGTTTCTCACCGATAGTGTCTGCTCTGAGGCCTAAGGACCGCCACTCAGTCATTCACAAAAAGAGGAGCCAGAGAGCTGTCAGAAGATGGGCTGAGATTTGCATCAGGCCTCCCTCGTGCCTGAGTTTTTTTCACACTCCCTCCCCCCCCCCCCCATTCGCAGTGTACAATGTTAGTAATAGTGACACAACTACTAGATATTCAATCAAACAATGATTTTTTTGTATTATCCCAGTTGATTGTTTGAAAGGTGAGTAGGGACGAATTGTTCTAATGTTGAAGCACCGGAGTTGAAAGGAGCTTTAGAGGTCATCTGATGTAAACTTGTTGCCTAAATTTCTTCAACTACATCCCAGGTCTGCCATTTTCTAACTTGTGCTTAAATACCTCCTGTCACTGGAAAGGGAGAGGAACTAATATTTATTGATCATCAGCTAAGCGCTGTGAACTTCGTGTTATCTAATCCATATTTTTTTAAACTTACATACTTAATAGACGAAAAAACTCATGTTACTTTTATTTTTATTAAGTGTTGCTGTATAAGCAATACAAATAAATAATATAATAAGATCAAAAAATACATTTTAAAATGTTACACGTGAGCAAAAATCAACGATTTATGTGTGTATAGATGCGTATGACATACATATGTGTATATGTATATATAAAATATTTTTTAACAAAAACAAAGACCATCTTTAGTTACTTGCTTTCTTCAGTTATTACATTACAAACTTCCTTTATTGTCCTTAAATATAGTATAATTTATTATTGATTTAATTATGATTTAGTAATTTAATTATGATAAAATTTACCACATAATTTAATGTCTGCGTAATATCCTATTGTATGGGTAATTCACTGAACAAAGCTCACTAACAATAGACATTTAAGTTATTTTTAACTGTTACATATTATGAACAAGGCTTCACCGAATACCCTTTTAGCTAGAACTTTGCATACATTCTTATTTACCTAGGATATGTTGTTAAAAGTGGAATTGCCTCATCAAAGGATTGTCACTTTATTTTTTATGATACAGTTTGTCAAATTTTCCCTTAAAAGTGTATACAAATTTACACTCTAGTCAGAACTATACTGACACATTATTTCCTGAGACTTTGCTAGTGCTGATTATTTTATTTTTAATGCCTGTCATTTTGATAAATGGAAAATGGTATCTTATTTTTTTTTTATTTTATTTTATAATGAGGCTGGACATTTTTTCTCTGATTATCACCATTTGCATGTCTTCCTGTATGTGTTTGCTTTTATTTGTTAAATTTTCCTTTTGCAGAACAATACTTAAAAACTAAAAAAAAAAAAACAACACACAAATTGGCCATAATACTATCACCTGAACACCTCAATGTTTCATTTGTCCTTGTTCCCTCAATCTTTATCCACATGCATCTTCAGCATTTACATATTTGCAATTATTGATAGAATTTTTTATTCTACATTTTCACATAATACTATGCCATGGATTAATCTCAGATTTAGGAAAAACACTAAGTTCTATTCCTTTTCAACATGACAGCTCTTTTATGTGTTTGAGACTGTCAGGTCTTATGGTTTGTCAGTCTTACAGCATCCCCTTCCATCTGTAGTAAGTTTAGATCCCTTGCAATCTTTCTCCATCTAATCTGGAGGAATTCCAGTGTGTTCCCTAATGGGTTGTGTCCAGATGAAGCTAATCAAATAGAGGAAGAGGAATTATTGAAAACTCTAGTCCAAAAGACCCTCAGGGTTCTTCTCAGGCATGGGGAGACCGGAAACTCTTCTGCTTTTGCTAGCTGTCTGCTCTGGAGTCAGCTGTGTCCTTGCACCTTTAGGAAAGCAATGCTGTGGGGCAATTAAGAGCACAGATGTTGATTAAGATAGGCAGACCTGGGTTGAAACCTCTGCCTGCCAACTCTCCTCCCTTAGTCATGTTCCCATGAGCAACTAATTTAACCTCATTTCCCATATCTGAAAAATACAAGCTAGAGTACCTACCCATGGAGTGTTATGGTAGTTAAATCAAATAGATTTTGTGAAGTGCTTTGGAGCTCCATTAGCAATACTTAGTTAGCTTTGCCATCAAGTCCTCCTTCCTTGGTCCTACTCACCCCACCACCACACCAGCCTCAAACAGGCTGTTGAGTGAGATAAACTTCCTAAGATCACCTTATCTTATTCTCAAGATAATCATCCATATTCCTTTTATTTAAACATAAAAAAGTGACAATATATGAAAGGTTTTACAAAATTATGTCTGTCAGAGTCCCTGTTTTATTCTTCTCTTCCTTTTGAGATTTTAACTGTTTCTGTTTTAATTCCTATGTGCAAAGTTCAGCCAACCCACATCCAGGAGGAAGAATGCGCTTCAGAATCGCAGCTGAGAATTTGGCATTTATCAAGAGTCCTTTGGGGGCACCTGAGTGGCTCAGTCAGTTAAGTGCCCAACTCTTGATTTCAGCTCAGGTCATGATCTCAGGCAAAGCCTGCTTGGGATTCTCTCTCTCCTCTCTCCCTCTGCCTCTATCTCTCTAAATAAATAAATAAACAAACAAACAAACAAACAAACTTAAAAAAAACCAAAAAACAAAAAAAAAACAAGTCCTTTGGCCTTGGAAAGCACTTGTTTCCCAGGACTTCTGCATAGAGAGAAGCATTTTTGATATCATGTTTAAGCACATGTTCAAACTATCTGCCCAACTAGCTACAATATTTCCAGTGTCCATGGACATTTCAAATCAACATAGCCAAAAAGAAACAATTATCTTCTATTTACCCACTTTTGCCCTTCAAATCTACTTTTTCTCCTGAATTCCCTGTCTTGCTTTGTGACATCCTCTATCTACTCTTTTCTCCCAAGTTAAAAATTAGGCCCCTTCTCTTTAAACCCCCACATCAAATGAATCACTCAGTTTCATAGACTTTACCCTCTAAATATTTTTTTAGGGGTGTCTGGGTGGCCCAGTCAGTTAAGCGTCGAAGTTCAGCTCAGGTCATGAGCTTGAGATTTGTGAGTTCGAGCCCCACATCAGGCTCTGTGCTGACAGCTTGGAACCTGGAGCCTGCTTCAGATTCTGTTTCCCCCTCTGTCTCTGTTCCTCCCCTGTCACGCTCTGTCTCTCTCTCAAAACAATAATAATAAAAACATTTATAAATAAATAAATTTTTTTTAATATGTTCTCTCTTCTTATGGCTACAGCTGTAGTTTAGGCCATTTTAAGCCTTTGCTTAGACTGTTACAGTAGCTTCTTAACTGCCTTTAATCCATTGAATCTATCCTGCCATCAAGCTGATTGTTCTCAGAGATAAATCTGATCATGCCTTTCCCCTATTTAAAATCCTTTGCTAATATGGGGCTTGTAGAGCTGGAGCCAGGGTCAAAAGGTGGCCAGACCCTGCAGAGTTGGTGGTAAGGAAACAGGACTAGGGAGATCTGTGGACCACCAAAGTCAAAGCTAAAGACACAGCCAAGGAGATAAGGGGCTTGGTACATAAAAATGAAATGAGCAAATACATAACTAAATTAAGGATAATGAGAGACAAATTTATCACTATCTGAGGGAGTTACAAATATGAAAAGGATGAAGGCTAGGATGAATCATGTGGTATTATATTGGAATTGGAAATATTGATGTGATGGGCTCCTGGGTGACTCAGTCAGTTAAGCGTCTGTCTCTTGATATCCACTCAGGTTGTGATCTTATGGTTGTGAGATCAAGCCCCACATTGGGGTGGGGGTCAGGGGGAGGTCAGCATGGAGCCTGCTTGGAATTCTCTTTCCCTCTCTGCCCCTCCCCCTCTCTCATATACATGCCCTATCTCTGTGTCTCTCTCTTTCTCAAAATAAATAAACATTAAGGGGCATCTGTGTGGTTTAGTCAGTTAAGTGTCTGACTTCTGCTCAGGTGAGGTCACAATCTCACACTTCATGAGTTCGAGCCCTGTATGGGATTCTGTGCTGACAGCTCAGAGCCTGGAGCCTGCTTTGAATTCTATGTCTCCCTCTCTCTCTGTTCCTCCTCCACTCACACTCTCTCTCTCTCTCTCTCTCTCTCTCTCTCTCTCTCTCTCAAAAATAAAGATCACACTGTCTCTCTCTCAAAAATAAGTAAAAATCAAAAAAATTTTAATAATTAAACATTTTAAAAAATATATTGATGTGAACTCAAGGTTTTGCATAATAGATAATATGGACATGCATATACGTGTGTGTGTGTGTGCATGTGTGTATAGTTCTGACCACTAAATGGAACTATAGGCAATGAGCACACCTAATTTTCAGATCTTTGTTTCTAAATACTTTTCTCCAATAAAAAGGATCAGATGTCCTTGGGGAGCTGGCTCATTCCAAAACCAGAGCAGGGAAAGTACAAGTCTGGAAAGTCAAATTGTACCAGAACATAAGGTAGAACACAAAAATTATGGTGACTATAGAAAGGACATGGTAGCCAAGTTGAAGCAGCTCCCACTGGCCAAATTGAATACAATGTGAACCAGAATAAATAGTGATAGTATCAGATTATAATCCACTGAAAAAGGATAATATTCCATGAGCCTATATTGCTAAAAAGACATAAACAAATGAGGGACAAAAGTAAGCTCTTATTTACAATAGAATATCAACTAAGAAATCGCAAGAAAACTGAGAGCTTTTATTCTAAGATCAAGAACAAGACAAGAATGTCCATGCTCACCACTTTTATTCAGCTTAGTACTAGAAATCCTTGCTATAGCAATCAGACTAGAAAAAGAAATAAAAGGCACCTAAATTGGTAAGGAAGAAGTAAAACTTCACAATTTGCAGATAACATGATATTGTATATGGGAAACCCTAAAGGCTCTACCAAAAAAACTATTAGAATTGATAAATGAATTCAGTAAAGTTGCAGGATACAAAATTAATATACAGAAATATGCTGCATTTCTATACACTAATAACAAAGTAGCAGAAAGAGAAATTAACAGTCCCATTACAGTTGTACCAAAAAGAATAAAATAATTAGGAATAAACTTATCCAATGAGGTGACTGACCTATACTCTGAAAACTCTAAGACACTGGTGAAAGAAATTGAACATGACACAAACAAATGGAAATCTATTCCATGCTCATGGACTGGAAGAATTAACATCACTAAAATGCCCATTCTACCTAAAGCAATCTACACATTCAATGCAATCACTATCAAAATACCAGTAGTATTATTCACAGAACTAGAACAAATCCCAAAATTTGCATAGAACAACAAAAGACATCAAATTGTCAAAGCAATCTTGAGAAACTGATGGTATCACAATCCCAGACTTCAAGATACACTACAAAGCTATAGTAATCAAAACAGTATGATACTGGCACAAAAATAGACACACAGATCAATGGAACAGGATAGAAAGCCCAGAAATAAACCCACACCTATATGGTTAATTAATCTATAGCAAAGGAGGCAAGAATATACAATGGGGCAAAGACAGTCTCTTCAACAAATGGTGTTGGAAAAACTTTATAGCTATATGCAAAATAATGAAACTGGACCACTTTCTTACACCAGACACAAAACATGATATGGATTAAAGACCAAAATGTGAAACCTGAAACTATAAAACTAAAAGAAAACATAGTAATCTCTTGGACATCAGCCTCATGAACATATTTATGGATATATCTCCTCACACAAGGGAAACAAAAGCAAAAATAAATGATTGGGACTACACCAAAATAAAAAGCTTTTGCACACCAAAAGAAACTATCAACAAAATAGGCAATTTACTGAATGAGAGAAGATATTTGCATGTACCTGATAAGGGGTTAATACCCAAAATATATAAAGAATGTATACAACTCAACACACACATTCAAACACACACACACTTTCACATACACACACACAAACCCAACTAAAAAATGGGTAGGGGCATCCAGGTGGCTCAGTCAGTTGAGCATCCAACTTCAGCTCAGGTCATGATCTCGCAGTTCATGGGTTTAAGCCTGATGTTGGGCTCTGTGCTAACAGCTCAGAGCCTAGAGCCTACTTTGGATTCGCTGTCTCTCTCTGTCTCTGCCCTTCCCCCACTCATTCTCTCTCTCTCTCTCTCTCTCTCTCTTCTTTTTCTTCTTCTTCTTCTTCTTCTTCTTCTTCTTCTTCTTCTTCTCTCTCTCTCTCAAAAATAAACATTAAAATAATTTTAATGGGCAGAGAATCTGAATAGACATTTTTGCAAAGAGAAGTACAGATGGCCAACAGGCACAATAAAAGATGCTCAACATCACTAATCAGGGAATGCAAATCAAAACCACAATGAGATATCACCTCATACCTGTCAGAATGGCTAAAATGAAAAAGACAAGAAATAACAAGTGTTGGCAAGGATGTGGAGAAAAAGAAAACCTCATACACTATTGGTGGGGATGCAAATTGGTGCAGCCACTGTATGGAGAAAACTGTATGGCAGTTCCTCAAAAAATTAAAAAGAGAAGTGCTACACACACCAGTAATTCCACTACTGTGTATTTACCCAAAGAAAACAAAAACACTAATTCAAAAATATATGCACTCCTAAGTCTATTGCAGCACTACTTAACAATAGCCAAAATATGGAAACAACCCAAGTGTCCATTAATAGATGAATGGATAAAGAAGGTGGTATGTATATACACCGGAATATTGCTCAGTCATAAAAAAGAATGAAATCTTGGGGCACCTGGCTGGCTCAGTCAGTCAGGCGTCCGACTTCGACTCAGGTCATGATCTCACGGTTTGTGAGTTTGAGCCCTGTTTCATGTTCTGTGCTGACAGCTCAAAGCCTGGAGCCTGCTTCGTATTCTGTGTCTCCTCCTCTCTCTGCCCACCCATGCTCATGCTCTGTCTCTCTCTGTCTCTCAATAATAAAATAAACGTTAAAAAAAAATTTTTTTAAAGAATGAAATCTTGCTATTTATAACATAGATGGACCTAGAAGATATTACGGTAAGTGAAATAAGCCAGAGAAAGACAAATACTGTTAGTTATATGTGGAATCTAGAAAACAAAATAAATGAATAAACAAACAAACAGCAGGAATACAGAGAACAAACCGATGGTTGCCAGACAGGAGATTGGTAGGGGAATGGGTAAAATAGGTGAAGGGGAATGGGAAGTACAGGCTTCCAGTTATAGAATGAATAAGTCATGGGGATGAAAGGTATAGCATAAGGAATATAGTCAAATGTATTGACTATACCTATTTGGTATTCAATGATAGCTACATGGGTAGCTACACTTGTGATAAGCGTAACAGGATGTATAGAGCTGTCAAATCACTAAGTTTTACATGTGAAACTAATGTAACATTGTGTGTCAACTATACTTCAATTAAAAAAATAAAACTAGGAAAAAACTAATTTGGAAAGAATGATGGAGTTAGAAAATCACCATTTGGCAATCATTATAGCAATAATTTATTCAGGCAATAGTCATCAAAAAATGCTAAAAAAAATGTATGCTTTCACTGGGTGAAAGTTTCTTAAGTAACAGGGTATTTACATAGTCTCAGTGTAACTACCTACAAAATATGTATCATTTAAAAAGGCAAAATAGGGGCGTCTGGGTGGCTCAGTCAGTTGAGTGTCCAACTCTTGATTTCCGCACAGGTCATGATCTCATGGTCGTGGGATTCAGCCCTTTGTCAGGCTCCACACAGCATTGAGCCTACTTGGATTCTCTGTCTTCCTCTCTCTCAAAATAAATAAGTACATATGTTAAAAAATTAAAAATTAAATAAATATAAAAAGCAAAATAATAACTTCACAGTGAGAACCTTGTAGATACTGTCTTAAGAGTGTTTTCTAAGTTAAAATCACCAGTAATGAGACAAATTGACTTTGTGCACCTCCTGATATGAAACACTGAGAACACAATTTGTCTTCTGTGGTGTTCAGAAATGCATAATTGATTCCAACCATGAAGAAACAGTCAACCCCAAATGGAAAACAATCTACAATATAAATGACCTGTAATCTGCAAAATGTCAATATCCCAAAGACAGAGAAAGATTTGAGGAACTCTTCCAGATCAAAAGAGACTAAAGAGACATGACAACTTGAATCTGGGTTAGATTTTGGATGAAAAGAAAAAAATGATTTTGCTAAAAGGAAAATATAAAGATTGTATTGTATCCTTAAGAATTCCCTGGTTTTATGGCAATCCTGCTCAGTATGAGAGGAACCGCAAGTTCAGACATTTGGTGTGTGTGTTTGCCTCAGAAGCCAATGGGACGAAGCTACCATCTGTGGGATTATGGACTGTTAAACCTCTAAGTCGGAATCCCACCCATCGCAGCACCACAGCTCTTCTGTTGGCCTCAGATAGTTGGTTCCCTGCCTTCCCCACTGGCAAGCCCCCACCTGTGCGCCAAGTGTCTTGGTGTGCCCTACCACACATTGGGATCAGGTTCTGTGCAGAGAGCCCCTCGTCCTGGGAAATAGGGCATGGCTAGAAAGGGGAAAATAAAAAAGGAATTCCCTCGTTTTCCTTTCTTGATAAAAGCCCTCAAGAAAGTAGGGATAAAAGGAACATACCTCAAGATCATGAAGCCCGTATATGAAAGACCCACAGCTAATATTATCTTCAATGAAGAAAAACTGAGAGCTTTCCCCCCAAAGTCAGAAACACAACAGGGATGTCCACTCTCACCACTATTATTTAACATAGTGTTGGAAGTCCTAGCCTCAGCAATCAGACAACAAAAAGAAAACAAGGCATCCAAGTCAGCAAGGAAGAAATCAAACTTTCCCTCTTTGCAGACAAAATGATACTCCATATGGAAAACCCAAAAGTCTCCACCCCAAAAAATGCTAGAACTTATACATTAATTCAGCAAAGTCGCAGGATACAAAATCAATATACTCAAATTGGTTGCATTTCATTGGGATTCTCTTTTCATCCTACTTAAGCTCTAACAGTAGATATAAAGTGGGTCTCCCCCTAAATGGGATGGCCAGGAACGGGGTGTCAGAGCCCCAGCAAGATGACAACAACATCTCTGCACAGTGACGGTCCCACCTGGGGTGTCATGACCAGAACTGGGCGAGAAGGACATACCCACAGAGGGACAGGCTGGCAAGGAGAGTCAACCCTAGAGTATGTTGAGGAGGATGCCTGTACAGGACAGCAGCTTAGCATGACAAGTCAGAGTCTAATGGAGGTGAGGTAGGCATCACTCCAGAGAGGCAGCCCGACATGGGTAGTCAGAGCCTGAATGCTGGAGGAGATCCATAGGGAAAGGGGGGAAGTGTGTGGTGTCTGAGCCTGAGTTGGGTGAGGAAGTCATACAAGTGAAGGGGAAGACTGATGTGGGGTGTTGGAGCCCATGTGTGATAAGAAGAAAATGTGTACACAGGAGGGCAGCAGCAACAATGGGCTTGGTCAGGGCGCCTGGGTTGCTCAGTCGGTTAAGCGTCCAACTTCAGCTCAGGTCATGATCTCATAGTTTGTGGTTTTGAGCCCTGCATGGGGCTCTTTACTGATAGCTCAGAGCCTGTAGCCTGCTTTGGATTCTGTGTGTCCCTCTCTCTCTGCCGCTCCCTTGCTCATGCTCTGTCTCTCTCTGTGTCTCTCTGTCTCTCTGTCAAAAATAAATAAAACATTTATAATAATAATAATAATAAAACAATGAAGATTGGTTGTGTACGCAGGATCCAACAAATAAATATGTTAAAGATAATTGAAGCCAGTTTTCTCTCTGTCATAGAAGGCAGTTTCAAATATGGAAAGGTGGAAAACTAAAAGAAATGTCGTGGGGCGCCTGGGTGGCGCAGTCGGTTAAGCGTCCGACTTCAGCCAGGTCACGATCTCGTGGTCCGTGAGTTCGAGCCCCATGTCAGGTTCTGGGCTGATGGCTCAGAGCCTGGAGCCTGTTTCCGATTCTGTGTCTCCCTCTCTCTCTGCCCCTCCCCCGTTCATGCTCTGTCTCTCTCTGTCCCAAAAATAAATAAACGTTGAAAAAAAAAAAAAAAAAAAAAAGAAATGTCGTGGTGTTGAATGAAATTGAAGGAAATGTTGTGAGCTATGGTTTTCAATATATATTGATGGATATAGACATAAATATACATTTAAATGTAAGTATATTTGTGCATGTAAATATACACATTCCCCAGCTCTATCCACTGAGTGAGGCTGAGACCTGCATCATCCCAATAGTAAGGATCATACTGGTGCCAGATCCTGGCTTCTAAATATCAGCCTGCTAAAGAGGAACCAAAATAATAAGAATTATAGATTATAGCCCATTAAATAAGTAGGAGATAATGAATCATACTTCTAAAAAATGATAAATGAATAAATTGAGTTTGTTAATAGAATATTTACATGGTTTCAAATATTTCACCAAATTAATATTTCAATAATAATAAAGGAGGAAAAGTAACTTCAGAGTTGACAAGCCCAGCAGATGCCTTCTTAATCAGGTAATCATATCAAATATCACCAGCAAAGGAACAAATCAAAATAGTGTTCCACCTGAGAGGATGCAATGAGAATGTATGTCTCTTCTAAAGATGCGTAACCTGCATCTGATCATGAAGAAACATCAAACCAAAACTGAGGAATATTATATAGAAAACTGCCTTGATATGATCAAAAATTAAAGTTATAAAAATAAAGGAAAGACTAAAGAACTGTTTTAAACAAAAGGAGACTAAAGATACATGACAGTTAAAAACATCTCACGGTTCTGAAATGGATCCTTTTGCTCTAAAGGACATTATTTGCACATCTGGTGAAATTTGAATGGGTTTGCTGATTGGATGGTAGTAATGTATCAATGGTAACTTTCTGATCTTTATGGTAGTGTGTGGTTATGTAAGAGAATGTCCTCATTGTAGGAAATGGACTCTGAAGTATTGGGAGGTGATGGGACATCAGGTAGGCAATTTTCTCTGGAATGGTTAAAGAAAAATAACGTTTGCATCGTAATTACGGCTTTTCTCTGGGATTGTTTCAAGAAAGGCAGCCTCATCATATGCAAAGTTTTATAAAATATTTTAGGTATGCTACTTAAATTTTCTAATGCATAGTACAATAAACTCTGCCTATAATTAAAAACAAAGTAAGTATTGTGAAAATTGACTTACTTTCAGGTGATAGTTTGGCCCTGATTCAAATGCTTTAATTTTTGCATGTACATATTTTAATTCTGCTAGAAAGTGTTTTTTACTATTAATATTAGCAATGAACATATTTGTGTGTTTTTTATGTGTATATGTGCACAGAGTAACCAAAACAAGCACAATGGGATCACACAAATGCACATTTCAGATAAAACATATCCCTGTGCTTGTGGCGCCTGGGTGGCTCAGTTGGTTAAGTATCTGACTCTTAGTTTCAGCTCAGGTCATGATCTCACGGTCTGTGAGATCGCACTCCATGTCAGGCTCTGCACTGACAGTGCGGAGCCTGCTTGGGTTTCTCTCTCTCTCTCTCTCTGCCCCTCCCCTGCACACTCTCTTTCTCTCTCTCTAGATAAATAAATAAATAAATAAATAAATAAATAAATAAATAAATAAGCATTAAAAAAGCCATATCCCTGTGCTTATCTACACTATCCATGTGTTCATTAGATAATGGATGTGGTAAATTCTATCTCCAATAATAGTTTTTACTCAAGAAATACAATAGAATTAGCATGTTATATTGTGACCTACCATACCCTAAGCACTATTCTACATTATCGGGATACAACAGACAACATAGACTTTGTATTCTTGAAGGTTCTGACAAGAATCAGATAAATAAATGTCAGGGGCACATAACTGCTTTCATGGAAAACACAGAACTGTGTGTTACTGGCTTATAGGCAGACATATCAATTAATTGAATAGAATTGAGAGTCCAAAATAAATCCATGTATTTGTTTTCCAAAAAATGGAAGCCACACAAATATCCATTAACTGATGAATGAATTTTTTTAAAATGTGTTATAACCATGTGACAGAATATTACTCAGTCATAAAAAAGGAATGGCAGGGGCACCTAGGTGGTTCAGTCAGTTGAACGCTTGACTCTTGATTTCCCCTGGGGTTGTGATCTCACGATTCATGGGATTGAGCTCCACATGGGACTCTCTCCTCTCTCTCTCAAAATAAATAAATATAAATGGATACTAGTGATGGCTGTTCACCCTTGTAAATATACCAAAAACCAATCAACTGTATAATTGAAATTATGAATTTTATGATATATGAATTATATCTCAGTTTTTTTAAGTTAATTTGAAACAAAAAAGGAAAAGAGAAGATGTAAAGACTGATACATAGAGGTACTTCTGAAAAGACTTTAAAGTTATCATTCTAATTGCTCTTGGTTTTTAGGGTTTCTTTTTAAAAACCAGCAGATAGCCTTGTTTTTGTTCCTTTGAAAGTGATTTCCCTCCCTCAGAATACTTTTAAAATTTCCTTCTTTGCCTTTGATATTCAATAGCTTTGCTGTGATGTGCCTAGACATGATTTTCTTTGTATTTATCCTGCCTGTAGTCTATTGCTTACTGGTTCTGTGGCTTGATATCTCTTGTTAGATTTTGAAAATTCTTAGTATCTCTCATTACACATACATTAAAAGTAAACTTCAATTACACATATATTCAATATATCTTCCATGTCTAGTGTGACTCTTAGGTTCTTTTTTACATTTTCTGCCCTTTTTCCTCTCCAAGTTTCTGTCTGAATATTTTAGACAACAAGCCAACCCTTGTGTTAGGAGACCAAAATGTTATTTGGTGGTCTTTTCTGCTGATCTTAAGTTACACAAGAAAATAATTCTCTTATCTCCTGCCAAGAAGTTGTATATATTTGACTGCCTCAATCCCCAGAAAAGAGTCTTTCACTTTATTCTCATCAGCTCCTGGAGTCACTACTTCCTGTGGTCCAGATTTCATATTTTCATTCCCGTTTTATTTAATATTCTGAGTTAGAATATGTATTTTATTTTTTACTGTTTCTTTGTTGAAGCTTTGAGTAAAAGAAAAAATAAATGTATTTGGTCATAGTCCCATGTTTAACAGGAAGTCATGTATATAATACTATTCATTGCTGCCAGTATGCCATTGAACAGCATTCTCAGAAATTTCTTTTGTTTTTAATATTTATTTTTAAGAGACAGAGGAGAGAAATCATGGAAGCATGAGAGCAGGAGAGGGGCAGAGAAAGAGGGGGGACAGAGGATCTGAAGCGGGTTCTGCCAGAGAGTCTGATGTGGGACTTGAACTCATGAACCATGAGATCATGACCAGAGCCCAACTCAGACACTTAACTGACTAAGCCACCCAGGCGTCCCCAGAACTTTCTTTTTTTTTTTTTAATGTTTATTTGTTTATTTATTTTGAGAGAGAGAGAGAGAGAGAGAATATGAACAAGGGGGGGCAGAAAAACAGAGAGAGAGAGAGAGAGAGAGAGAGAGAATCCCAAGCAGGCTCCATGCTCGGTGCAGAGCCTGATGTGGGGCTCATACCCACAAACCGTGAGATCATGATCTGGGATGAAATCAAGAGTCAGACACCTGGGGAGCCTGGATGGCTCAGTCAGTTAAGCGTCCAACTTTGGCTTAGGTCATGATCTCGCCGTTCATGGGTTCCAGCCCTGTGTCGGGCTCTGTGGTGATAGCTCAGAGCCTGGAGCCAGCTTTGAATTCTGTGTCTCCCTCTCTCTCTGCCCCTCCCCTGCTCATGTTCTGTCTTTCTTTCTCTCTCTCTCAAAAATAAAAACAAACATTAGAAAAAAGAGAGAGAGAGACAGTTAACCAACTGAGATATCAAGGTGCCCCTTCCCCAGAACTTTGTGATGGTACATGATGGTGGTGTCCTTTTTTTAAAGGTCTTTAAATATTATTTCCCTTCTGAGAAGAAAGCCTACATAAATAATCTAAAATTAAAAAGTAAAACTATGTTCTATGCACAAAGATATTCACAGTAGTATATTTTATGAAAGTTAAAACTTACATCAACCTAAATATCTAATGATTTGGGACGAGATAAATAATTTACAGACCCTACATTTAACAGAAAATTGTATGGCTTTTTAAAATTTTTTGTAAATTTATGTATTAAATTAGAGAAATGGTATTATTAGAGAAAAGGGCAGGATAAAAAAATAATTGTATACATACAGAAACTCAAAACAGAAGCAGAAAAAAGTGTAGAGGAAACATACTGAAATATTGAAAATACCTATCTTTATACCGTTGAACAATGGCAAATAGGTTTTTTTTTTTCTTTATACATTTCTGTATTTTCCAGTATCCTTAATGAATCTGTTCCCTTGGAGGGGAAAAGCTATTTTAAAAAGAAGAAACATTTCTTTAATTTACACAATATGCTATTTATAATAATATGCTATTTATAATAATATGACAGACACACCATTTGTCCAAACTTTCCTATTTCTTTTTAATTCATTGCAAGTTCTAGATTTCAGTTCAGTTATAAAGGCGGGGATTTTTCAACATGCATTTCTAAAAAATAATATCTGAGAAAACATGCTGAACTCACAAGCCTAGCAAACTCCTAGGATCATCTTCTCTACGTTTCATAGAAAACACAGGTTTCACATATATAAGTCAGCCAGAATTAATTGACTCAAATTCTGTGCTAATATAACTCTACAATGCAATGCCTCAGATAAATATCAACCAAGCACCACAAAGTTTAATTTGAAATATGTGTTCCACGTTACAGTCTGGTTTCCCTCAATACTGTTTAACAAATTAAAATGTCAAGTGGCATCATCTGCTAACCCTTTGAGGCAGCAAGAGATACTGAAGAGTTGCTTAAATTTATTTCTGCTGACATATTCTTCAATGTATTACAAGACTGTTCTAAGATTGATTACACGTACAAGTTGAACTAAAAGTGATTTTTTTTTAAAGTGGGTTTGGAGATATGTAAAATCAGCACCATTCTGGTTTTCTGTCTTGAGTGCCTGTGATAAATTTAAAAGAAGTGAAATCTTTGAGTGATTAGAGACAGGCAAAAATCCATAAACTGTGGAAAATGTGACATATACATTAACACCAAAGCCACGTTCAGATTCTGAACTTTCTCATTTGAACTGTGGATGGAAGTAACATGTCATCTATCAGGCTAGCAGGATCCAAATGATGGAGATTCGATTACCCATGTAACATTTATATACAAGGCAATAGCCTTTTATACTCTGCTTATGTTTGTGGCAATCCTTGTAGCAAAGAGAGACTCCAGGAAAGAAGCAAGGGGAAGTACAATTCTTTTACATCTTTCATTTGGGCTCAAATTACACAGAATGGTTTGTCCCACCTTCCAGGTAAATGGTAAGAAAGACAACTAACTACATTTCACCAAACCAGTTTGGAAATGAAGGACCAGCATCTGTTTGTTTTATAAATTTATCAGCTTCTTTTCTGATAGCTTAGCCAAGTTTCTTCCAAGGCCCTCTACAGCTGCCCTTTGGCACTGCTTGGTGGTACACTCACTCAACGTGAAACAAGCTTACTGATTACTATTGCTTCCTTTCTTAGGAAGCAAATGGTCCTTCTCTATTGTGCTTTCTAGTTACTCTATTTGCATAGCTTTATGTCTCTCAAAGGAACACACAGCACGTAGTGTATAAATCAGGAATTTTATAGTATCCATTCATGGACCTTGATTTATGGCAGGACTCCATTTCAGCCCCATTCTGGGCATGAATGAAAGCAGTGCAAGAGGTGAGATCTACAGAAGCTCACAGAGAAGTCTCAAAGGAGAGGTCAGACATGCTACCAAGGTTAGAATGCCTTTGTGAGAATGCCACTTCATCCAGCTGTGAGTACAGCTGCTGTGTGAGAATGGCCAGTGCAACAATGTGATGCTACTTAATCAAGTGTCTTGATAATTCAAAAAATGTCAATGTGCAACCTGGGATTGCATAAGCTATCTACTTTGCTTTAGTCCAATCTCATAACTATCAAAATGAAGAATGTAACTGAATAATGCAATTCGGTTCTCTTTCCTTGTCTTATGATTAAACCATATTTCTTCTCAAACACTTGGTGCATTTAGGCAAGTTTTTCAATAACACTCTTTATGGGGACACTTGGCTGGCTCAGTTGGAAGAGCATGCGACTCTTGATCTTGGGGTTATGAGTTCAAGCCCCACGTTGGGTGTAGAGATTATTAAAAAAATAAACTTAAAAAAATAATAGTCTTAACAATGAGAATATAAGGATTCCTAAATAATTTTATATTTATTACTGTTTTCTCCATGTATTCTGATATTTTTTACATAGATGAACAGCATAGGGGCGCCTGGGTGGCTCAATCAGTTAAGCATCTGACTTCGGCTCAGATCCTGATCTCACCGTCTGTGAATTCTAGTCCCGCATCGAGCTCTGTGCTGACAGCTTGGATTCTGGAGCCTTCTTCTGATTCTGTGTCTCCCTCTCTCCCTGCCCCTCCTCTACTCGTGCTCTGTCTCTCTCTTTCTCAAAAATAAATAAACATTAAAAAAAAAGAGAGAGGGGCGCCTGGGTGGCTCAGTCGGTTAAGCAGCCGACTTCGGCTCAGGGCATGATCTCTCAGTCAGTGAGTTCGAGCCCCGCGTCGGGCTCTGTGCTGACAGCTCAGAGCCTGGACCCTGTTTCAGATTCTGTGTCTCCCTCTCTCTGACCCTCCCTCATCCATGCTTTGTCTTTCTCTGTCTCAAAAATAAACGTTAAAAAAAAATAAAAAAAAAATAATAATAATAAATAAATAAAAAAGAAGAGAGAGAGAAAAAGATGAACAGCATAGGCTTCCAAATCTGTATGTCATTTCATCATATTGAAAGTATTATCTATAATACTTAGTTTTATAATTTATAAAAGCTGAATCGGACATGAACATAAAGCACTTTTAGAGGGCTCACTGAAAAGTCTGATATTAGTGAACCTGCTCTTCTAAAGCTTCCTTAAAATAAACAAAAATAGAGGTCGCCAACAGAACCAGGCATGCTTCTCACAGTTTTGAATATGGAAGAAAAATATTTACCATAATCAGACTCTATCTTCTTTTTCACTTAGGAAAAAAAAGCAAACGTTTGATGAATTTGTGAGACTGTTGAATGTCTCTGTTGTGATATTCGAATATTGAACTGCAATCAGCAGCTTAATGGGGATATTCCTGACTTAACTGAGGAGCTGGATTATCTATCTCAGCTCAGGAAATAAAGGAACAGCTTCTAATAAACAGGGATTTCATAGGATGCGAGCAGAGAGCTCTTAGCCATGGAATTAGTAAAAATAAAAAAAAAAAGTTTGTGTTCACAATATCTAGAGATTGACTCAAACATAAAAATCCTACCCACACTGTGCAAGACTATACCTGTGATGATTTAGGAGGTTCAAAGAAGCAGAATGTTAATTCCAAAAGGCAAAGGGCCCTTTGGAGTGTATGAGTTTGCTAGGGCTGCCTAGCAAGCCCTACAAGATAACGTGGACTAGGGGGCTTAAACAACAAGAGTTTATTTTTTCACAGTTCTGGAAGTTAGAAGTCCAAGATTCAGATGTTGTCAGGTTTGGTTTCTTCTGAGGCCACTCCCCTTGGCTTGCAGGTGGCCACCTTCTTGTTGTGTCTTCACATAGTTATCCCCTGGTCTGTGCTGTCTGTGTCCTAATCTCTTATAAGGACACCAGTCTTGTTGGATTAGGGCCCATCCACATAATCTCATTTTACCTTAATTACCTCTTTAAAGACCCTATCTCCACATACGATCATATTCTGAGGTATTGGGGATTAGGACCTCAATACATGAATTTGGGGGCGGGGAGGCGGCTGTAGCTCAGCCCATAATATTGAGAAATATGATCTCAGTCAGATCTATCAGACTCTAGATTCAGGAAATGTGGAAGCAGTTCACACTATTTCCAATGATCATCTTGATTATGCACATAATAATTCTAGGAAGTCTGGGGAAAGATGTCTCAGCACATATAAATATTTGCATATATAGCCACACATGCAGAAGAGAAGAGTCCATTACTGCTGGAAGGTATTAATCTTTGGTAAAGATCACTAAAGAGTTTTCCTTTTCTTCCCAGAGCCTTTGTCAAAACTGTTAGGTCACTTAACAGTGTCGGTGTCTGAAACATTTATGTGGTTACAACATCTCAACCACACATTTATCAACAAATTTGCCAATTTTATTCAAGAAACTGGTGCTTACGTGGTGTATGTGTCAGAATAGGCTAACTGCCATAACAACCCCAAATCTAAACCCACTGAAGTTTATTTCTCCCACATGCAAAGTCAAGTAGATGTTCCTGACTGGGCAGCTTTCCCAGGCAATTCTCCAAGTGAGAACCAGGCACCTCCCATCCTATGGCACTACCATCCGAAATAGGTGGATTCCAGGGTTTCCACGGAAGGGGAATAGAGCATGAGGAAGGCACATCAGATACTACTTTCCTTGAACTGAATGTGAAGCACATCACTGGTGTTCACATTGGCTAGAACCAGTCATATGTTCTTACTTAGATTCAAAGGGACTAGAAAAACATAGCCCTTGGCTGGGCAACCACTTCCCATTACAACTCTCCAACAGGAACACAGAATTTGGATCGTTAGTAGTCAGCTAGCCCCTCTGCTGTGCATGGCAGATCCAGTGTAGGTTTCTTTAAAAAATTCAGTCGAGTTGGAAATGTAGCGGGTAAAAGCCAGACTGCCTGGATAGAATCCTGGCTCTGCTGCTTACTGGCTGTGTGACCTCGGAAACATTGCTCACCTCTAACCACATTAGCTTGCTTTTTTATCTGTAAAATGGGAATTTTATTCAGAGGTTTGAATAGACTAACTATAAAGTACTTGGAACAATGTCTAGTTCACAGTTAGCACTCCATAAGTGTTAGATATCATTATCATTATATTATTATTTTCACAGAGTCTGTCCATAAAACTGTCCTTGTACAGTGGGCTATGAAAGTTTCAGGAACTCACAGTGCTGGCTGTAGCAGAGAGGATACAGGTGTGGGCACTCCATTCAACAGAAGTGGCTGTAACTGAATGAATGGACTCTTTTGCAAAGGCTGAGGGCATAACACAGAGAGTAAGTCAGCAGTTTATTATAGGGGTAGAATTCAAAAAATGAAAAGAACAAAACCAAACAAACACCCAGAGAAAAAGCAATCATCAGAAGCCGTGAGACAATAAAACCCAACAGTCGTCAGAAACTATGAATGGCAAAAGCTAAGAAAGACAATGGACAGAATGGAATAGCAGGAATAGCAGCTACAAAGAGTAGCTGAGTCACCAGAATGGTATAGGATTGCAACAGGGATCCATGGCGGCATGAGAACACAATGGCATAAACTGCTAATATCCCGAATGACCTTCCAGATTCATTCCAGTGGGGGAAGAGGGTCTGACTGCAGAAGTTATTTGTCTGCCTTACTTTAAAGCCCTATCACTTAAGCTTCCCTAGCTTGTCATTTTATTTTGTGATTTAAAGAGCCATCATCATAGCCACTATGATTAATCTGAAACTTAGAAGTGATCTTGGTACATTTTTTCTGATAACGCGAGTATAGCGCCTTGTGAATCTCTGTCCACAGATACAGATGTACAAAAATGTTCTGTATCAAGGTACTTCCTGATGCTGAGTCCTACCATCATCTTTCCATCAGGTGTGTGGAAATTTAACATTGTCCATTCTTGGAGCTGACCCCAACCTACCCAGGGTTGTTCATGGTTCTGGAATCTTATGCAGTGCCAAGACATCACTCAGATGGAAGAAAGGCCCAGTGGTTGTTGGTCATCTCTTCACAGCCCTGACTTTGCTCTGCCTGCATTATCCCTTCAGGTCCAGCAGCTCTCAGCTGCTTCTGCACCAGGTCTGCAGGATGGATATTTTTACCAAGAATTCCAAGCTTGGGCTCTCATGTACCCTGCAGCCATCACTTTCTGAGGTCCATCTTGCTGCCTCCCTAACAGTACTACCCGAGAGCATGATCTAGGTTCCTTCATCCAAGTCCTCTGGCCCCCATTGGCATGTAGAATTTTTTTTTTTCTAAACTGAGGGAAGTTCTAACTTCAGCTTTCTCCTGGTAATTTTGTCTCCACCTGCAATTTCTCTCTTCTACTGAGGCTTGGCCTTTTGAAATAAAAGCCAGAAAGTTTTCCAGACAACTTCAATATCCATCCCTAGCACACACTTCATCTTGCTGAAGAAAGCACTAACCTGCCCACCTACTTAGAGGAAGGGAAAGGGAAAAATAAAGAGATAAAAGTTAAATGTCTTAAAATATTTTAGTTCTTTTCTCTTTTATATATATATATATGTATATATATATATATATTTTATATAAATATATAAAAAATATATATATGCCTTAGATACCTGGAAGGTTGGGCTTCAAATTTTATACTGAATATACATAGCAATTATAGATCCTTGAAGTGAGAATATTTACCAATTTATTTTGCTTAAGTTCTGATTTTTAGATTGTCATTCTATTACTAACTCTATGAGGTATATCATGTAAGCAAGTACACTTCCCCACTTATTCAAATCACTGTTGATTTTTTTTAACTGACAAAATTCATTGCAGTAGCGTAGGAGGTAGCTAGGGCCTGCTAGGTTACAGGAATAGAGACATACTTGAGTTACCAGGTCAAGGAGACAGAATATGGCTCGGGAACTGCAAGGTCCATCATGATGTTCAGCAGTTCTTGTGGCTCAGTAATCTTCCAATGACCTTCATTCGATGCTCAACCATAACAGAGACTCTGTTACTCTGTGTCTGATTGTCCTGCTTCACATGCCACCAATAAACTGACCATCTCCTTTCAACATAATGGCATCTGCTTACTTCAGCTTTTTATTTGTGGCTTCTGCTTATAGACTTCTATTAATTACCTTTTTTCAATCTTTGTTTTTCAGTTTTTGTGTTTGCTACCACTTTCTCAAGGAAAGGTGATATTCATCAGCCTAACTACAATTACTCCCAATTGAGTTTCTATGAAATATCAACTCATATGTTATTAACTAAATGCACTATTGGCTTTCCCTGGATCAGATAACTGCCTTTGTTCATATCAGTTGGGGCTAAGATGACAGGGTGATTTTATACAAGAAGAGAATTCTATGTAGAAGTAAAACTCTAGAAGAGTATTATAGACAAGAACCTCTTAGAAGGGGCTGTTGGCAGACATATGCTGAGGCTTAGCTTGTTCAGTGTTACTGTCAAAGGTAGAGTAAATAGAGGAAATATTGCTTTCAGAATATAAACATATCCTTTCCCTTGGGGGATGAAACCTCATCCTGATCCATGTTAAACATGGTTTAGTTCCATGACCTTTATGAGGCAATGACCAGAGTCCAAATTGGTTCATTTCCCAAAGTTTGGGTTATTTAGTCTTAAATAAGACCTTATATAACAAGGTAGCCTGTGACTATAAAATGAGATTACACATTCTATTTGTCTCAAAATTATTATGACACAGTTCCCTTCAAATATCCTCAATAGTCTGATGATGACTTCCGATCTCTAGATTATTTTATATATCCATTTGTCCAGCGTCCACCAGCTTGTAGATGCAAATAAGGTCACTTTAAGAGGAATGACCCACTAGTCATCGGCTTATGTCATCACCTGCATAATGCAGGACTTCAGTCCTTTTTTGAAATCTCACTTCCTTGAGGTGTTTAAGGCATCTTCAGTGGGTGTCTCCCATATGCTCACAAACTCACCCTGATTCAGCAACCACCCACCAGGTATCACATTTGCTCACAAGAACCTGGAACTCTTCCCCCAGCACTGTTTCCCTACCAGGCTCTGCGCATGGCAATTTCTGCTGGGTTCCACTGATGTCCAGGGAGGCTTCCGGATCACTTGATGGGCACTGCAGGCACCAACTTACCTGCAGACGCTGCTGCTGTTCCATGAGGCATCCCAGCTTTTGTTCTACTCCACCTAGGCATGGCAATTCTTACTGGTCTTAGCCACGATTCTGCCTGCCAGTGTCTCTCACCAAACACTGCCACAAAGGCACTAAAGGAAGATGCTTCTCCCCTATCAATTCTGATAAGAGGAATCCAAACCAGCAGTTTCAATGTTTTATGGCACGTTCAGTTTTTACGTAGAGCCCTGTCCCTTGCTAGGTCCCAGACATCTTGCTTAAAAATGAGAATGAGCTAAATAATAGCCACCAGGCAGCCCACAGAGCCCTATTCTCTTCCTAATAAGGCTCTGTTACAAACTCATGTTCATTGTTTCTTACTTGGTCTTTCTTCAAGGTGATTTCTCCCATGAGGCAACTTTGTCTTCATACAAACAGTTCCTAGGGACCCTACCTTACCAGTTTGGCAGACATCCCTGCTCATGCCTGCAGCTTATCCTAATTTCAAATTGAGACTCCATGCTATACTTCAATACTATTTGGTATATTGTTCTTTCCCAGTTTTATCTTTCAGATTAAAAGGAGATCTTCAAGTAATGCGCACAAATACATATGCTCTCTGCACCACTAAAACAGAAACAAGGAATTCCTGTAGATAGGGAAGTGATAACATAGTGACAGAAAATACTGTAGAGATGAGAAAAACAAAACCCACTTTATGTCAGAGCCAAATGCTTAGTCTAATATATGTAATTAGTTATAGACTTGCCAGGTTTCAGCAGCTTTGCAGAAATTATTGCACAAGTAATAAATCATTGCACTCCAGAATCTTAGAATAATTTAGAAAGCTGTCAGTAATTCATAGAACTGAAGAACAAATAGACTGAATCTATTATGATATCTCATAGAGAGTGACTAAATTAGGTTTGCTTAAAGCAAAATTTTTATCCAAATTAAACAGAATTAAATAGACAAAATAAAATGAAGTTTTGAGTTAGTTTTGAAGAAATGTCAAAAGCATTTGTTAGGGATTCAAGAACAATTTGCCATGAACTAGATTAAAGTTCATCGCAAATCTGATTATAGTAAATCACTAACGTAATTGATTAACCTGTTTTACTTCCTACTGAGTTTACATATTTCTTCAGTTTCTGTAGCACTTGCTAGCTATTTGGTTTTTGTGTTTTATTGTTTGTACCATTCCTGGAAGAGCATTTTTTTTTTTCATAGTATGCATTCCAAATAGTATGATAAATGAGGGAAGAAATGAATGGTTGGCGTGTGTGAAAGAAGGAGTGTTTCCCTTCAGTACTTTGGCCTGAGGTCTTGCAGCAGGATGGCGCAATGGCTGCGGGAGAGCCATGTACTAGAGCCAGACATTGTGAAGCTGCCCTTGTTAGTGGTGCGAACCTGTACACTGCACTTCACATTTCCATGCCTCAGTTTCCTCATCTGAAAATGAGGATAATAATAGCACCAATCTCATAGGGTTGTGGGAAGGATTAGATGAGATTTCACATGTTAAGTCCTTAGAACATTGCCTGACACGTGGTAAAGCGTAAGTAATTTCTACTATTATTCCTTTAATTTATGTATGAATACTCTTCAGGTTAAGTAAAAAAAAATGTTAAAAAAATTTTGAACTTTCAAAATTATCTGACATTAATTTGTTTCACATAAGCTGAAGACTAAACTTTCTCAGGATAGAAAATGTTATGTGTGCCGAAGAGAAAAAATATCTAGGAGGAGTGATGATGAATTAGAAAATTCTGAGGCTAGAGGCACCTGGGTGGCTCAGTGGGTTAAGCATCTGACTTCGGCTCACGTCATGATCTCACAGCTCATGAGTTCAGGCCCCACATCAGTCTCACTGCTGTCAGCACAGAGCCTGCTTTGGATCCTCCTCTCCCTCTCTCTCTGCCCCTTCCCCACTAGTGCGTGCTTTATGTCTCTCTCAAAAATAAATAAACATAAGAAAGAAAGAAAGAAAGAAAGAAAGAAAGAAAGAAAGAAAGAAAGAAAGAAAGAAAGAAAAATTCTGAGGCTTGAGGGATATCCTGGTGGCAGGAGATAGTACCGGTGGGCAAGGCAAAAAGCAGTGGTAAAAGATCCCAAATTACCAAGGGACAAAGGAAAACCAAAGCCAAATATTACCAAAAGACACACCAGAGATCCAGACACCATATGAACTTTGTCTTAATAAAAGATTTCAACACAATCTCTTGGGGAATTTTTATCCTATGGAAGGATTTCTCTCATTTCATAAACAGCCAGTGTAAACAGACACTTACAACACCCGTGTCACATCCTTCAGGCCCACCTCTGATTTGTACCACAGATATGGTTCACAATTACATGTAAGTTAAGAGTCAGACTAGTAGAGTCCCACCTCAATCTCTCCGTGTGCGTGTGTTTGTCTGCTTCCGCTTCAGTGTCCCGCCGGAATATGTAGGTGCTCGCACATAGTAGCTATTACCACTCTGTAGAGCTCCCCCGCATTAATGCTGTTGTCAGTTTACATTTATCACCATACTTGCGTTGCTGGGTTTCTTGTAGTAAAGTTCAGAGGACAGGAAACCTTTCTTATACCCATGTGTTATCTGTTTCTTGAAAAAAGAAAATAGCACGCTTTGCAGCAAAAAATACTTTATTCTATCCCGGCTGTGTCATGCATTTATGCAATCTGCCCAGTCTTGTAGGTATTTAAGTTTCTGGGCTATATTCAGAAACTTTGCTTAAGTCAAAACATAGAGAAAGCCTTAACAACTATAATCTTGGTAAAGATTTCAAAAAGATTGAAAATGCCCCGGAGTGGCTTCAGATGAGTGCCTGCAGGATTTCATTGTGAAGAATGACACTGGCTGTTTGCTTCAGGTAAGTAATTATTACGATAATGAAGAAGTATTTTACAATTTCTAGTTTGAACCTGAAGTGGGCACGTAATTCTTATTAAACATATTTTCAGTATTTACGTAGATGACTTTGTGAACTTTTTCCTTTAACTGTTTAATGCCATTAATTTTATATATAATACATACATGCATATAATAGGCTTTTAACAAATACATTAGGTTGCATTGCTGGAATAAATCACTGCCATGATTCATTTTTTTAAGTTTATTCATTTTTGAGAGAGAGAGCAAGGGAAGGGCAGAGAGAGAGGGAGAGAGCAAGAGAGGGGCAGAGACGGAGGGAGAAGGAGTGAATCCCAGGCAGGATCCTCACTGTCAGCAAGGAGCCTGACACTGGGCTCAAACTCATGAACCATGAGATCATGACCTGAGCCAAAACCAAGAGTCAGACATTTAACTGACTGAGCCACCCTGCTGCCCTTGCCATGATGCATTTTAAAACACAAATGGTGGGGGCGCCTGGGTGGCTCAGTCGGTTAAGCATCCGACTTCAGCTCAGGTCATGATCTCACAGTCTGTGAGTTTAAGCCCTGTGTCGGGCTCTGTGCTGACAGCTCAGAGCCTGGAGCCTGCTTCAGGTTCTGTGTCTCCCTCTCTCTCTGCCCCTCCCCTGCTCATGCTATCTCTCTCTGTCTCAAAAATAAATAAAAACTTAAAAAAAACCCACAAATGGTGTATTTGTCTAATATTTGACTTGGGACTATTTTTACTTTTTAAATTTTATTTAGGTATAATTGACATATGACATATTAGTTTCAAGTATACGACATAATGATTCCATAATTGTATATATTGAAAAAATATAACTGCAATAAGTCTAGTTAACATCCATTACCATACATAGTTACACATTTTTTCTTGTGATAAGAACTTTTAAGATATACTCTCTTAGCAACTTCCAAATATGCAATACAGTATATTAACTGTAGTCCCCATGCTGTTCATTATATCCTCATGACTTATTTATTTTATAACTGAAAGTTTGTATTTTTTACCCCCTTTACCCATTTTAATCAGCTCCTACCCCCCCTTTTCCCTCCACTTTTTAAAAAAAATTTAAAAACATTTTTAAGTTTATTTATTTATTTTGAAAAAGACAGAGATAGCATGAATGGGAGAGGAGGAGAGAGGAGACAGAGAGTCCCAAGCAAGCTCCGCACGGTCAGTGCAGAGCCCAACGTGGGACTCGAACTCACAAAACCGTGAGACCACGACCTGAGCAGAAACCAAGAGTTGGAAATTTAACCAACTGAGCCACCCAGGTGCCTCCCAAAATTAAAATAATGTGTTTTTTCCAAACTTTGAGAAACATCTTCCAAATACAGAAGCATTTGGACTAAACTGAAGAAATATTAAAGGAGAGGTATAAATATTAGAGATTAAGAGCAAATCTCTGAGCAAGACTGCCTGAGTTCATTTCTAAATCAGAAGCCCAAGATCTGCAAAGTCTTGAAGCTACCCGTGGCCTCAGCCCACTTCTTCCCTCTCCCAAGCCACAGGAGGGTAATGTTCGTAATAACCCAACACTTAACACAGCCTAGCCTATGCACCAGGTATCACTTTAAATGTGTTGCAATCATAAACTCATTTAATCCTCATAATAGTTTCATTTTACAGGTAAGGTAACTGAGCCACAGAGATAGCAAGAAGCTCAGGGGCACACAGCTAGTAAGCAAAGAATACAACATTCTGGCTCCAGAAGCTGGGAACTCAGTTTTTGTGTATTACATACCACAGTAAGGGATAGTGGTTGTTATAACAAAGAGAATGTATCCATCCTTAATATCATAGGACAGTTTAACAGTTCCCAGGTCAAGGGAGAATGAGCAATCAAGGATAATTCATCAGTAATATTTTTTGGACAAAAAAACAGACTTGGATAGAATTGCTCATATTATAGCAGCACTATCAACAATAACCAAAGCATGGAAAGACCCCAAGTGTCCATTAACTGATGAACAGATAAAGAAGAAGTGGCATATGTATACAATGGAATATTACTCAGTAATCAAAAAGAATGAAATCTTCCATTTGCAACAACATTGATAGAACTAGAGGGTATTGCGCTAAGTGAGATAAGTCAATCAGAGAAAGACAAATATATGATTTCACTCATACATGGAATTTAAGAAACAAACAGATGAACGTAGGGGAAGGGAAGCAAAAATAAAATAAAAACAGAGAGGGAGACAAACCATAAGAGACTCTTAGATACAGAGAATGAACTGAGGGTTGCTGGTAGGGGTGTTGAGTGGGGGGGGACGGGCTAAATGGGCAATGGTCATTAAGAAAGACACTTGCTGGGATGAGCACTGGGTATTATATGTAAGTGATGAATCACTAAATTCTGTTTCTGAAATCATTATTACATTATATGTTAAATAATGTAACTTGGACTTAAATTTTTT
Source organism: Leopardus geoffroyi (assembly GCF_018350155.1). Lineage (NCBI taxonomy): Eukaryota > Metazoa > Chordata > Mammalia > Carnivora > Felidae > Leopardus > Leopardus geoffroyi. The sequence continues at coordinate 122,702,446 of NC_059327.1, forward strand.
TTAAAAATGAAAAAATTAAATAAAATATAGATGTAACTATGGGAAAAAAACCTACAATAATAAATAATGGCACAAACTAAAAGAAAGAAAAGAACATATGGTACAGCTGGATGATAATTCAGAAAAATAGAGTTGGATTCTTACGTAATACATTCCACTAAAAAAAAATAAATAATTCAAAGACTTAAACTTAAGATATAAAAATATATAACTACATAAAACAGGGATATTTTTAAAACACACACTCTTAGAGGGGCCCCTGGTTGTCTCAGTCGGTGGGGCATGTGACTCTTGATCTCATGGTCATGAGTTCTAGTCCCATGTTGAGTACAGAGCCTACTTACAAAAACAACAACATACAAACAAAACCATACTCTTAGAATAAGACAGAGCATTCTAAATATGAGATAAACCCAGAAGCCATAAAGCATAAGACTGATAAAATGAAGCACATAAAAAATCTTTTAAAATTCTCAAATAGGAAAACTCATCAACAGTTAAGTAAAGTGACAAACTATAAACTGGAAAAAAATATTTGCAATTCATATCACAAAGAGAAAACTTCCTCAATACATAAAAGATTCCTTAAAGTCAGTAATAAAATGACCTACCAACCCAATAGAAAAATGGACAAAGATATGAAGGGACATTTTGTAAAACTAGAAAATACACAAATAATTCTTAAATATATGAAGAAACACTCAATTTCACTCATTAGAAGAGGCATACAGACTAAAACAACATTATAATACCATATTTTATGAAATTACTAAAGCACAAAAATTTTGATAACTTAATGTTATTCATGAGGGTATGAGTCAGTAGGCACTGTCACACGTTGCTAATGAGTATTAATAATTTGTTATCTTTCCTGGACATTTTGTAATATTATCAGACTCACATATACACATATATTTTTACCTAACAATCCCTTCTTTGAATTCTATTCCATACACTACTCACATGTGAAATGACTTACATATATGGAAATTTACTGAACCATTCTTTGCATTAAAAAAATGTTTTAAAAAATGCATAAAAGCTTCTAGAATACTAGTTAAATACATTATCCTTTATCTAAAAAATGGAATCATTTACAGTCAATGAAAAGAGGGAAGTATTTCTATATATACTTATATGGAAGCATCACTTACAAATATTGTGTGAAAATATTATATATATGAACAAATTTTGAATATACTAAAAAATATACACACACCGAAATGGGAGTACAATATATACTGCTCTTTATCATATATATGTATACATATGCACCAAATGAGTAAATTAGTGTATACATAGTAAAGAATAAGTGGTATTCCAGAAATAAGATTGTGTGTAGAAACATTGAAGGAAATCATCAGCTTGATACTTGAGGATGCAAATTCCTTGCATTTCTATACATTTCTCCATTTCTCCCTCCATATTGGCTTCATCTTAGAGCTTGTTCTTCTATGGTTATGAGATGGCTACAACAGTTTATGTACTTACGTGCAGATACAACTTTTAGCAAGAAAAAGATTGTCTCTTTTCAGGTTCACTTTCCTAGGAGTGAGGAAGTCTTCCTAGAAGCCCTCTAGTGGAAAATTCCTTAATAACACATTGGCCAGGTTTGGGATACCTACCCAGTTCTAAGAAAAAAGTAGTAAAATTACCATAAATAGCTTACAACAGTAGTTCTCAATCCCAGAGTGATTTTGTCTTCCTGCTGGCATTTGCAATATCTTGAGTTTTTTTGGCACAACTTGGGGGGGGGGGGAGGGTGCTACTGGCATCTAATGGGTAGAAATCAGGAATACTGCCAAACATCCTACAAGGCACTGAACAGCCCCCTACAAACAAGAATTATCTGATCCCAAATGTCAGTAGTATGGGGACTTACTGATTTAGGCTAATCATCGGTGGGGGAGGGAACCAGTGCTGGGAAGTCATCTACCAAGACCACTATAATAACTTTTGACTTGCAGAAGGTCAAGTTTCTGAGCATGTCCTTTCAAGTTATGCCTCCCCTTTTAACTTCCTACCCTAGGTCCTGTGCCTCCATTTGTGGCTGGAGTAAGATCTCTGAGAGAGACCCCAGTAGGACAACATGATTGGAGTGGGAGTGATTAGAGTGGGAGTAGGTCATCAAAAGAAAAAAATCATTGTTACCAGAGGAAGGAGAAAGCTGATCTATAGATCTAAAGATGCCCACTACACTAAGGTAGTGAGAATGAAGAGAAGAGGGAATATTTGAAAATATTAAAAGAATTGTTTATTCCTGATGATTTTCTAGATGTGGAGGATGAGAGAAGGATAGTCTTTGGAGGGCTGATGACAACATTTGTAGAAAAAGAGTGACTGGAGGATGATTTTTATCATTAACCAGGACAAAAAGAATCCAGGAAAAGAAATGTGTGGTTATGTAGAAGAGAGATTAGTAGTGTTTTGGATTCCACTTACTTTCATTAGCATTCATCTGTAAGCAATTTTTAGTATTAATTTTATAGGGCTACCTCTAAGTTTTATATCCTACTTAATAATGACAAGTGTCACCAACTTTGTTAGTCTGGTATAGGCTGAATATCGCAATCCAGTGCTCCAGGGTAGCTCAGTCAGTTAAGCGTCCAACTTTGATTTTGGCTCAGGCCACGATCTCATGGTCATGGAATCAAGCCCACATGGGACTCTGCACTGACAGTACGGAACCTGCTTGGGATTCTCTCTCTCCCTCTCTCTCTCTGCCCCTCCCTTGCTCATGCACGCATGTGTGCATTCTCTGTCTCTCAAAATAAACAAATAAACTTAAAAATAATGAATAAAACACAATCCAAATGTGCTTCTCTAAATTTATACCTAGGACATCTTTACTGAATTTTGTTATTTTCTACTCATTATTGGAGGAGTATGCTCTGTTTTGGCATTACCCCCCTGAATTATTAAAAAGCCTAGGAACTTACTCAGTCCAAGGAGACCTGTTCCAATTCTACAGAAGAAAGAATTGGAGAAGCATGCAAGTTCACTAACAGCTCTAGTTTGGGTTTATGGTTCTGTCTACTAATACAATAATTAATATCTTGCTGGTCTAAATGGGGCACAAGTCACTCTAGGTTTGGGCCCCCAAAGCCATAGCATTGTAACATATTTAAGAACACACTCTCCAAGACAAGTAAGATGAGAGACAGAAAAGAGAAAATCCTCCTTGTGAGCCACCTGCTATGCTACATAGGGATATGTCTCTGTCCCCAGATGCCCCCTTTCTTCATGGCTTATTCCTGGTAACTTTGGTGTTCTTTACTGCCAGATGGGACCATCATCATTTGGGACCATCTCAATCCATTAAATAGATTGTAATAAATTAGAATATTAGAAGAAATGAGGTCAAGATCTTGGTTCCTTTCCACTCAGGAGGCTCCTATTTTTCTAGGAAAATTTGCATATGAAGAAGCATTGGGAAGGGCAGCTTTTGTCAAGCCACAAAATAAAGGATAAGGGGTGGCTGTGTTCTTACATTTACATAACTAAAAACAGCCACTGGGGTGATTCTTCTCAAAAAAAAAATCTATTCTAAAGTGAAATTTTGTCTCTGCTTAGAGTAGCCTCTGGCAATTTTTAAATTTGTTAAAATAAATGTCAATTTCTACCTAAACAGGCAACATATCACACTTCTTTGTTCCATTCTCAGTGGTGAAGTGTATTCATTACTTTGTATCATACCTTGCTTTTAGTTTCTTGAACCAACTAAATTTACCCCCTACCCCATTTGGGGGTATTGGTTATAGGTTTATCTCAACAACCTAGGCTTAGAAATCTTTAAACCACCCCTAACTTTCTTTTGCCTCAGAATCCTCTAATCACTTATTTTTCTTTCTTATCTATCTAGACTTTGACGCACTTTGTGACCTCATGTAAGTATCATACCAATTTCATCAGCTTGGATGTTATTTATTTTGCAGATGTGTTAGAAATAAGCCCATTGACCCAAACAAAGGAGGGACACGGAGACTCGGAGCACAGGGAAGCGAAGCTTTAATCCACGTTCTTGCAAGAGTGGGTGTCTGATGGACAAGCACACTCGGGGCAGTTACAGCAGACAATTTATCTCCTAGCATGCAAGTCCCTTCCCTGATTCCTCATTGGCTGAGTACTACAGAGGTTACAGCCTTACCCAGAAGTCACCTATGCCCATGTAAGGCAAAAAGTAGTCTGATTGAAACACGTGTACGTTACCTGAAGTGACACAGAGACTTTCAGTAGTTCCTCCCTTTATTCTTTGGCACATGCTCATTGCAAAGCCCCTGAAAATAAGCCGGTGATGAAAATAAGCCCTCGAAAGGGAGAGGGGAAGAAGAACCAGGAAGTGGAAGTGAACTGTCTATGAGTTTGGGACTCCATTGGTGTGTGTGTGGGGGGGGGGGGGGGGGTAATACATATTTCCAATAGGTTGTAAACCTATTGTTAATTAGACAGTACAGCTTTTATTTGGTATTTCTGAAAATGCATCATCTCACTTACTTCTTAAAAAAATTTTTTTTCAACGTTTATCTATTTTTGGGACAGAGAGAGACAGAGCATGAACGGGGGAGGGGCAGAGAGAGAGGGAGACACAGAATCGGAAACAGGCTCCAGGCTCTGAGCCATCAGCCCAGAGCCCGACGTGGGGCTCGAACTCACGGACCGCGAGATCGTGACCTGGCTGAAGTCGGACGCTCAACCGACTGCGCCACCCAGGCGCCCCTCACTTACTTCTTAGATAGTCTTCTCCCAGAGAGCAGAAGAGCTATTCTCTCTCTTCATTTCAAATCTACAGAATTGATGACTATTACGTTGTATTGGTGTGTTTTTCATTACACATGACACCTCTGTTAGTTCCCAGTATATAATATTTCTCTATTCCTGTTGCTTAAAAGACTTTTAAGGAATCTTGGGTCTTCTGTCTTTGCTATTTCTTCACAACCTTTGGTATACTACAGTATACACAAAATCATAAAAATTTCAAACACTATAGATGTGTAAAACATGGAAGTCTCTGCATGACCCCCCCACATTTCCCAGAAATAACTATTGTTAATACATTGATATGTATCCCTCTGTATATTTTCATATCATTGTTCTTTCAAAATATGCTCAGTTTTTACTCTGTTGTTAGAGTTTATTCATCTTATAATATCTAGGTTGATTAACCTGGTTAATTATGCATCTGTGTATGATCTTAATTAAGCTTTTGTTTGGGTTTTTCTTTTATACTAAATACTCCTTTCTCAGCAGCACATTACTCCTTTCACTTTTCTGTAACCCACTCTTCCCTCTCCTCCAACTCTCTGACTCACACAGAAGTTACTACGTTGTTACAAATGCTATTCATTCCCCAGGCAGAGTTGACCGTCCAAAAGGAGTATATAACTTAAGTCAGGCCAGATATAACATCCCACCCTTGCTGGACTTCATTGATTGGTCTAGATGTAGGTATCTGACTTAAAACTAACTCTTCCTTCCCTGGGATTACTTTAGCATAGGACCATGGGAGTCAGTACCATTCTGGTGGCAAGTCCTATAGTATGACAGTGAGGTTTGGAGTTTTCGGCAGCCATGTTTCCTACAATTTGGAAACACTTTGCAGTGAGAAGAGAAGGCAGACATGCAGAGCACAAATAAGACACAGAGGAAGTTTTGAAGTCATTCAAATTCCCTGTTCCTGAGACTTAGTTTCATTCTAGTCTTTTCTAAGTTCTTCCAACTAAAAGAGATTCTCAAGTAATTTCCCTCTTTTTGCTTATGCGAGGTCCCTAAAAAACAGATTCTCTTTAGTTTAAGGATACTCCCATTTCATCCCTACCATCTCTGAAACATTGTTTCAACAAAACAAAACATTTTGAAGTATGTCATTAAGGTTACACAGGGTGTTCTGAACCTTATTTTCACTAATGGGATCCTCAAAAGTTGTAAATATGGGATGTTATTTCTTCAGGTAACACTCATGAAGCATTGACTGTATCAGACTATCAGTACTTTCTCCTTGTTACCAGTGCATGGATGAAAACATTCAGTGAGCAGAAACACAATCAGGATCACACCATGTTCCTTGAGTTATAAATCACCAAGACTGGAGGCACCTGGGTGGCTCAGTTGGTTGAGCTTCTGATTTCAGCTCAGGTCATGATCTCACGGTTTGTGAGTTTGAGCCCCACATTGGGCTTGCTGCTGTTAGTGCAGAGCCTGCTTACGATCCTCTACCCCTCCCTCTGTTCCCCCCCCCCACTTCCCACCCCCCAACTTGTGCTCTCTCAAAAACAAGTAAACATTTTTTTAAAAAAGGAAATCACCAAGACTGTCTGGCTTAGTTGGTGGAGCACGCAACTCTTGATCTTGGGGTTGTGAGTACAAGCCCCACGTTGAGTGTAGAGACTGCTTAAAAATAAAATCTTTAAAAAAGAAAAAAGAAGGGCACCTGAGTGGCTCACTCAGTTAAGCGTCTGACTCAATTTCGGCTCAGGTTGTGATCTCACAATTTGTCAGTTCAAGTCCCGCATGGGGCTCTGAACTGACAGTGTGGAGCCTGCTTGGGATCCTCTCTCTCTCTCTCTCTCTCTCTCTCTCTCTCTCTCTGTCTCTTCCCCTCTCCTCTCTCTCTCTCTCTCTCAAAATAAATAAAATAAGCATTAAAAAAATTTTTTTAAAAGAAAAATAATCACCAAGACTGATTTAAGTAAGAGCCATGAAAAGATAGTCCCTCATCTTATACAACCGTAACATTCATAGTTTAAAGCACATCAATATTATTCACAATCTCTTGATAAATTACTCGTCTATTAATTACTAGTATTCAAGCTAGTAATTCCATTTGGCGGGTTCTGACAAAGTTCCTTAACATTAATTTCTTGAAAATTTTCTTGAAGCTGGCAAACAGCCATCATTTTAAATCAGAAAAGATTACTAACCGTTATTACTTACATATGACCAACAATATATAAAAGGATTTTTAGAGGTTCAGTCTTTAGGAATGATGCTCAAGGACTGTGGGGGAGGGTTGGAGAGAAGTGTGATCTAGGAGGAATACAAAAGGGGTTGTAACAATATCTACAACACTTAAAAGTTTTTTTTATTAAGCAATCTCTATGCCCAATGTAGGGCTTGAACTCACGACCTCAAGACCAAGAGTCACACACTCTACTAACTGAGCCACCAGGTGCCCCTATGACACTTTATTTTAAAAATAAAACATCTGGTTAATGTTGGAAGATGCTGGTTATTAAGAACCCAACTCGAAGTTGGTGAGTCCCAGATATTATTTTTAGCTATTCAAATGTCACGGTGCTTGTTAACTTTATGTGTCAACTTGACTGGGCTGAGGGATGCCCCAATAAGTGGTAAGTCATTTTTTTCTGTGTGTATCTGTGAGGCTGTTTCTGGAAGAGACTAGTGGTTGACTGGTAGACTGAGTAAGATTGCCCTCGCCAATGTGGTTGGGCATCATCCAATCCACTGAGGATCTGAATAGAACAAAAAGATGGAGGAAGGGTGATTTTTTTCTCTACTTTCTCTATCTTCTCTCCTTGGACCTCAGTGTTCCTGGCTCTCCAGCCTTTGTACTTGCACTAGGGCTTACACCGTTGGCTCTCTTGGTTCTCAGACCTTAAGACTCAGAGTAATCATACCACTTTCCTGATTCTCCAGCCTGCAGACAATAGATTGTGAGTCTTCCTGGCCTCCATAATTGCATAAGCCAATTTCTTTTCCTATAAGTCTTGTATATAGGATATGTATACATACACATATACATATCCCATAGTAGGATATTATTCTGTTTTGTTTTGTTTCTCTGGAGAACCCTAATATAGTCATGTAAGGTCACTTAGTGGGAAGGTCTTGTCCTAGCAGCCAGAGCTAGGATTGAGTCCATGGGGTTTGGAGACTATGGGGTCAGTTTGTTTAAATGCTGAATTTTTATCTATTCTCAATCCAAAAAAATAGCAGCAACATTATAAGTAATATAAAGTATAATTTCAGGATTTTAGCATTTCCAAATACAGAAATGAGTAAGCCACCTGTATAAGTATAATAAGAAGACACATTATTATCCTAAAAAGCAATAATAATCCTGTGGTTCAGGATATATGAATTCTTTATATAGCACATTTAGAAAAAAAATGTGGTCACAGTTTAAGTTGCCAGATATATCACATTGTAATTTAATATTTTTCACTCTTTGATTTCCATATTTAGCTTAATACATTTCCTCAGGGTTTTATGACAAATTATGCCATTATATATTTTCCAATTTATTCATTAATTATGATTCAATCATGAACTTCTCCAGGCCTATTCAAATGCTGGTACATATTTGAAAAAAATATATTTCATTTAAAATGTACTAAATATAGGTGTTCTACTTATATGTCAAATTACACCTGCTCAAAATTTTAAATTATTATCTATGTATATAGATTGTTGCTTGTTGTACATTCTGGGCAGTACATTCTGACACAGAGCTGGGGGCAATGAGCCGTTCATTAAAGGCAAATCTTGGTGGGTCAGCATTGTATTGACAGTAGTTTATCCCCTGTGCTGCTCAGATCCACTACTTTTTCTTTTAAGCAACTTTTTTTCTAATTGAAATGTAGTTGACACACAACATTACATTCGTTTCAGGTGTACAGACCCACTTCTTCACATATGTTTTGGAACACCTTCTCCCAGATCCCAGTGGTCCTGTTTTCCAAGGGAAATTTGGAAGTAGAAGGTGAGTGGAAGGAATCACAGATACCACCACAGCAGCTGACGTCAGGGCTGTAGCTGAGCCTCACTGTCTCCCTTCCTCACTACCCACTTAAGATTCTCCTCACCCTCAGAGAGCACCTGTGGTGGTCTCAGTAGTTTGCACCATGGCTTGGCCCAGGTCCTTATCCAAGGGGTCTGATTCCCAGGGTACCATGCCCTTCTTTGTCCACGTGCCTTCAAACTTAGTCAAGACAGCACGAGGAGGCACCCATGTGGATCTCCTGGGCACCAAGCATCTTCTCCCTGCCTCCACTACTTAATAGCAGTTCTGCCTCTTCCTGATTGGTAGGGTCAATGACTTCTGACAGAATGATGAGTCTTCTTTTTGTCTGCCAAGTTGCAGCTTGATGGTGGCAGGAGCTAGAGCAGCCTTGGTAAGTAAATTCATCTTTTGGTGGCCGTGTACAGCCTCCATTCACTGTCACCTGGGTATTCTGTTCATGCACCCATTGTGCAAGCACTGAGGTGCTGATGACGGAGGCTGGCTAACATCAAGTGGCCAAGCCATTTTGTTTTCTTGGTTGTTTAGAGTCTCTTCCATGGTGGATGCTCTTTGGGGGACATTAACATGTGACACAGGGACCCTAATACTTGTATTCACAAATGCTTATGTACATGTTCCCCAGATCTACTTGGCTCTAATCTTCTAATATTTCTTTTTTCAGGCCCCTATCTATCAGGCTGAGCCATTGACCACTGACATGGGTTTTTAGACATTCTGACCCTGGGCCACTTATCTTTCCACACAAAGTGGAGGATCCAGTACCAGTGTGCTCATTGGAGGAATTTCATTCACCAGGGACTTTTATTTTTAAATTTTTATTTTATAGTTCTTTTAATATTTATTTTTGAGAGAGAGAGGGAATGCTCGAGTAGGGGAGGGGCTTAGAGAGAGCGAGACAGAGGATCCGAAGCTGGCTCTGTGCTAACAGCAGAGAGTCTGATGTGAGGGTCAAACTCAGAAACAGTGAGATCATGACCTGAGCCGAAGTGGAATGCTTCATCGATGGACACTTGGGCTGCTTCCATATCTTAGCTATCGTAAATAATGCTGCTATAAACATGGGGATGCATGTATCCCTTTAAACTGGTGTTTTTGTATTCTTTCTTTTCTTTTTTCTTTTTTTAAGTGGGCTCCACGCCCAACATGGTGCTTGAACTCACAACCCTGAGATCAAGAGTTATATGCTCTACCAACTGAACCAGTGTTTTTGTACTCTTTAGGTAAATATCCCAGGAGTGTGATTGCTGGATCATAGGATAATTCTATTTTTAACTTTTTTAGTAACCTACATACTGTCTTCCACAGTGGCTGCACCAGTTTGCATTCCCACCAACAGTGCAAGAGGGTTCCTCTTTTTCCACATCCTCACCAACATCTGTTGTTTCCTGTGTTTTCTATTTTAGCCATTCCAACAGGTGTGAGGTAATATCTCACTGTAATTTTGATGTGCATTTACCTGGTGATAGGTAATGATGAGCATCTTTTCATGTGTCTATTGGCCATCTGTATGTCTTTGGAGAAATGTTTATTCATGTCTTCTTCCCATTGTTTAATTGGATTATTTGTTTTTTAGGTGTTGAATTGTACCAGTTTTTTATGTATTTTGGATATTAACCCTTTATCGAATATGTCATTTGCAAATATCTTCTCCCATTCCATAGGTTGCCTTTTAGTTTTGTGGATGGTTTTTCCTGCTGTGCAGAAGCTTTTTATTCTGATGTAGTCCCAAAAGTTTATTTTTGCTTTTGTTCCCCTTGCTTTTGGGGGACCTATTTGGAAAAAAAGTTGCTACAGCTGATGTCAGAGAAATTACTGCCTGTGCTCTCTTCTAGAATTTTTATGGATTCAGGTCTCACATTTAGGCCTTTAATCCATTTTGAATTTATTTTTGTGTTTGGTGTAAGGAAGTAGTCCAGTTTCATTCTTTTGCCTGTTGCTGTCCAGTTTTCCCAACACCATTTGTTGAAGAAACTGTCTTTTGCCCATTAGATATTCTCCCCAGCTTTGTTGAAGATTACTTGACCATATAATTGTGGGTTCATTTCTGGATTTTCTATTCTGTTCTATTGACCTATGTGTGTCTATTCTTGTGCCAGTACCCTACTGTTTTGATTACTATAGTTTTATAATACAAACTCAGGAATTGTGATACCTCCAGTTTTGTTTTTTTCTCAAGATTGCTTTGTCTATTTAGTTCTTTTGTGGTTCCATACAAATTATAGAATTGTTTATTCTAGTTTGTGAAAAATGCTGTCAGTATTTTTATTGCATTAAATGTGTAGGTTGTTTTGGGTAGGATAGACATTTTAACAGTATTTGTTCTTCCAATCTATGAGCATGGAATGTCTTTTCATTTCTTTGTGTCATCCTCAATTTCTTCCATCAGTGTTTTATAGTTTCCAGAGTGCAGGTCTTTCACCTGTTTGGTTAGGTTTATTCCTAGGTGTCTTACTATTTTTGGCATTCACCAGTGTTTTCTAAGGCCACACCCATGTGGGGCTGCAGTGAACTTCTATTTTCAGCTTGTACCCACTTATTGAGTGGACCCAGCCATGACTCAAATTTGAACTTTCCTCCTCCATCAGGTGATCTTGAGTAATTCTCCATATAGCCACAGTGTAAGGTGAAGGAGATGTGCTAATGCAAACTACTTGGGCCCTCTGGTTCTATGTATGTTAGATTCCAGGTGTACAACTTTCATCTCATTATGAATCATTGCTAGGCTACCTAACCTTGTGACTTGGTGGAATAGATCTGACAGAACTCAGCTCATCATGGGTAGTTGCAACCAGATGGTCACTTGATGTCCCATGGGCAAGTACTCCCCTTGTATCAGGGATTAATCGTGCCAGAAATTGTTTTTCAAAAGGAGTAAAATTCTCTGCTGCAAAAGTCGTGGCCTTTCTCTGAAACCCCAGAAGCTTACATTGTGATTATCCTACTGCAGCTTGCCAAAAATTCCACATGGCATCTTTTACCACCATTGATACCTCTAACATCATAGTTCTTCTGGTTCAGTGGCCCAAAGGGTGGGACTGTTCGCACCATAATCTAGTCCTGCTCTAGAACTCTTTCTCCTCTGGGCGCTACTTAAAGCTAGCAGCCTTTATCGCTTCATCCCAGGAGTAGAATATGTTGCTTTCAGAATCTGAAGAAGCATGTATCTGATGTTACGCTTCCTTTTTCATTGGAGGTAGTGTGAGATGCAATAATTAGTCCTTTAGTTTGGATGAGATATCCTGACGTGCCACTGACCATTAGACCCCTAAAAATTATATTGATGTGTCAGGCTCCTGAATCTTTTTTTTTTTTTTTAAATTTTTTTTTTAACGTTTATTTATTTTTGAGACAGAGAGAGACAGGGCATGAACAGGGGAGGGGCAGAGAGAGAGAGAGAGACACAGAATCTGAAACAGGCTCCAGGCTCTGAGCTGTCAGCACAGAGCCCGACGCGGGGCTTGAACTCACAGACCGCGAGATCATGACCTGAGCCGAAGTCGGATGCTTATCCGACCGAGCCACCCAGGCGCCCCAGGCTCCTGAATCTTAGTAGAGTTTATCTTCTACCATCTGGTGCATATATGTCCTATCAAAATCTCCAATGTGCTAACCCATTTGCTCATGCAGTTTGATTAGAATGATGTCACTGATACGGCAGGTAAATGTGAGGTTCTGCAGGATGTCCATTCAAGCTTCATGGAACTACATTATGTCAGAAGCATATAATATACTGTATAATAACATAGCCTGAGGGTAAAATTATAAACATATATGTCCTGTCCATGTAAATGCAGTCTTTCTAATCCACATTTTGGATAAGGATGGAAAAGGAATTTCACCAAATTAATGGATATATATGATGTGCCGTGGCCATATTAATCTGCTATAGCAAAGATATTATGTTTGGTACAGCAGCAGCAATTGGGGCTTCCACTTAGTTGAGTTTCAAAGGTCTAATGTGATTTTGGGGGGAACTATCTAGCTTTTATATGAGCAAGACTTGCAGATTAAATCAAGATATAGTGGGGGGGGGTCACCATCCGTGCATCTTTTTGAATTTTAGGAGTGGTATTACCATTGTTCCCAGAAATATACTGCTTTTGGTTTATTATCTTAACTGGAGTCAGTGGGGAAAGAGGAGCAGTTTCAGAGGTCTTCACTTGGCCTTTACCATTATGAAATCTTTTCTCCCAAGGGCCAAAATTCCAACTACCAAGTATGACTATTCCAGTTACACATTCAGGGAATGGTAAAATAACCACCAGGTGGCTTTCTTGATACAGTGGATTTATTGCGAGCTAGACCCTAACCAGGATTCCACTTATTACTTGAATTCCATATGCTCTGATTCTAAGAAAGGAGCCAAGATGATTTTTCAGGGCTCTGGATATCAATGTAAAGTCAGACATGAGTCTAACAACATTAGAAATATTTAGGTATTACCTTTTCCAAGGTGTACAGTGACCCAAGTGGCCATAGATCCATTTGAGGAAGGACTGGGAAAATCATTTCCCCATTACTGGCCATGGTTCCTTTCTCTTGGGCATCCACCTTCTTCAGTCAATGGATTTGGGGTCTGAAAACTGGCACAGGCCCAGGAATTGGGCAAAAGATTGAGATGAGTATATTTATCTTGGTAAGCAGTGAGAAATGTACAGAATTGTTAAATCATATTGTACAACTGAAGCTAATATAATACTGTATGTTAATCATAATTGGATTAAAAAATTGTGATGTTTTATCGATACAACTGCCTTCGGCTTTCCTTTTATCTATCATAATTTTTTGACTGTACAAATCATATAGTGCCCTTGTTGCCTGCCCATCAGTTTTACACCTAGACACTTCATGTCTCATTAACGGTTTCCATAATTCTGAGGGACAGGCCCCATTGGCTGCTATACGCTTTTTTTTTTTTTAAGAAATTAGGTCTTTTTTTTTTTTTTTTTTTTTGGTTTATTTATTTTGACATAGACAGAGAGAGAGACAGAGAGACAGAGAGAGCACAAGCAGAGGAAGGGCAGAGAGAAGGGGAGTCAGAATCTCAAGCAGGGTCCACACCATCAGTGCACAGCCCAATGTGGGGCTTGAACTCACAAACCACCAGACCATGACCTGAGTTGAGATCAAGAGTCGGACGCTTAACCGACTGTGCCACCCAGGCACCCCCACACACTCTTCAATTATCACAAATATTCTTGTCAATCCTATTGATTCAAAGATCATCTAGATGAAGAACTTACAGTTGTTTATTACACTGTTTCAACATTTTGTAGATTTAAAGATTTTCTCCCTCTCTGTACCCCTCCCCCACTCGTACTCTCTATCTCTCAAAAAATAAAATAAACATTAAAAAAAATTTAAAGAGTTTCTAAAATAAAAGGTAGGGTAGAAACCAGTGATAAAAATTATTAACAATATATTCTCTTAATTCTTTTTAGCACTCATTGCTGATGAGTTTGTGTGACCTGTCATGTCAACCTAACACTTTTGGAGAGCAATGTGAATTCCAATATGTATAAAGAGTGAACATTTTGTTTATCTTATATAAATTGTTTAATTCCATTGCTGAAAATTCATCCTGAAAGAATCATCTAAAATATGAAAAAAAATTCTCATGAATGTATGTATTATTCATAATAGTATTATTCATAATAGGAGGAAAGTGGAAATAACCTGAAATATAACTGTGGGGAATTGGGCAAGAGAATTGTAATATACCTACTCAGTGGAATATTCTGAAGCCACTAATGTTACCAGTGTTGTGATGCACTAGGGATGACACAGTATTACTTATGCAGTATATCTGCCAGAAATGCACAAACCCAAAAATGTTGTATCCACATAACAATAACCTTATCAGCACTGAGTGTCAAACTGTGGTAAGAAAACAATCCAATAAACCAAGTTAAGGGATATTGTTCAAAACTACTGTCCTTTATTCCTCAGAGTATCAATATCTCAAAAGGCAAAGAAAAACTGAGACATTGTTCCAAATTAAAGAAAACTGAAAGGACATCACAACTCACCTGATGCATGATCCTGGACTGGGAAAAAAAACAAAAACAAAAACAAAACCCAGTTCTATGAAAGTAATTATTGGAACAACTGGCAAAATTCAATATTGATTATATGTTTTAGATAAAAGTATTGAATCAATATTATATATCTTGATTACATTAATTATATGGCTCTGTAAGAACATGTCTTTATACTTAGGAGGGGTATGCTGAACTATTTAGAGGTCATTATGTCTGCAACTTGCTCTTGAATGGCTCAGGAATAATGAAAGATTGAGAAACAGAGCAACATATTAATTACTGGTGAAGTTAGAAAGATGTGTGGGAGTTTACTGTTGCAACGATTCTGTAAATTTGATAATTTTTCAAAATAAAATGTTTAAAAATGTTCTCCAGTCTGTAACCAATGTTCAATTTGCAATGTTTGCAATAAAATATCATGTGAAAAAATGCCCAGTTCAAAATTGTATGTGCCCTGTAATTGTCAAAGCATAAAATGTTGGCATGTTGGATATACTGGAGTAGTAGAAGAGATTTTCTTAAATTTTTTTTCTTTTATATTGTTTGTTATATTGTACTTAAAATGAAACCACTATGTAAGATTAAATGCATTTCAAAAATCACCAAGGGGAAAAACAATAATAAATAAGAAAAACAAAATAATTTTTAAAAAGTTCCACTTCTGCTCCAGGGTTCCTTAACTATTTTGAAAAACAGAAGTTTAGTTTTTAGATTCAAAGTAATTTAAGCTGTTGTTCCAATCCCAAAGTGAATTTAAAGTCCAGTTCTAAATTAAAAAACAAACAAATAATAATAAAACAAATTCAGCTTTGGTGTGGGTGTGATTTTTTTTTTTTTTTTAAATGAGCTAAGCACCAGCCTTTTAAATAATGTTATCTTCTATCAGGTATCTGATTTAATCTCCCAAAACAGCAGCATAATTCCAAGTTTCTTTGTCAACACTTTAAATACCTTTAGCCCCTAGGCAGGTTCAGAAAATAGCATGAATTTTCTATATTAAACATTCTCTTTTGAGCTTAAAAAACAAAACAAAGAGATTTATTGTGGTATAGTTGACTTAGAATGTAACATTGCTTCTTAAGATAAAAAAATAAACAAAAGTAATAAGCTAAAATATTTTAAAACTTTCACTCAAATATTTTCAGTCAAGTACTGTTGATTGCTCTGCCTTTCAAGTATTACATTTAGCCATTTCTTTTTGTAATTAACAAAACACAATAATTTCCCCTTGACTTTTTATTTATTTACATTTTTTATTTATTTTTGAGAGAGACAAAGCACAAGTGGGGGAGGGGCAGAGAGAGAGAGAGAGAGAGAGAGAGAGAGAGAGAGACAGACAGAATCCAAAGCAGGCTCCAGGCTCTGAGCTGCTAGCACAGAGCCCAGTGCGGGGCTTAAACTCACAAACTGTGAGATCATAACCTGAGCCAACGTCGGATGCTCAACCGACTAAGCCACCCAGGTGAACCCCGCCCACCTTGGCTTTTTAATTTTAATAATGGCTATTGACATTTTCCTATATATTTCCAAAAATCTCTTTCAGAATGTAAAAATTAAGCTCTGTTAGGATATTAAGACGGTGTTTACCCATCTTGCCATCTTACTTTATTATAAAATGAAATAGTTACCACATTTAACTTTCATCTGAATAAATTCTCTCTAGTTATCAGGGGTGGGTAGGAGGAAGCATATAAGCATATAAAGATATAAGAAAGAATTTTTAAACAAAGTCAGATTATTTTTTAAGGTGCCATTTCCATAAATTGTCTGGCAATTAAATTAACAGTTTATTTCATAAGTCTGCTCAGAAATGGTATTTTGTCATTTCCCAGAAGTCAGTTTTTACAAGGTAAATATATCCAGTCTGCTAACATGCATATCTGGATTAAATCCTTCCCCCCTTCTTAAAACCTGATAATCTCAGGTACTGATATGATAAAGTACAGACTCTTGTTTCCTAATTTTCCATTTAAGAGCTCTGAATGCTGTTGGTTAATTTGTACTAAATGCATCCATAGAGCTGGTAAAAGTTCTTCCCAAATAGCATGTCCTTAATAGTAATTTCTCATTTTTTTCCAGAGACTAATGGCTCCCTGAGTATTATTAGCATTATATTATAATTTATATTAATAAAACAATAATCATGGTTTTCCATTAGCTACTTGAAACACACAGGATCATATCAGAATTTTTAGTACATCTCATGTTTTTAAGCAACATCCTAACTGAGGACTGGTATCTCTCAAACTTTGAAATTGAAGAGTTTAGATGTAGGTAAATCAAAAATTCCTAATTCGTAGCTGTCTAAAGATGCAGTTGGAATAGAGAGGCACATGGCAAGTCCTGAAGAAGGGTAATTAGCCATCCATACAATTCCTACAGATTGACATTTCCTCAGAGAATCATTACAGTCCAAAGACACAGAGAAAATCCAGCCCACAGGGGTAGTTTTCCATTTGCTAAGCTCAGAGAGCATAAGTATAAAAAACTAAAAAACTTAGTACTATTTAAAAAAAAAAAAAGGACTGTGGGATGCCTGGCTGGCCCCGTTGGTACAGCAAGTGATTCTTGATCTTGGGGTCATGAGTTCAAGTCTCATGTTGGATTTAGAGCTTACTTTAAAAATATCTTTTAAAAACTGGACTCTGAGCTGGAGCACCTGGGTGGCTCAGTCAGTTAAGATTCCAACTCTTATTTCAGCTCAGGTCACGATCTCACAGTTCATGAGTTTGGTTCGGAAGTTCAAGCCCTGAGTTGGGCTCTGTGCTGACAACATGGAGCCTACTTGGGATTCTCTCTCTCTCTCTCTCTCTCTCTTTCTCTTCCCCCTTCCCCGACTCTCTCTCTCTCTCAAAAATAAACATTTTTTTTAAATGGACTCTGAGTGATATAGCTATTATGGATCATGTTTCCATATCAGTCCTGCATACATACAAATCAATATGGGAACATATGTTTCGTATGACTGTGAACCTGGAATCAAAGCAAGGTGAATTTGTTGTATGGTTGGTGTCCTCAAGAAACCATTTCCAATGAGGAACAATGGACCAGAGATCCATGTTTTTGCACCAGAGCACCAGTCCACAGAACAATGCTAGGGACAGATCACCAAATATAGTCATTTTAGATTTCTCTTTTACAGATGGCAAGCAGGCCATCTGCCACCCATTAATACATTTCTGTCTTTAGACAAATTCAGTGCAGGCATTTATTCACAATGAAAATTCAGTCATGCCTCCCTGGGAGTTTCACTTAAATCTCTGAATTTTGAGTGTTTATAATCCTGTAGGTTATTTCTAAATACTATGGATCTTATCCCATATGTTTAATTTTTTTCCCAGTTTGTTTTAAAAGGTAAAGTAAGTTCATTTGGGAACTACCTTATTTTTGTCCAACATACTGCTTACATGAATTTTTCATATACTCTTTGCAGATTTCTTTCTCATTGTTTCAGAAAATGATTTTACTTACTAGGTGGTCCAATCACAATCTAGTCAATATTACACAGTGTTAAGAGTCCTGGAGACCAAACTGTGTTCTTGGAAAAGTTACTTAACCTTAGTTTATCTATCTCAGAACATTGTTTTGAAGATAATATGAGGTTATTATCATGGCAAGTAAACTGCATAATGTGGTGCTTGGCATATCATAATTTTCTATTACATTATTAGTTTTCAGGCCAGAATTTTATGTAGTTTTAAAAATTAGATTTGAATTTTCCCAAATATTTGTTAGCAATCTACCTACAAATCACAAGAAGCTACTCTTTTACCAGTGGAGACAACCTGCAATTAATTAAATAACGTTTAATATGATACTGGGTTTAGAGCTAGGGTAATGACGTAGTCTGAAGAAAAAGAAAGAAAGGTAAGGAGATAAAGAGTAATGAGTATGCTAACTTAGGGTGGTCAAGGAAGTGTTTTGTCAGGAAATGGCTTTAAAACATAGACCTGAGTGAAATGAGGGAAGGAACTAGGTGATGGGCTCAATTCATTAGATGAATGAGTGCTTGTTGTGATGCTTGTTAGCTGCATCCTTTTGGCTCTTAGTCACGCTTCTTTATACGGGTACTGAACTATTTATATTTCTATGACTTAGCAGGCCACGCAGATTTTACAGTCCAGGAAGGAAGTGCCTGGGCTTCCCATGTGCTTTAAATATCTGCCAGTGATTACACATTTCCCATGACTGACTTAGTACTTCTTGAGTGGTTTGTCAGTTCTGTAAACGAATTTAGTATCAGAAGTCCTTTGAAGAGGAGCAAGCATTTGGAAGAACCTACCAGAGGAGAGCAGCTATGGTATGGAGGAAAGAATCTTGAGTCAAGAGAATTAGGTTTGAATGCCGGCTCACCACTGACTGTGTGGACTTGTATATGTCCCCTAACTTTACTGCATTTGTTTCTTTATCTCTAAAATGGGGTTGATAACGTTTAATTCACCTAATTGTTGTAAAGGTCAAATGAAATAATTGATATGAAAAATACTTGGTATGCAATAGGAAATCAGTAAATGTTACTTGACTTTGAAAACTCGGAGTATCCTTAAAGATAATGGGCTGTGGTTGTTTTTCTGCATAAAATAATTCTTAAGCATATTACACTAAACTAAAAAGTAGAAATAAGAAATTTATGTAACTATAAAATTGTAGTTAACATTGAATTCTTACCATGTTCTAAGAACTATTCTAAGCATGTTACATGGGTTAATTTGATTATTTCTCACACTGATCAAACAGATAAGTACTATTATTCTGCACATTTAACTCATGACAAAAATAAGGCACAAAGATGGGGATCCTGGCTAATTCAGTTGGTAGAGCATGCAACTCTCAATCTCAGGTCATGAGTTCAAGCCCCACATTGGGCGTGGAGCCCACTTAAAAAATGAGGCACAAAGAGACTAAATAATCTGCATACTGTCATACAGTAAGTGGTGGAATTGGGACAATAAACTAATAAATGCGATAATTAAAAGATTACTTATCCTGTCCCAAGCCATCACCTAGGTCTTTCCTTTTTAAAAAAAAATAAACTTTTTTTTATTTTTTAAAGTTTATTTATCTTGAGAGACAGAGAGAGGGAGGGAGAGAGACAGGGGGCGTGCAGAGGGAGAGAGAGAATCCCCATGCTAATGATGCAGAGCCTAAACCCAGGAACTGGGAGATCATGCCCTGAGCCCAAATACAGGAATTGCGAGATCGTGACCTGAGTTGAAATCAAGAGTCAGACGATTAACCAACTGAACCACCCAGGCATCCCACCTAGGTCTTTCCTAAAGGAACTTACCTGTAGAAAGTGACAGTAACAAAAAAAATAGAACTTAAGGCACGATCAAGTTTAAAGAGGGTGAATAAGGTTAAAAAAAAAAAAAACAAAAAACTTCACTGTTAATGTTAATTAAAGGTTGCTTTAGATTATATCTAAAGCTAATAAATAGCCAACCCTGTAATATTAAGGATCATTTATTATGCAATTTCATATCTTCTTTCATCTTCTGAAGATCTACTCATTTTAAGAAAAACGGTTGCTTAATATTGATCAGAGACTAAGAAAGAGTAAAAGGCACCTAATAAGAACAGATTATCTAAAATTCCAAGGCTTTTAGAAAAAAATCCTAGAGAGTGCAGCAATAATATTTTTGAGGGATTGATTCTAACAGATGTGATCGGTTTGAACCATAGTTGAACAATGCCCAGCAAAACAATGACTCTGGTTATCTAGAAACGGAAAATTACAATGACAAAGAGGTAGATAAAAGATAAAAACAACCTACGTGTTCTATCAAATTATTTAAAATCTTTTACCATGAGTTAAATCTATAAAGGCTAGTAGTAATATGCCAGCTTGAGAAATATATTATGTAGGGAAAAGATCATGACTATACATGCTAAATGATAACCAATCATCCCAGGCTTACAAATAATAATTACCATGATACTATACTGAACCATTAGTTATATATTAACTAACTAAATGAAGTAGAATATATTTCAATACCATATCCCATTTCATATATCTTTTTATTGCCCTTTTCCTTAAGAATAAGCATGAATATGGCAGTAAGATGACAAATGGAATTTTCTGTAGTTTAACAGAAAAATAAAGTATAACATTTCTTCTCTGCATATTTCAAGCTGGAAAAAACAAAACCACATAAACACATGGATAAAAACTTAGCCACCAAATCAGAATCTAATGGAGATGTATTAGGTGGAGACCCATCAATGTGCCATAAAAACACATGCAACAAAGTGTATACAAAAAGGAGAGAAATTAAGCTACAAAGAATAGAAGCATATACAAGTATTATAGAAGTATTAGGTTGACTGACAAAAGTGGGTAGTTTTTTAATCAAGAGAAAAGTTAATAAAACAGAAGCTATCATTAAAAAAAGTTTTAAGAACATCACTGGATTTCAGTCCCATATGGGGACTGAAATTTCCTTAATTCTTTGCTGTTTTCTAGCAGCACTGTGAAAATACATCTATGTTATCTTCTCAAAGAAGATAACCAGACACTACAAGAAGATACACTGAGATCAACTGTAATTACTTTGGATAGTTTAACAGTAGATCATCTTTGTAAGTAGAAATTCATTTACCCTGTTTTTGTTTTGTTTTGTTTGTTTTAGAATTCCATCTACTTTTAAGCCTACTACAACTAAGCTGACTGGAAAAAAGCTTTCATTAATCACCTCTGACATCCAGGGAAACCAAAACATATGAACAGGCAATGGTTTTGAGTTCTTATACAGTCTCAATTATGTGTTAGTCAACTCAAGCAACCATTATGTACTCAATAATAGGTATGACACAGGTCTGGACATCAGCAACACAATAAGCGGGCAGGCACAGGCAGCCTACTTATACTGATATTTTAGTATTAACATTCTTAAGAAGTATGGAATATAGTAATGATATGTCTTCCTAACTAGAACTTTATAGTAGTGCTCTACTAGATTTATCTCTATTTTATTAACATCAAGACTGCAGAATAACACTGTCTTAAGAAATAGCGTAGTGTCACAGAGGGAAAGGAAATGTAGGATGCCAATGTGGGGATAAATTTCTAATTGCCAATGATTGTTGTGAATATAGTGATATTTTCCTGAACATTAAAGCTTCTGTTGTAGGTAGCTACAGTAATAAAGAAAAAAGTTGTCTTGAAACTTTAAAATGTCATTGTTGTACACGATAATACGACAAAGTAAACAAAAGAAAAATTTTAAATATTGTTTTAAAAAACATTAGGGGAGAGGCACGAGGTTGCTTATTAAGTGCTTACAGAGTCGGATGCATTTTCAAAGCTGGTTACAATCATTACCACAGCACACCCTTGTGAGGTAAGTGTATTATCATCTGTGGTTCATAAATGAAAATGCCAGGCACTGAATCACTTGCCTAAGGAGAATGAGTCAACGTCGAGTCATAGTTGACCGACCTAACTTCTGACGGTCAGTCCAGGGCTTAGTCAGCGGGGCCCGGAGTGGCTTCCCTGGCTGGCACCTGGACTTAGGCTATTTCCGTTCACGTTAAAGCAGAATAGTGGAACTGAGAAGACAGAACTTTCAAATAATTTTTACTTCTACTCAAGATTTAGCCCTGTGCTCTTAATCTCAGGATTTAGGACAGGAAAAACTGTCGGGTGCACTCCCCCTCCCCCAACCTGTGGCAACTGGGAACTGTGGACGGTTCTGCCACCCCCTTTCGCAGTGATGGCAATGAGTGACCACCAGCGTTAGCAGAGCCGGGGGACGGGGGAGGGTGGATTGCTTTAAACTACGCCTCTCCATCGCCGCCTCTTTCGGAAAGCAAGAGAAAATGGTGGGAAGTCAAACAAAACTTAAATAAACAGACAACTTGTCCTAGGACCTCAACTAAGCAGATGAAACCTCATTGTGCGCGCTGAGCCTGCAGTTCCCAACTTTCCGGGGAAAATGGGAGGACAGGGCAACAAAGGGCACGGCAGCAATGTCTGGCAGTAAACGCTACAGCACCTATCCAGGCGGAAGAGCACAGGACTAAAAACCACGCACCGACTCGCTAGGGTCCACAGCCGAGAACCGCGCACCCAGCTCACCAACCACGTGACAAGTCCTTTTTTTTTTTTTTTTTTTTTAAACTTCTTTTCCCTTAAAAAAAAGAGAGGGAGAGTGAGTGAGCGAGAGAGACTCCACTTCCCAGAAGCCTCTTGTTACCCACGCAGCCGCAGTCTTGCGCAGGCGCCGCCAGGGCCAAACGGACACGTCGGTCACGTGAACAGTAGCCGGCCAATCCGGTTTGAATCTCATTTTTTTCTTCTCACCCCCCCTTCAGGAGCGGTTGTGCGATCAGATCGATCTAAGATGGCGACTGTGGAACCGGTGAGTATTGCCTTTGGCCCCCACCCCCACCGGTCCCCGCGCTCCGTCTCCCTTCGGACTAGGGGACCCCGCGGGACGGCGTTCCCGGCGCGCACGCTGCCTCTTGCTGCCCCCTCCCCCTCTTCTTGGGTCTGACCTCTCCGCGGGCAACTGGGGGCGCCCCGGCGGCTGGCCGCGGCGGCGTGTAGCGCACACGTTCTGGTGGGGGCCCAAGAGCTGGGGGAGAGACGTGGGGGAGGGGCGGCACGGCGCCTCCTGTGAAGCCGCGGGGTGGTCTACAAGGGTGGAGGGTGATCGGGGCCCTGGGCTAGGTGTGTGGGGCTTGTGTCTTCGGGTTAGAAGGGTGCAGGACTGGCTCCGAGCGGGCGCCGGGATCCGCAGGGAGGGTGGGCGGCAAGACGGCCTGGAATGAGATGGAGGAGGGAGCCCCGGAGTAGAATTTCCCTCCTTCTTTCCCTCCCGAGCTCCAGCCTGGGGGTTCGGGTGCCAGACGCGCGCGGGTCTTCCTTAGACCGGTGGGCCAGGGAGCCGGTGGGCGCGCGTTGCCGAAGGGTGGGTTGGGCGGGAGTGGTGCAGCCGCACGCGCGGAGAAGCTTCGACCTCGCCGAGGGGAGCCGAGAGGGGCAAGCGCATGTTACTCCAGCGCGCTCAAGAGTTGCCGGGGTTGGCGGCTGGGGAGGCGAGAAAGGTTTGGGGCGGGAAGGAGAACCTCGTGTAGCGCGGTAAAGCTCTCAGAGTAGGATGAAGGGTGGTGGTGGTGAGAAACGGGGATCACATTGTCCTCTCCCCTCCATGCTTGATACTGGGCTGTCATGGAGGAGGGAAGGGGGAGGAGCGAGGCCTACTGATCGCTGCTGCTGGTCTAGTTGCCGGCCGGACCTGCTGCGTTTCACACGCGCCTGTCTTCCATTCATTCATCCTTTTCGCTCTGCGCACGTCTCCAAGAATGCGGATGGGTCTTGATCCGTCTGTCCTTACGAGCCTTTGTCGTCTGAAAGATTTCTAAGGCACAGTTTATTGGAAATAGGAACTTAACTTTAAAAATTGGTTTTCCATACATTTTTTTTTTTTTTTTTTTACCCGTTCTACTTGCTTTCCTTTCAGTTTAGGCACCATCTTAAACTTAGTTGAAGCAAGCCGATCCCAGTACTTCGGTAGTTACCGCCCAAAGGAGAGAGGATATCTTTGTCGTAGTTTGGTTTGCCGGCACTGGCTCATTTACAGGCCTGGGTTGCTGTTTTAGGAATGTCACATCTAAGTGAAATTGTTTTAGAGGCATAATATGGAGTATTTTAACAACTAGAAGACCTGTGACGCTCGAACCAATTCTAGACCTTGGTTGCCAGATATTTGTGTGTATCTTTAATGGTAGTTTGTGATTTTTGATAATGACTTCCCAGTTTGCTTTGACTTTTTACAGACTTTCATAGCTAGGTCAAAAATTAGCCATGGAAAGGCTTATAGAATACAAAAAGACTTATTTTTCATTACATTGATGTAAACTATCCTTAGCTTGTTGCCAGAATTTAAGGCAGTTCTGTTTGGTTACTTTTTTTTTTTTAAATTTTTTTTTTCAACGTTTATTTATTTTTGGGACAGAGAGAGACAGAGCATGAACGGGGGAGGGGCAGAGAGAGAGGGAGACCTAGAATCGGAAACAGGCTCCAGGCTCTGAGCCATCAGCCCAGAGCCTGATGCGGGGCTCGAACTCACAGACAGCGAGATCGTGACCTGGCTGAAGTCGGACGCTTAACCGACTGCGCCACCCAGGCGCCCCTGGTTACTTGTTTTTTATTGGTACCAGTTTTCATTTATGTTTCTGAAAATTAGGTTGGCTGCAAAACTGTCTCTTAATTTTCTGATACAGTTAACTGACTTTGGAACATTCATGTTCCAAATAAAGGTATAGGATGAATATGAAAATACTCCCTTTTAACAAGTTTCCATATTCCCTCTTTACTGGATCTGCTTTCCTACCCACGGTAATAGCATCATTAAAAAACATTACAGCTGATAATAGGAACAAGGCTAACATATCTGAGCTGTTAAATAATGTATTCTATGAAGTTTATCAGTAACATTTCAGTCTTTTGGATTTTGCAGAGCTATGCAGTTTTGTTTCAACAGCACAGAACAGAACTACAGAGTGTTGAAGGACTATTTTGAGTCAGTAAATATTTATAGCCTCTGTTATGTTTAGGAGGTTATACCAAATGTTCTTTAGGATACAGAGTTATACAAAATGTGATTCTATACCTTGTTCAGTGTAAACTCTTAAGAAACTTAATTCCCAATGATGTGGTCAATGATAACAGTATAGTATTCATTCTGGTGCTGACCCAGGGAAATTTAGATACTGCATTTAAATTTGGGGAGTAGGGAACCTAAAAACCTAAAGTGTGTGAAAAGTGAGGAAAGCCAGTAGTAGTTTGAGGATGTTTGTAAAGTAGACCGATATATTCATTTTTAGTGAGAATGGCAAATTTTTAGTACTTTATTTTTTGTTAAAAAAAATTTTTAATGTTTATTTTTGAGAAAGAGACCATGGGGGGGGGAGGGGCAGAGAGAGGGAGACACAGAATCTGAAGTAGGCTCCAGGCTCTGAGCTGTCAGAACAGAGACCAACGCAGAGCTTGAACCCACAAACCGCGAGATCATGACCTGAGTTGAAGTCTGTTGCTTAACCGACTGAGCTACCCAGGCACCCCAAATTTTTAGTACTTCTAATGCACCCTTTTCACAGGTTAGTCTCTTAGAATTCTTTGACAATTTTGAATAGTGGGTGGTTTTTGTTTTTTTTTTTAAAGCAGCCTATTAGTATCGATTACGATTGAGGTATTCCTGCTGAAGCCTCCAGAAACCGTATTTGTTCACTGCTACTTTAACTAGCTTGTGAGTTTCCTTATTGCTTTTCATTTGGGCATAATCATAAGCACTTAAAGAGCTATGGGCTTTTCTTGGTTGTCCCACCTTTCATAGGCATTTGGGGAGTTTTTATCTGTGGAAATTAACACAAAATATCAGTCATTTTCAGTTTGCTATTACTTGATTTTAATCAAGTGTGTGTAAGAGATCTTTTACATTAAGATGTAGCTTACAAATATTAAATTTGTTGAGAAGCTTGATAGGGCAAATTAATGGAAGCATTTTACCTCTTTACAGGTAATATGGCAAAATTTTGAACATTGGGATCAATAGTGCATTCCTGTTATTCTGTTGGCACTTGAATTGTGACTAGGTCAAAATTAGACTCAATATTAGTCATGAACATGGCAAGCAATTTCCCCGGGCCATTTTGCTTCCAGTGGGTCATGTTTCTTTGTAGCTTTATCTTCATTCTGCATTCTTAATTATTGGGCTGTTTTTTGACTTGTAGTTCTTTTTAAGGTAAGAGGTTATTTTGTTTTGTTTTTGTTTTAGTTAAAAGGGTATATAGTTTTACATGGTTTTTACATTTTTTAGATTTTTAAAACTACATTAATTTCATTAGTGGAATTAACTTGAACAGCTAATCCAATGTTTCCATTTTTATCCTTCAGAAACATGTATTGTACTGCGAAGAGTTTATTAAAAGTAAATAAGGCTTACACATGTATCGACAAATATGTTGTATATAATTCAGTGTTTTTGGTTAATCAGAGACTGATTGACAAGCAGACCTTGCAAATTAATATGCTTTTTAAAAATGGTCATTTTTGAGAGTGCTTGATTGTGAGGGAGGGGCCAAGAGAAGAGACAGAAGCAGGTTCCAGGCCCTCAGTGCAGACAGAGCCCCATGTGGGGCTTGGGCTCATGAATTATGACCTGAGCCAAAGTTGGTCACTTAACCAACTGAGCTGCCCAGGTACCCCCCCATACATATTTTTGCCTTAATCAAAAAACCCACTACATGTATCAAAGTTCATTCATGAACCAAATAAATTTGGTTCTGTTTATATTTCAAATTTCACTTTATTTTATACTTTGAATAAATACTGTGCATAATTATTTGACTTAGAGAAATCCAATTTAGAAGGCAGACATAGTCTATACACTGAAGTTGCAGAGAATACAATGTTAAATGAATTAGGTAAGCCTAATCCAATTTGGACAGCAAATTCTAGCAAAATTTAAAAATATGTAGTTTAACTAAGGTAAAGAATGTACAAGAACCTGGATGTAATAAGGACCTTGTGAAGTGGTTATTCTAGCAATGGTAATTTCTACTTTTCGTTCTCTGCTACTACTATTGGAAATTTCCTAGCCCTTCTGGTACCTGTGAGTTTTTCCATCTTTGTAATAGAGGCTTTCTGGAGAAATGGAAATGAGCATGGGTTATAGTCTAATTTTAATATCTGTGTGACCTTGACTGGGATTTCTAAGTCTAGTTGAAAGAATGGGAATACGAAGATATCTTCCAATGATTTTGATTTTCAAATGCAGTATTCAGAAGTTATGAAGTTATGTCAAGTTCATAATGTCAGTTATGAAGAACTGGATAAAGTTAATATTCCATGAATGTGTTGCATGCAAGTGTATCCATGCATAGTGTATATACTCACCTTTTTCTTTCTGTGCTAAGAAATTCACATAGCTCCCTTTTGATTAGCAATCCTTGGCCAATAGCAAGAAATGCAAAGCTTATGATCTACAACCCTCAGATACTCTTCCTACTCCTATCTCTATCGTAAAAATCACTAGTGTTCCTTCAAAAGTTCTGTTTGTCTGGAGAAAAAAGAAAGGATCACTTTTGACTTTCAGGTACGTGGGAATGTGGTTGGAAAATGTTTTTTTTCCCAGTTGGAATGTTTGATACATTATTCCATAGAAACAGTGGGAAGCTGTAGTTTAGTCACATTGTTCAGTAAATTTCTGTGGAATTAGGACAAATGTGGCTAACGTTGAATTTCCAGGGATACAGATTTAGAGTTCTAAGCAACTGACCATAAAAATGACCTATAAACACAATCTATTTGTGTGATTTTTAATGTAGGCAGATTTTTATTTCTTAATAATAGCTAACATACAGCACTAATATATATCAGGCACCACACTATGTGCTTTGCATATATTAATTCATTTAATCCTACAGCAACCCTATGAGGTAGATATTATTCTTAATTCAGATGAGGAAACCAAGGCACAAAGAGATTAGGTAACTTTGTGTGACTAACTTGGTGAAGATCACACAGCTAATAAATGGTGGGGTGGAGTTCAAACTAAAGCAGCCGGATTCCAGAGTATGCATTCTTAACCATGACACTGTCTCTCCGTGTTATGTATTTTCCTTATTTGACCTGGGATAATTAATTTGAGAAACTTACTAGATATTTTGCTGCAGCTGTAAAAGAAGATGTGCGGATATTTTAGGCCCTTTTGTGCAGGTTTGGTAACTGATGACCGAAGTACAGAATCATAAGGAAATAGCACTGTGGTTTCTGAATGCAAGGACTAAACAAGTAGTTATACATAAGGTTATATTTTAGTAACTGGTCCAGAACATTTTGGATAGATTTCTGAAGAAAGCAAATGGACATTTCCCTCCTCCCCCTTTTCATTTGATTTCTGGACCTTGTCAATTTAAATGATTTGCCAGTTAAAATATTTTGCTAGTAAAAACAGTATTAGTAAGTTTTTAAAAATTTGTGAATATGGAATTTACTCTTAATTACTTTTGTACTGTTAATAATTTTGGTGAATGGTCTGGCCAAGAGTTAAGCAGTTGTTTTGAAAAACTTTGAGTGTATGTTGCTAGTCTTAAAAGCTAAATTGTTTGAGGAAGGTAGTAGGAAGACCATAAGATTTCTCTGAAACTCATGGCTTTGCAGTAATTGTTAAAGACTTCATTTTATTAAAAAGTTTTTTAATTTTTTTTTTTTAACGTTTATTTATTTTTGAGACAGAGAGAGACAGAGCATGAACGGGGGAGGGTCAGAGAGAGGGAGACACAGAATCTGAAACCGGCTCCAGGCTCTGAGCTGTCAGCACAGAGCCCAACGCGGGGCTCGAACTCACGGACCGCAAGATCATGACCTGAGCCGAAGTCGGCCGCTTACCGACTGAGCCACCCAGGCGCCCCAAAAAAGTTCTTTTTTTAAATGTTTATTCATTTTTGAATAGGGGAAGGGACAAAGAGAGGGAGACAGAATCCGAAGCAGGCTTCAGGCTCTGAGCTATGAGCGCAGAGCCCGATGTGGGGCTCAAACTCACGGACTGAGAGATCATGACCCAAGCCCAAGTCCGATGCTTAACCTACTGAGCCACCCAGGTGCCCCTATTTTAATTTTTTTTTTTAAAGAGAGCAGGGGCGGGGCGCCTGGGTGGCGCAGTCGGTTAAGCGTCCGACTTCAGCCAGGTCACGATCTCGCGGTCCGTGAGTTCGAGCCCCACGTCGGGCTCTGGGCTGATGGCTCAGAGCCTGGAGCCTGCTTCTGATTCTGTGTCTCCCTCTCTCTCTGCCCCTCCCCCGTTCATGCTCTGTCTCTCTCTGTCCCCCCAAAAATAAATAAACGTTGAAAAAAATTTAAAAAAAAAAAAAAAAAAAAAAGAGAGCAGGGGAGGTATGGGGGGGGAGGGGAGAGAATCTCAAACGGCTCCACACTGAATGTGGATTGGGGACTTTATCTCACAACCTTGAGATCAGGACCTGAGCCAAAATCCAGAGTCGGACAGACGGACACTACATCAATTGAGCCACCCAGGTGCCCCTGCAGTAATTGTTAGAGCTAAAACATATATTTGCATTTTTTAGCTATTTTAAACTGGTTACTGTAAAGTGCTATACAGAAATTAAGTATAATCTTTCTGTGCTCTTATTATAGTGACAGTCAATAAGATTTTTATATTTATGTGAATTAATGTTAGTATTGCTATGAAGAATTTTTGTGAGGTTTTACATGGTCATCTTAGGGCAGCACCTTATGCAGCCACAAAGTCCGATAACTTCCAACTATTAACTAAGGGAAGAAAATTTGATATTTTAATGGAAAGATGAAATGTACATCTTTTTCTTGTAGTTTTTTTCCTAATGCTCTCAATATTTTGGGATAAATAATAGGTGGGAAATTCATATTTCAAGTAATATTTGTTTGTTTTTCTGACAAGGTCACATAGTTCCTAAGTGAGGGAACTTGAACTCAAACCCAGGTCCTGGCCCCAAGCTGTATTATTTTCCTGTTCAAAAAAAGAAACAAATTCAACCAAGACTAGAAAGTCCCAACTCTTTACCTTCAGTAAAACTCCTACCTTAAGCATAAAATAGCTGCATAGATCATCCTTATGCACAAATATAAAATCCTGTTTTTGAAACGATGTACCAGATGATTCATGGGTTATGGCATGGAGTAATGTGGTTTTGTTTTGTTTTTCATTTGAATTGGTACATTGTATTTTTAAATAACATTTAGGATTGTAAAATCTCTTTTGGATGTTGGTTTATAGATAATTGCATTTAGTTTTATTTTTTTATAACTTTTTTCTTGAATTAGTAATACATGCTCATGGTCCAAAATTCAGATGGGTCCCTTTAGCAGTGAAGCCTATGACCTCATTGTCAGAATAATGTTTTTAAATGCCTTAAAGAAAATATGTAGAATTATAAGGGAAACTGAT
Organism: Leopardus geoffroyi; assembly: GCF_018350155.1. NCBI lineage: Eukaryota > Metazoa > Chordata > Mammalia > Carnivora > Felidae > Leopardus > Leopardus geoffroyi. Next base: position 122,733,201 of record NC_059327.1, read on the forward strand.
TATATTGAATTACAGTAAGGATTAAGTGAGTTAAAATGAAACATTAAGGATTATGCCTGGCACAGGCCAAGTCCTGTCTTTTTTATTGCAGAAAACCTATCTTCTACCTATATTCTCCAGCCACCTAGTTTCCCTTCCCAAAGCATTCACACTGTTGGTCGGTTTTTATTTTATTTATTTTTTTAACTTAATTTTTTTTTTTTTTTTTTACATTTTATTTATTTTTGAGAGAGAGAGAGAGAGAGAGAGAGACTGAGCACAAGTGGGGGAGGGGCAGAGAAAGAGAGACACGCACAGACACGGAATCCGAAGCAGGCTCCAGGCTCTGAGCTATCAGCACAGAGCCCGACGTAGGGCTCAAACTCACAAACCATGAGATCAAGACCTGAGCTGAAGTCAGACACTTAACTGACTGAGCCCCCCACAGGCCCCAATCAGTTTTTATTTTTTGAGGATTCTTCTAGATATGGGCTGTCCAAGAGAACTTTCCATGATGGTGGAAATGTTCTCTCTCTGAGCTGTTCAGTATGGTAGCCACTAGCCCCACATGCCTATTGAGCACTTGAAATGTGACTAATTCAACCAAGGAAGTGAATTTTATGTTATGTTATTTTTTAAATGTTTATTGAGAGAGAGAGAGAGAGAGATAGCATGAGCCAGGGGAGGTGCAGAGAGAGGGTGGGGAAGAGCATCCCAAGCAGGCTATGCACTGTCAGCATAGAGCCCGATGTGGGCTAGATTCCATGAACTGTGAGATCATGACCTGAGCCAAAAGCAAGAGTTAGACGCTTGACCTACTGAGCCACCCAGACACCCCTAAACCAAGGAAGTGAATTTTAAACTTCATTCAACTTTAAATGTAATTTTAATTACTTGAAATTTAATTTCATATATAGCTAGTGGCTACCAAATTGGACAGTATAGCTTTAGTGTATTTACACCTGATGTATACATACACGTATGCATATTGTAATTGGCTTAACTTTGTAAGGTTCAACTGGATATGACTAGTTTGGTTAAAGAAATTATTTAATTTTATCCTAGGGAAACTTCTGTCTGTATTTAAACTTTTAAAGGCAATTATTTGCTCTTGTATAGATAATTAAAATTGTCCCGTAGCCTTTTTTTGCTGTTTAAAAAAATGTGTGTGAGTAGACAGTACTTTATGTTCAAAATTCACATTTTGTACAAAAGAGTATATGATGAAGTCTGTTTTCTCTAGTTGATCCCATCCAGGTGAATCACCTCTAGAGGCAGCCAGCATTGTCATTTCCTGACTTTCCATAGAGATTTGTGTGTGTGTGTGTGTGTGTGTGTGTGTGTGTGTGTGTAAGTAAACAGGATGTATATATATATTTTTTAAATAACAGTAGTCAACTATATACGCTATTCTGGCACATTATGTTTTTCACTTAATAACTGGTGTTTTAGAGTGTTGTATATCAGTACATAAAGCTTTAACTTTTTTTTTCTGATGGTGTGTATTGCACAATTTGGTCTTAAACATAGTTATTTCTTTATTGATCAATATTTGGGTTGTTTCCAGCAATTTGTGAAATTTCCAACAGTCCGTGGTGAATAGCCTTTTATCTGTATCATTTCCATGCATGAGGTAGTATAGTTGCAAGGTAAATGTTTTGGCAATAAATTGAAATTTTAAAAACTCTACTGGTTAGGGGTGCCTGGATGGCTCAATCAGTAGAGTGTTTGACTTCTGCTCAGGTCATGATCTCAACGGTTTGTGGGTTCAAGCCCTGTGTCTGTGCTGACAGCTCAGAGCTTGGAGCCTGCTTTGGATTCTGTGTCTCCCTCCCTCTCTGCCCCTCCCCGCCGCTCTTGCTTTGCCTTTCTGTCTCAAAAATAAATGAACATTAAAAAAAAACAAAACTGGTTAGATAAAACAGTTTGTGACTATAGTTGGGCTATATATATATTTTTTTAGAGCTACCCTCCGTTTCTATTTGTGAACGGTTTATTTGTAGAAAACAAAAGATACACATCCGTATAAGTTTTAGAGTAATAAACTGAAGACCTATATACTCATCACCTAAAGCATCATCATGTCTTTATGATGGCTTCAGCTTCCTGGAATCTCTACGAAAGCCTCTCTTGGGGAAACCAGTGGGCCAGGCAGAGAACTCTCAGTTAGGAGAGTGGTTGTATGTTGTTTTAAAAGTAGATTAAAGGTGAACTCCTGGTGTGAAATTTGTAGCTGTTCTAAGGAGCAGTGCACAAAGGAGGGAAAAGGAGCTTTGTTAACACATGGTTAAGGTGAGTTAAGTATAGATAAAAGTCTGGGCCAGACAAACCATGGCAATCGGTGTTTTGTTTGTTGTTTTTTTTTAAGGGTAGAATAATAAGCATTTTTATCATTATAGCCATCAAATGAAGAATGTAGCCTGAATTGCATTGCTCCAATCTGGATGTTGCTCTCTATATCTGGTGCACACCTGTCTTTGACTATGCTCGTGACTCCTCTCATCTGACTTCCTTGGTGTGCCTCTCCATTTGCTATGTTCCTTGTTGTCTTATTTGGATTCTTATTTCATTTTGGTAGATCAAATCTCCACTAATTTTTTGAGAAAAGATACATGAGAAAGATTTTTGAGACCTTGCATACTAAGCAATATCATGTCTGTAGTTTGGGTGTATGTAGAATTCTTTTCTTCAGAATTTTAGTCATTCCAGGTCATCTGTTGTGACTGTTAAGTCAGAAATTATTCTGATGACTACTTTTTTTCTTTTTTCTTTTGTTTTGTACGTGTGTGTGTGTGTGTGTGTGACCATTTCCCCTACTTTTTTTTTTTGTCCCCATTTCACAATGACATGCTTTATTAGTATGAGTGTTTTCATCCATTGTGCTAGGTACGCATTGTACTTTTTTAATGTGGCAACTCCTGTCCATCACTTCAAATTTATTTGTGATTCTTCTCTTCCCAGTTTCTCTTTGAAACAGTTATTCATTCAGATATTGGATCTCCTAGCCTGGTTCTCTGACTTTTTTTTTTTCCAGTTTAAATCCTGCTTTCATTTTCTCTTTGTATTTTCTGGGAAGTTTATTTTCCAACATTTTCTGTGTCATAATTTTAATTTCTAGATGTTCTTTCTGGTTTTCTGAATGTTCACTTTTATAGCTTCCTGTAATTGTGATGCAACATTTTAACCTTTTGAGGATATAATAGGTATGTATTTTTAAAGACATTTTCTTTTCTCTGCCTGCTTCCTCCAAGTTGCTTAATTTTCTTTTTTGTTTTTGAACTCATGGCAGCAGTCCTAGTAAGGTAGAGGGAGGGAATTGAGGGATCTAGTTATTTTTCAAATAGCTTTCACCAAATTTTCTTTAATTTACTTCATCTTCCTACTTAACTCCTAGTTCTAAAGGTGCTGCCAGCTTTTGAGACTTAAGGATCTAGCTGTGTATGTTGATAAGTAATCACTTGTCCATTCTGTGTTCCAGTTCTTTTCTTTTTTTCCTTGCACTTTCTATAGTTGTGGACTTAGAAAAAAATGTCATCATTTTAGTGAGATTTTGAGAAGGAACAAAATTCAAATCCTATAGATGGATTACTGAATAGTGACAGATCACTGGAATAGACTGAACAGTCCAGAAGTAGACTCAAGTATATATTTTGTTGTAGTAAATTTGGAACATTTAGATCTGGGGGGGGGGGGGGAATAAAAGTCATCTGTAATGGCAACTAGGGTTTCTTTGGTATTATTTTGGTTTACTTGTTTGTGGATTCTTTTCTCACTACATCTCTTTGTACCTCTTTCTTCCTTTTTTTTTAAAAAAAATGTTGATTTACTTTTGAGAGAGTGCACACATGAGAGGGGCAGAGAGAGGGGTAGCCTGAGGATTCCAAGGGGGCTTTGCACGTACAGCAGCAACCCCAATGCTGGGTTTGAACCCACAAACTGCGAGATCATGACCTGAGCTGATGTTGGACACTCAACCGAGCCATCCAGGAGCCCCTTTTCTTTTCCTTTTAAATAAAGTATTTTTAGAGCAGTTTTTAGGTTCACCACAAAATTGAGAAGAAGGTACGGAGAGTTCTGGTGTATCTCCTGCTTCCATATGCACAGCCTCCCCCACTGTCAACATCCCACACCAGAGCAGCACATTTGTTACACCAGATGACCTGTGTGGACACATCAATGTCCCCTCAAGTCTTTAGTTTACATTAGGGTTCACTCTTGGTGTTATACAACTGTTGGGTTTAGATAAATACATAATGACATGTATTTATCATTATAGTGTCACACAGAAGTAGTTTCACTGACTAAAATACTCTGTTCTTTGCTTTTTCAACCCTCCCTCCTAATACCTGGCAACCACTAATCTTTTTACTGCCTCCATAGTTTTTTTGCCTTTTCCAGAATGTCCTATAGTTGGAATCATACCTTTTCAGATTGGCTTCTTTCACTTAGTAATGTACATTTATGGTTCCTCCATGTCTTTTCACAGTTTTTGATAGCCCATTTTTTGTGTGTGCAGAACCAATATTGCATTGTCTGGATGTACCACAGTTTATTTAGGACTTCTTAAATTAAAAAGTGTGTCCCCTCCACCAGTAAAGTAAAGTGCTCCTTGTTTATACGCTTCTGTAATCTACCTTTTCCCACATTTACGTTAGCATTTTAAAATCATTTTCTCAGCATCACTTTTAGTGCCTACGTTGTAAACACCATGATGTATCTGTTACCTTTTGGTTGTATCTTTTGTTTTATGTTGTCTCTACTTTTTATTTGCTAACATAAGAATATATAAAACTGTTAGTGTTCTGATACTTTGAAGAAATCTTTTAGACGTATAAAGAATATAGCTCTTTTTGTATTTGAAAGCTTGATAGTTCACAAGCTCAGTAAGTGGAAGGATATACTCTATAAACCTGGGGACATTTGAAAACTGTCCCTATAGTTTTCTAATTTTTTGAAAGAAATATAAGTTGATTTCTTTTGGAAGATAATTTAAATATTAAGTCTAGTTTTCTTACTAAAATTATAGTTGGTGTGCCTGGATGGCTCAGTTGGTAGAGCATGTGCGTGTTGATCTCAGGGTTATGAGTTCGAGCTCCCTATTGGCAGTAGAGCTTACCTTAAAAAAAAAAGCTATAATTATATTATATTACATATATATGTATATATACGTATATACGTATATATGTATATGTAATGTAATATTAATCTTTAACTTTTAACATTATAGAATTTTTTTTAAGTTTATTTATTCATTTTGACCAACTGAGCCACCCAGGCGCCCCTAACATTAATAGAATTTTTAAAAAACATGTAGAATTTAGAAAGAATTCAGCTGCTGGTTTAACTGTGCCATGTAAAGATTGATTTTTTAAAGTTTATTGTTATTTTTTTAATGTTTATTTTTGAGGGGGGGGGCAGGATAGAGGTTCCAAGCAGACTCTGAGCTGATAGGTGAGGCTCAGACTTATGAACCGTGAGATCATGACCTGAGCCAAAATCAGTGCTCAACTGACTGAGCCACCCAGGCACCCCAAAGTTTATTTATTTATTTTGAGAGAGAGGAAATCCCAAGCAGGCTTCGTGCTGTCAGTGTGGAGCCTGATATGGGGCTTGAACCCAGGAACCATGAGATCATGACCTGAACTAAAACCAGAGTTGTGCACTTAACTGATGAGACACACAGGTGCCCCAAGATTGATTTTTAAACTAACATTCAGTGTCATTACGTTTTGTTATAGTTTTAAAAGCAATAAACTTAAAAAGAAGCAGCAGTTAAATTCTTTAAAATGTTTGCCTTTCACATTGTAATTTTAAGCTTTAAAGAATAATTGAAATAGAAATTATCATGCTACTGGAACCACTGTAATTTTGTGCAGTGAAAATGCTTGTCCTAACATCATTTTAATGTTATTTGAAGTACTTTTTAATTTTGTGTAATGTTTAACTTCTATAAATTTCCTTAGTTATTGTAAAGTAGGAGTCTCTGGTAGCCTTTGGTTTAAATAGCACTGACATTTAAATTTTATCATTAGCCTGTTGTCATTCTAGATCACACATGTTTGTTTATGTCTCTATCATCACGCTTTCGTTTCTGAGTTTGAGATCTTGTCCTAAGCAACATAAGATGTGCAGAGTAATTTGGGTGTCAGGTTATCTTAAATGAAACAAGGTGCCTACAACTCTTTCTAGTGAAGAGTTAAAGACATATGCATCCCGGGCGCCTGGGTGGCTCAGTCGGTTAAGCGTCCGACTTCGGCTCAGGTCATAATCTCGCTTCGTGAGTTCGAGCCCCGCGTCGGGCTCTGTGCTGACAGCTCAGAGCCTGGAGCCTGTTTCCGATTCTGTGTCTCCCTCTCTCTCTGACCCTCCCCCATTCATGCTCTGTCTCTCTCTGTCTCAAAAATAAACGTTTAAAAAAAAAAAAAAGACATAATGCATCCAAGTTTTGAAATTGTATTCCAGAAGATCAGAAATTCAAGTGTGGCTTGTAGGGATTTTTTTTTTTTTTTAATATGCGTAAGATGTGGTTAAGTATACCTTGCTGTCTATTCAGAGATAGCCTTTTTTTTTTTTTAAGCTGTAGAGCAGCAAACTTAATCAACTCTGTTCACTGAAAAGTTTAGTGCTAGTCATTAATTTTAGTGAGGTAACTAGGTTATTGTTACTCAAATAGATTGAACACCTATTAAATTTTGCAGCACTTTTAGATATGACACAATTTGTACAAATCATTACAGCTCTTCCCGTCTATACCTCTGCTTCAAGTATTTTTTGTTGTGTAGATGTCATTTTACATCAATTGAGAAGAATATTAAAATAAGTAATGTCTTTTGAATTGGAATTGATATATGGGCTTTCACAGTCCTTTACATGGAAAAATTTTCTCCCATTTGAGCAGTGCTTTAAACTTAAAAGGTTTGTATTTTGCTAAATCTGCATATGTTGGTTTTCTGCTTCAGCTTTTTATTTTAGAGCACAAAGATCACTATTTTGATCCTTTATTATGACAAGGAAGAAGATCTGCAAAATCCACAGCCTCCATTTTTGTGATGTGGGATGCTGGATTAGCTGGTATCACTTTAACAACCAAAACAATTGATTTAAACTATTTGTGATACTTTTCAGTGTTTACACCAAGTTATATACCTTACAAGGCAAGCGGTAAAACCACTTGTTCTTGTGTATTTGTTAATTAATTATAGTAATTTACTTATGGGAGAGTGCTCGGGGAGTTGTATTGTTTGCAAGAGACCTAGGAACTGAATGTTTGGAGACGAGAAGGAAGAGTAGAGTATCTTGAAGTCTGTTTACATATCATACTTGTAGGAAATGATTTTCTCCTTCCAGTTATTTATATCCATAAAGAGGATTTTATTTATACTTGCCTGTATTTCTGAGGTATTTGACCACATAGGCAATTCGTATGCTGTCTTGTATAACAATATAAACCACTGTGATTAATCATTGGCATTTTCTTGCTTTTTAGCCTAGTGGGATTTTGTGTGTGTTGGGAGTGTGAGGTGCACCATTTATGCCTTTTTTTTTTCTAGCTTATTGGCAGTGGCATGTGCTTGCAAGATAGTGAAGGTGTTGAGCCTGAGGCTGTGGCACAAAGTATAGTGTGTGTGTGTGTGTGTGTGTGTGTAGTATATAGTGTATAGTATATATATAGTATATACTATATATAGTATAGTATATACAGCACAGGGGTATGCTGCCTGGAAGGAGTACCTTAGTACCATATGTAATTTATTCTCCAACTCTGGGGCACTTTTGAGAGTGAACGAAGGTTCTAATAGCTGAAACAACAAACAGGTAAAACCAGGACATACAGTATTCCTATCCATGAACCCTGACAGTCTTAAATTCAATGTAGAGTACAACTAGGCCATAGTAACTTCTCAGCACTTAAATTTGAAAAGCAGAGAGAACAGTAGTTTCACAGTATTGTGAAGATTAAATATATTGACTGAGTTTATGTAAATGTTGAAATAACGTATATAAAAATATGTAGCACATTATTTGATAGTAACTGCTTTGTAAGTGCTACCTATGATGAAGTGTGAGGATGGGTGTTACCACTTTAACGTTTATTTATTTTTGAGACAGAGAGAGACAGAGCATGAACGGGGGAGGGGCGGAGAGAGAGGGAGACACAGAATCGGAAGCAGGCTCCAGGCTCTGAGCCATCAGCCCAGAGCCTGACGCGGGGCTCGAACTCACGGACTGCGAGATCGTGACTTGAGCTAAAGTCGGCTGCCCAACCGACTGGGCCACCCAGGCGCCCCGTTACCACTTTAAAAGTCATAAAACACCATCCTTTTCTGTTCTTATTTGCTTACTCTTCTCATTATTTCATATCTTTAATGTATGTAGTACCTTCAGTTTACTGAAATGTGGAGTAATTTGTAGAGATAATTGCAGTTATCTTTGCCAGAATAGCATTTATATTTCTGTTAATTCTGCAACTGGTCTTTTCTAATTCTGCTAAGAAAAGTAGTGAAGCAAGGAAGGGAGAATATGAGAAAGTGCTACTGAAAATAGGTTACCAATAATATCATTATCCATTATTTGTTGTTCTGTTGGATTTGCCTGCAATTATACAACTGTGAATGGCAGAGCTGGGATTCTAATCTAGGTAACATGGCTCAAGAGTATGTGACCTAAACCAGTGCTTCTCATACTCTAGCAGAACATGAGTTTGTTTTTGATTTTGTTTTTAAACAGTTTTAATGTAATGTTTTTGTAAATCATGGAAATAGGATAAAAGTGAAAAAAAATGCACAAAAATGTAAGCCTGAATTTGCTATTTTTAGTGTGACCAGGTACAAAAATACTGTCAGATTTCTATGAAGTATTCTAAGTGTTTATGTTCCATATTATTTATTTATTTTGAGAGAGCGCACACATGCACGTGCTGGAGGCGGTAGGAGGGGCAGAAAGAAAATTCCAAGCAGGCTCCACACTGTCAGCACAGAGCCCCATGTGGGCCTGGATCTCACAAAGTGTGAGATCATACCTGAGCCAAAACCAAGAGTCTGATACTTAACCGACTGAGCCACCCAGGCGCCCCTACGTTCTATTTCTATACCTAACCTCATTGTAGACTATAACCAGCAGAAGTCTGTGGACCACACTTTGTTTTAAAACCTAACTTATTAGTGCCAATGGAACTACTGATTTTTGCTTACTTCAAATTAAGGTTTAGGGGATGCCCCAAAGGTGTGGGGGGTTGGGAGACTCTGGAAGTTCTTAGTAGTAATATTAGTTCATTGAAGTAATGGAAGACACTAATTGGGTGTCCTGAGGGTAAGGCTCATTGTTATTTCTAAGGAGAGATAGTTTGTGTGTTTGGGTTGAGTTAATGAAAAATCTTGAATGTTCATAACCATGAAAAAGCACACCATGGTTTTGGAATTAAAGCAGTGTAGAATTGAACATGGCTAGAAGGAAGAATCTAAACTTTAGTCAGATTAGAGAGATAATACTATATCTACGGAGTATCTAGCTTTATAATATTAGGATTGACCCACAAAGTTAATATTGTGTTTGATACATGTGCTGGTTTTTACAGAATGTTACTACATTCTACCATGATGTAGCAACATTCAAAAGTTGCTGGAGATTTCTTTGCGGCTAATTGTTAGACTTGTCCCACCCTTGCTCTACTCCCCCCCCCCCCCCCCGACTTTCTTCTCTTGCTATGACACCTATTGAGCCTGGGACCACTGAATTATAAGACAGCTTGTTTAATTTGAATCTCATTAACTCAGCAAATCCAAAACCAGTTTTAATATTTTGCACTTAAACTCGTTGTCTTTTCTATTCCCTTACTTGTCATCAGTATTTAATCATTTTGATCTGTCAGTGAATGGCTTCCATTGCTCACAAGATGAAAGGTACACTTTTAGCCTGACCTTTGAGGCCTTTCACAATCTCCCTTCAGCCCACTGTTCTAGTGTGTCTTTGGTTTCATGAACTCTTTAAGTCTCTGGTTCTTTACCATCTTCTAGTTACGCACTGCACTATCTCATGACTTTGTGGCTCTCATGGCTTTGAGAATGGCTCTCCATTCTCACCACCTGAAATGTCTTATACAGTAGTTTTTCAAGTATAGTTTGTCTTTTAAGTTAAAAATGTATTTGATTACTTGGAACAAAATTAACAACACAGGAAACAACAGGTGTTGGCGAGGATGTGGAGTAAGGGGAACCCTCTTACACTGTTGATGGGAATACAAACTGGTGCAGCCGCTCTGGAAAACTGTATGGAAGTTCCTCAGAAAGTTAAAAATAGAACTACCTTGGGGCTCCTGGGTGGCTCAGTCAGCTCAGGTCATGATCTCACAGTTGATGAGTTCGAGCCCTGCAATGGGCTGTGCTGACAGCTCAGAGCCTGGAGCCTGCTTTGGATTCTGTGCCTCCCTCTCTCTCTGCCCCTCCCCAGCTCATACTCTCTCTCTCAATAATAAATAAAACATTAAAAAAATTTCTTTACAAAAAAAAATAGAACTACCCTACAATCCAGCAATTGTAGTACTAGGTATTTACCCAAAGGATACAGAAATACTAATTTGAAGGGATACATGCACCCCAATGTTAATAGCAGCAGTATCAACAATAGCCAAATTATGGAAACAACCAAGCGTCCATTGGTGAGTGGATGAAGATGTGGTGTGTGTGTGTGTGGGTGTGTGGGTGTGTGTATACACACTGGATAATTAGCCATAAAAAATGAAAGAAATCTTGCCGTTTGCAATGGCATGGATGGAGCTAGAGAGTATTATGCTAAGCTGAGTAAGTCAAATCAGAGAAAAACATGATTTACTCATATGTGGAATTTAAGAAACAAAATAGGGGTTTAAAAAAAGAGGCAGACCAAGAAACAGGCTCTAAACTATAGAGAACAAACTGATCATTACTGGAGGGGAGGTCTGTGGAGGGAAGGGTTTAAGGAGGGCATTGGGCTGTGATGAGCACCCAGTGTTGTATGTTAAGTGTTGAATCACTAAATTCTATACCTGAAACTACTGCTACACTGTATGTTAATTGGAATTTAAATAACAGCTTGGAAAGAATGTATTTGATTACTTTGAGAGTAGCTATAATCTGTTAAATTAGCCTTTTGTGTTTTTGCATAATTTTAAAATTTAGAAATACTGGTTAAGCATGGGTATTTAAGATGTAATTTCTAATGAAATTTGCTTACAGAGGAGACTATCAAGCTGAGAGAGTAGATACAGGAATGTTGTGGAACTTTGCGGTGAAGAATTTTGTTTTTAAATTGAATGTAAATTTGAAACTATTTTATTATTTGCTCTATATGTGAAGCAACAATAAAAATGACAGGTTATAAAATAATGTTTTTTAGTTCTTCTACAATCATACAATAATTTTGGTTCCTTGCTGATTTGATGATCTTCCACATTTAAAAATAACTGATTGAATCAGTTGTTAAACATACCATGAAAACCCCTGCTATGGAGTTTTCAGAGAGAATTTTGTGAAATTGCTGTTAACAAATACCACATAGCCCTCCTGTACCTATTTCATGGTAATCTTAAGTCTCAGAAACCTTCGTAGTTAATAACTTTACAAATAGTTTTAAGAGGAGATAAAATTTTAAGATAATTTTATTTTCAAATTCAGTTTATATTAGAAGTACTTAGCAAATTAGGACAAATAATGGATAATTTGGAAATTTGTTACAGGCTTATGCTTAAGAGTGGAACTGAAAGTGTGGTTTTTTTGTTTCAGTCCCTTAGAAAAATAAATTGTATTTCTTTGTTCTGGTTTGGCATATGGTGGTAATTATAAATCATTTTTTGATCAGAGAGTTTAATATAGTATGGCCATCATTCTGGACATCGTTTCTCCTTGTATATGTTGCCATAGATTCAAGAAGTTGTTTAGAAATTGGACTTTCCCCATAGAATGGACTACCCCCACTGAATTAGCCTGAAAGTTTTAAATAGCCTACATTGATATTATTTTTCTAATGTTTTATCTCAGTTAAAAAAAATTCCGATTATGTGAATCAAACTTAAGAGGTTTTATAACAACAAAATAATAAGTTGAAAGAAATTAGCAGGAAATGATTTTAATGAGGCATGCCTCAATAGCCCAAGTTTTGTTTTTTTTTTTTTCCTTTGCAATAATTTACAACATAACTGCAAGAAACTTAGAAGGTGACTGTTTGATAGTAAGCTTTTTGGTTTAAATTTCTGCTGATTAAGAATGGATTGGTGAGGGGCTCTTGGGTGGCTCAGTCAGTTAAGCCTCTAACTCTTGAATTTGGTTCAGGTCATGATCTCACAGTTCCTGAGACTGAGCCCCGTGTCTGGCTGTGCGCTGGCATCACGGAGCCCTCTGGGATTCTCTCTTTCCTGCTCTCTCAGCCCCTCTCCTGCTTGTGTGTGCCTGTTCCTCTCTTTCTCTCAAAATAAACATTAAAAAAAAAAAGAATGGACTGCTAAGAAAAGTAGATGGTCATAACAAAATATGACCTAAATGAGAAAATGTATGCCAAGAAAATATGCCTTTTTTTCTTTTTTTTTGAAAATGTGCCCTGTATAATGTTAATGTTTTCATAGGTAATTTCTATCATGAAGTGGTTTCTAAATCTTATTAGATTTGGTTTGTGCCATATGGATATTTTCATAGAGTATTTTGTATTCCATCTTGAAAATAATTGGCTATTAAAACCATTTTTGCTTTATTAGAAGAGTTTGAGAAATCCTTAAGTTAAAATTTTAAACAGAAGACTATTAAACTGCACATAGTAACTTAAAAGGCTAAATAAAAGAAACATCAATACTGCTTACGTTATGAAAAAGAGGTTTTAACTACTGAAAAGATGAATGTCTATGGTTAATATTTTTTTAGAGTATTTGTCTTAACACCTAGCATATTTCTATATTAAAAGTGAATACTGAAAGATTTTAAATTATACTTATTCATATATCCACAGACACATTTTTTAAAGTTGAGTATTTTGGTTATAAGAAAAATCTAAAATTATATATTCTTAGTATAAAGACTAAAACATCAATTAAGGTAGGACTTTTAAATTTTAAAAGAAACTTTTTTTAAATTCTAGGAACTGAATATACTTTTTCCTGTTATTAACTGCTTTCAATTCCTATGTGTCCAGAGACTTTTTATACCATCTGAGTCTTTCATCATTCCCCTAATTGTGAAAAGAGTTGAGTAACCAAAAAGAAAGGAAAATACTGAGTTAGGTGACATTTTGGACCTCATGAAACTTGTAATTACTCATACTGTAATTAATTATTTTTTAGTGTGCTGTTGACATAAACTGTTTAAAAAAATGTTCTGAAAGTATGGTTTGTATTGAGGATTTGGAACTTATGAGTAAATTTTACTTGTCTTTTAGATAAGAGAATTTACTGAACTTTTGGAGGAAGAATATACTGCATACCCAACCTCACAAATCCATATATATACTCTGTCCTTTGCTAGGACCAATCACTAATATTTTCAGCTCCCTAAGACATCGTTATTATTGTTCCTTTAAACTATTTGTAGTTTCTTACATATTTACCCACTGATTTACCTTTTGCAGGGCTTTTCATTCCTTTTTTGCATTTTCATGTTCCTAGTGGGATCTTATTCTTCCTCTAGCCTGAAGACTTTTCCTTTGGTGTTCCCCTTACGTTGGACCTGTGTGTATGTGGGGTGGTGGTGGGGTGGGGTGGGTTGTGAAGGATATTTTTTCTAGGCATTGAATTCTAGGTTGACAGTTTTTCTTTCAACATGGAGATACTCTGTTGTCTTATGGCTTCCATAGTTGCTGTTGGAAAGTTAGGTGTGTGTGTGTGTGTGTGTGTGTGTGTGTGTGTTTCCCTCCTAACTGCTTTTATTTTTATTAAAAAAATTTTTTTTAGTATTTATTTTTGAGAGAGAGAGAGAAGGAGCATGAGTAGGGGAGGGGCAGACACACACACACACACACACACACACACACACACACACAATTCGAAGCAGGCTCCAGGCTCTGAGCTGTCAACACAGAGCCTAATGTAGGACTTTCGAACTCACGAACTGTGAGATCATGACCTGAGCCGAAGTCAGGTGCTTAACCAACTGAACCACCCATCCGCCCCCAACACCGATTTCCTAACTGCTTTTAATACGGCTTCTTTATATTTAGTTTTCAGTAGTTTGAATCTGATGTGCCCAGATACAATTTTGTTTGTGTTTTACTGCTTGGAATTCCTTCAGGTTTTTGAGTCTGTGACTTGAGTTTCGGATGAGATACTATATATTTTGGTCATTATTTGTGTATTGCTTCTGTCCCATTTTCTCATCTTGTCTTTGAACTTTTTAAACCTCTTCGACAGTGTTTTTTTTCTTCAAATTTTTATTTAAGTTTTAGTTAACGTACAGTGTAATATTGGTTTCAGCAGTAGTATTCAGGGATTCATCACTTACATACAACTCCCAGTGCTCATCGTAACAAATGCCCTCCTTAGTACCCATCCCCCATCTAGCCCATCCTCCATCTACCTCCTTCCAACTCCTCAGTTCTCTATCGTCAAGAGTCTCTTATGGTTTGTTTCCCTCTTTTTTTTCTCCCTCCTCCCATACATATGTTCACCTGTTGTATTTCTTAAATTTCACATATGAATGAAATCATATGGTGTTTGTCTTTCTTTCACTTATTTCTCTTGGTATAATACACTAGCTCCATCCACGTTGTTGCAAATGGCAAGATTTCATTTTTTTTTAACAGCTGAGTAATATTCCATTTGTGTGTGTGTGTGTGTGTGTGTGTGTGTGTGTGTGTGTGTATTTACCACATCATCTTTATCCATCGGTTGATGGGCATTTGGGCTCTCTTCATAGTTAGGCTGTCATTGATACCAGTGTTTCTTAGCATCTATTTTCCCCCTCTCTCTATTTGAATATCTTCTGTTGACTTATCTTTGATTTCACCAGTCTTACATTCTGCTGAGTTGAATTTCTTGTTAATCAAATTAAGAGAGCTCTTAATTTCAGACATTGTACTTGGCAGTTCCATAATCTCCATTTGGTTCCTTTAAAATAGATTTGTTCCCTTTTTTTAAGTTTATTTATTTTGAGAGAGAGAGCACACACAAGGCTAGGAGGAACAGAGAGAGAGGGAAAGAGAATTCTAAGCAGGTTCCACACTGACAGCACAGAGCCCAGTGTAGAACTCAAAATCAGGAACCATGAGATCATGACCTGAGCCTAAACCGAGTCAGATGCTTAACTGACTAAGCCACCTAGGCACTCTCAGTTTCATTTTCAAATACTCTGTTTTTTTCATCTTTCTCCCTATCTTTTCTTCTATTTTACTGTAACAATCTTGATTATTAAGACTTTGCTATTTTCCCATAGTAATCATAGTTATTAATTTCATTATTTGGATCATGCTTGGATGTCTTTCTGTGGACAGGTTAATCTCTTGATGATTAGTGACTTAAGAAATTCTTTACATGTCTAGTAATGTTTGATTGGTAGGGTATTGTAAATAACATTCATAGAGACACAGGATTATGTTCTCTCCTGAAGAGTGTAGAGTTTGGTTCTTGGAGGCACTTAATTTATAGGTAGATTACCTTGATATTGTCAAAGGTTGGTTTTAGGTTTTGTTAGATGTGTTTCACCCTGATTCCTAGGGCATGGCCTTTCTAGGATTTCATCAGAAAGCTGAGGATTTCACCCACCCAGTCTGGCTTGGTCTGAACCCAGTCTTATGTTATTGGCCTCTGAAGTCTTGGCTCAGCTGTTCCTGTACTCTGAATGTCACAGTTTAAACTAGCCAAGGACCTGTGAGGGCTTTTTACATATATTTTTTGAGGCTTACACCTCTGCAGCCCATTTTTCTCTAGTACTTTGTCCCCCAAAGCCCACCTGCCTTGTTAGTCCCTAACTGTTCCCTGTTTATCCATGGAGACTGCCTATCTGGAGACTGTCATTAATTTTAAGCTAGTGGGATAAGGAATAGTTTTTGGTAATTATACGAAGATGTAAATTGACTGTGATGGAAAAATGCAGTAAAAAATGGTGATTTTTAAAGCATTGACTATGTAAATTTTAGGGTCTTAATTGCTTTGTAAACATTTAAATTTATTACTTAAGTGATCACGCCAATAAATTCCTATTGAGTATAGCACTTTGCTCATTGGCATTATACTTATGAGCAAAATCAAGACCTAGCTCCTGCTGTGAGCAATTTCTTAGGCCAGTAGAAATTAATTCCTGGACATGTCATGTTATTAAGAAAAATGTGTTTTGTCAGTTGAATATTTACCACCTACCTGCTAGATCTTTTAGATCCTACATAACTGATTTACATAATCTTGTTAATGTGAACATAATATCTCGAGGGTTTTGCTGGTTTAAATTTGACCCCTAGACTCTTGTTGGGGTGCCCTTTTTGAACAAAATCAGCTTTTCTTTTAGCTTCTGGTGCCTTTCCTTGGCATTGTGTTTTGTTGACCATAATTTATAACAGGGTGAAGAGCTACATGAGCTGTGAACACAGATCATCCACAAGCTCCTTTTTTCCCTGACATTTTTAGATGACAATATTAATTATGTCTAACCAAGAAGAAGATTTAGTTCAAGCCAGTGTCGAGCTTTTTTGCCTAGGGCTAGTTGAAAATGACAGAAGTTGCAGAACTTTTAGGTTACTATATAACAGTATGACATGAAGGAAAGACCTATATAGTATTGACTTGGTCACTTTATAAAGCTGTTATACTTTCCAACATTAGTTGTATTCCCCCCATTCTCCAAATCGTACATAGTACTTTAATGGTACGTTAAGAAAGACAGCTGATTTCCTTAATTTTGTTGCATGGTGTCTAACAATCTTTCTGATACTAAAATGCGTAAGTGAAAGATAACTGTGTATAATATTGTTACTGTATTTTTAAACTTGAGAAACCCTTTGCTCTTAGTGCAGAGATGGCTAGAATGGGAGAGTCTGGTGCTTTTCTTAGAGCTTGGTCTGTGGTCTATTTTATGAAATGCTTCTGCTGTAATTCTTTCTCCTTAGAAAGGGGATATTGTCAATATTATTTCAAGTTGATTTAGAGTATTGTTATCATAGTTAAGACATTTAAAATAATGTTTTATTATTTTCCATTAGGAAACCACCCCTACTCCTAATCCCCCGCCTTCAGAAGAGGAGAAAACAGAATCTAATCAGGAGGTTGCTAACCCAGAACACTATATTAAACATCCTTTACAGAACAGGTAAGCCTTCTGACATACAGGTTTTTCTAACTTAGGCAGTAAGGTAAATGGTGAATGACTGGGTGAGACTAGTTTTAAATATATTAGGTTGAGGATTCCGAGGATTCCATTTTCATTTGGATAACCTGTTTCTAGTAAGCAGTTTTATGTGTGAGTCTTGAGCTCAGAAAGAACTGGTTGAGACATTGGGTTTGAAGTTCACCAGTAATTGGTGGTGAGTGAAACTAAGTAGTACATGAATTCTCTTTAAAGTGAACTTGACTCAAGACAGAGGCTTGGGATACCAGCATGTAAGGGATTTTTTGGAGGGAGAATGCCTATGAAGGGTTTAGACATATAAACTGTATAAACTAGAATAGAGTGGTGGTCAGAGAAGCAAAGAAAATGGTTTGTTTTAAGGACAGGTATGTGGTCAATAGCGTATGTGCCACAAAAAGGTCACATACCCATTGGATTGAGTAATAAACATTTCAGAATGGCCATTGGATTGAATGGCAAATTCTTTGCTAATGTAGGAGGAAATTTAGTAGAATGTAGATGATGGAAAAAGATTGGAGTAGTTTGCATAGTGAATAGAAAGTATACAAATGTGTTATAGAGAAGATAAAAGTTGGGGTGTGAAGGAGAAAAAGCTCTAAGGGATGTGGAGTCTGGTGGGTGTTTTTTTTTTTTTTAAAGTAGGCTCCACAACCATTGTGGAGCCCAATGTGGAGTTTGAACTCACAACCCTGAGATCAAGACCTGAGCTGAGATCAAGAGTCGGACACTTAACTACCCAGGCACTCCGGTTAGTTTGTATTTAAGCCAAGTTAGAAGAAAAGAGGAGAGGTTAAGATGAGTTAAGCTTTGGGGCACCTGGGTGGCTCAGTTGGTAGAGCATGTGATTCTTGATCTCAGGGGTTGTGAGTTTAAGCCCCATGTTGGGTGCAGAGCCTACTTAAAAAAAAAAAAAAAAAAAAGATGAATTGAGTTTCATAGTTACAGTTGACTATAGCTCATTAACACCACCCCACCACTTCCCAGTATGCTTGTATTTTTATGGTTTATATGATGAAAATTAAAATGAATGTACTGAGAGCTGATGGTGAGAAGAAAAAGGCAATGCAGAAACATTGTAAGAATCTGGAGGAAAGTAAATTGGAATTAATTTCTGGGGATATATAAGTGTTCAAGTTCCTTTCATTCTCCTACCCCAAGACTTTTAAAGATCCTATAAGCCTATGTATGTTTCACAGCATACTTTGTTTTATCGGATTTTGCAGATACTGCATTTTTTTTTCAAATTGAAGGTTTGTGGCAACTCTGCATTGAACAAGTCTGTTGGTGCTATTTTTCCAACAGCATTTGCTCATTTTGTGTCTCTCACATTTTGGCAATTCTCACAATATCTCAAACTTTTTCACTGTGTTTGTTATGGTGATCTGTAATCAGTGATCTTTGATTTGTTACTATTACAGTTGTGTTGGGGCACCATGAACTGTGCCCATATAAAATGGCAAACTTAATAAATGTTGTCTGTGTTCTGACTGCTTTCCTGACCAGTTGTTCCCCCATCTCTCTCCCTCTCCTCTGTTCTCCCTATTCCCCGAGGCACAATATTGAAATTAGGTCAATGAGTAACCCTATAGTGGCCTCTAAGTGCTCAGGTGAAAGGAAGAGTCCCACACATCTCACTTTAATTCAAGAGCTAGAAATGATTAAGCTGAGTGAGGAAGGCATGTTGAAAGCCAAGAGAGGCCAAAAACTAAACCTGTTGTTCAACAGCCAAGTTGTGAATGCAAAGGAAAAGTTCTTGAAGGAAATTAGTGCTACTCCAGCAAGCACATGAATGATAAGAAAGTGAAACAGACTTACTGTTGAAATGGAGAAAGTTTGAGTGATCTGGATAGAAGATCAAACCAACCTTAACATTCCCCTAAGCCAAAACCTGATCCAGAGCAAGGGCCTAATTCTCTTCAATTCTGTGATGGCTGAAAAAGGTGAGGCAGCTGCAGAAGAAAAGGTTAAAGCTAACACAGGTTTGGTTTGTGAGGCTTAAGGAAAGAAGCCATCTCCATAACATAAAAGGGCAACATGAAGCAACAAGTGCTGATGTAGATGCTGCAGCAAGTATCCAGAAGATTTAGCTAAGATCATTATGAAGCTGGCTTCGCTAAACAATAGATTTTCAGTGTAGATGAAACAGCCTTTTAGTGGAAGAAGATTTAGTCCATCTAGATGGACTTCCATAGCTAGAGAGGAGAAGTCAGTGCCTGGCTTTAAAGCTTCAAAAGACAGGCTGACTTTCCTGTTAGAGTCTAATACAACTGGTGGCTTTAGGTTGAAGCCAGTGCTCATTTACCATCCTGAAAATCCTAGGGCCCTAGAGAATAATGCTATATCTACTCTCCTGTGCTTTATAAATGGAGCAATAAAGTGGATAACAGCACTTCTGTTTACAACATGGTTTACTGAATATTTTAAGCCCAGTGTTGAAACTTGTTCAGAGCAACAAGATTCCTTTCAAAATACTACTCATTGAAAATGATTCTGGTCACCCAAGAGTTCTGGTTGGGATGTACAAGGTTCATGTTATTTTCATGCCTGCTAATACAACATCCATTTTGCAGCTTAGGAGTAATTTTGACTTCCAAGTCTTACTATTTAAGAAATACATTTTGTAAGACTATAGCTGCCATAGATAGTCATTCCTCTGGATGATCTGGGCAAAGTACATTGAAAACCTTCTGGAAAGGGTTCACTGTTTTTTTGTTTTTTTTTTTTTTTTTTTTAATGTTTATTTTTGAGAGAGGGAGAGAGTGCGTGGGTAGAGGAAAGGCAGGGAGAGAGGGGGACAGAGGATCTAAAGCAGGCTCTGCAGAGAGCCAGATGAGGGGCTCCAACTCAGACTGTGAGATCATGACCTGAACCCAAATCAAAGTCAGACGCTTAATCAACTGGGCCACTCAGGTGCCCCTGGAAAGGATTCACCATTCTGAGATGCCATTAAGAACATGGTGATTCTTGGGTAGAGCTCAAAATGTCAACATGAACAAGCATTTGGAAGAAGTTGATTCCAGTCCTCCTGGATGACTTTGAAGGGTTCAAGACTTTGGTGGAAGAAGTAACTACAAATGTGGTAGAAATAGCAAGAGAACTAGAATTAGAATTGGAGCCTGAAGGTGTGACTGACTTGCTATAATCTAAAACTGAATGGGTAAGGAGTTGCTTATTATGGATAAGCACAGAAAATAGTTTCTTGAGATGGTACCTACTCCTGGTGAAGATGCTGTGCAGATTGTTGAAATGACAACAGAAGATTTAGAATATTACATAAACTTAGTTGGATAAAGCAGCAGCAGAGTTTGAGAGGATTGACTCCAATTTTGAAAGAAGCTCTGTGGGTAAAATACCAAACAGCATTGCATGCTATGGAGAAATTGTTTGTCCAAGGAAGAATCAATCAGTGTTGACAGCAAATTTTCATTGTTGTCTTACTTTAAGAAATTACCACAGCCACCCCATCCTTCAGTAACCACCCACTGGTCAGGCAGCAGCCAGCAACATCAAGGCAAGACCTTCCATGAGCAAAAAGGTGACTCACTAAAAGCTTGGATAATGGTTAGCATTTTAAGTTTATTTATTTTGAGAGAGAAGTCCTCAAGCAGGGCTCAGACTCATGAACTGTGAGATCATGACCTGAGCCAAAATCAAGAGTCAGATGCTTAACTGACTGAGCCATCCAGGCACCCCCAGCAATAAAATATTTTTAAATTGAAACATACACATTTTTAAATACATAATCCTATTGTATCCTTACTATACTACAGTATAGTATAAACATAACTTTTATGCGCAGTGGGAAACCAGAAACTTCAATTGACATTATTGCAATATTTGCTTTATTATGGTGGTCTGTAACTGAATCTGCAGTATCTCTTATCGTTTCTCATTATCTTGGTAGACTCACTGAAATAAAAGTCCAAATGTGTTTTATGTAGTTTTTTCATAGGAGACCTGTAGTTCAGCATATCCTGTAGCGAGGAAGAAATTAATGCTCTGGACAGTGAAGATTGTCAGCTAGTGAGTGAGTTATCGAAGATCAGATAGTCCATAGAGGTATAATCTATCCTCAAGAAAGCATTATACCAAAGTTGAACTATTGATTAGCAGCAATTTCATATAATTCAACCTAACAGCACCAAACCCCTTAAGGTATTTTTTCATCTTTTTAGTATTATCTTATAAAAAGCCACTCTGTATGCCTTCTGTCTGTGCTAAGCCCAGTTTTTAGTGTTGTCATTGGGAGAGTAATCAAGACATAATCCCTCACAGTTTGAATAAAATCTGAGGAGTCCTGAAAGGTGTCATACGGGGGCCCCTGGGTGGCTCAGTTGGTTAAGCAACTGACTTCAGCTCAGGTCATGCTCTCATGGTTTTGGTTTTGGGGTTCCAGCCCCACATTGGGCTCAGAGCCTGGAACCTGCTTCAGATTCTGTGCCTCCCTCTCTCTCTGTCCCCCCCCCCTCCCCCCACTCTCTCAAAAAGTAAGTAAACATAAAAAAATTTTTTTCTTTTAAAGTGTCATCAGTAGGGGTGCCTGGGTGGCTCAGTCAGTTGAGCATCCAGCTTCGGCTCAGGTCCTGATATCATGGTTTGCAAGTTTGAGCCCTGCGTCGGGCTGTGTGCTGACAGCTCAGAGCCTGGAGCCTGCTTTGGATTCTGTGTCTCCCTTTCTTCTGCCCCTCCCCTGCTCATGCTCGCTCTCTTTCTCTCTCTCTCTCTCTCTCTCTCAAAAATAAATAAACATTAAAAAAAAATTTTTTTTTAAAGTGTCATCAGTAGACAAACTAATTAATCCTAAAATGGCCTGTGAGGATTTCAGTTTCTCTATGATTGCACTTCTTGTGTAAAATAGCATCATTTAGAAAAATATTCCAGGATGCTTTATGTTCACATTTTGGTAGTTTCCTCATTATTTACTTAATCTATAATAATTATAAGAAAGCAAATCATCAGAGTACAAGTATATAAAGTAAATGTTCTCTGATTTTCCTCAGATATTCTCTTCTCCATTTTACATTTCTTCACTCTGTGGAGTAGTCAGTGCTAAATTTGGTTTGTAGTTTTCCAGAGCTTTTCTTTTTTCTTGTTTTAAAATTTTTAATGTTTATTTACTTTTGAGAGACAGGGAGACAGAGCACAAGCAGGGGAGGGACAGGGACAGAGAGAGAGGGAGACACAGAATCGGAAGCAGGCTCCAGGCTCTGAGCTGTCAGCACAGAGCCTGATGCGGGGCTCGACCTCATGGAGCGCGAGATCATGACCTGAGCCCAAAGTCAGATGCTCAACCGACTGAGCCACCCAGGCGCCCCTCCAGAGCTTTTCAATGTACATATCTTTTTTTTTTTTATACAGGTGACCTTTTTTGTTTGTGCAGATTTGGGCTTATTATTTTAAACTACTGCCTTATAGTAAATGAATATATAGTCATATTAAGCTTATATTAATGAGTATATAGATTTTGTTTTCTATTTACAGTGTTGTAGTGCACACATTCCTATATGTTTTTGTGCACTTGTGTGAATATATTTATAGACGTTTCAGATTTCTTAGGTTAAAGACTAACTTTTGTAGATAATTGCCAAATTATCCTCCTTTTATCAGTTTAGGCTCTTAGCAGTTTGAGAGTTCCTGGTTTCTATATCTTTGCCAATTGGTGCCATCAGTCTTTTCAGGACCAGATGAACTGGTCCTATTCTGATTTATAAAACCAATGTTTTGTCATTTTGTTTGCATTTCTTTTATTGAAGTTCCAAAGCAGTTTCATATTTATTGATCATTTTTGTTTTTATCTGTGGACAGTCTGCTCACTTCTTTTGTCTGTTGAGGTGGAGGGGTGGTATCTTTTAAAGTTTAATTCCAAGCACTATAATAGGGATGCTAACTCATCCAGGTGGGGCATTAGGTTGAAAATGAATTACCAAATCATTTGTCTTAGAGCATTGTCTGTGGAATTATGTTTTTTACAGGTCTTTTTTTTTTGGTGGGGGAGGGAGGGGCAGAGGGAGAGAAAATCTCAAACAGGCCTCCATGCCCAGTGCTGGGGGGAGCGTTGACAGGTGGGAGACTTGATCTCATGATTTCATGACTATGAGCCAAAATCAAGAGTTGGATGATGCTTAACTCAGGTGCCCCACAGGTTTTTGATATTTATGTAGTCCAGTATCACCTTTCCTCCATGGCTCTGGGTTTCATGTCCGACGTCTTAGGGATAACTTTACCCACATAATTATCCCCCCCTTTTTTTGAAAGTTTATTTATTTGTTTTGAGAGAGAATGTGCACGCAAGTGGGGGAGGGGTAGAGTGAGAGAGAGAGAGAGAGAGAGAGAGAGAGAGAGAGAATCCCAAGCAGGCTCCATGCTGAACACGCAGGGCTGTTACCACAGCCGAGAAAGATCATGACCTGCACTGAAACCAAGAGTCAGTCAACCAACTGAGCCACCCAGGCACCCCTACCCACATAATTATTCTATTAAATAACTGCATGGTAGTCTCTTTTATGTATGTATATGTTATTTAAGTCAGCAGTTCTCAAACTTTTTGGTCTCATGACCTTTTTATACTCTTAAAAGTTATTGAAAGGGCTCCTGGGGGGGCTCAGTAGGTTAAGCGCCAGACTTGGGCTCAGGTCATGATCTCACAGTTCACGGGTTTGAGCTCCTTGTCGGGCTCTGTGCTAACAGCTCAGAGCTTGGAGCCTGCTTTGGTTTTGTCTCTCCCTCTCTCTCTCTCTGCCCCTCCCCTGCTTGCGCTCTGTCTCTCTTTCAAAAATAAACATTAAAAATTTTTTTTTTTAAATTATTGAAGACTTCACAGGGCTTTGGTTATATAGATTTTTATCTATTTCCATTTATTATGTTAGAAAAAGCCGAGAATATGTAAAATTAAATACTCGTTTAGAAAATCCATTGTATGTTAACATAAGTATTTATATTTTATTTATTTATTTTGAGAGAGAGAGAGAGAGAGAGAGGAAGGGAGGGAGGGAGGGAGGGAGGGAGGGAGAAAGGGAGGGAGAAAGGGGCAGAGACAGAGGAAGAGAGAAAATCTCAAGCAGTCTTCACACTGTCATTGCAGAGCCCTGTGCTGGGCTCAAACTCATGAACTGTGAGATCGTGATCTGAGCTGAAGTCGGATGCTTAACCGACTGAGCTACTCAGGCACCCCAACATAAATATTTTATATGAAAAAATATTTAAAAAAATATAATGGGAAGTATAGCATCTTTGCATTTTTATAAATCTCTTCAAGTGCCTGACTTAATAGAACTTAGTTGTATTTTTATAGCTGCTTCTGCATTCAGTCTATGGAGGAGATAACTTGTTTTATATTAAGTATGAGAAAATGTGAAGTCACACAAATTCATGGTTGGAAAATGGAAGAGGGTTTTTAATAGCCTTTTAAGCTAATGATAGCCATTCTTCTTTGATACTAGGTTTCTTTTAGGTCACCTGCAATGTAAAATCTGAAACCATATCCAAGAACCTTTCTTTCTTTCTTTCTTTCTTTCTTTCTTTCTTTCTTTCTTTCTTTCTTTCCTTCTTTCTTTCTTTCTTTCTTTTTTTTTTTTTCCAGTATTTTATTTGTTTTTGAGAGAGAGACAGAGCATGAGTCAGGGAGGTGCAGAGAGAGAGGGAGACAATCTGAAGCAGGCTCTAGGGTCTGAGCTGTCCGCACAGAGCCCAACACGGGCTTGAACTCTTGAGCGCTAAGATCATGACTTGAGCCAAAGTTGGACGCTTAACTGACTGAGCCACCCAGGTGCCCCTCCAAGAACTTTTCCTACTCTGTTATGTTAAAAAAATCTATTGGCTTGTCTTGCATTTGGAATGGATCTTTTACTCATGCATGATTTTGCAACATCACTGGTCATTTGGAAAAGAGTGAGTTATACAGATCTTCTGGATATTGATACTTTTCATTATATAGTATCAAAACAGTAATATTTATATCACTAGTAAACTCACTAAACTTTAGTAAGTTTGTCAAGCTCAACAGGGGCACATGCAGGATTTCCAAAATTCTGATTTTTCTCCTGAAAGCCCACAGTAAAGCATCAGGCTCACTACTTCATTTTCAAGAAATAACCATGGTTTATCTGTCAGTCATGGTTAAAGTGGTGTGCCATGAAAAAAGTGGCTAATTCATTTCACAGTTCAGTTTTTTAAGCATAGTTCTTTGGTGTGCAGAAGTGTTTGTCGTTTTTGATTTCTTTGCAGAGTATGAAAAAGACTGTATACAGATTGAAATTTAATGAAACCAATAATTACTGCTTCATCAATTGTATTCTTAGCTAAAACGTTGTTGTTACTGTGAGAGGTGGTGATAATAAAGGGTATAGTGACTACTAATACAGTTCGGTCCCACCGTATGAAACTTTGTAAGACACCAGCAGATTCACTGCACCATTGCTTTTGTACCATTAGTATAGATGTTAACACAGTGAAAAGTAAAAGAATGCCTTAGCATTATTATGAAAATAGTTTTTACTTATCACATCTTCTGATAAGGGTCTGGGGGTCCCCTAAGTGTCTTGCAAACCACATTTTGATAACTGTGATTTAAATGATCCCTTGTTGAAGGCACGTAAGATGTTTCCAAATTTTCCAGTATTAACATTCTTGTACAACATTTTTGCCTAGTCATCTAATTATTAACATTCTTGTACAACATTTTTGCCTAGTCATCTAATTATTAGGATAAATTTTTGCATGTTTAATGGCTGAGTGCAGTAAAAAAGACAAAAAGACAGTTTTGGTATCATGTTTAATTGAGATATAATTGACCTATTATATTAGTTTCAGGTGTAGCACATAACTCCGTATTTATGCATATTGTGAAATGATCACTATAGAAAGTGTACTTAACATCTGCCGTGATAGAGTTACAAAGTTTTTTTCCTTGTGATGAGAACTTTTATTGTTTCTTAGCAACTTTCATACACATAATACATTGTTATTAACTGTAGTCACCATGTTGTATGTTACATAGTTAGGAGTTATTTATTTTATAACTGGAAGTTTGTTACCTTTTGACTGCGTTCACCCTTTTTCACCCTACCCCTACTTCTAGCAACCAGTCTGGTCTCTGTGTCTATGAGGTTGGTTTTTTTGTTTTTTAAGATTCCACATATAAATGAGATCATATGGTATTTGTCTTATTTCTTTGTTTCACTTAGTTAGCATAATGCCCTCAAGGTCCATTCAGTGTTGCAAATGACAAGATTTCTTCCTTTTTTTGGGGGGGGGGGGGGTGGGTGAATAAATATCCATGGCGTACATACACTTATTTTATGCATTCATTCTTTGATCGACGCTGACGTTGTTTGCACATCTTGACTTTGTAAGTAATGCTGCATGAACATGAGAGTGCTTATATTTGTTTTGAGTTAGTGTTTTCATTTTATTCCGATAAATACCCAGAAGTAGAATTGCTAGATGATATGGTAGTTCAATTTTTAATTTTTTGAGGAAAGATTGAATTAATTTTGGAAGACCAAATTATAGTACTTGACCTTACATTTATGTTTAATAATTTTTATGCCTTTTTTCTTTTTTATCCTCCTTGATATAGTGGGTTGGCAAATTCAAATTATCAAGTGGATGTTGAAATGCATCTCATTCTTATGTCAGATTATCCAAACATTAATCATGGAGTTATGAAATATATATATATGTATCTGTTTGGAAACCTATCTTTTGGTAACATTTTTGTCAATGAGAAAATAAAATTCTCCTTTTGAGTTACCTTAGGTATAGTAATTCAGACAATATAATTGTACTAAAGATGTTATCTTGGGATATTTAATTATAACTTTGATGTGACAGGAGTTTATCTTCCAGGTATTAGAATAAAACTTTTAACAGGTATATACAGATATGGAGAAACTAGTATACATTATTTCAGAATATATCTATGGTAGCATTACTCAATGAATCTCTTTATTTTGTTATTTTCCTATTGGTGTGTTTGAGTAAACAGAATTTATTAATAGTTTCCCCTCTTTTTTAGAAGTCCCATTATCCCCTCTTGGCTAATACCTTTTCATTTCTCTAAAGATCCAGCTTTCTTGTCCCTACTTTCCTTTCTGGTTAAGTACTTCCACTCTTTTTTCTTGAGTAACTGCTTGATATCTTGGTTATAGCACTTAGCACACTGTAATTGTCTCTCTACTACATTTCTGTGAATTACTCTGCGGGATGAGCCTCAATGGGTCTGTAAAGTATAGCAGAGAATCTGTTATGAAGTAGGTATAAAATACATACTTTAAAAATGAAAGAAAACTCATTTTTTGCCAGTGTAATCTACCATTTAAAATTATTCTTAAAACAAATTTTTAATTGTGTTAGAATACACATACCATAAAAGTTACCATCTTAACCGTTTTCATCTTACATAACTAAAACTCTGTACTCATTAAACAATTGTGCATTCCCTTTCCTTCTAGCCCCTGCCATTCTACTTTCTGCCTCTGTGAGTTTCATTACTTTAGGTACCTAATTCAAGTAGAATCATGTTTTGTCTTTTTTGATTGACTTATTTCACTTAATGTCCTCAAGGTTCATTCTCAGAATTTCCTTTTTAAGTCTGATAAGTATTCTACTGTATGTTTGTTTATACCACATTTTGTTTATCTGTTCATCTGTTAGTGAACACTTGGGTTGCTTCCGCCCTTTGGCTATTGTGAAGAATGCTGCTAGGAATGTGAGTGTAATAAAACTACCATTTTTTTTTAACACTGACTTTTTACTTGTAGATGGGCACTCTGGTTTTTTAAAAATGATAAAAGCAAAACCTGGCAAGCAAACCTTCGGCTGATCTCTAAGTTTGATACTGTTGAAGACTTTTGGGCGTAAGTAACCATTTTAGAATGTTTATTTTATGAATTGTGTAATTTTTCATTTTAAATCACTCATAAAATGAAGGGACGGTGAATAGTTAATATTCATCTGTAGACCTACCTTTTTGTTTTTCCATCTCTTCACAACTGTTTATTTCTCATCATTTAGAAAGCTTCAGTCTCATCATCCTTTAGCCCTGTGTATATTCTTTATTCCTTGTCCCAAAAGATTCTTCTCTTGAAAGTCCTTTATTGCTTCTAGAACTTTGACAATTTGTTGGAACATGTCCTTTTCTTGGTTGCCTAGATACATCTGTCCTATACTCCAGAGCTTTGTTAGGTTCCCATTTGTGCAAATTCTTTTTGGTATAACATCTGGGATTTCCTGTAGTAAGGATTCTGAGATTTAAAAAACTGAAGTCCTCAAAATTCAGGTTTGTCCAAGTGTCTTTGATGTTAGTTGATCAACTTCAAGAAGAATAGTTGAAATACCTTTGAGATTTTGTTTCAGATTTAGCAAAAAGTTCAGATTTGGGGGTCAAACCTTTGCTTGACTCAGTATAAAATTGTAAAGTCTTTTCAAGACGTTTTATAATATTGATTCTTTAAAACAAAGTTAATTTGGTATGTAATTTTATTTGGAAAGTAATTTCCATTTCAAAGATGAAACTTGTTTAAAAAGATTTTTAAGAGCTGTAAATTAACTAGCAGTTACCTAAAAATTCTAATTTGTACATCTGGTATATTTTTAGATCATGTATCTGTATTGAATCAATGAGCAGCTCTTCTGTATTAACATAACCATATGCCTGAGTATATTTTGCCCACACTAAGAACAGATTGTCAGAAGATTCATATATGTATACTTCCTCCAGGACAGAAACAATATTCTTCTGTATCTTTCCAGTGCTTTGCCCATAATAAACATATAGTATACGTTTGAATCACTGAGGAAAAAAAGCATAGAATAATTAGAGAAAACTGTAAAATTGTGAAGTAGGCAAGTAGGCACTTTAAGAGTGGTCACTTCATATTGCAATCATTGACTTTTTTTTTTTAGTAATGAAACTATATTTAAATCCCCAGTTATTCATAGATCTGGTTGTCTAGTTAAACTAGGGTTATTTTGCCCTTCATCAAAACATCAGATGATTTTTTTTCCCTTAATTGTATTTGAGTCTTCTAAACCAAGTCTCCTATGGAGGAGGAAGAGCAAGAGTCTTGAACCATTTCCCCCACGGAATCAGAGCTGCGTTTATTTAGTTTGGTTAGCTTTCACC
Organism: Leopardus geoffroyi; assembly: GCF_018350155.1. NCBI lineage: Eukaryota > Metazoa > Chordata > Mammalia > Carnivora > Felidae > Leopardus > Leopardus geoffroyi. The sequence continues at coordinate 122,762,592 of NC_059327.1, forward strand.
ATTGTACATAATTAGGTTTCTAAGTGGGCCTCTAATTTAGAATATGGCTGCACACTTTAGTTATGTGTAAGCAATGTCATTGCATAGTGGACTTTTATAGTGTAATTTAGACATATGAAGGAATCCTTTAGCTTTCTGTGAATATCTAAGCACTTCTTAATTTCTCATTTTTTTCTGGCAGATGTAGTGGTAAACAACTGTTGAGCCCTTTGGGATTTATGCAGTTTTGTCTATAGTGTTCTGATTCTGTTTAGATTGTGTCATTACAAATTTTCATTACTGTAAACTTGCTAAGAGACCTTAGAGCATCGTGAAGGAGAAAGGAGGCACATAAAGAAGCATTGGTCATATCTACCTTGAATGCCATTGAAGACAGCTACTCCACCCTGTCCATTAGTTTTATAAAGTAGTGGTCCTAATTTTATAGTTACTGTTAGTATCCAGGCCTCTGTTGTTGCCTAGAGGGAGCTGCCAGTGATAATGTAGTTTGGGAAGAGTGACCGTTAAGTAGAGTAACTCGACAAACCTTATTCAGCCTTATGCTACCTTCCACCAAATTGAATTTATATATTACCCTGTGGAATATGATTCAAAGGATGCCAGAATCTTTCTTAAGACTACTTGAAGTATTTCTAGACTTGTTTAAAATAGCATCAAGAGAATCTGACTAAAGATAACAGCATTGTCCATGGTCTGCAGATGTAATAAAGATCATATTTCTGCATCTGATATTGGAGACAGGCAAAGCATTCTTACTCTGCTGCCAATTTTATAACAATTTTGCTATAAGAAACTTTAGAAGATCAAATGATTTAGCCTTCTACCTTCAGGCTAGTGAGTATCTAAGTCATCTCAAGTGTTACTCTGTTACATTGATATTTTGAGAGAGAGAGAGAGAGAGTACATTTATTTATTTATTTTGAGAGAGAGTGCCAATAGGGAAGGGGCAGAGAGAGAAGGAGAGAGAGAATCCCAAGCAGGCTCTGTGCTGTCAGTGCAGAGTCAGATGCGGGGCTTGAGCTCATGATCCGTGAAATCATAACCTGAGTTGAAACCAAGAGTCAGGCTTAAGCGACTGAGCCACTCAGGTGCCCCTCTACCCTATGTTTAAGGGATTAAAATCACAAGGAGTAGGTACTGGAACTGTTGTTTTGTTTTGAAAGCTTCCCAAATGATTGCTATGCTGACTGACTAGTAATGATTGCGATATTTGAGACCTATTGGTCTGTTCTACTCTTGGATACCTTCATGGATATTAGTGTTATTTTATTTCAGTCATGCAGTTGGGAAGTGTATCTTGCTTTCTCTTGGTTTGTCTTATGTGCTGAAAAAAATTTTTTTTTACATTTATTTTTGAGAGAGAGAGACAGAACACAACTGGGGGAGGGGCAGAGAGAGAAGGAGACAGAGAATCTGAGCTGTCAGCACAGAGCCGGACACAGGGCTCGAACTCATAAACTGTGAGATCATGACCTGAGCCGAGGTTGGACGCTTCACCGACTGAGCCACCCAGGCATCCATCCTCTTATGTGTTTAAAACTACTTGTTAATAGCGCCATAAATTCTTTCACGTACTTAAAGCCACCCCATCCCACCTAGTCTCAGATTCTCATACATACATATGTATACATTGAGTTAACTAATACATCAAAATATACTTTTGTCAAAATAAAATCATTAAAAATATTGCCTTGAGGGGCGTCTGGGTGGCGCATTCGGTTAAGCGTCCGACTTCAGCCAGGTCACGATCTCGCGGTCCAGGAGTTCGAGCCCCGTGTCAGGCTCTGGGCTGATGGCTCAGAGCCTGGAGCCTGTTTCCGATTCTGTGTCTCCCTCTCTCTCTGCCCCTCCCTGTTCATGCTCTGTCTCTCTCTGTCCCGAAAATAAATAAACGTTGAAAAAAAAAAAAATATATTGCCTTGAAAATCATCAAATGCTGATTCTTGAACTGACCATTATTAAGGTATCTCTTTGGTCCAGTTCAGAAATTGACTCAGTAGAAAAACAAGTAAACATAAACTTTTATCTTTTGATTTTTATCATATTCTCTAAATGTATATGTGAGCACCTAAACTCTGCATTACATATTTTATGTTTATAATTGTCCTTTTGTTTTACCTAGTCTGTACAACCACATCCAGTTGTCTAGTAATTTAATGCCTGGCTGTGACTACTCACTTTTTAAGGTATGTTTAATCGGTGATTTCATATATTTTAAGACTGGACCATTCAGTTATTCATTAAGAACTCTTGTCAGAAACTTAGGAATAGTTAATGCTCTGAGGTTTGGAGAATAATTAAATTAGTTTTAGTAGACTTTAGCATTAACCAATTTTGGCTTATTGCTATAAATAATTGAAATTGAGAGTCTGACTCTGGGTACACACTGTCGTTGATTTTTGCAGAGAGCTTTGATATCCAGTCTAGTCTCTTTATATATTTGAGTAGACCAAAGTAAGTCCAGAGTTTGTCAAGAATTCTTAACTTGGGGTGCATTGATCCTTGGGATATTTATAAGTGGGTTCTGTCAAGTGGTAGGGGGGTAGGAGGGGCATTCATTAACTCTGAAATTGCATAATTTTTACATACATTTTTTAGGCATAGAAATGTATGTAATTTTTCAAAGTTATCTGCTACTCAGTGTTTAAGAACCTCCAAATTAAATGAAATCCAAGGTTTGATAGCTAGAAGTATCTAAGTCTCTAATTCTCCAATCCCATGCTTCTGGCTTTAATTCTTGTATGCTTTTCCCCCCACTACATCAATAAGTTTTATAGAGAATAAAGTAAAAAGTTGACAGAGTTGTTGCTTGCTCTTTCTAGTGATCTCTTCAGTTAAAGTAACAATTTTGTCTGATATTGTTATCTACTAACCTTTTAGGATGGTATTGAGCCTATGTGGGAAGATGAGAAAAACAAACGAGGAGGACGATGGTTAATTACATTGAACAAACAGCAGAGACGAAGTGATCTGGATCGCTTTTGGCTAGAGACAGTAAGGTTTTAAAATTATAAAGTAGTTTTGGCATATTAAAACTTACTTTGCATTGCATTTTACATTGATTACCTAATTGAAAAGATAAGAATGCCCACCCTATAAAATCTAAGCCGGCAATTAATTTTGTTCTATCATGTGAATACTGTATATTTTACATACTGGTACAGTGAAACCGTGTACCACATTACAGATCAGATAGAAAGTGATTGGCAGTTGACTCTCACCTTCCACAGTAAGCTCATCCTGGTCATTTCATTAACTTCAAAATTATAGAGCCTCACATTTTGTATGATGTAAGTTTTTACAACCCTGTTAGAGTATTACTTTATATACTAAATTTTTTATATCAGTGAAGCAAACAGTGAAATTGTAGCTTGGTATTATTCATCTTCTATGTTATGATATAATCTGGAAATTTGGCCTTATAAGATGTAAATTAAATAAGAAATAATTGACATTTTGTATAGTGAGAAGTCCTAAACCCCAAGCTGTCAGGAATAAGGATGATAGTCTCTTTTGTATTTTCAGCATTCGGCACAGTGTCTTGCTTATAGTTAACACTTACTAAATTAAGCAGTTAGTGAATATTTGAATGAATAGGAGTTTTTTTTTGGTAAATGGAGAGACTTAATTTTGCTTTTGGGGGAGATTATCAGTAAATACCATTTTAGAATTCCACATTAAAGTTTTGTAAGATGACAGAAGTTCTGGAGGTGGATGGTTGTGATAGTTGTGAATATACTTACACCACTGAACCGTTCCCTTAAAAATGGTTAAAGCGGTTTAATGTCACGTGTCATTTATACTGAAAAAAAAATTTTTAATGGTTAAAATGGTAAATTTTTAAAAATTCTTTATTAAATGGTAAATTTTATATATATTCGCCACAATAAAAAAAATTAGAAAATGGCTCTGAAAAACCGCAAGAACAAGAGGCAGTTAATCTAACCATGAGTAACTATTTGGTTATTTTTAATATAATGACAACTCCTCAGTCATTCTATTAATAATTGTTTGCTGGCAAGTATAAGCAGCAGCAGAGCAAATGAATATTAAGATAATTTGCCTTTTATATGTCCCCTGATATCAATTGTCCCATTTGCTGAAAAAGTTAAAACAACTGTTAGTGTTCTTGTTATTAAATAAAGAAACATGTGAATTCTTAAAAAGTCAGGACAAAGAACTATAAACATAAATATAATTTAGACATTCAAGAAGTCAACTTGATTTAGAAACTTTCTTAGTTTTGTATATATACACATACATAAGGGACATTTGTAGTTTAATAAGCAGTATATAATCTATTTAATTTGGGATTAATTTTTTTTTTAAGCTGCTGTGCCTTATTGGAGAATCTTTTGATGACTACAGTGATGATGTATGTGGAGCTGTTGTTAATGTTAGAGCTAAAGGTGATAAGATAGCAATATGGACTACTGAATGTGAAAACAGAGAGGCTGTTACACATATAGGGTAAGTTTTGCTGTTTGTACACTTCCTTTAAAATATTAAGATAACTAAAAGCAGAGGTACTGTTATTTATAGCTTTAAAAATACTTGGATCCGTAGATCATTATTTTCCTTGTGTTTTCTTTTTTTTTTTTAATATTTAATTTTTTTTTTTTTTCAACATTTACTTATTTTTGGGACAGAGAGAGACAGAGCATGAACAGGGGAGGGGCAGAGAGAGAGGGAGACACAGAATCGGAAACAGGCTCCAGGCTCTGAGCCATCAGCCCAGAGCCCGACGTGGGGCTCGAACTCACGGACCGCGAGATCGTGACCTGGCTGAAGTCGGACGCTTAACCGACTGCGCCACCTAGGCGCCCCCCTTGTGTTTTCATAAACACTTTAATAATCTTGAACTACTCTAGTGGTTTTTAGTGTCTTGTTCATATTTTTTTTTTTAATTTTTGTAAAATTCTTTTTCCTAGCAATGGAGTATATAATCACCAGAACCCTGAATTCTGGTGTGTGGCATTTTGTTCATTTATCAAATGAGAATATTTTCTTTTTTCTATTTTAAAATCATAACATAACATGAATATGTAACACCCATAATAGTTCAGTGAGCATTGACAAGTGGTATATGTGTATCCTGTGCATGTTTTGTAATCACTGTACATAACATTTTCAGTGAAATTTAAGTGATAGTATCTTAATTTTGTCCATATTTAAAACCCACATGTATATGTTTTGACACTTTTTTTGGTAAATACTATTCCTTGCAAAAATTGCCTGTTGTTTTCCCCCCAAAATGTTGTCAGTGTTAACTGGGAATTTCTTTTCACTACATTTAAATTAGTAAAATTTGACTTTAAATTTTGTATTAAAATTATGTATTGGTCATAGGTCACAGAATGTTCGGTTTACCCTTTGTGATTTCTTTTTTTTTCAAATATTATGAATTCTCCTGTGAACATAATTCCTTTCTTTTTTAAAAAGTGTGGGGATTTTCCAGGTTTCATTCTACAGAGGTTTTCGGTAAAAGAAGTTGACTATTAATTTGTCATCACGTTCTTTTTTTTTTTTTTTTTGTACTTATTTTGAGAGAAAGCATGAGCAGGGGAGGGGAGAGAGAGGGAGAAAGAGAATCTCAAGCAGGCTTTGCCCTGTCCTGTCAGCGCAGAGCCCCACGCATGGCTCGATCCCACGAACTGTGAGATCATGACCTGAGCCGAAATCAAGAGTCAGATGCTTAACTGACTGAGCCCCCCAGTGCCCCAATTTGTCATCATATTCTTAATCTTTCTGTCAGCATCAAAACTTAATAGTTGTGGGGATTTCATGTTGGAAATCAAAAAAATGAGCATGAATTTCTTTCCTGTGAAAATCTTGTATTTGTGTCAGTATTAAAAATTATTGAAATCTTTGTAAAACATTTGACTTCAGTTTTTCAAGGGAAGATTATTAATTTATTTATTTTGAGTGAGACCAAGAACACGAGCAGGGAAGGGTCAGGGAGAGAGGGAGAATCCCAAGCAGGCTCCACGTGGTCAGTGTGCAGAGTGAGACTGGGGGCTCAAACTCAGGAGCTGCGAGATCATGATGACCTGAGCCGAAATCAAGTCAGTCCTTCACTTAACCTCATGAGCCACTCAGGTGCCCTGGGAAGATTTTTTTAAATTTTTTTTTATTTTTTTATTCTTCGAAGTTATATGGTTCAGTGCAGTGCTCTGGCTTTCTGGCATTTTTAATTATTATGTATAATGGAAAAGAATACATTGTTTCATAATATACATCTGATAATAGTTATAATTTTAGTTATCATGAAATTATTTTTAGAACCTTTATTTGAAGGAAGGTAGAATCTTCTGGAAGGTGGAGTATGAATAAAACTGCCCTAGTATCCTATTGGAGAATTTAGCTCCATGAAAATATATATCCCTTTTATTTTATTTTGGTGCTTATTTTTGAAGTTTTGCTATTTTTTCTTTAGAATAAATATCTATATTCCTAAATTTACCTGTCATGCTCTCTATGATCTGTCTCCAATTTTACCTTGTCAGCCTTTTTGCTCGTATTTTCTTCCTTAAGGACTGTCGCCACACAGCCTTATTTTTGTTCCCCAGCCTTCAGATGTGTTTCATTTTCTCAGCATTTTACTTTTAACCTCGTGACTTTTAAAGGGGAACTTTCTCTAATTTCAAAGATAAGATTAGATCATCTTTGTTAGTATCACAACCCCTATACTTACTCACTTTTGGCACTCATCATAGTTTATTCTGAAAATAGAGTCACATGTTATTTGGAAAGTAGGTTGCAGAGTTAGTATATAAGGCAGAAATCATGTATGTAAATTACCCTCAAAATGCCATAAAGTAATAAGTATGATAAATGTAATTTGCAGTATCATACAATATTTATTATGTGTTATATGAAAAATATAATTGTAGCATTTTAGAGAGAATTAAAGTAGACCTATGTAGGCATTAATTTTATATAAATTATGCATGTGATATAGCTCTACCCTATGTATGTGGGATTATTTGTTTATAAATAATCAAATACTATAAACACCCAGGAACTGCCCATACTTTGCTTATTATTGATTTATTAATAATTACAATGCCTGATAACATCCTGATAACATAATAGAATCTCAAATATTGTTTAAGTGATTAGCCAAGATTGTTGTGGAAATGAAGAGTATATTTTGTCGAAAGGAAAAGTGTATGCAGTGTCCTGTTTCACTCTTTAGATATTTTTTATATATAAAGAATAATCTGAATTTGGTGTGTGTGAATAAAAATTAACAGCTCCTTTTTTCTTTTGCTTCTTCTAGGAGGGTATACAAAGAAAGGTTAGGACTTCCTCCAAAGATAGTGATTGGTTATCAGTCCCATGCAGACACAGCTACTAAGAGCGGCTCCACCACTAAAAATAGGTTTGTTGTTTAAGAAGACACCTTCTGAGTATTCTCATAGGAGACTGCGTCAAGCAATCGAGATTTGGGAGCTGAACCAAAGCCTCTTCCAAAGCAGAGTGGACTGCATTTAAATTTGATTTCCATCTAAATGTTGCTAAGATATAAGAGAAGTCTCATTCGCCTTTGTCTTGTACTTCTGTGTTCACTTTTTTTTTTTTTTTTTTTTTTTTTGGCTAGAGTGTCCATTATCCCAATCAAAGAATTACAGTACACATCATCCCCAGAATCCATGAATGTGTTCCTGGCCCACTCTGTAATAGCTTAGTAGAATTACCATTATAAACACATTTTACCCATCCACAATATTCAAAAAAGAACTTGCATTTCTATACCTTAAAGGAAAAAATTCTGTTTATGTTCCATTGTATGCAGGAGCATATTTTGCTGGTTTGAAAGAGTATGATGCATACAGTTTTCTAGCAATTTTCTTTGTTTCTTTTTACAGCATTGTCTTTGCTGTACTCTTGCTGATGGCTGCTAGATTTTAATTTATTTGTTTCCCTACTTGATAACATTAGTGATTCTGATTTCAGTTTTTCATTTGTTTTGCTTTTGTTTTTTTCCTCATGTAACATTGGTGAAGGATCCAGGAATATGACACAAAGGTGGAATAAACATTAATTTTGTGCATTCTTTGGTAATTTTTTTGTTTTTTTGTAACTACAAAGCTTTGCTACAAATTTATGCATTTCATTCAAATCAGTGATCTATGTTTGTGTGATTTCCTAAACATAATTGTGGATTATAAAAAAAAAATGTAACATCATAATTACATTCCTAATTAGAATTAGTATGTTTTTGTATCTTTATGCTGTATTTTAACACTTTGTATTACTTAGGTTGTTTTGCTTTGGTTAAAAAATGGCTCAAGTAGAAAAGCGGTCCCATTCATATTAAGACAGTGTACAAAACTGTAAATAAAATGTGTACAGTGAATTGTCTTTTAGACAACTAGATTTGTCCTTTTATTTCTCCATCTCTGTAGAAGGAATTTGTATTTCTTATTGCCAGGCAGTCTCTATTGTGTCTTATAGTGTCTTCCACGTGAACAGCATAAGTTTGGAGCACTAGTTTATTATGTTTATTATAATTTTTAATAAATTGAATAGGTAGCATCATATATATGGAATTAAATTGATGTGACTATCTTTGTTTTTTTATAAAGGAAGGCATAGTCCTTCAGTCATAGGTAAATAATGTACTCTTAATGTATTAAAACACAAGAGAATTGTTATCTTGGTGCATTACCATTTGATTGGTAGGAATGGTAGTTGTAAAACTTGGTTGCTGAATTGAGATGTTCTTTTGTAAGTGTGAAAATGATAGCATAGGGAAAGAGTACAGGTGGTGGGGGCATATACATTAAGAATTTTGTTAGTGTTGCTGTCTAAATAGAATGGAATAAACAGGTACGAAGACTTATATTTATATTGGTAAATTGGTGTAGTATGGTTTTATGTAAATTTGAAACGTGATCTACTCTTTGTAGGCATTTGAAAGCACATTTGAAAAATTTTGTATATAGTTGTGTATTTCAGATGCAGTAAAATGAAATGGCTATTGTACACAAAAGAATAAGCTAAACTTCTAGATAGAATGAAAATGATTAGATGAGAGGAAAATTTGTGTTCAAATAGTCATTATGAATTAATCATTTAAGAACTGAAAAGTTTGACAAATTCCTTAAAGTATACATGAAATTAATAGTATTGACTTCATTGAAGAATTTTAAAACTTCAGTTTAAAGGGTGCCACAGGCTACCATCTGAGTACTCTCAATACCACAGACACCTCTTGTTCAGTATTCTAGAAACACTGAATCTCTTGTGTTTATAATCTCACTAGACTCTAGCTAATATCTGCTGCTTAAGCTTGGGTGCTTGGTTAAGTGATTTATTGTCTGTGTTGATATGTGTAGTTGTGAGCACTTCAAGAGCTTGCTTATAAGTGATGGTGGTGTGTTGGCAATGGGTGGGATTGGAGTAGTATATCTATTAGAAATTAATGCTCTAGTTCCTTAATTCTAAGATGCAGTCCATTTGAAGAAGCATCAGCTTTCAGGAGTGGAGGAGGAATAATGCATTAAATGTACACATTTCTGAATTTTAAAAAACCTGGTTTATAACAAGCATTTGATTATCCTTATCATTACCATTTTAGAATCATAATCAGTTTTATTTTAAGTCTTTTCCCGGTGGGTGGGGAGGATGATAAATTACTGAGTCACTTTTGGCAGATGCCACATAAGTATTACAGTGACTTGCAACTTTTCATAATTTCATTAGCGTCTTTTCTAAATATAAGATTAGACTATATGATTTTTCTAACTTTTTTCTCCCTGTCCAACAGGATATTATAAATAAATATATTTTCATAATAGAGAATTAAAATCTTTTAACAGAAGAATTGTAATTAATTGTAGGGTGTGACATATTTAACCAATTTAATTGTTAATCCAATTCTACAGAAGGATTTGAGACATACTGTATAAGAATTAAGTAATTACAATACTTATGTAATACTTACTTTGTGCCAGACAGTGTTCTAAGCACTTTACATGCACTTTAACCTGCACAGTAATTATTTGATGTAGGTGCTGTTATCCCTATTTTATAGATGAAACAGAAGCAGTGAGGATGTAAGTCACTGTACCGCTTGTAAATTGCAAAGTGTGGATTTCATTCCAGAGACCCTGTAAATCACATCATACTCTTAATAGTGTAGAGCCTATCTTAAAGTCTATGGTAAATCACATCAGATTGTAGTCATTTTATAGGCCAGGCATTTTACTTACATTTTATTTCCTTTGGTAATGAAAACGTAAAATAGACAGTCCCCCTAGGCTCACTCTGTTAGCAATCAACTAAATTAATCATCTGGAGGAGTTTTGAGAATGTGGAGAAAAAGATACAGGAGTTCACAGATACTGTTCAGTTGTATCAGTTAAGTGGATATTTTCATATACAACTTTTAAGTGTCTATATCCTGTTATCTTCTAAAATAAATGGTAAAATAAAGCAAAATTTTCAAGTTGATAGGAGTAAAGGTTCTTAAATACCATAGTTTGCATTTAAAAGGATAATTTTCTAAGGCAGTGTGATAATGCGATGTTTTACATTTTAAAATTAAAACAAGTTAATGACAAGTCTCTGTGCTACTTTTTATCTCTAATTGTTACGGAGTGTCTTCATTATTTAGGAGGGGGAAAAAACAACTGAGTTTTCTCACTCAAGAGTCAGATTCTAGACAAATGCAAGATTTTAGATCAGATTGACATTAAAAAACAAAACACTGGGTCATTGCAATCCAGTGTCTCTGTGGACCAGTTAGAAATTGAGAATGTATAGAAATTTCTACAGCAATACAGATATTGCTGTTGCATTAAAGTTTATCATTTTTCTAGTAATTTTTGAAAATGTGTTTTACAAAAATGTTTTTGACAGCAATTTAGGCGTTAAAACTGGTCCTTCACATATAATTTGAGAAACACTACTCTTAGGTGGTTTTCCTCAGGAGCCAAGGCCAGCTCATTTGCCCATCCTTCCCTAAAACAACTAGGTTTGTTATTCATCTCCTCACAACTATTGGACTTGGTGTCAAAATTTCATTTCTAAACTGTAGCATCTTTAAATAATACTGTGTGGTATCCTGCTTACTATGAATTCCAAAGTAGACATTAGGCAGCCTTCCTAATTACCTTGGGTAGTTTATACTTCAGTGTTCCTGTTGCTATTCCATTGCTAGAAGCAAGAAATGAAATTGCAGGCATGTGATCACATGTGGTACTAGGTTTTTCTTTTTAATTGAGAGGAACGAGGAACCAATTTTCCCATTTTAATCTTGTCCTGTTTCTTTTAATTCAGAACTTGTAATTCCTAATAGTTTTGCACAGAGGTTCTGTTCCTACGTTTCCTATCCACCCCCCCCCCCCAAGATATGTATTGAGTCGATACGTTTGTTGTGTTCTAGATGAGGGGCCTAACAGCAGAAAACAGAATGAACTAGACTCTGCTTCAAACTCTTAAAAGCAGACATGTCTTAAAAATAAACAGATCTCTCCATAAGGTTCTACAGTTTTTGTTATTGAAATAGAACTCCTAGGGTCTCTGTTACTAGGGATTAGTAGTCTGGAGGTACATAGAAGGTGAGGTGGTTTAACCATGAGTGAACATCACACTAGGTAGTAGGACTAAACCCTCGCAGGCAAAGAACAGCTTTTGCAAGACTTAATTTTTATATTACTGAAATCTGTATGAATGTCCAAGAAAAATTTGGTTCTTTTTTGGTTATGTGATTTTACTTTTTAATAATTACAGCTTTCATTTAACATACTGAGTATTGTGAAACATTTTAAATGTGATTGTGTCTACATTGGCATGGTTGTATAGATCCTCTAGCCACCTCCCCAAAATACCTAAAGTGTTTTTTCCTTTCATATTTGACCAAACATAACGCATGCTTATTGTATTTTGACTACAGAAAGGTAGAAGGTGAAAATTTCCTTTCTTGTTCAAACCCACTCTTTTTTCAAGGTACCTCTCAAATTTCTAGTAAATGTCTAAATTTCTGTGTGCACACCAGATACATGTGTGTGCACATGTGTGTAACTTTTCTTTGGACACAGATCATTTTGGTAGCATTTTCTCATTTAATAATTTTGGACATTTTTACCTTGAATTGCACATATAGAACATTGTTTTTATTCTTTGTCTAGTGATCCATTGTGTGAATGTATGCCTTATTGGAGGACTGCCTGCCTGCTTTCCTTCCTTGTAATTTTTGCCTTTATAGTCCCCACTGTAAATTGTCTTATCTTTGTATACTGTGTTTTTTTGCTGTGTGTAAAGAAAACCGTTTTCTGTTCTTTAGCTAAGTGGCACTTACTCTTCTTTCCCTCTTCCACACCAGACTGTTTGAAACTACATACATGAATTATCATCAGCTTTGTAATTGTGTCCTGTAGTGCTTCTTTGCAAGTTTTCAGTTTTGGTCCTCATGATCTCTTTCTGATTCGTTTTTAATGGCATTACTTTCTTCTAATGAGCCAACATTGTTATAATTACAAGTAGTTTTTCCCAAAGACAAGCAATAAGCTAGTAATTCTATTTTAGACCTGTAAATGTTGAAAGAGCTCGAATCAAATACATTGATATTGGACCCTGTTTTATTTTTAAGCAGTGTAATGAATTTAACTCCATAATTTTTAAAATGAGAGCATTTCCCAAACACATCTATATATTTTTATAACCTTTTCCCCTTGGCATTTGGTTTTGTTTTTAAGGGCTTTTTTTCCCCCCTTTATATTTGTTTTCAATCTTTGACTCTGTTTTAAGTAAATGGTTTCCGTGAAATGCCTGTGTGTTTTGTTTTGGTACAGGATACACTATAAAATACATGAGGCATAAGATATTGTTCCAACTTGACCCTGCTCTGCGTTGTCTCATGTCAAGGCATTAAGTGTATTACATACACATTTGGGGCTTTTTCTGTGTTCTGGCACTGCCTTTCAGATAATGACTATGGTTAAATACTGCAGTGTCCTGCGCTTTTTCAAGCATAAGGAATTTGTAATTGAGCCAGAATGACCTTTAAGGGAATCACGAGTTTTCATTTCACATGCTTTTTCTTCTTTCAGGAAACCACTAATTATTGACCTCCTCCTCATGCTTTTTTTAAAGTGCTGCTCTTTATAAAGTTTCTGTCTATAAATATTAATGCGTTCCATTTCTTCTTAGGTTATCCATTCTGTCACTTTATTTGTGACAGTGACTTCAAGTATTTGTCCCTAGGCATAACCTTCCTCTTGTGCTTCAGATCTGTGTCTCCCTGCCTACTGGGCCTCTTATGTTGGGGTCAGCAAACTACAACTCATAGGCTATATTTGGTCTGCATTCTGTTTTGTAAATAAAGTTTTATTAAAACATAGCCTCATCCATTTGTTGATGTATGTCTGTGGCTGTTTTTGTGCTACAATGGCGGAGTTGGCTAGTTGTGGCAGACTGTGTAGCCTGCGAAGCCTAAGGTATTTACTGAATTGAATTAGAGATTTCTAATCTTAATTGAAAAAGATTTTTTTTTTTTAAGTTTGATCCTTACGCTTACCCTAAATGTTTTGTGGTGATGATGTTACTGGCAGAAACCAAATATCTTACCCTCTTTCAACTTCCTTTTCACCTCTAGCAAACCTCTAGCTCCATCCCCACTTGATCAAAGCTTTATTATCAACACAATTAAATGTGATTTGCGTTGTTACTTACTTTCTTTCACCTTCCACTCACACAATTTCTGAGTCTACTGCTGTTTTCTCCTAATTGTCCCTTTGGGTTTTTATACTAAAAGACATCACAACTGACCTCCCTACTTTTTGTCCATGGCTTCAAACACTTAATGTTTTATCTGCATATTAAGACTTACTGCTCTTTTGAAAGCAAAGTAACCAGAGTTTTCTCCAACTGGAAAATGCTGGAGCTTATGTACTCACTATCAAAGTGATAGTTGGTGTTTTTAATTGTAAAAATGATTGCAAAGTGGTTTTGAATTATCTAAGAAAGTTTGTACTCACTCTGTGGGACTATCTTACTAATATACTTACTGTATTATCTAAAGCAGCACGTGTGTGCATTTGTTTGTTCCTTGTTTTATTACAGGAAGTAGAAGAATGAAGAAAGGAGGGAAATGGAAGAAAAAATTAAGCCAAAAGTAAAGTTAGCAATGTAAAATGCATTCATCCCATAAAGTCAATCTAGTGACCAAATAGAAGGGACAAGCAAGTAACTCGGAGATGCTAATATGCTTGGGCAACTCCCATTTGTGGCCACAATTTGTGCTGTAAGTAATTTAACAGGCTATGCCAAAGGAAGACAGGAGCCAGTACATACTCCATAAAATGATTAAAGGAAAAAAACAGCTACCTGCTCCAGAAAAGCACACACATGCTTTGGAGTCTGACAGCTTGAGTTCAGATTCTAGTTCTGCCATCTATTAGATACCTAAAACTAGTCAAGTTTGTTGAGCTCTCGAAGTCCATTTTCTCATCTGCGATACAAGTGATCCCTGTATCAGAGGGCGGTTGTAAGACTGTGTGATCAGTGTCTAGTGCAGTGCCTGGTTCATTGTGAATGTGGAAGGAAATAGTAACCTTCTTCCGTGGGTCTTCATAAAAGAATACCTGTAGTGTACATCATGTAGCGACTGACATACCATAGTACTTCTTTTATGGGATTTGTTTGTCAATGTAAGCTGATGAAGTGATGCAAATTGTAGTTCCATAAATGTAATTGGGTAGGGGCCTCAACCACATTTGAGAGCCAAGTTTATATAACCCAGCCCAAGACATAAGAGTCTCAGGGTGGAAAGTAATGGTTCTTAATGTAACGGTTTTTGATGGAGCAAAGTTATGTGTTACCATCCCAGAGTAGCTATACGTACATATCAAATCGTATGTAGTATTTGGGAGTCCTGTTGACCTGAAGCCACTCCATGGATTAATTAGCCTGAGTGTCCTTGTATCTCCAAATTAAGGGCTCTTGATTTAGGAAGATGGTATTGGGTGCGTAAATCATTAAGTCAGTGGTTCTTAATTTTTTTTTTTTTTTTTAAGTTTTATTTGAGAGCGCAAGCAGGAAAGGGGCAGATGGGGAGAGCATCTGAAGCAGGCTCCTCACTGCCAGTGTAGACCCGATGTAGGGCTCCAACCCATGAAACTGTGAGATCATAATCTGAGTTGAAATTAAGAGTCTGACACTTAACTGACTGAGCCACCCAGGCACCCCAAGTCAGTGGTTCGTAAATCTGTCAGACCTAGCACTCCATGTGTAAAAGAAAATGTATCCTTGTACGTTCTTATCCTGAAGTGAAATTGCTGGGTAATATAACTTGCTTATCCCCTTTTAAAGAAAAAATAATAAATACCCTAACCAGAGAATAAAAGAAGTAATAATAGAATAATTAGGGAAATTAGAGGGAAGTAATTTTTAGAAAAATTATTTTAGCCCAAATGGAACTACATAATGAAGTTTGATAATTGAACTTCTACCTAGTATCAGTGGGAATGTAACAATTCTAAATGTAAGCTATTAAGTTACTCTGAAATGAACAATGCTTAGGACAGTTCTGGACTAAAACTATCTTTTTTCAATTTACATGTAGTTTTGGAAAATTCAGAGTATATTAAAATTGTGCAAAAATTGGTTAAATGTCAATGTCTGGCAGGATATTTGAATGTTGTTTGAGATACTAGCTCTTAGGTTTGTAGATCTGCTCTGTGTATTGCTTATCTGTAAAGCCAGCATTACTCTACCTGTAATTGCTATAACCAAAGTATCCCATAAACTTCCACTAGGATGCTAGTGCTCAGTGGTAATGTGCCCATTGATAGCTAGTCCTTTAGATTGTTTGCATTGTACACATGAATTGGCAGGTCATTCTGATTCATTATACCTGGAGTCAGACCTATGATTCTGCATTTCTAAGAAATCCCCACGTGATTCAGACTATTGCGATCCATGGGCCACACTTTAAGGCATAATGCTGTATATCTGTATTGTCCAAAAGGGTAGCTTGGACATTTCTATTATTGCAGAAAGTTCTGTTAGGGAGTTGTGGTGAATACTGTTTCTCAAGTCATCTTTTAATAGGTTTTAAATACCAGTGAGTTTTACTTCTGGACATTTATCTGAAGAACTAGTTAATGTGTGTGATCATATGCTTTAGGAGCCGTGTTTGGAATAAGATTGTCATTCTTTTTGTGAAAGTTGAACTTGGTAAAGACATGTACCACAATGGAATGTCCCAAATCTGCAGAGATGGATCTAGATTCTACAGAAAGCATGAAACAGCATTTTTCAAAATGTTTCTTACTACAACCCACAATCAGAAATACATTTTATATTGTGACTCAGTTTGTGTGTATTTGTATATCCCAAAACAAAAGTTTCACTAAGCTGTACTCAACTTTACCATAGGGATCCATTCTGAGATTTTTCTGTGCTAGTCTGTTTGTTTTTTTATGCTGGTCTCGATCTTCATCTAGTTAGGCAAAATCTGCAGTTTGAAAAAATACCATAGGAAATATCCCTGGTAATGTGAGCCTATTAAAATCATAAAGCAGGGGCGCCTGGGTGGCGCAGTCGGTTAAGCGTCCGACTTCAGCCAGGTCATGATCTCGCGGTCCGTGAGTTCGAGCCCCGCGTCGGGCTCTGGGCTGATGGCTCAGAGCCTGGAGCCTGTTTCTGATTCTGTGTCTCCCTCTCTCTCTGCCCCTCCCCCGTTCATGCTCTGTCTCTCTCTGTCCCAAAAATAAATAAACGTTGAAAAAAAAATTAAAAAAAAATAAATAAAATCATAAAGCAGTTTACACCATTTGGCCATATCAGCCATGAAAAAGTATCTGTAAAGCCTTCATTGTTTACACTTGGTTAGTTTAACTTTTTTTTTTTTTAAATTTCGTGTAAGTAATCTCTACACCGTGTGTGGGGCTTGACTTAACAACCCTGAGATCAAGACTCTTTTCGACTGAGCCAGCCAGGCGCCACCAGTTTAACATTTTTTTTTTTTAATTGAAGTAAAGTGGGTATATAACAATTTGAAGTGTATGACATAATTTGATATTTGTATACACTACAAAGTGATCAGTCAGCAGAATTCAGTCTAGTTACCATCCGTCACCATACAGTTGGCTCCCTTCACTTATTTTGCCCACCCCCCAATCCTCTTCATTTCTGATAACTATCAATCTGTTCTCTATACCTATGAGTTTTGTTTGTTCATTTGTTTCACATTCTACATATGAACAAAATCATACATTATTTGTTTTTCTCTGTCTGGCTTATTTCACTTAGCATAATATGTTTAAGGCTCATCCATGCCACAGGTGGCAAGATGACTTTTTTTTTATGCCTGAGTAGTATTCCATTGTGTATATATACACCACATCTTGATTCATTCATGCATTGATGGACACTTAGGTTGTTTTCATATCTTGAAATATCTTGACTATTGTAAATAATGCTGCAATGAACATAATGGGGTACATGTGTCTTTTTGAATTAATGTTTTTTATTTCTTTGGATAAATATACCCAGAAATGGAATAGGTGGATCATATGGTACTTCTGTTTTTAATTTATTGAGGAACCTGCATACTGTTTCCCATAGTGGCTGTGCCAATTTATATTCCCACCCACAGCACATGAGAGATCCTTTCTCTACATCCTCACCAATACTTGTTATTTCTTGTCCTGTTGATACTAGCCATTCTGGCTGATGTGAGGTGACATCTCATTCTGGTTTTGATTTACATTTCCCTGATAATGATGTTGAACATCTTTTCGTGTGTCTGTTGGCTATCTATATGTCTTCCTTGGAAAAATGTCTGTTTAGGTTCTCTGCCCATTTCTTACTGGGATTTTTTTTTTTTCCTATTGAGTTGTTTGATTTTTAAAAATTTTATTTTAATGTTTATTTTTGAGAGAGAAAGAGCATGAGCGGGATAGGGGCAGAGAGAGAGAGGGAGACACAGAATCTGAAGCAGGCTCCAGGCTCTCAGCTGTCAGCACAGATCCCAACTTGGGGCCTGAACTCATGAACCGTGAGATCATGACCTGAGCCGAAGTTGGACACTTAACCAACTGAAGGCACCCAGGCGCCCCAGTTCGAGCTCTTTTAATTAGACTTTAACATAAATACAAAATATATTCCTAGGTAACTAAATGGGCACTCAAAAGTCATAATCAGTTAAATAGTTACCACATTGTAAGAAGTGATAGTGCTGGTTTTAGATAGGTATTCTGTAGATTTTTGGGGGGGAGGGGAGGAGGTGGGGAAAGCAATAATTACATTGCAAACTACTTGCCTATTTAAGGTCACAGTGACAGTAAACCCATGTGATCTGCATTAACATGAATACTTACCTTTGTATAGCAAAAGAGCCTATATTCATCTTATCCAAGTATGGTATTAATATGCGAAGTTAAAAAAAAAGTATAGGAAATATACACATTAATTGTTTCTCCCATTGGAATTCTGATCTATTAAAGATGTTTCTTACTACTCAGTTTCCCACAAGTATTAATGAGCAGGCTTAGTATTTAGCCATTCAACAAATATTGAGTACCTATTATATACTAGCCATTGCTAAGTGTTGAATAGACAGTGGAGAATAAGTGAGACATAGTAACCCTTGATGAATATAGTCTGTAAGTTTATATAATGTAAATGAAAATACATTTATTCAATGGTTACTGTATGCCAAGGTAGTTTATACTAACAACAAAGCAGAACAAAAATCTCTCAGCTAATAAATCTTGTTTTAGATTTGTAGATGTGTTCATTTTCCCTTTGTGTTTGTAACAGTTTTTGCCTTACACAGTTCAGTGCAGTTATTTGATGTTAACAGATAACATTTTGTTGTTAATTGTATGCTTTATCATACAAACAAATGGCTAATATTTCTCCATTGCAGTAGATAGCACTGAACCCTGAACCCCTCCTCTAACTCCCTGAAGTCCATGTGGTTTTACTGTAGGTTAGAATCTTAAATAGGTAGTTTTATTCCTGGGCAATAATTAGTTATCTATGTGTGAACTCCAGAAAATATTTTTTTAACTTTTAATTTTGGTATAGTTTCAAAGTTACAGAAAAATTGGAACAATACAAAGAATTTCTATATACCCTTCACCCAGATTTGTCAAATGTTAGCATTTTATAACATTTACTTTATTCTAAATTTTTTTCTGGACCATTTGAGAATAAGCTGATAACCTCTTTTTCCCTAGATACTTCAGTATGTTTCTTAAAATATATGCTGCATATTTTCTAGAAGCCAAGACATTCTCTTACATAAGCATAATACAGTGATCAAAATCAGGAAATTAGCATTAATACAGTGGTAACATTTATAGATTTTATTCGATTATCATCTGTCCCAATAATTTCCTTGATGACAAATCAAAAGTTCCGTTTCTGTGTTGCATTCAGTAGTGCTATCCCTTTAGTCTCCTTTAATCTGCAACAGGTCCTCAGCCCTTTGGTTTAATGACATTAACCTTTTTGAAGAGAACATGGCGGCTACTTTGTAGTATATTTCTCAGTTTTGGTTTGAATATGTTTCCTCATGATTAGAATCAGGCTATGAACTTTTGGCAAATATATAACCTAAGTTATGTGGTTTTCTCAGGGCATCCTGCGAGGAACACATGATGACAATTTGTTCCATTACTGATGTTAATTTTGATCACTTGATTAAGATGATATCTATGGTTTTGTCCACTGTAAACTTACTGATTTTCTCTTTGTAGTTAACAATAGTATCTTGTAGGGGAACTTCCTGTTTCTCCACAAATTTTGCCCACAAAATTTTAGTACTCAGTGATGTTGTTGCCTTCAGTTAGGACTGACAAATGGTGATTTTTCTACTTCCATCAGTCTTCTGTATTTATTACTTGGCTTCCCATTGTTAGAGCTTTCCCTTATTATTTAAGTGCAGACTCATGGTTTCTATTCAATTGATAATAATCTTTTACCATCATTAGTTTGGTGTTCATATTGTCCCAGATTTGGCCAGTGGGTGCTCCTCCAAGCCGGCTCCTTGTCATTTTGACACATTCATATTATTCTTTGAGTGGAATTTACTTTTGGGTACAAAGAATGTCCCAGGTTTATCTTGATTCATCTTGTACCTTCTCTGCTTCAGTTCTGAAATTGGTGATTTCTCCATGGAGCCCTGATCCCTTTAATGGAGAATGTCATTTATAGCCAAGATCTAGCAGTTGGTATACTCATTGCTACCAAGGTGTCATTGCTTAAAAGTTCTCACGGTTGACAGAGCTAGGAAATAGAAGTATGTATGTGTTTATACACATATCTTTCTCTTTTTTTTGCATTTTATTTTTTTATTTTATTTTATTTTTTTAGTATGTGAAATTTATTGTCAAATTGGTTTCCATACAACCCCCAGTGCTCATACCAAAAGATGCCCTCCTCAATGCCCATCACCTACCCTTCCCTCCCTCCCACCCCCCCATCAACCCTCAGTTCTCAGTTTTCAAGAGTCTCTTATGCTTTGGCTCTCTCCCACTCTAACCTCATTTTTTTTTCCTTCCCCTCCCCCATGGGTTTCTGTCAAGTTTCTCAGGATCCACATAAGAGTGAAACCATATGGTATCTGTCTTTCTCTGTATGGCTTATTTCACTTAGCATCACACTCTCCAGTTCCATCCACGTTGCTACAAAGGGCCATATTTCATTCTTTCTCATTGCCACGTAGTACTCCATTGTGTATATAAACCACAATTTCTTTATCCATTCATCAGTTGATGGACATTTAGGCTTTTTCCACAATTTGGCTATTGTTAAGAGTGCTGCTATAAACATTGGGGTACAAGTGCCCCTATGCATCAGCACTCCTGTATCCCTTGGGTAAATTCCTAGCAGTGCTACTGCTGGGTCATAGGGTAGGTTTATTTTTAATTTTCTGAGGAACGTCCACACTGTTTTCCAGAGTGGCTGCACCAGTTTGCATTCCCACCAACAGTGCAAGAGGGTTCCCATTTCTCCACATCCTCTCCAGCATCTATAGTCTCCTGACTTGTTCACTTTGGCCACTCTGACTGGCACGAGGTGATATCTGAGTGTGGTTTTGATTTGTATTTCCCTGATGAGGAGCGACGTTGAACATCTTTTCATGTGCCTGTTGGCCATCTGGATGTCTTCTTTAGAGAAGTGTCTATTCATGTTTTCTGCCCATTTCTTCACTGGGTTATTTGTTTTTTGGGTGTGGAGTTTGGTGAGCTCTTTATAGATTTTGGATACTAGCCCTTTGTCTGATATGTCACTTGCAAATATCTTTTCCCATTCCATTAGTTGCCTTTTAGTTTTGTTGATTGTTTCCTTTGTTGTGCAGAAGCTTTTTATCTTGATGAGGTCCCAATAGTTCATTTTTGCTTTTAATTCCCTTGCCTTTGGGGATGTATACACATATCTTTCTATAATCTTTTGTAAAATCCCTGAGTTTATCCAATACCTCTAATTCCAACCCAATATAACACAGGAGTTTTTGTGTCCTCTCTTTTCATACATGTAGCTTTGTCTGTGTACAGTGAGAAAGCAGTTTATCATCCCCAAAATATTTACTTACTTGTTCAATCCTGGAATAGAAAATAGTTGCATAATTGCTAGCCTTTGTCTTTACAAGAAAGAACTCTAATAATTCAAGATATGTTTAGAGTTCATTTGATCTTTAGATGTAGGACATTTAGTTCAAATACTGTGTTCAAACTTCAGTTCTCCCTCCTACCCACCTTTCCTTCGTTGTGGCCATGTTATTATTTGAAATGTCACTTTGTTCTTTGGTTTCTGTTGTATTCCATTTTAGGTTCCCCTGCCCCATCATTTCTGGTTTCTCTCCTTTCTTACCCTTTCTTTTTCCTTTCCTTTTTTTTCTCTTTCCCTTCCCTCCTTTTCTTCCCTTCCTTTTTTTTTTCCCTCCTTATTTTCTTCCTCCCCTCTCCCCTTTACCTTCTTCCCTTTTGTCTTTCCTGAATGTGTAAAACATAAACGTGATTCCAAAAGGCAGGATGATTTATGAAGCTATACTCAGAAAAATGACCTCTTCCTCTCCCCCCTAATTTATTTTGTTCTTTCTACCCCAGTCCAACTCGCCTCCTGTAGGTATCCGAATTCATGAATCTCTGGGTTATCTGTCCTTTATTTCTCTTTGCACAAAGGAGTAGATCCATGTATATTTTACTTCCTCTTATTTCTTACGCAAAGGGTAAGATACTACAGATATCTTTTGTACTTTGCTTATTTCACCTGACAGTGTATCCTGGAAATTATTTCACATCTATTCATAGAGATCTTATTTAAGCTACATTGTCTGTCTCATAGTTTATTTAACCACGCTCCTATGTATGACTATGTGTTCCAAAGTATGCAGTTACAAACCATGCTGCAGTGGATAATCTTGTGCAGTTAAATTTTCATGTATCTCCAGGTTAAACTCCTTGAAACAGGATTGTTTAGTTAAAAGATAAATATTTATGTAGTTTCTGTTAGTCTCTTGAAGTTGCATCAGTGTGCATTGCCACCTGCAGTATGAGACTGCCTGTTTTCCCGTGACTTGAACCAACAGTATGTTGTTCATAGTTTTACGTTTGCCAGTGGAACGTGGAGAAATTGTATTTTGGTAGAGTTTTAATATTCTCTTGTTTTGGGTGATGTTGAATATATTTTGAAGGCTGAGTGTGTATGTGTTTAAAAATTGTTTTTGCCTTTTACTCATAATTATTCTGGTGTTTTTAACAGCTCCTCAGGTAGTCACCAGGTAATCAGATGTGTAGCCAAGATTGAAAATTGCTGCTCTGTTCTTGAAAAACCTCTCCACATTGGCCAAGTTTATACTCCTTTCTCAAGATGGTGTGTGTGTGTGTGTGTGTGTGTGTGTGTGTGTGTGCGCGCGCGCGCGCACTTGTGTTCATACCCTAGAATAAATAAGGGTGGTGTGAGAACTGGTGGTTTTGGGTTGCTAGTTCCAGCTGTTGCTGAAGCGCATATATTTCCCTATTCTATTTCTGTTCAGTAATTTCTGCATTCAGTGTGCAAATAAATACCCCCTGCCTTTTACTTAAGTTAATTATATTTCAGTTGTTATCAGAATTGCCTGGAGAAAACCATTTTGTTGTCCTTCCATAATAATTTTTCATATTCTCTGGAGGAGTACTCATTTTCCGTCAGTTTTGTTGTTATTTCATTTTATCACTGATCATATCTTTGATGTGTCCATTTAGGAAAGTTATTTCAGGGCACCTGGGTGGCTCAGTTGGTTAAGTGCCTCACTTCAGCTCAGGTCACGGTCACATGGTCAGTGAGTTCAAGCCCCACATCAGGCTCTCTGCCGTCAGCATGGAGCCTGCTTTGGATCCTCTGTTCCCTTCTCTGTCTGCTTGCTCTGTCTCTCTCAAAATAAATAAACTTAAAAAAGTTTAAAAAGTTATTTAGTGAATTGCAATTGAAGTGTACTTTTTCATTTTTTTAAGTTTTTAAAAAAATATTCTTTAAATGTTTGTATTTATTTTTGAAAAAGAGAGAGAGAGAGAGTGTGAGCAGGCGAGGCAGAGAGAGAGAGAGACACACAGAATCCTAAGTAGGCTCCAGGCTTTGAGCTGTCAGCACAGACTTTACTGGCATTTCTCACATTTTCTGTTGCTTAGCCTTTTTGATACCATCTAAGCTTTCCACTCCCCTTTGTCTGCGACAACCTGCACTTTAGTTCTTGTGCTGGTTATAAAGAAGGCCATGCATTTTAGGATGAAAGTATATTTTTGCTGGTGCTCTCTGAAACCTGCCACCACTGGGCTGTCTCTGTTTACTTCTATGTAATGGCAGGTGCTTTTGGCAGTAGTTATCTATGTTTTGGTGTCTGAGAATTATACTTTTCCTATGTTTCATTGGGAAAGGTCACAGGGTTTCCCTTCTCCCTGTATTCTGGTTTTTGTACAGTTTCCAAGAGGAAAAGGAAAAGATGCTGATTTCTAGCTCTTTTGCATTAGAAGTCCTTATTTCTTTCCATTGTTACTTCATTATGATTATGGGAAGGAAGGGAGGTAAATGTATCCGGAGTCTATTATTTTTCAATTAGAAACAAGATTTTGGTCATTTTTAACCCTTTCTGAGATTATGTGTCATTATTTTTATTTTTTAAGTAATTTCTACACCCAATGTGGGGCTCAAACTTGCAATCCAAGATCAAGAGTCATATGCTGTGCTGACTGAGCCAGCCAGGCGCCCCTCATCTGTCTTTAATACAGATGATTAATTTATTCTTATAATTAATGTGTTTGATGGTAGTCATCTTTTTCGTTTTTTTAAAATGCTTGATTGCTGTTTCTTTTTTCAGTGCTTTGGTTTAAACTATTTTCTTTGCTTTTATCTTCCTAAAATGTATTTTATTTTTGATTCTTGTGGTTGGTATTTTAAGTTTTCAAAGGATTCTTTAACTTGTGTTCTTTGTTAGTATTAATGATTCTATGACATGTAATATTTTTAGCCCCTTTTGTTTAAGAAAATGCTTCAATTCTTACAATTCTGAGTCTTTTTGTATTGTGTTTTATGACAACATTTACAGCATTAAAAGTTATCTCTGTTTTATCTTATTTACTACCTGACCCTGATGTCATGATTGTTTAGAATAATGAAATCTGCTTAATTATTTTGATATCTAAATGATATTTGCTCATCAAAAATTCAAATAATTTTTTATGAAAGTCTGAGGACTACTGTTAATATTTTGGTGGTCAAATTTTCATGCATTCATAATACCCAGATACACGCAGGGCTAGTTAAGATGTTGAGTTACAATTGACCCAAATATTTGACTGAAAGCAATACCAACAATAGAGATTTGTTAATTAAATGTATAACATAAAATAAGGCTACAGGTTGATAGCAGCTTAGCAAAGTTAGGGGCTTTGGATTGGCTTCTCTTGATTTTCTTGCCCTTCCTCTCTTTATCACAAGACTGCTCTCACAATTCCAGCCATAACATACTCAGATAACTGTTCAAAATCAGGAAGCAAGGAAATAAACTGCTTCTCCTTGTGTCTTTTTAAAGAAAAAATAAATCTTTCCTAGGAGATGCTAGCAAATGTTTACTATCCTTTGGTCAGGTTACATGGTTGCACCTCAGCTGCAAGGGAGGCTGGGAAAGAGTGCCTCAGGCATTTTCTGCTTCTATATTGACAGGTTAGACTTTGATAGCAAGAAAGAATGGTAGGGAATGGCTACGTTTGTCACACGTGAAATTGTACACAATGGGGCCATATATTGTGTTTATTTTGGTGTGGATTTTTTCAAAAGAGAATTCTTTCTTACCACACCCAAGCCCCATATAGCCATTATTAAAAATCTGTTTGCTCATATTTCACTATGCTTTTACATGCACGTAAGTACAGAGTGGAGGTTTAGTCACTGGTTTATAAAATGGGCTCATGTTCTATACATTTATCTGAATCTTCTTTTTCTTGCCTACTATATGGTACAAATTCTCCTAAGTCAATAGGCAGAGATCTAATTTCAGTTATTTTAGAGGCTGCATGACCTGTGCTGTGTATCTACCACATTTTATTCACCCATATCCTGCTTGGTGAACATTCATTCATGTTGCTAGTTTTTTCCCTCTACAAGTATTGCCTTTATGGATATCTTTCCTATGCTTGTTTCTGCAGATTTTGGAGCTAGCTTATTTGGATTATGAGGATGGTAACCTATTGCTGGGTTAAAGGGAATGTTGTCATACACAGGCATAATTTTACATAAATTCAAAAATGCTGTTACAAATTCACATATCCCCCACAAGTGTAGAAGACTTTCATTTTATTAGTACTCTTACTAGTGGTAGGTGTTTGCTCATTGTACGTTTGTTCAGTCAGCAAACATTTATTATCTTGGCCATGTGTCTCGCATTATTCCAGGCATGAGGGTGAAAAAGTTCCTGCCCTCATGGAGTTTACAGCCTATTGAGGAAGACAGGTAATAAACAAGTAATGAATGCAATCTAATAAAATAAATATTGTACACATATAATATACAATAAAACAATCAGTTACTCTAGGCAACTGAAAAGTGCTGTAAAGGGAAATAAAGTAGGATAGGTATTATGGGAAGGGGATTCTCTATTAGGGAGATCGGAACAAATTTCGGAGCAGTTGGTTTTTGGGCAAAGACTTGACTTAAGTGAAGGAGCAAGGAGGAAATATTTCAGGCAGAAGGGACACTGTTTTTTATTTGAGGATCACTAGCTGGACAGCGTAGCCGGGTGGAGTGATAGGGGAAGAGTAGAAAGAAATGAAGTCAGAAGCGGTGGTCTAGGGCTAGATTACAACAGACCTTGTCAGCCATAGTAAGAATTTTGGCAAGGTGCTGAGGCTCTTAATTCTTGATAATCTGATGGGTGCAAAGTGATATGTCCTTGGTACTTCATTTTTCTCTGTGTAGTAATGTGAAAATATTTTATATGTGTATTTGGATTTACTCTCCTGCTTATTAATATTCACTCTTCTGCATATGTATATCCTTAGTCCATGTTTCTGTCCAGTTACTTTTGCTGTTGTTTTCTAAGAGTTACTGGTTTCACATTATAAATACTTTCATAAGGATATTATTTAATGACTTGAGTTGTTTTCTTATCCACAAATTAAAATTTTTTGACGTCAAACCTATCTATGTATGTTGTTAGTACTTATAAATTTATGACCATTTTATCTGCATGAATTGCTACTTTCTATATAATGCTTCTCTTTATTCTGCTCTAGGCTTTTAATATTATATTGCACCCTGGCTGATATTAGCAAAGAGAAAAGTTTTGCCACTTACCATCCTGTGGCTTTGGGCAAGGTTTTTAATCTCTCTGTACTTTTATTACTCATCCGTAAACTAGGGATTATAAGAGCATCTACCTTTGGGGGAATGGGATGGGGAAGGGAAATGATTGCTTTTCCCTTTTTTTCCCTTTCAGCCTAGAAGGCTATATGATTTTATCTTTGAAAAAGAGAGTTTTATAAAACTAATGAGGTGTGTATATTTTCTCAATCGTAACTGGGCTCCTAACCTCTTTAATCTGCAGACTTCAGTTTTATTAATTAGTTTAGTTATTACTTTTCCTTCATCTGTATTTTGTTAACTTGGCACTCCTGTGATTTTTTTATGAGAGATGCCCTTGGATCTGTCCAGGTCAGTTATCATCTTTTCTCGCAAGTCACACTCTTTTGCATGCCTGCTGACTGTTTTGAGATAGGCCTTCTTACTTTTAATTTATCAAGGTCTAAACAGCAAATTTCCTGTTTTGATTTATCTACTTAATTTAAGAATTTTCAGTCCATGCTTTGTGATTTGTAATTAGATTTCCTTAAACATTTTGATTTTGTGCATTTTAAGGTGGCTTTGTCTTTCAGTAGCTCTGTTTCAGGAGGTGATCTCAGTTCTGGGGGTATTGGGTGTTCTTCCTCATTCTGGCTACTAAGTTGGGGGCTGTGTTATTTGTCTTTGCCTCCACAGGGCTCCCTCCACCCTTGCTCAGGGCTCAAGTGCTACTACTGATATACCTCCAGTGTATGCCTCTAGTTCTGAGAGGCACTGGCATTTTCTGTCTTGCAGCCTGCTGGTACTCCTGCCAGAAGGTTGTTTATCCCCTGCTGAGAATGATCTGCTCCCTTGACTCCTCAGATTTGGAAGCAGGAAAGATTCAGTCAGTTTATCAGTTCCCCACTTATCCCCAAGGGCCAGAGATGTGAGAAGGAATAAGTCATGAGATCTAGTGTGATCAGGTATCAGTGATTTTCAACCCTCATCCCAGGACTCCTGCTCTTTCTATAGGATCCAATCATTTCATCTGGCCTGGAAGGGAAAGTCCTGAGCTCACTCTCTGAAGAGATCTAAGCACACTTGAAGTTTAGCTCATACATGCTGTCTGCCCAGTTGGGGATGAACGTGGTATTTGGGCTGGAGTTGAGAAAGCCGAGCAGTAGGAATGCATTCACATTGCCATCTTCCCAGAAGTCTTCCAATGTTGAGCTTTTAATTTGGGGTCGTTTGGTTGGCATCTTTATGTAACTTGTACAAGAAGGATTTGTGGATGGTGTATTTTCTCAGACTTTGTCTATCTGAAAATGATCTTGTTTCTTTTTACATTTAAAGGAAGCTTGAAGGGGTATATACGGTTTATCATTTTAGGGAGGCAGGATTTTCTCTTTGAAAACTTTATAGATATTGCATAATTATTCTTGACATTTAAAATTGCAGTCAGGCCCACCTGCAA
Source organism: Leopardus geoffroyi (assembly GCF_018350155.1). NCBI lineage: Eukaryota > Metazoa > Chordata > Mammalia > Carnivora > Felidae > Leopardus > Leopardus geoffroyi. The sequence continues at coordinate 122,790,826 of NC_059327.1, forward strand.
TGTTCACAGGGCCCGAGGCAAGAGTTTAAATGGAGATCCACATACAATGTATCTAAATATTTAAAATGTTTGAATCAAGCTAACAAACTTAAATATATACCATTCTCTCAACCTTGGCAAATAAACTTTCATTACAATAAAGTTGAAAAAGATATGTAACATTATGGTTTTTCTCCGATGAAAGACAAAATATGAATTTAATTATTGAATGTTTCTGGGATTTCAGCAGCAGTGTTTGGGTGAATGACATAGACCTATGTTTTTGATTAATGCTTCTGTTTCTTTTGTTCAGTCTTCTTCAGGAGCACTGTTTATTTTGATTCTATTTTTTATATTTTTGGCTAGTCTTCTGTTGTTTTTATCTCTTCTTGTCTTTTTCGAATCTTTATTCTGAAGAGCTCATTAGTCTTGGCTTCGTTTTAGCAAAATCATTAATTACATTCTTATAAGAAGAATTTTTTTATAATTTCTGTTGGCAGTAATATAAAGTTTAAAAATATATTCCAAGTGTGTAATATTTAAATATATTTCATCAAAAATGAAAATTAAAGGAGCTCCTGGGTGACTCAGTCTAAGTGTCCGCCTTTGGCTCAGGTCATGATCTTGCTGTTCGTGAGTTTGAGCCCCACGTTGGGCTCTGTGCTGAAAGCTCAGAGCCTGGAGCCTGCTTCGGATTCTGCGTCTCCCTCTCTCTCTGCCCCTCCCTGACTCATGCTGTCTCTGTCTCTCAAAAAGAAATTTTTTTAATGAAAATTAAAATAAATGCTAGAAATTATTTTTATGTTTTCAAAAAGTTATCTTAAAATATTCATTTATTCCTTAATTTATTAAAACTAAAAGGTAAAATACAAATATAGTATCTCAATTTTAAATAAAAATTAAATTAAAAACTTAATTTTTTGGAAATTTAATGAAATGTTATTAAATGGTTTATATAAATAAAACTCTTTGCAATTCTAATGGTCAATGTCCATCTTGTTGCCAATGTAAAGAGAGTCAGTAACACACTTCACACGTTATCTCTGTTACTATTTATACACAAATGTAAGAGTAATAATGAATTGCTTAATATCCTGAAGTGTTGTACTTTGTGTACCTGATGTGAATACATTTCTATTTGTGTCATTGTGACTTTTTACAATCTAGTTTCATTTAGTCTCTTTTCACCTAGAAGCAGCTTCTCGCCCTGGATGTTCATTGACTATTAGAAGAAATCGGATCTTGTAGGATGGCCCACAATCTAGGTTTGTCTGATCGTTTAATGTGTTCTTCTGTCTTCAGTATTCCCATTAATTGGAAGTTTAGCCTAACGGTTTGGCTAGAATGATGTTAAACCTTTTTGGCGAGAGTGCTTCATGGTTAATGCTCTGTATTTCATACTGGAGCCCATCAGTGAGCACATAATGTCAGGTTTGATCACTTGGCTAGGATAGTAATGCCCAGGCTCTTGGTTGTACAATGTGTTTCTCCTTTGCAGTAAAAACGTTATCTGTGGGTGATACTTTGGTTCTGCGCCAATACCATCATCTTCAACAAGCTTTTACCCAATGGCTTTAACATCCTTGTCTGAATTCATTATTTCATTAAGATTTGCCGAAAAGTTTTCCAATTAAATAATTCCTTCTACATTTATTATCTGACATTTTTCTATAAAGAAGAAATTTCTCTCATCAACAGAAGTTAAGTTCCAGTTCTTCCCCAAAGGCAGGATAAATGTTTAATTCTTTCCTTTCCAAACTAAAGAATGGTTGCCTATAAGGGATGAAGAGGGCATGGGGAGAGGAGAAGGATGGAACCATGACTTTTATATGACTTTGATTTTCTTTTGCCAATGAGCTTTACCAATTGAAAGAAAAATTTAGATGGAGTGTAAAATGTAAACTCCAATTTAACTCCAATAATTAGAAAGCCTATTTAAAAAAAAATTTTTTTAAATGTTTATTTATTTTTGAGAGAGCAATAAACAGCATGAGCGGGGTAGGGGCAGAGAGAGAGAGGGAGACACAGAATCTGAAGCAGGCTCCAGGCTCTGAGCTGACAGCATGGAGCCTGACATGGGGCTCGAACCCACAGACCGTGAGATCATGACCTGAACTGAAGTCGGATGCTTAACCAACTGAGCCACCCAGGCACCCCTAGAAAGCATAATTTTACTTCATGATGGTAGAATCCATACAGAGAAAATAATGATTCCAAATGAATGTTGAATATCATACTCCATGTGTACATTCAAAATGGGATATATTGTAAGAACAAAAAGAACTGCAAAGAAATCTTTAAACTGCATAGTTTTATTGCCGATAGTAATATGGTAGTAGAATTATCGGGCCCCAAGATTTTCACTGACAGAGAAAAGAGATACAAATGTAAAATCAGAAGTTCAGAAATATCTTTATAATAGTAAGTATGAATTATAAATAGTAATATGAAGTTATTTAAAAATATTTAAGAATACTTCCTAATTTTGCCCACGGAAAGAGCCTAGAGCGAATGATGCCCCAACTGGTAAAAATAAGATTCTATGATCTCTCTCACAAAATCCGCACTAACACTTACTCTAAAACCGCAAAGCTGGTTAAATCCAACCCTCCACCTCTCAGGTAACTGGAGAAAAACACAACCACACTAACTTAATTCATCACCCTAGCCCTAAGTAATTCTCAGTGCTACCTCATGGTTGTGGTATAGCAACATGGTCCATTTACTGTGCTACTCTCTTGGTTATTTCACTCTACTCTTTTCTTCCACTTCCAAGTCACTTACTCTGTCCTGTGATGGTTTTTGCTTCGTAATTCCCTGAGAAAATGGAAACAATCTGAAAATGACTTTTTAGGTTCCCATCACTGTATCTACCCACGTATACAATTTCATGTATTTTGGCTCACTTGCTGCTATAGAACCCCCTCTCCACATAGGCAGAATATTTCATGCTCAGGGACATTACTCCATCATTCTCTCTCCTCCTCCTCATATGTCTCACTACTTAATTCTTCTTACCAGTATATAAATATGTTATCTATTCTCTAAAAAACTCTTCCCACTTCTCTGCCAGCTACTGCCCCAATTCTCTCCTCAAGGGTTACTTGTCTATAGGATCCATGAAACCACCATCCATCTAAATTTGTAGAACATTCTGTCTAGAAGTTTTCCTCATGTCCCTTCCTGGAAATACCCATCCTCAAAAGGTAATCACGATTCTAACTTCTTTTACTGTTCATTAGTTTTGTCTGATATTAAACTTCATATAAACACATCATCATTGTGTACTGTTGTGACTGCTTTCATTTGACATGATGTCTGTAATATGCATCTATTTTGTTGCAAGTATCAATAGTTTTAAAACAATTACCGTATAGCATTCCATTGTGAAACTATACCTTAACTGAATCATCCTTCTATTGAACATTTGGGTGGATCCCAGTTTTTTACTTTTATGGGTAATGCTGCTGTGACCATTTTAAAAACATGTTTTGGAAAACGCATGCACATATTTCTCTTGGGTATGTATGTAGCAGTAGAATTGCTCGATCAGAGGGTAGGTATGTTTCATTTTAGTGCATACTGTCATCAGTTTTTGTGTTGTCAGTTTTCCAAAGTGGTTGAACTAACTTACCTTCCAGTAAGTAACATATGAGAGTTCCAATGGTTGCTTCATATCCTCAGTAATATTTGATATGGACAATCCTTTAATTTTTAGTCATTCTGGCAGGAGTTTTATTATATTTTAATTATTATTTCTGTGACAAATAGTTATTTAAATACCTTTTCATATGCTTATTGTCCATTCGAATAGTCTCTTTTGTGACATACCTGTTCAGGTCTTTTGCCCATTAAAAAAACTGAGTTATTTGTCATTTTCTTACAGATTTAGATATGAGTCTTTTGTTGGATATGTGTATCATGAAAATCTCCCATTCTGTGATTTGCCTTTCTTACCTGTTTAATTGTTTTTTGATGAATATAGTTCTTAATTTTAATGAAGTCGGTCTTTTATGATTAGTGTCTTTTGTGTTCTGTGTAAGACTGTCTTGACATTTTTCTGTTTTGTTCAAAAAGCTTTATTGTTTTACACATTTAGAACTATGGTTTTTCTCAAGTTAAATTTTGTATACCAGTTTGATAGAGGTCAAGTTTCCTTATGCTCATAAAATATCCAAATGTTCCAATACAAATTATTGAAAAACCCCTCATTCCCTTATAGACTTGCATTGGTATCTGTCACAAAGTGGGTCTTTTCTTCTGATTATTCTGTTCCATTGGTCCATTTGTACATCCTTGTGCCAATCCCACACCGTCATACTGCTATAACTTTGCACTAAATCTTGAATTCAATTGCTTTTAAGCTGTTTTTGTTTGTTTGTTTGTTTTGAGAGAGAGGGAGAAGGAGAAAGTGCACATGTCAGTGAGCAGGGGCACTGAGCTACCAACTGAGCTACCCAGGGCCCCTCTTTTTCAAGCTCGATGGGACTCCTCTGGTCTTATTTCTTGATACCTCAAAGCCAAAGTAGTACATCTTTATGGACCCAATGCCAATAAGACCAATTTTAGGTTACTAGTAATCAATTGAGAAAAATACATGATACTTGAAAAGTTTCAGGCGGCAAAATCTCACCAACAGTATTTTAAATGTCCATAGTCCACCTGCTCTCATTCCTTAGTTCTCTCCAGTCCAATCATGTGCAGAAAGGTACCAGTTTTTATTTTTTTAATTATTTTTTTAAAGTTTGTTTTTTATTTTAAGAGAGAGAGAGAGAGAGGGTGATCATGTGAGCGGGGAGGGGAAGCGAGAGAAAGAGAGAGAGAATCCTAAGCAGGCTGAGCGCGGTCAGCACAGAGCCCGATGTGGGGCTCGAACTCACAAACTGTGAGATTGTGACCTGAGCTGAAACCAAGAGTTGGATGCTTAACCGACTAAGTCACCCAGGTGCCCCTATTTTATTTTTTATAAAGAGAAAGAGAGGGAGACGCTTGGGTGGCTCAGTTGGTTGAGTGTCCGACTTCAGCTCCGGTGACTATCTCACGGTTCGTGAGTTCAAGCCCCGCATCAGGCTTACTGCTGTCAGCACAGAGCCTGCTTCAGATCCTCTGTCCCAGTCTTTCTCAGTCCCTCCCCCACTCACACTTGGTCAAAAACGGATAAACATATATATAAATATAAATATAGATAGATAGAGCACAAGCGCCTGAGTGGGGGAGGGGCAGAAGAGAGAGAATCTTAAGCAGGTTCCACATTCAGCACAGAGCCTGACACGGGGCTCGATGTCACGACCTGAGCTGAAATCAACAGTTGGATCCTCAACCGACTGAGCCACTCAGGTGCCCCAAGGAACCAGTTTTTATTTATTTTTTACTTAAAAAAATTTTTTTTAACATTTATTTATTTTTGAGACAGAGAGAGAGCATGAACAGGGGAGGGTCAGAGAAAGAGGGAGACACAGAATCCGAAACAGGCTCCAGGCTCTGAGCTGTCAGCACAGAGCCCGACGCAGGGCTTGAACCCACAGACGGTGAGATCATGACCTGAGCTGAAGTCGGACGCTTAACTGACTGAGCCACCCAGGCGCCCCAGGAGCCAGTTTTTAAAATGAGGGTTACTGCTTTATACTAGATCCAAAATTTCATTATGAGAATAGTGGTAAGAAGTGGAGGGTTAACAATATCTATTTAAAATGCATGCAATAAAGATATAGGTAATAAATCCTCAGTTTTATCCCCTGTATAATCATTGACCATACCAGGATCTATTAATAATGTATTGGGGGCACCTTGGTGGCTCAGTCAGTTAAGCCTCTGACCTCAGCTTAGGTCATGATCAAGCCTCTGACCTCAGCTTAGGTCATGATCTTGGGGTTCATGAGTTCGAGCCCCACATCTGGCTCCGTGCTGACAGCTCAGAGCCTGGAGTCTGCTTCAGATTCTGTGTCTCCCTCTCTCTCTACCTCTCCCCTGCTTGTGCTCTGTCTCTGTCTCTCTCTCTCAAAAATAAACATTAAAATTAAAAAAAAAAATAAAAAATATTAACATATTGAAGAATTTTGCATTTTTTCCCCCTGTGGTCACAACTGGGGCAGGGGGCTGTAGGAAGAGGACAGTGCTACTGACTTCTAGTGGGTAAAGGCCAAGAATATTGCTCAACTCCTTACCATGCACCAGATAACACTGAACCACAACAAAGAATTATCCAACCCCAGATGTCGTACTGCAGAAGTTAAGAAACCCTGATCTAGATGATTACATTTTCTCTCACAGAAAGATCAGATCATCAGGCAAATAACCCACCCATTTAATTCTGCTATGGTACTTGCAAAATAAAAGAGAACAGCCAGCGTGTGCCTGGCTGAGTGAGTATGAAGTGGGAGGTGGGAGAGGTAGGATTTAAATGTTGGATAAACTGCATCCAGTTTACCGGAGATTAAAATCAAGAACTGAAAGGAATGGTGGTAATGTAGGCTAGGGGTCAACAGCACCTCTCCCGTGGAGAGTAGAGAAAAGGTTCACAAACCGCCACTCTCTTCTGTGGGACACCGTTCTCTCCAGACACGTAATTGTAGCATTTACTATGTGGAAGAGGATGAAAACATGCCACTCCACTCTCCAGCTTTCCACAGGGAAATGGTTTTTCGGTGGCTCCAGTTTGATGCTAGTGTCTACATAAAAGTCTTCTCAGTGACTCTTTCTTCAATACCTCCTTATTTTGTTTCTGATCTTCCCCTCCCTCTCTTTCACTGGTTTCCTGTCTCTTCTAGCGTTTAGGCTCCAAGTTTTGGGAACCATCCATGCTTTTCTTTGTATTGTGTCATTTCTTTTAGCATACAGATACACCGTTACGTGTGCCATCTTAAAAAATAAAACCTCTGGGGCGCCTGGGTGGCTCAGTCGGTTGAGCATCCGGCTTCGGCTCAGGTCATGATCTCGCAGTCTGTGAGTTCGAGCCCCGCGTCGGGCTCTGTGCTGACAGCTCAGAGCCTGGAGCCTGCTTCGGATTCTGTGTCCCCCTCTCTCTGTGACCCTCCCCCACTCATGCTCTGTCTCTGTCTCAGAAATAAATAAACATTAAAAAAATAATAATAATAATAAAAAATAAAACCTTTGCTTGAATAATTTGTTTCCCTTTTCAGCAAAGCTCAGAAAGTTTTGTTTACTCATTATATCCAACTTGTTTCAATGTTTGCTTAAAGTTACTTCAATAAGGCTTAGCTTACCTTCTAACTTATTTCCCTCCTTCCACCCTTGCTCCACAAACGATCCCTTAAAAAAATGCAATGTCTCTCTTCAAAACATTGCAATAGCTCTTCATTTCTTTTTGAGGGCAGACCCTCATTCAGGCTCTTCCACGTGGCTGTTGGCAGGAGGCCTTAGTTCTTCACTGTGTAAGCCTCTCTTTAGGGCTGCTTGCATGACCTTACAACACGTCAGCTGGCTTCCCAGAGAACAAGTGGTCCAAGGTGACCCTGGGTGGCTCAGTCGGTTCGATGTCTGACTTCGGCTCAGGTCAGGTCTCACAGTTTGTGGGTTTGAGCCCTGCGTCGGGTTCTGTGCTGACAGCTTGGAGCCTGGAGCTTGCTTCAGATTCCCTGTCTCCCTCTCTCTCTCTGCCCCTCCCCTGTGTGCTCTGTCGGTCTGTCTCTCTCTCTCAAAAATAAATAAACATTAAAAAAAAAAAAAAAAGAACAAGTGGTCCAAGAGCAAAAAGGATAGAAGTCTTTTATGAATTAGGCTCAGAAATCACTGGACAGTGAGTTCCTTCACTGTGCAGAAGCTTTTTATCTTAATGAGGTCCCAATAGTTCATTTTTGCTTTTGTTTCCCTTCCCTCTGGAGACATGTCAAGTAAGAAGTTGCTGTGGCTGAAGTGAAAGAGGTCGTTACCTGTTTTCTCTTCTAGGATTTTGACGGCTTCCTGTCTTACGTTTAGGCCTTTCATCTATTCTGAATTTATTTTTCCAGCACTATTTGCTGAAGAGACCATCTTTTTTCCATTGGCTATTCTTTTCTGCTTTGTTGAAAATCAGTTGACCATACATTGGTGAGTCCATTTCTGGATTCTCTGTTCTGTTCCATTGATCTATATGTCTGTTTTTGTGCCAGTACAACACTGTCTTGATGATTATGGCTTTGTAATACATCTTGAAGTCTGGAATTGAGATGCCTCCAGCTTTGGTTTTCTTTTTCAACATTACTTTGGCTATTTGGGCTCTTTTTGTTCCATACGAATTTTAAAATTGTTTGTTCTGTGAGGAATGCTGGTGTTATTTTGATAGGGATTGAATTGAATGTGTAGATTGCTTTGAGTAGTATAGACATTTCAACAATATTTGTTCTTCCAATCCATGAGCATGGGATGTTTTTCCATTTCTTTGTGTCTTCTTCATGGTGAATGACTCTTTTAATGTACTGTTGGATTGATTTCCTAGTATCTTGTTGATAATTTTTGCATCCATGCTCATCAAGGATGTTGGCCTGTAATTCTCCTTTTTAGTGGGGTTTTTGTCTGGTTTTGGAATCAAGGTAATGTTGGCCTCATAGAATGAGTTTGGAAGTTTTCCTCTTATTTCTATTTTTTGGAAGAGTTTGAGAAGAATAGGTAGTAAATCTTCTTTAAGTGTTTGGTAGAATTTGCCTGGGAAGTCATCTGGTCCTGGACTTTTGTTTGTTGGGAGTTTTTTTGATTACCAATTCAATTTCATTGCTAGTAATTGGTCTGTTCAAATTTTCTATTTCTTTTTGACTTAGTTTTGGAAGGTTATGTGTTTCTAGGGTTTTAACTATTTCTTCTAGGTTGTCCAATTTGCTGGCATGTAGTTTTTAATAATATTCTCATAATTCTTTGTATTTTTGTGGTGGTGGTTGTTATTTCTCCTCCATTTCTGATTTTGTTTATTTGAAATTTGAGTCCTCTGTCTTTCTCTCTCTCACTTTTTTTTTTTAAATAAATCTGGCTAAAGGTTTATCAATTTTCTTGATCTTTTCAAAGAACCAGCTCCTGGTTTTATTGATCTGTTCTATTAGTTTTTAGTAATAATATTTCATTTTTTACATTTCATTTTTTCTCTGCTCTATTTATTATTTCCTTACTTCTACTGGAATTCAGGTTTGTTCTTTTTTCCAGCTCCATTAGGTGTAGAGTTAGATTGCTTATTTGAGCTTTTTCTTGCTTCTTGAGGTAGACCTATATTACTATAATCTTCCCTCTGAGAATAGCTTTTGCTGCATTCCAAAGATTTTGGACCATTGTGTTTTTGTTTTCATTTTATCTCCATACATTTTTTTTTGGGGGGGGAGGGATTCCTTTTTAGTGTCTTGGTTGACCCATTCATTGTTTAGTAGTATGCTATTTAGCTGCCATGTGTTTGTGTCCTTTCCAGATTTTTTTTTCCTGTAATTGATTTCTAGTTTCATACCATTGTGGTTGGAAAAGATGTATGATATAATTTCCATCTTTTTGAACTTATTGAGACTTGTTTTGTGGCCCAGCATGTGATCTATTCTGGAGAATGTTACATGTGCGCTTGAAAAGAACGTGTGTTTTGCTGTTTTTGGATGGAATATTCTTTTTTTTTTTTTTTTTTTATTTTTTTTAATGTTTATTTATTTTTGACAGACAGAGAGAGACAGAACACAAGTGGGGGAGGGGCAGAGAGACACGGAGACACACAATCCGAAGCAGGCTCCAGGCTCTGAACTGACAGCACTGAGCCCGATGTGGGGCTCGAACCCACAAACCGCGAGATCATGACCCCAGCCGAAGTTGGACATTCAACTGACCGAGCCACCCAGGTGCCCCTAGATGGAATATTCTGAATATATCTGTTAAGTCCACCTGGTCCAATGTTTCATTTAAAGCAATTGTTCTCTTGTTGATTTTCTGTGTGGATGATCTACCCATTTATGTAAGTGGAGTGTTAAAGTCCCCTACTATTATTGCATTACTGTCAATTTCTTCCTTTATGTCGGTAATAGTTGCTTTATATATTTATGTACTCCTATATTGGGTGTGTAAATATTTATAATTGTTTTATCCCCTTGTTGGATTGTTTCCTTTATCATTATGTTGTGTGTGTCTTTGTCTCATGTTACAGTCTTTGTTTTAAAGTCTATTTTGTCTGATACAGGTATTGTTATCCCATCTTTCTTTTCACTGCCATTTGCATGATACTTGTTTTTCCTTCCCTTCACTTTCAATTTGTACGTGTCTTTAGGTCTGAAGTGAGTCTCTCATAGGCAGTTTATAAGTAAGTCTCGCTTTTTATTTATTTTTAATTCATTCATTCATTAAAGTAATTAATTAATTACAATTAATTAATTAATTAATTAAAATAAGCTTCACACCCAGCATGGGGCCCAATGTGGGGCTTGAACTCACGACCCTGAGATCAAGACCTGAGCTAAGATCAAGAGTTGGATGCTTAACCAACTGAGCCACCCAGGCGCCCTGGGTTTTGCTTTTATATCCATTTAGTCACCCTATGTCTTTTGATTTGAGCATTTAGTCCATTTACATTCAAAGTAATTATTGATAGGTATGTACTTATTGCCATTCTGTAACTTGTTTTATAGTTTTTGTAGTTCTTCTGTTTCTTCTCTTGTTCTATTCCCTTGTGGTTTGCTGGCTTTCTTTAGTGATATGCTTGGATTCCCTTCTCTTTATTTTTTGCATATCTAATACAGGTTTTTGATTTGTGATTACCATCAGGTTTACATATAACTTCTTATGCACATAGCCGTCTATATTAAGTTGACGGTTGCTCAAGTTTGAATCCATTCTAAAAGCACTAAATTTTTACCCCCCCCCCATGTTTTATGTATATGATGTCATACTTTTATTTTTTAACCCCTTGACTGATTTTTATAAATATAATTGGTCTTGCTGCTTTTGTGCTTTAACCTCCACACTGATTTTATAAGTGATTAATCTACTGCTTTTATTATGTTTGCATTTACCTGCAAATTTTTTTCCTTTCATAAGTTTCTTACTCCTAATTATGGCCATTCTTTCCACTCAAAGAGTTCCCTTTAACATTTCTTGTAAGGCTGGTTCAGTAGTGATGAACTCCTTTCTTTTTGTTTGTCCAGTAGACTATTCTTATTTGTAGATTGTTTTCCTCTTAGCACTCTGAATATATCATGCTACTGCCTTCTGGACTTCTGCTGAAAAATCAGCTAATATCCTTATGGAATTTCTTTTGTATATAGCTTATCTTTTCTCTGCTGCATTTAAAATTTTCTCTTTATCACTACGTCTTGCCATTTTAGTTATTATGTGTCTTGGTGTGGAAATCCTTGGGTTGATTTTGTTGGGGGCTCTCTGTGCTTTTGGGATTTGTTTCCTTCCCCAGATTAGGAAAGTTTTCGGCTATTATTTCTTCAAATAAATTTTCTACCCTCTTTTCTCTCTCTTCTCCTTTTGGGCTCCTTATAATGTGGGTGTTATTATGTTTGATGATGTTGCCAAGTTTCCTTAACTTATTCCCATTTTTTATTATTTTATTTTCTTTTTCCTGTTCAGATTGGTTGCTTTCCATTTGACCATTACTCTGAATTCCTTATCAGGAATTCTGCTTATCTCCATTTCACAGAGATCTCTTGCTATGATTTTGTTTTGTTCTTTTATTTTGGACATATTCTTCTGTCTCTCATTTTGTGTAACTCTCTGTGCGCCTATGTGTTAGGGAAGTCAATTACATCTCCTGATCTTGAAAGTAGTGGCCTTATGAAGATGAGGCCCTGTGATGCCTTCTAGCTCACTGTCCCCTGTTCACCAGAACCAAGCACTTCAGGGCTGTCTCCTATGTGGGTTACATGTGCTCTCCTATTGTGACTGAGCAGCATTTGCCTTCTGTCCAGTTGGTTGCAATGGCCCACTTTGCATGTTGTGAGCATACTGGGGAGGGTTTGTTCTCTGAGTTGGTAAGAGGTCAGTCTGGGGCTTGTAGTTGGATATGGCCTATAGTCATACCAGATGCCTGCCCCCAGTCCATCTGTTGGACCTTCAGTGTTCTCTCCCTGCTTTATCATGAGACACTTTTGTTGGTGGGTAGGGTGGGCAGTCAGACCAGATGTCTGCCCCTGTCCACTGCTGAGGCCACAGTCGAACAGGTGTGTGTGGTTATCTTCCCCTCTCCTTGGGGCTTGAGTCACTTTGAAGGGACTCCTGCTGATGGGGTGGTTTGGATGGGGTGGATCTGCAGGAGAACATGGGCATAGGGTACATAGTGTTAGCAAAATAGGTTGTAGGGTGTTTGGGCCAGTTCCTGCAATTGTCTGGCTATCTAGTTTGGGCAAGGGAGAGAAATGTCACCTGCCAGCTCTTTTGTTCTTAGAGAAGTATTCTAAAGATACTTGCCCTCCAGTGCATGTTCTGAGATTAATAAATAAATCTTTCTTCATGCATACCCCAGGCACTTTTTAAGTTGCTGCTTCTTAGCTGTAGCTCAGTGGGGTTATTTGTTATGCTGGCTTTTTAGAGGCTGGGACTCAGTTTCCCTATCGTTCTCCAGTTCTCTTAGAGCTAAGTCCATGATTTTCAATGTACCTGGAGTTAAGCTTTGCTGACTGTAAATACAAAGTTAAGTGCCACTGGTTTTCAAAGCCAAATGTTATGGGGACTCATTTTCCCCTGCAAGGCTTCCATGCCTGGTGTGCCTGGTGTGGAGTCTGCTCCTCTCCTCCATGCCTGTAATGTTCCTCTCGTTTGTGGTTAATCTGGTTCTTGACTGCATCTCCAGACCTCCACTGTTTCTATATGACCTCCACTCTACTATTAATTGTGGAAAGTCAGTTCTGTCATTCCCTGGATTGCTTTCTGGGTTGGCTGCACTGATGTGGCTATTATCTAGGTGTGTCCATGAGATGGGATGAGTTTGTGATCCAACTGCTCCTCATCTTCCCAGGTTGGGTCCAAGATACATATTTAAAAATAGTTTTGGGGCTAAAGAAGAAATCAAAATCCAAGTTAGAAAGTACTTAAATTTGACTGTGGAAATACTATATTTTTAAATTTGTGGGATGTAGCTAAAATACTACTTAGAGGGAACCCTATATTAGAAGAGAAAGAGGCTGAAAATTAATAAGCTAAATAGCCATCTTAAGATGTTAGAAAAGAAGTAAAAAGAAGTGTTATACATGAGAGCAGAAATTAATGAAACAGAAAGCAAACATACGAAAGATAAGATTGACGAAGCTAAGAGTTGGTTCTTTATAAAGATTAGTAAAATTGGTTAATCTCAGTCTGATTAAGAAAGAAAACACTAATATTCAAGATCAGGAATTCAAAGGAGGATATCATTTTAGATATTACAAACACTGAAAAGATAAGTAGATACTTTTGACAACTTTGTACCAATAAAATTGGAAATTTGATTGATACGGACAAATTCCAGTAAAAATGCAACTTGATAAACTTGTAGTAGGAAAGGAAATCTGAAGAGTTATATTACTATAAAGGACTGAATTTATCATTAAAAACCTATCACACACACACACACACACACACACACATACACAGAAATATCCAGGCCCAAATGTAATAAAATATGAATTTTGCCCAATATTTAGGTAGAAAAAATCCAAATCTTGTAAACTCTTCCAGAAAATAGAAAATGGGGAGAAACTTTCAAACTTGTTTTATAAGTCTAGCAAAATCTTGAAAAAGTTTAAAATTTAGAAAACTCCAACAAGGACAAGATGGGAAAAGAAAATTAAGGTCAGCTTCAATTATGAACATGGATGCAAATATCCTAAACAAAATAATTTTAAAACAATTCAGGAAAATGTAAAAAGATAATATATCATGGTCAAATTGGATGTATGTGAGGATTTCAAGGTTGGTTTAACATCAGAAAATGTGTTAACATAACTTACCAATTAGTAGATAGAAGGAGAAAAATCATAAGATTGTCACAAAAGATGCAGAAAAAGAATTTGATTAAATTCAATATCCATGATTTAAAAAGTCCTTTTAGTAAATTAGGAAGTAGGCAGCTGCCCCAATCTATCAAAATCTATCAAAATTTACAACAGGTTTAACTTTCACTGGAAAAAGTGAAAAGATTTTCCTTTTCAAGTGGGAGAAAGAAAAGGGTGTCCACTTCTATTCAACATTATATTGGACAGCCTAGAAAAAGCAGTAAGTCTAGAAATAGAAATGTGTAGGAGTGGGGGGAAAATGTCATTATTCACTAATATTAATATTATGAACTTAGAGTTTGGCAAAGCTCCTGGGTTCATAAGCAGTTTATGAAGATCAGATTATATTTCCATATATAATTAACAAGCAGTTAGAAAATGGAATCTAAAATGGGCAATATTAGCATTAGCATGAAAAATATCTAATAAAACAGATCTAATAAAAAAATGTGTAAGACCTTTATTCAGAAGCCTAAAAACACTACTGAGAGAAATTTTAACAGACCTAAATAAGTAAAGAGATGTATTATATTTATGGAATGGAAGATCCAATACTGTAAAACTACTAATTTACCCAAATTGGCTTATAGATCTATAAATTTAATGCAGTCTTAGTCAAAATAATAACAAAAATTGTGTGTGTAAATTGACAAGGTAATTTAAATTGATACAGAAATAAAAAGCTAAGAATAGATGAGACACTCATAAAGAAGAATTTGTTGAGAGAAGAATCAAGACATCTTTAAGTATTAGAAAATTTTAAAATATGGTATTTTGACACAAGGATCAGAGAATAAACCAATGGAATAGAATAGAAAACCCAGAATAGACTCATGCATATGTGAGCACTTTATTCATGACAAAAGTGACACTGCATATCAGTGGGGGAAAGATGGTCTTTCAATAAATGTGTATGAAAAATTGATTATTGTTATGGAAAAAAAGAAATTTAGGCCCAAACTCATATCCACACACAAATATAACTCCAGATGGAATAAAGACATAAATGAAAAGCCAAATAATGAAGTTTTGAAAATAATATCTTCATGGTCTCTGGCAATGGAGAAAGTTTTCTTAAAACACAAAAGCACTGAGGTTAAGAAAAGGATTAATTTGACCACATTAAAATTAAGAGTCTGTGTTAATAAGAAAAAACCTTTAAGATAGTAAAAAGGCAGTATTGAGTGGAAGAAGAAAGCAGCAACATATTTAACTAAGGACTCATAACCAGAATATGTAAAGAACCCTACAAAATCAATAAGGAAAAGGAAGGATAACCCAACAGAAAAGTGGGCAAAAGACCTGACCAAATCCACAGAAGGGATATCTGCATAGTTAAACCTATACAAAAGTGGAGAATCTCATTAATAATTAGGAAAATGCTGAGTAAAACAATGAGATAACACCAAATGAGATAACACTCATTATCCAAAAATGAGATAATCTTTGTCACTAGATTGACAAAGAGAATCCTGAAAAATTAAAAAGTTCAAGAAAAAATGGAAGAGTAAAACAAAAAAAAAATACTACATTGATAGAGCTAAATCCTACCACATTAATAATTACATTAAATATCAATGGACTAAACACTGCAGGTAAAGGATAGAGATTATCAGACTGGATTAATAAAGCAAGATTTACTCAATTATATACCATCTGTAAGAGATTAACTTTAAATATAAAGACAGATAGGTTGAAAAGAAATGGATAGGAGACATACCATACAAACAATAATTATAAGCAGGTTGGAATGGGTATATTAATATCAGTTAATATACCTGACAAAACTAGCATCACAAAGGAAGGCTACAGGGTAATTTCACACATCATTGCACAGACCTTAAAGAGAATAATGACAGTTAGAATCCAGTAGCACATTAATTCAGTAATAGTTCATACCCTCTTGGATTCATACCAGGAACACAAGTACAGATTACTAGATGAAGGGAGAGAAATGATAGGAGTATTTCTAGGTGCATATGGGTGTTTTACAAATTTTAACATCTATTGTTTATTTAAAGAAAAAAAATACCTTGTCTGGGAGAAGAATCCATTTCTAAGCTTCTTCAGGCTGTTAGCATTCAGTTCCTTGTGATTGTAGGGCTGTGGTTCCCATTTCCTTGCTGGCTATCAGCTGGGAGCAGCTCTCAGCTCCCAGAGGCTGTTCATATTCCTCAACATATGGCCCACTCCATCTTCAAAGGCAAAAATGGCATGCCAGATCCCCCATGATACTTGGAATCTCACTGACTTGCATTTCTGCTATCAACTGGAAAAAACTGTATGCTTTTATATGGCTCATGTGGTTAGGTTGGGTCCATCTAGATAGTCTCTCTTAAGGTCACTGATTTGTATCCTTAATTACATCTGAAAAATCCTTTTGCCATGTAGCCAATATGATCACAGGAATAACATTATGGGACAGAGAGCAATGAGGCTATTAGGATTCTGCCTGGAACTGAAGTTCAGAGGATCAAGGACAAGACTGGAAGATGGCATATGTACAAGTCAGCAGAGAGGTACCATGAAGCTGTGAAGAAATGTTAACAACACATGATTCTTTCTCTGTAATCAATCTGAGTGGAAAAAAATTGTTCTCACAAAGAAAAAGTGTTAAAAGATGAAAAAAAATGGGGGATGGCTGTAAGTTACAAATACTAAATTGCACATTTTTTGAACAAATCAATAATTATATGAATTATATGAAGACTATTCCAAAATTCTAGTCTCTCACCAAGATTTTTATGTGGGATAATTTGGAGATGTATATCTTAAAAACCTATAAAGCTTTCTTAAGTATCTCTCAAAAGTGGTTTCTACACAATAAGGAAACCAATCAAATTGGCAGTATGTTTGTTTTTCTTTTTCATAACCCATTGGTACAAAATGAGTCACTAAGGCTTTTTTCAAGGGACCAATGGAAGTCATTCTGCTACTCTATAATTAACCATTTCACAATATTAAACTAATAGGAAGTACTTGACTAATTTTATTCTGATACAGGACAATAATGCTACACAACACTTATTTTAAAATGTTAAAGCGTATTTTTTTTTAAAGTAAGGTTTAATAAATTAAGGCTTAGATAAGTTTCTATGTGAAAAAATTCCATTTTATAGTATTAGGATTTACTAAGTAAGCACGGACATGTTTTGTGGAGAGCCTACATTGTATAGTGTATTATTTTGCATTTTAAGGATCAGTTGTCAGACACATGCCCAAAATAATCTCTGACACATAGTACCCAGTTCACAGTAGTCCAACCCATTATAATTTGATCCTTAGACACTGAGGGTGTCAGTTTGTTACTTAGAAGCTATCATCTTTTTTTTCAACTTTTCATACATATAAACATAATCTGAATAACAATAGCCTGAGGAAAAGGCAATTTTCCCACTCCATCTATCAATTACAAGCCTCCCTTCCTTATTTATACACCTCCAAGATTTTAAAATGTTTTGATAATATCAGCTGGAAAGGCATGGAAATTAATAAGAACATACTCGTATCTACTTGGGTTTTCTCGGTTTCATTTTCATAACAGACTTTCCGTAATAATTTCCAAGGTTTCTATGAGGTGGAAGAAAGGCAGAGTGTGATCATAGAAAGTGCCCTATATTGGACCCAGGAGGTCTGAATTCTGGGACTGACTGCTACTACCTATTTGGGTAATCTTGAACAAGTCTCTTAAACTTTTTCTGGCCCTAGTTTTTCAATACATAAAATAGGTTGTCTTAGATCATTGTTTCCCAAAGTGTGTTTCATTCATGAATGGTTGTGCTAAAGAAAGTTTGGGAAAATTGGATTAAACTGAGTTAAAGAGATTTCTGTAGTTCAAGACTTTGCAGAACTTTTAATATGCCAATGTGTATTGTGAATTTCCAGGGGGAAATAGATTATTTAGGATCTTTAAACTTGCCTAACTATATAACTCTTTTATTGAAAAGCATGTAATAGAAACACTGTTGAGAAATGGTGAACCGAGTTATTTCTGGATTACTTTCCAATACCCTGGTTCTATAATGATATCCAGACCATTGTTGTAAGCCTTTAGGGACACTCACATCTCAGTATTAGACTTTAGGTCTGTTTTCTTAGAAATTTGTCCAGGAAGCAAGAGTTGCAGGTAATTGGGTTTGCAATTAGTAACATAGAATTGAATCCTAAAATATATTAGAAGGAAAGTATAGAGATGTATGCCATTACTGACATTACTAACACTTGTGGGTGAAGTAGCTTTTTGACTACAAGAATGAAGAGTTTTAAACTTGGTATTAATATTTTGCTCTGACTTTTTATTGAAGTTGTTGAAATAAAAGAAAATTGCTATTTTAGCTTTTTAAAGGGTGATTATTACAACTATTAAAGGAAGAAAAAGATTTATGATGCCAGCAATCCTTAATAGCAAATAGACTTTTCTCAGCCATAAAAAAGAATGAAATCTTGCCATTTGCAACAATGTGGACGGAACTAGAGAGTATTATGCTAAGTGAAATAAGTCAGTCAGAGAAAGATAAGTACCATATGATTTCATTCGTATATGGAATTTAAGAAACAAAGAGATGAACAAAGGTTAAAAAAAAGAGAGAGAGAGGGGGAAACCAGAAAACAGACTCTTTTAACTATGGAGAACAAACTGATGGTTACTGGAGGGGAGGTAGGTGGGGGGATGGGTTAAATGGGTGATGGAGATTGAGAAGGCACTTGTGGTAAACACTGGGTATTATATATAAGTGATGAATCACTAAATGCTACACCCGAAACTAATATTAAACTGTATGTTAACTAACTGGAATTTATTTATTTATTTATTTATTTTAAATGTTTATTTACTTTTGAGAGAGAGAGAGAGCACTAGCAGGGGAGGGGCAGGGAGAGAAGTGGACACAGAATGTGAAGCAGGCTTCAGGCTCTGAACTGTCAGCACCGATTTTGATGCGGGGCTTGAATGCACGAACCATGAGACCATGACCTGTGCTGAGGTTGGACACTTAACCACTTGAGCCACCCAGGCGCCCCAACTAACTGGAATTTAAATAAAACTTGAAAAAAGAAAAAAATTCAGCATATAAAGATAACAAATAGACTTTAAGTAACAAATAGATTTTTCATTAACTATTCCTATCTAATTTTTCAAGGAGTGACATGTTTGCACATTATTTGCAATTGAAAATGATTATTTTTACACCTGCTAAGTGGCTCCACTGTTATTTTTGAGATATCTGTTTTTTTTTCTTTTTGTATCATGGAAACTTGTAGTCATTAAAAAATTTTTCGACAGTGATACCTGTTTTGAACACATTTTACTGACATTGGATTTGACTTCTTGTGGTACCCCTTTGGCAGACATTTTAGACAAATGTCCCCCGGGTTATCATTGTATTTCACAGGTCAGTAAGATATATATTTCTAAAATCGGGCAAGGGAGTTTCCCAACTTATAAATTTTGTCAAGTGAGCAAAATAAAAGCAAATAGCAAAAACTGTTAACAGAAAAATAGAAAAATGTTAATAGAAAAATAGTTTTTATTAAGTGCTTTTCAATAAAAGAGTTGTATAGTCAGGCAAGTTTTGAAAATCTTGAATATTGTAGTTCCCATTTGGAAATTTAAAAGGACCTAGCAAAAAACCTCAAAAGACAAACAAACAAAAAGCAACGAGCATCTACTATCTTCAAAAGATTAAAAAAAAAAAAAAAAAAAAAAAAGAGAGAGAGAGAGAGAACATTCTAACACCATGATTTTGGGAAGGATATAGCAACAGAATAAATGGGTTATTTCCATTTTACTTCCATAAAATATTAACTGTGTTGCTCCCCTTTTCCTCAGTCTCACATGGAGAAGGGAAAATCCTACTACAAAATTTCTTTGGTCCAGGGAACAGCTAGTGTTTCCAATGGAGCGTGAGGAGCTTCCTCCCTGGAGCTGGCTGAGATCCTGGTCTGTACACGACAGGCCCAAGTCAGTACTCTGCCTCCACTAGTTCAGAAGCCACTTCTATGCTACGGTGTTTGAGACAGGAGGTAGCTTTTGTTCGTTTGCTTGTTTTAACATCCCTCTTTATTTCTTTTACACTTTCTTTTTCTTTTATCACCACTTTTCTTCTCCTTTTGCCCCCTTCATTGACACACAGTTTATTCCCATGGTTCCTTTATCCTAACTGGAAAACTCAGAATCAGAATTACATAACACTCCTTCAACTACAGCAAAGCAATTCAGAAGCTGATTTCTCCATGGGAGGAAGTCAAAGGACTGGTGGTTGGGCAAGGATTGATGGTTGTCCTAAATGCCCATTTTGAATTGGGTACCTTAAACTACTTTCACTGTTGCCTCAGCCTTTGCATTCCCAGCAAGGAAGCACTTTGAGTCAATTATTCTTTGAAACATTACTTTTAGTGCCACTGAGAGTTGGTGACATTTTCTGTGTTTGCCTCTCATGACCTATTTATAATAACTGCTTTAAAAATATGCCTAGTTTGACACTTCAGAGTCTATCAGAAATGTGGGAGCATGAGTAGAAAAGAGTATGGGCACTAACAAAAAAATAAATAAGCCCAAGGTATATTTGTTAGCATACAGGAATAATCTTGAAATCTAGACCTCTAAATAGCAGTCAAGGTGAGAACAATTGAACTGTATCTCCATTTCACCATATGGTTAGTGTCCAAAAGGCCAAGAAGAGGTCAGTCTGAAGGGGCACAAAATGAGGAACAGCACAAGTCCATTCGTGTTTGGATTGGCTGACACAGCTATCTGGGACCAATCCCAGTCCGTAAGGTGAGGATAAGTGCCCCTGAGAGCATGGAAAAAACATTCCTTAAACATTATACTATTGATCCACATGATCTCTTCACCCAGAACATCCACAAATCTATTTGTTCATCCTGTGTGAGTCCCAGGTGCTGGAAAGTTGTTCCCTGCATTACTCTCTAGATCCATGATTCTTCACACGTCAAGTCTGCAGTGGCCCTCTGGAACATTGTGTATGATCCCTTCATGGAAAAACAGCGTGTTTCATGCGCAAGGTCCAAAAATGGCTGGAGAGGTAATCCTTTCTGAATAGCTTAACTGTTATGAGGAAAAATTTTCTAACTATACCAAATTAGGTAAAATTCCATTCATTGTATTATACATGATTGTACATGAGAATTCTGTATGTTCAAGGGTCTTTATGTTTGTGTTCACTGTATTGTGTTCTGTCCTAATTCAACAAAACAGTTTTGAGCATCTACAATATGGCAGGCACATTGTCCTATAATTTAAGAGGAATTACTGGTGCCTACCTACCCCTTCCTCCTAAAAATTCTGAGAACTGTGCCTGAACTTGGACTTCATGGTCTCTGGCTCCATACATTATGATCATTCTCTAAGCCTATATGGAATGAATCTTTCTAAATAAAAACCTTTAAAAAAACCTTTCCAGTGAAGAGAATGTTTAAAACTGTCAGATGGTAATTTTGAGGAGGGGGGGTAAGTAGAGGTGGGTTAGTTTATTTCAACATTTGAGTTACTTCTTATGGAAACACTGTGAGTTTTAGCATTCATTAATATTGTTATAGTGTTGCCTACTTGTACATCTGCATAAAAGAGATTCAGTATACAAGAGAATCATCTATCTATATCTATCTATCTATCTATCTATCTATCTATCATCTATAATCTATCATTTTTTAAAGCTTATAAGCTCTGCTACCAATTATATGGCTTAATAAGATGATAAAATTATAGCACCTGGTGGTACCTTAGAAATGCTCCAGTCCAGTGCTTCTAAATCATTGTTGGGGGACCCAAGGCTCTGAGCCACTGGGATTTGCTGTGGGCTACTGCCCTTCATGTGTCTGGGGTCCATTGTGCCTACTCACCTTTCTTTTTAAAATTGCAACAACATGGCATTATAAAGGCATTTGTGGGGGTGCCTGGGTGCCTCAGTCGGTTAAGCGTCCAACTCTTGACTTCAGCTCAGGTCTTGATCTCAAGGTCTTGATCTCAGGGTGGTGAGGTCAAGCCTCTCACTGGGCTCTACAGGAGCCTACTTAAAAATAAATAAGAAGACAAAGAAAGAAAGAAAGAAAGAAAGAAAAGAAAGAGAGGAAAGGAAGGAAGGAAAGAAAGAAGAAAGAAAGAAAGAAAAGAAAGAAAGAAAGAAAAGAAAAGAAAGAAATATATTTGTGATGAGTGCTTCCAGGTTTTCTACCAGGAGAAGCTTTGGTGAGGAAACAGGATAGACATGGGGGATTGCAGTTACATTTTTTGTTGTTGTTGTTCACCTTAGAAGATACATGAATATACTTGGAAATACAGGGTGTTTTAAATTTCTGTGGTGTTTTAAAGATGAATAGTTACACTGTTTTAGAAGCTGAGCCCTTCCCTTTCGGAGAGCTCACAAAGGGCTACTGGTCCATGTTGCTGCTTGGCTCAAAGGCATTCCTGTCCTGCTCTTGCAGCTTTGGTTATTTCTAATTTTCCCTCTGAATCTAGTCTCTTTTCTCTCAACACTATACCTTTGAGTTAAGAAAAAACTTAAAAGAACTTACCTTGTATGCTGACCACACTGAGAGGGCAGGAGTGTTGCAGTGTCCTCAGCAGGCCGGGGCGCTCATACCTTTGAGAGCCTTGGCTCCCTGGAGGCGCTGAGAGGACACAGAGCTGGAGAGCTTCACAGTCACGTGCAATGCTGTGCTCCCAAGTTCACACTGTCACATTTTGAAAAGCATAGGTAACTTTTCTTTGTGAAAATAAGCATATATAGTACATTCATTTGTTGTTCTTTCTTTATGTTTTATCAGAGATTTTATTTAATCAGAGATTCAATCATCTATGGATCTTTTAAAAAATCATCCTACCCCCCCCCCCAAAATCAGTTTACTTATGGCAAATACAGAGTAACTAACCTCTAGTCACAGGGAATAACTCGGACTTGAACCATAATCTAGAGAAAGGAGATTTTCCTTTTCTAGTACTGAATACCTCTGTAACTCTTTGCATGTCTTTTCTTGTTTACCCAAACACTTCTGCCTGATTTTAAGAAGAGGGGACTAATATTTAAGGGACATTTGTAGCTCCTGTTGTTCTTAGCCAAGCAGAGAGTCACATAGACTAACTTACTTCTGCTTTTCTTTTTACACACACACACACACACACACACACGGACATAAAACATCAACATTTTGAGATGAGCAGAGGAAGAAGAGCTTAGAGAAGGAGGTGGAAATGGAGAAGAGGAGAAGAGTCCATGAAGTCTCAGTATGTCTGAGCATGAAAAAGAGTAAAGGAGAGAGGGTAGAGTGGGAGAGATGGTCACGGCAAAAGAGGAGAGATTGCAGAGATAGGAAAAGAGCAGGAGAGAAGAAAAAAACATACAGGGAAAACAAATTAGACAAGCCCTTGATTTGATTTGGAGTCATTGACACAATGGCTGTTTCCTCTGGCTCTCTCCCCTCCCTTGAGAATGCAGGTCAGACACGTGACGGTCTCTCCCTGCACTGTGAGGGAAGCTTCATGCTGTCATCATGTGCATTTTCTTCATTGCTTTAATGACTGCTCATGGGGATAGGGTTTCTTTTGGGGGCAATGAAAATTTCCTGGAATTAGATAGTGGCACAACTTTGTGAATAAATAAAATCTACTGAGTCGTACACTTAAAAATCAATAAAGAAGAAAAATGAGATTCAAGCCATACGTTTTTAAAAAAATTTTTTTTACATTTATTTTATTTTTGAGAGGCAGAGAGAGACAGAGCACAAGTGAGGGAGGGGCAGAGAGAGAGGGAGACACAGAATCCGAAACAGGCTCCAGGCTCTGAGCTGTCATCACAGAGCCTGACGCAGGGCTCGAACTCACAGACCGTGAGATCATGACCCGAGCCGAAGTTGGATGCTCAACCGACTGAGCCACCCAGGTGCTCCTACTTCTTTTCTAATGTTGTTTTCCTCAGAAATGGGAGACCAGGTAGCCTCCCTTCTCTCCCCAGTTAAAAAATACTCATGCTGAAGCATTGATTCTTTGACCTTGACAAACAAACAAACAAACAAACAAACAAAAAAGCATCATTTGTTGTAGGTGTTTGTTGCTCAAGCCTGACTTCTGGGATTTTATTCCATTTGCCCATAGAAGTGGGGACTACTCTATGCAGCTATATAAATGGTGAGTGCAGAGTAGATCTAATGTTTTCAGCTGCATTAACAGACAATTCTGATATGAGAAATCACAATGAGCTTGCAGTTTTCTAAATAAGTGGTCAAAGTCAACCAAGCTTCCATTAGTTGTTTATTTTAATAGAAATGACCTCTGTGTTAATCCTAGAACCCCCAATCGATGAAGGGAAAGAATGTCTTTTCCTGCGTTACTTTCCATAAGAACATGGTTCATCCATGTCCTACCTAAAGCAGGAGCCCAGTAATTTCTGATCGAGATGATGACAGCACAGCTGTCCACTTGGTGCCTTCATTTCTCTGTAAATAACATATGTATCATGTGTCTTCCTCCTTTCTTTGAAGGAAAATGGTCAGGACAATTCATAGTACAGTTTGAAACTTATCTTTCTTA
This sequence comes from Leopardus geoffroyi, assembly GCF_018350155.1. Classification (NCBI taxonomy): domain Eukaryota; kingdom Metazoa; phylum Chordata; class Mammalia; order Carnivora; family Felidae; genus Leopardus; species Leopardus geoffroyi. The sequence goes on from NC_059327.1 coordinate 122,815,273, forward strand.
GTTTATCAATTTTAAGTGTGTAACTCTTTAGATTTCAGTGTATTTTAGTATGTTCACAAAATTTTGCCACTACTGAATTCCAGAAAATTTTCATCACCCCTCCCAAAAAAGCTCTGTATCCACTAATAGTTGTTCCTCATTTCCCACTCCTCCAGCCTCTGGAAACTATTAATCTGCTTTCTGTCTCTATGGATTTGTTTGCTCTGGACATTTCATAACAGTGGAATCATACAGTATATAGCTTTTTTATCTCTGGCTTCTTTCACTTAGCATAATGTTTTCAAGATTCATTAATGTATTAGCATATATTAATATTTTATTCCTTTTAAATGCAAATCAAATCCACAATGAGATATCACCTCATACCTGTTTAAATGGCTAAAATCAAAACCACAAGAAATAACAAGTGTTGGCGAGGATGCAATGAAAAGGAAACCTTTATGCACTGTTGCTAGGAATGCAAACTGGTGCAGCCACTGGGGAAAACAGTATGGAGTTCCTCAAAAAATTTAAAAATAGAATTACCATATAATCCAGTAATTCCACTACTGAATATTTGCCCAAAGAATATGAAAATTCTAATTCAAAAGGATATATTTACTCCTATGTTTATTACAGCATTATTTACAATAACCAAAATTATGGAAGCATCCCAAGTGTCCATTAATAGATGAATGGAAAGAGAAAAAGCGGTATATGGATACAATTGAATATTACTCAGGCATAAAAAAGAATGAAATCTTGCCATTTGCAACAACATGGATGGACCTAGAAGGTATAATGCTAAGTGAAAAAAGTCAGATAAAGACAAATACCATGTGATTTCACCCATGTGTGGAATTTAAGAAACCAAACAAAGAAAAAAAGAGGCAAACCAAAAAATAGACTCTTACCTCTAGAGAGCAAACTGATGATTACCATAAGGGATGGTAGGGATGGATGAAAGAAGTGGTAGAGAGAGAGGGAGACAAGAATCTGAAGCAGGCTCCAGGCTGTCAGCACAGAGCCTGACACAGGGCTTCAACCCACAAACTGTAAGATCATGACGTGAACCAAAGTCAGACACTTAACCGACTGAACCACGCAGGCACCCCTATGTTGCAGGATTTTAATTTTTACCAGAAATGTATGAGAGTTCCGTTTCCTCTGCATCCTTTTCAACACTTGATATTGTCTACCTTTTTTGATTATATAGTCATCCTAGTGGGAGTGATGTGATATCTCATTGTGGTTTTAATTAGCATTTCCCTATACACAAATGGTGTTGAACATCTTTTCATGTGCTTATTGGTCATTTGTGTACTCTTTCTGCCAAATGTCTTATCAGATCTTTGCCCGTTTTTAAACTGCGTTGTTTCTAAACTTTGTATATTGTGTCTTTTTAAAATAAACTTTTAAAGGACAGTTTTAGGGGCGCCTGGGTGGCGCAGTCGGTTAAGCGTCCGACTTCAGCCAGGTCACGATCTCGCGGTCCGTGAGTTCGAGCCCCGCGTCGGGCTCTGGGCTGATGGCTCAGAGCCTGGAGCCTGTTTCCGATTCTGTGTCTCCCTCTCTCTCTGCCCCTCCCCCGTTCATGCTCTGTCTCTCTCTGTCCCAAAAATAAATAAACGTTGAAAAAAAAAATTTTTAAAGGACAGTTTTAGATTTACAGAAAAATTGTGAAGATTGTACAGAGAGTCCTGTGTACCCTCTACCTAGTTTTCCCTTTTATTAACATCTTATGATACATTTGTTACAATCAGGCAACCAATACTGATGCATTATTATTGACTAAATCTGTATTTTATTCAGATTTCCTTAGCTTTTACCTAATGTCCTTTTTCTATTCCAGGATCCCATCCAGGACGCCACACTGCATTTAGTTGTCATGTCTCAGACTCCTCTTGTCTGTGGCAGTTTCTGAGATGTTCCTTGGTTTTGATGACCTCAACACTTTGGAGAAATACTGCTCAAGTGTTTCAGGGGATGTTCTTTTATTGGGATTTTCTGATGTTTTTTCTCATGATTAGACTGGGATAATGTGTTTTGCAGAGTAAGTTCACAGAGGTGAAGTGCTATTTTCATCATATTCTATGACATGGCTTATCATTGTTGATGCTAATTAACGTTGAGACCTGCCTGAGATAGTGTTTGTACAGCTTCTTTCCTCTCCGTTTCCATACTATACTCTTTGCAAGGAAGTCACTATGCACAACCCACATCTAAGGAGTAGGGAGATATGCATCACCTCTTGAGGGAAGAATATTTACATAAATTATTTGGTATTCCTCTGTGCATGAGATTTGTCTCTTCTTATCATCTATCTAGCTATCTAGCTATCATCTATTTATAGTTATATGAACTCATAGATATTTACTTTATATTTTGGTTTATAACGCAATACTACTTTATCTCTTGTATTGCTCAACTGTTCCAACTTAAGCTGTTGAGAGCCTTTTCAGTTGGTTCCTGGGTCCCTTTGACATATCCCCATCATTGTGTGTGTGTGTGTGTGTGAGCACTTCCTTACTTTCTGGCACTATAATATGCTCCAGGGCCATTTTGTGTACGGTATTTCTTGCAGTTGTAGAAGCAACCATTTCTCCAAGGAGTCCTGTTCGTTTTATTGATGCCACTGAAGAATGATATTAAAAACCAAGATTTGGGTTCAAGAATGTTTTTCTTTAAGTTTATTTATTTATTTTTGAGAAGGGGGTGCTGGAGGGGCAGAGAGAGAGGGAGAAAATCCCAAACAGGCTGCATTGTCAGCACAGAGCCAGACATGGAGCTTGAATTCACGAACCGTGAGATCATGACCTGAGCCAAAATCAAGAATCAGATACTTAACTGACTGAGCCACCCAGGTGGCCCTCAAGGATTATTTTTATTTTGTTGCTGAATTATAAGACTTCTTTATGCATTCATTATGCAATTCCTTAATTATATATATATGATTTATAAATATATATCTTTTTCCACTCCTTGTGTTTTATTGTTCTTTATTTATTTTTCTTTATTTATTTTTAATGTTTATTTGTTTAAGAGAGAGAGAGAGACAGAGTGCACGTGGGAGAGGGGCAGAGAGGGAAACACAGAATCTGAAGCAGGCTCCAGGCTCTGAGCTGTTAGCACAGAGCCAGATGTGGGTCTCGAAGTCACGGACCATGAGATCATGACATCAACCAAAGTCGAAAGCTTAACAACTGGGTCACCCTGGCTCCCCTCTTTTTATTTTCTTGATTGTATCCTTTGAAACATACAAGTTTTGATTTTTTTCTAATGTTTATTTATTTTTGAGAGAGAGGGAGAGACAGAGCACAAGTGGGGGAGGGGCAGAGAAAGAGGGAGACACATTATCTGAAGCAGGCTCCAGGCTCTGAGCTGTTAGCCTAGGGCCCAAGGTGGGGGTGGGGCTCAAACTCACAAACTGTGAGATCATGACCTGAGCCTAAGTCAGACACTTAACCGACTGAGCCCTTAGGCGCCCCTACAAGTTTCAATTTTTGATAAAGTCTATTATTCTTTTGTCACTTGTGCTTTTTGGTGTTGTATCTAAGAAATGACTGCCTAATCCAAGGTGATGAAGATTTATGCCTAGGTTTTCTTCTAAGAATTTTACAGCTTTAGCTTTTACATTTAAGTCTTTAATGTTGTGTTAATTTTGTGTTAATTTTTTATTTTGTATTTTGTGAAATAATGGCCCAACTTTATTCTTTTGCATCTGAACATCCAGTTGTCCCAGCATTATTTGTTGAAAAGACTATTCTTTCCCCACTGAATTGTCTTGACATCCTTATGGAAACGTAAAGGTTTATTTGTGGATTCTTAGTTCTATTCCATTGATCTATATGTCTTCCCTTAAGCCAGTACCTCACTGTCTGGATTACTGTTGTTTTGTTGTGGCTTGAATCTTGCAGTAATATAATTAGCACAATGCACTTAGTTGTCCTATTGGTGAGTGGTGAGAGGCTGTTCAGTCGACTTCACTCAGAGCTGTCCTGATTCTTACTGTGCTCTCTAAACTGGACTGGAATCTTTCTTCACTTGCTGCAGTCAGAAGGTAGGAGGTATACACAGGAACCGTGAAATTCTTTTATGGCATAATGACACGGTGTGACATTGGCTAGATCTGTAAACTGAGTAGCTTGAAATAGATATAGACAAAGCCACAAGCAGGATAAAGGGAGGGTGCTTTGGTATAAGAAATAAAATTCATGCTTAGTTTGCTGTTTTTTGAGAAGCTCTTAGAGCCAGCCGCTCTCCCCAGATGCATAGCTCAAGCGGCTGCAGGAAAGGCCACTCTGCTTTGCAAATCACTTCTGCTTGGCTCTCTGCTCCCAGGACTTGGCTCTGTGAGGTCTTCTGTAAGTGTAAAGTGGAGGCAAAGTGTTTCTTAGTGTCCATAGAAACAAATCTATTTTATAGGGATGCTTCATAGAGACTTGTTAGACGCAATGCTTATACCACAGTTCTGTATCTGAAAACAAATGATCTTTTTGGTGTTGAGTCATTATCTCCTTCTCTAAATTTCCATTGACATTGGTCAATTATGAGTTGTATATTTAGGGTACCTGGGTGGCTCAGTTGGTTAAGCGTCTAACTTCAACTCAGGTCATGATCTCACGGTTCGTGAGTTTGAACCCCACGTTGGGCTCTGTGCTGACAGCTCAGAGCCCTGGAGCCTCTTCGAATTCTGTACCTCCCTCTCTCTCAGCCCCTCCCCCTACTTGTGCTCTGTCTCTCTCTGTCAAAAATAAACTTAAAAAAAAAAAAAGAATTATACAGTTAAATGGTAATTTTGAATGAGTTTCCAGAGGCTGAATTGTGGACTAATATGAGTGAGAAAATCCTGGGGACCACAGTTTGGGGGGGAAGCCCCCACATTTTGGTGGTCTTTATCTCCAGGAACCCTACTACGCTTTTACTTTGAAAGTCTGAATATTAATTCACCAATTTAATTCACCAATTAAAGACAGAGATGGTCAATGTGGCTTAAAAAAAATAAGACCTAACTATAAGAAACCTATTTTATGTGTAAACACTCAGATAGATTATAAGGACGAAGACAGACATACCATGCTAACATTAATCAAAGAAAGCTGGAGTATCTCTATTAATTTCAGGCAAAGCCAACTTATGAGCAAGGAAGGTTATCAGGAATAAAATGGGGCCTTATATACATGATATTATACACATGATAAAGGGTTTAATTCTCCAAGAAGACAGTACAACCCTAAACATACATATACCTAACAATGAGCATCAAAACACAGGAGTCAAAAACTGATAGAACTGAAAAGAGCAATAGACAAATCCACAATTAGAGCTGGACACTTCAATGCCCCTCTGCTAGTAACTCATATATCAAGCAGGCAGTGAATCAGTAAGGATACAGATAACCTAAGCAGGGCTATCAATCAACCAGATCTAATTGACATGTACAGAATACTCCATCCAACACCAACAGAATGCGCATTCTTCTCAAGCTTACAGGGATCGTTCACCAATATGAACCATATTTTTGGTCATAAAACACACCTTCATAAATTTAGAATCATAGAAATCATACGAAGAATATGCCCAGATAACAATTAAATTAAACTAGGAATCAATAACATAAAGATAGCTGGATAATCCCCCAAATATTTGGATATCAAAAAACACTCATATAATTAATCCATGAGTTAAAGAAGAAGTCTCAAAGAAATTCAAAAATATTTTGAATTCTACTTGAAAGAAACCACAAAGGAAAAGATTGAAAAAGTTGACCACACAAACAATAGAAACAATAAAAGCTTTGGTTGTCAAAAATTGTAACAGAGAAAATGGAAAAAAAAACAAAAACAGCCAGCTGAGAAAAATATCTACAGCAAATATAAATAGAATATACAGTTTTTTAAAAATCACTCAGACCTCAATAGATAAATGGCATGAGCCACCAGTTCACAAAAGAGTCTAATAAGCATAACAAAACATTTAACTTTACTAGAAATAAAAGCAATACAATTTTTCTTATTAAATTATCAAATATTTAAAAGATGATACTATTCTAGTAAGCTATATCTTTGAGATTAGAGCACTATACTGAATGTATGCTGAAATCCATCAAAATTCTATGCAATGTTGATAGGCATTTTGTTATAAAGACACTTTTATACCATGCTAGTGATAATTTAAATTATTGCAACCTTTCTAGAAGATATGGCTAGTTGTCAAGAGCATTAATAATGTTCATATACTTTAAAAAATGTTTATTTACTTATTTTTAGGGAGAGAGAGAGTGTGTGCATGCATGAGAAGGGGAGGGGCAGAGAGAGAGGGAGAGAGAATCCCAAGCAGGATCCCCACTGTCAGCTCCCCACTGTCAGCCCCAACCCAATTTGGGGCTCAAACCCATGAAATGTGAGATCATGACCTGAGCCAAAACCAAGAGTCGGTCACTCAACTGACAGAGCCACCCAGGCGCCCCATCTGTTTTGTTTCCTTAAATGGATTTCAGCATACATTCAGTAAAGTGCCTAATCTCAAATGTATAGCTTACTAGAATAGTATCATTTTAAAAATATTTGATAATTTAATAGGAAAAATTGTATTTCTTTTATTTCTAGTAAAGTTAAATGTTTTATTATGCTCTTTCGTGAACTGGTGGTTCATGCCATTTACCTATTGAGGTCTGAGTGATTTTTAAATATCTGTGTGTTTTATTTATATTTGCTATACTTATTTTTTGTTTCTTAAATTCCACATGTGAGTGACATCATATGATATTTGTCTTTCTCTGACTTATTTCACTTAGCATAATACACTCTAGTTCCATGCACATTGTGGCAAATGGCAAGATTTCATTCTTTCTGATTGCCAAGTGATATTTCATAGTATATATATACCACATCTTCTTTATCCTTCATCAGTCAAGGACATGTGGGCTCTTTCCATAATTTGGCTATTGTTGATAGTGCTGCTATAAGCGTTGTGGTACATGTGCCCCTTCAAATCAGTATTTTTGTATCCTTTAATGTTCATATATTTTAATCCAGGATTTCCACTTCTAAAATGTGAAAAAATTGACACACAATAACATGCTTTATATAAATGAAAATTTGGAGCACAAAAATCCATAATAGATTAATGCTTACACAATTATGGTAAATCCAGTGAGATTTGAAGAAGCTATCAAATATTGGTATAACAAGTTTTTTAGTGATAGTATATGTTTTTAAGAATCAACAGGGGTGCCCGGGTGGCTCAGTCAGTTAAGCGGTTAAGCGTCTGACTTCAGTTTCGGTCATGATCTCATGGTTTGTGAGTTAGAGCCCCACATTGAGCTCTGTGCTGACAGCATGGAACCTGGAGCCCACTTCGGATTCTGTGTCTCCCTCTCTCTGCCCTTCTTCCACTCACGGTCTCTCTCTCTCTCTCTCTCAAAAGTAAATAAACATTTTTTAAAAAAGAATGAACAATATACAAAGTTATAAATATAGTGTAAACACAATTTTATATTAAAATGCATAGAAAGAGAAAATAAGGAATTATGGCAAAGTAATTACTGCTATAGTATTGCCTCTAGATATCAGAGTTATAGGTCATTTTTTTGAGTCATTGTTTTTGGCTTCTTTAAAATTTTTTGGCACATTGCATATTTTCTAAGTGAATATTCAGTACTCAATAATCAATAATAAAATGAGTAAATAAAAAATAAACTCCAAGTTTCTGGAATCCTCTCTTTCCTCTTATTTTTTTTTTAATGTTTATTTATTTTTGAGAAAGAAAGAGAAAGAGGGACAGAGGATCCAAAGCAGGCTCTGCACTGATAACAGAGAGCCCGATGTGGGACTTGAACTCATAAACTGTGAGATCAGGACCTAAGCCAAAGTCAGGTGCTTAACCAACTGAGCCACCCAGACACGCTTAAAATCCTGTTTCCTGTTACTCCTCTTGCTGGGCTTTAAAGCATCTTCCAAGGTGAAGGTCAAAGGCCACCTCCTCTGTGAAACCCTTCTAGACCCTCAGACAGTCATATATCCCTTTGCGTTTGTTAACTCTTTCCATGTAATTCTCTCACTCATTGCTCTCACTAGACTGAGGAGCAAGGGCCATGTTTTGTCATCTTGTCTTCCTGGTACTCAGAACGGCATCTAGTACAAAACAGATATTTAATTAATCATCATTATGATTATCAAATGGCTCAGTTCACTATTTTCCTGATTGTTTTGCTGGAGATTCATATCCTTTCCCAGCTGATATTCCTGAGAAACCAGAGAACTAGAAAGCCCTGAGGGCAAAGACATCTATCAGCCCCATGAAAGACTGGCTTTCATTTTCCTGCTCACGGCTTCATGATTAGAAGTTGGATCCAAGATATGAGTGTCATTTCTGTCCCTGGAAGAAGAAACAGCATCATGTTCTGACACAGAATGAGTAGCTTGTGGTTATTTCCGCCACGGCTGAACTCTGATCTTTCTTTTCTATTGTGAATGGACTAGACTGTTTGAAGTAAAATCAGCTGAAAACCTTTAGGCAAAGATGTCTTCACATCTTAGCTCTCTTCGTTAGCTCCCTTAAGACCTGGTCCTGAGAGTAGCCTTTCTTGATTCAGGTCTGTAAAAGAAGATGGGCCTACATTTTCTTCCTCCATGAATGCCTAGGAAAAAACCTTTCCTACACACCTTTATGCTAATGAGGTAATTACAAAATGCATTAGTCACTGTGGCAAAAAGAGCCCAAACTTTGATGATGCTCAAGGCTGTTTTTCCTCCTAAAAATGAAAACGAGGTTAAAAAAAAAACAACCACCATGAACTAAAAGTATATATATCACTGCATATAATTTTCATGCCTAGTACAGTTGTGGCTCATGGTCCCAAGCAGCATCTGAAGCGCATAGCACCTCCAAAGCATTAGGCGTTGGATAAACTGACTGGTGTATTTGTGCCTCATCCATCTACTGGTCTCCATTAAGATGAGAGAATATCTCCCTCTTATCATTTTCCTAAGGAACAAACTTAAGTATGTGCTAACAGGAGATGAAGTAAAGAAGATCTGCATACAGTGTTTTATTGAGATTGATGGCAAGTCCAAACTGATATAACCTATCCTGCTGGTTTTACGGATGTCATCAGCATTGACAAGACTGGGGAGAGTTTCCATATGATCTGTGACACCAAGGGTCACTTTGCTGTTTGTTGGATTACACCTCAGGAGGCCAAGTGTAAGTTTTGCAAAGTGAGAAAGATCTTTGTGGGGACAAAAGGAATCCCTCATCCAGTAACCCATGATGCTCTCACCATCCTTTAAACTGATCCCCTCATCAAGAAGAATGACACCATTCAGATTGATTTGGAGACTGAAGAAATTACAGATTTCATCAAGTTTGACTCTGGTAATCTTGTATATGGTGCCCAGAGGTGCTGACCTGGGAAGAATTGGTGTGATCACCAACAGAGAGAGACTACATCTGTTGATGTAGTTCATGTGAAAGATGCCAATGGCAACAGCTTTGCCACCTGGCTCTCCAACATTTTTGTTATTGATAAAGGGGAAAAAAACATGGATTTCTCTTCCCCATGGAAAGGGTATCTGCCTCACCATTGCTGAAAAGAGAGACAAGAGACTGGTGGCTACACAGAGCAGTGGGTAAAACAGTCTCTAGGTGACATAATTGGAAGTCTTTATACTTAATTATAGATAATACAGCATGAAAAAAAAGTATATGTATCACTGAATGACATGAGACCAAAGTGAATGACCTTGAATCCAAAGTGATGCGGTCTTATTCTACACATATGTCCAGAACAATAACAGTGGTTCTTTTTTTCCCTGGGTGATAGTTAATGTGTCAACTTGGCTAGTCATTGGGACTCAGATATTTGATAAAATATTTTTCTAGATGTTTCTGTGAAGGTATCTTTTAGTGAGATTAACATTTAAGTCAGTAGAGTTTAAATTAAGCAGATTAACTCTATAGTGTGGGTGGGCCTCATCTGATCAGATGAAGGTTTTAATAGAAAAAGACCAACCTCCCCAAGCAAGAAAGAATTCTGCCAGCGACTGCCTTTGGACTCAAATTGCAATTTCTTCCACAGTTTCAAGACTACAGGCTTACCCTGAAGATTTTGGACTTGCCAAGCCTCCAAATCATGTGAGTCAATTCCTTAAAATAAATCTCTAACTCCCTCTCTCTCTTTCTCATCTCCATCTCCACATCCTGTTGCTTTTGTTTTTCTGGAGAACCCTATTACCTCCTGCTATAGTTGAATTATTAGATCAAGTGATACCCCTATGGCATGCTACCCTTGGGAAATAAATATAATAAAGCTGTATAAAGCCACTTAGAACTGCGGATGAAAAGAGAGTATAATCCTTAATTAACAAGGAAATCTACCTCTTCATGAATATGAAGTATTTTATTGTTAACCTTCTTTTTGAAGATTAAGCCACTTTAATAGTGATTTTGTTTGGAACTTCAAGCGTGACAGATGGGTCATTTTATAGAATATCCTTAGTTTGGGTTTGTCTGATGCCTCCCCATGAGTAGATCTGGATTACGTTTCTTTGGCAGGGATATCATGGAAGTGGTCCTGTGGCTCATGGTGGTCTGTCAGCAGACACATTTTGCTTTGTTTCATTACTGGTGATGTTAGCTTAGATCACTTGATCCTGAAGGTGTTTGCTGGACTTCTCCAATGTAAATTTAGTGTGTTTTCCTTAGTAATTAGTGAATATTTTGAGGGGATGTACTTTAAGATTATGTAAATGTTCTGTTCCTCATCAAACCTTCAATTTCTCCATTTATCTATCTAAATATTTATGTATTTATATAATGGATTCCTCTGATGTTTCATAGGTTTTAATTCATTCCTCTATTTTAGTACTCTAATTGTCTCAGATTTAGCCAGTGGGAACCTCTTCAAACTGGCTTCCTTTTGACATGTGACTTTTTTTTTTTTTTTTTTTTTTTGGAGCCCTTCCTTAGTTATGACTGAACAACATGTTCCAGGCTCATCATTTACTTTTTCCGTCTGAGCTCTGGAATCAGCTGTTTTCCCAAGGATCTCTCATTTCTTCAGTGGGGAATGGTACTGAGAAGGAAGACCTGGGTGTTGGGTGTGGTCATTTCTATTAGGGAGTTGCTATCCCTTTCCAGGGACAGAGTTAAGAAATTTGTATACACACACACACACACACACACACACACACACACTTGCAATTGTATTTGTTGATCTATTTACATATATTAAAAACCATGTATTCACATTAATATTTTCCATTCTAATCCAACAATATAGGGTTCATTATAATTTTCTCCCTTTCCCTATTTGTAACTCCCTTCTCTGGTAAGGGGAAATTTGACTCCCATTATCCATAGTATATTTTCTTATTTGATCTTCTCACCCTGTTCAGACTCTGGCACCCTGCTCTGGGCCACTGCATCTGTTCACATTTCAACCAAACACCTACCTTCCATGGCCCCTCATAATGGCTTCTGGACTGAATTGTTCAGAAAGGAAAGAGAGACGAAAGAGAACAATTCTTTTCAGCCAATTTTTATTGAATGTGTACTACACAAAAGTACTAATCAAAAGATTATGCTGGGTGCTGTTTGGGACATGGAGGGAAATAAGATGCTTTGGAGTTTATAGACTTAGCAGGCAGCTGGGCTAGGTTGTATAGAGCAGTGACAAATGACTCCCAAATCTCAGGGGCTTAAGACCACAACAGTTTATTTTTCACTCATGTTTTATGTTCCTTGTCTCTCTGTTCTGTGTCATTTTTATTCCAAGACCCAGGCTGAAGGAACAAGCCATTTTTAGGATGTACTGATCTGGGGATGATCTTGCAGCAGAGGAAAAAATGAGAGGAAGGAATTAGATGGTGATGTGTGAGCAGTATGTGAATGAATGGATGTGCTGTCCTATCTTGGGTATGATGGGTCTTGAGGTTTCTGAGTGGAAGTAGCCTATGTCACTTGTGCTTGTATGTCACTGACCAATGCAAGTTACAAAACCAAGCTTGACATGATCGGAATGAAAAGGTGCAATCCTTCTAAGAGACAGGAGGTGAATATCTGGGGGAGAAATGCAATAAGCCACTTGGATCTGTGAGAAAACAGACATGCACGTATCTAACTAGCAGGCACAACGTGAGAGAGGAAAATACATAGTCCGTTTAATTCCACTTTGCAGTAAGACAGGTAGAAAAAATATGACCATCTGAAGGGCATGGTCCATTTTGTGGCGTTAAAGAGAGAAAGACTTCAGGCGAAAGTGGGAAATTGAAGGAAAAGGAAAACAGCAGGTTCTTTAAGACCTGCTTTAAGACCTCTCTTCAAGAGAAGGAACATGATATAACATGTAATGTTTCTGACGAGGTAGATGCTCAGGTCAATAATTAAGGTTTGCAGTCTCCTTTCACCCACAGCCCTACAGGGTTTTGTAGAGCTTTATCAGTTTCATTTCCCAACAGGGGAACTCTGCAGAGCTATTTCTTGGACTAACGCTTCATTTGTAACAGCATACAAAGAACCCACTATCACTGGACTGGATATATGGACAGAATGAAAACTTTTATTTTGAACGTTTCCCAGTGTAACGGTTTAAAAATAGTATCTCATTGTAGTTTTAACTCATATTTCACTTATTATGAATGAGGACAAGCATCTGTTAAGTTTCATGTCTCTATCTCCATTTTATTGGGCGGTTTTTATTAATACTCTATGCCTAGTTTTCTATTGGGTTGTGACTCTTTTTTTAATGATTTCTAGAAAAGGTTGAGGAGGATTTTGTTGGTCAGAGTTGAGATGAGGAATTCCGCGAGAACTGTGCCAGGTGCTAGGGATGGATGGGATGCAGTCTGTGGACTGAGTATCTCTCTCTAGATTACCGCAAGTGAAAAGACTCACCTGTTTCAAGTATTCAGGAAATAGCAATGAGTTCAAGTGGTAGGGCTTAGGGCTCATGATGTGCTTTGGCAGGAGCACAGTCCCATTCTGGGCAAAGAGAAGTTCTTAGTGTCTTAGGTTGCACTTCCTAAAAGCAGCCTCTGAGATGGAGGTTTTTTTCAAGTGATTTTTTTTCTGGAGTCCTCTCAGGAGAAGATGAGTGAGAGAACCAGGACAAGTTAAAGGAGGAAAACTAAGCAAGGAGGTGGTCTCCTCGGGAGACTAGCTTCAGCCTGGCCCCCCGGGGAAGCTCTGGAGCATGAACCACATCACAGAGATGGCCATCCCTCCCTTGACAGAAGTGACTTGCCATTTGTGCTTCATGTCAGTAAGTCATTGGCGGAGGTCTGGGGAGGGGAGGGAGGGGAGAGCATAGCTTCCAGGTCAAGATGGTTCCAGCTGGGTGGAGGGCAGTTCTCTAGAGAAGGGAGCAGCTGCAAGTTGTTAGTAGTCACCACTTACAGCAGCTGAGGGACAGGTGCACCTGCCTTTAAAAGGAATCTGGGCGGGGCACTAACAGCTTCCATCGCATTTAGTAGGATCCAGAGTTTCCCCAGGAATCCTGCAGCATCTGCCAATGTATGGTTCCAACTGTACTTGAATGTCCCCTAAAAATGTCCGCAAATAGCAAGTGAAAAAGCTTTCAACAAAAGCTAATGGATGTAGCCTAGAAACATAATTGTGAAACTCATGAATCAGAGTTTGACTTGTAGTTGCATTGCCTAGGATAATCATTTGTCATCTTGAGCAAGACACTCTCCTGGGACCTAAGTGTTAGTTTATGAACATTTTGATTATTCTTGAGTCCCAGCTGCAAAATGCCAGAAGCTCGACTCTTCAAATATATCACTTAGTTACAGGTGGTAATGGCTCCAATGATGGTGGCAGAGGTTATCCCAAGCAAATATTTATAATTGACAATGAATGTGTGAGCAGGATGCTAATGAATGGATGTGCTGATTACTTTCCCCTGCCACAAACATTAGCTCTTGTTTGGTTTAACTGGCAAACTGACACTAGATTAGAGATGACAGAATGCTGGCAAAGATCCACAGTAAGGGAAGAATATTAAGAAAATTAGCAAATTGTGTAACTTTTGATTCTTCTATTTCCAAATCTAAATCGTTTCTGGGTGTTAGGAGGTTATAGCTTAATTATAGGCCTAAAAGAAAAGCAATTAGATTTACAAGTATGTTTGGATTTTTGAAGTCTTTTCATTTTAGCACAGGAAGTCAAGCTGATGACATCTGGTTGGATTCAGGTGGATATATTCAAGATTAGATGTATACATAAAACAAACATTTTGTTCTTTCCAGTTGTTCTTTCCTGTTATATGCATTAGTATTGAGTTTTTGATTATAATATATAATGTAGTTTTGTATATCCATGAATATATTTGCTTGGCTTGTCAGTAACATTGTTCTATGTTTTCATGGTGGTCTTGGCTGGTGGTATTATCATTCATAAAGGTGACCACTCTTTCCAGCAGAGTGTTTGTGGCTTAATGTTTTGATATTTTTTGCATCTGAACCTCTCAGCTGCTGAATATGCCTTTCAATGTCATACATTACCTCTTATTGACAAGGCTCCACATGCGGGGGCATGGGGGTGTGCCTTCCAGGCAGGAGTGTCTTGTATTTATGGCATGACAGGTTCCGAGGTTAGCCTATACCTTGGAGGTGCCTTGGTGGGCACTTTGTCTTCTGGTGATCCACCAACATTTTGACCTGCTCATTCTGTGGGATGTCTATTATATATCAGTGAGTCACAAAGTAGAAGTGAATGCCAGGGGAGCAGATGTGGTGACCCAGTGTGCATGAAGTGTCTTGGAAAGAGTGACTCTGTAGAGTATTGTTTTTCCAATGAATCTGCCATGTCCCATTTGGGCCTCCTTAATCTAGCAGTTGGACTTTTCTTTAAGGCATTTTAAAAGCTCCCAGATCAAGAGTGAGAAGAGGGGAGAGGGAATCAGCAGGTGTGTCCACTGATGGGGTAAAGTGGGCTTTTGATCACAGCCTTTCCTAGAAGCATAGCCATATAGGGATGTGTGTACCCTGCTGTTTTAAATTTCTGACACAGCAGTGCAGAAGGAGGGCACTGCCTCCTCCTTCAGTTACTGTCTGAGTTTCTCCAGGAGTCAGAATAGCAATGACGGGTGACAGTTCACATGTGGCAGCTCAAGGCTCGTTTACTGAGAACTTACTATATTCCAGGCACTGTGCTAAGGAAAACACACATGCTATCTTATCAAGGTCCTTCTAACCTCCCACTGTTATACTAAAGGTACTAAGAGTAATTACCCTTATTATCCTAATTTTGCAGTCAAGAAAACTGAAGTGCAAGGAATTTAAATAAGTTTGTAGATTACACAGTTAGCAACAGAGGAGCTAGGCTTCCTACCCCAACCCTCCCGGCATCAAGACGCATGGTCTGAACCATCAGGTTAAATTGCCTCCAGGGCCAGTGCTTGCAAGGCCAGGCACCAGCTTGATTCTGAGAACTGGGTGTCCACAGCACAGGTGAGTTCCTGTTTTTGCAGTTACCTGGTGACCTGTCCTGGATAGGGGAGCATTTAAGAGTGTGGTTTTTTAGTAATTTTTTAAAAGTTTATTTATTTATTGTGTGTGTGTGAGAGAGAAAGCAAACACAGAGGGAGGGCCAGAGAGAGAGAGAGGGAGAGAGAGAATCCCAAGTAGGGTCTGTGCTGTTAGTGCAGAGCCTGATGCAGGACTTGATCTCACTAACGATGAGATAATGACCTGAGCCGAAGTCATGAGTTGGACGCTTAACTGACTGAGCCACCCAGGAGCCCCAGTTTCTTAGTAATTTTTAATCCTAACCACTTGGACTAACATATTTATTCATGTGAGTTTCTCTGATCACTTTAAGCAAACAAAGGTGTTCTTGACTTGTCACCATTGTCGTTTGCTCTGCAAATTCAGACTGATGCAACATCCTGTCACCTTCACTTTTCCGGCTCCTTAAATCAGCTTGTAACCCCTGCCACGCAGTCCTAGATAAGGCTCAGGTCAGGCCATTTCCTTAGACTTCTTGTACCCATAACTTCCCATAGGAGTCAGTGTCAAAATCCATCTAGAACTGTCCTTTCCATCTGTCACTGCAAACATGCTGTTCCACTGGGAAACTTGATGGTTGTTGTCCACTGAGTGCAAATCAGGGCCTTGGCTTTTGCTTTCTTTCTCCAGGTCACAAAGAGCATGTTCCTTTCCTTATTTCCGTTGTCTGTCCTGCCCAGGCCCACTTACTTTTTTTTTTTTTAATTTTTTTAATGTTTATTTATTTTTGACAGAGAGAGAGACAGAGCACGAGCAGGGGAAGGGCAGAGAGAGAGGGAAACACAGAATCTGAAGCAGGATCCAGGCTCTGAGCTGTCAGCACAGAGCCCGACGTGGGGGTCAAATTCACAAACTGTGAGATCATGACCTGAGCCAAAGTCGAGTCAGGCACTTAACTGACTGAGCCACCCAGGTGCCCCAGGAAACCCAGAGCAGTTTAGTTGGGTGCCTCTGGCTCAAAGATCCTTGCGAAGTAATAGTCCACTTGTTGAGGGCTGCAGTCATCTGAAGATTTGGCTAGGGCATGAGGATCTACTTCCAAGATCAGTCATGTGGCTGTCACAGGCTTCGGCTCCTCATGGGCCTTGGACTGCAGGTCCTCATTCCTTGTCATAGCCTGTGGACCTCTTCATAAGGTGGCTCACAATATGGCAGCTGGCTTCCCCAAGAGTGAGTGACCTAAGAGAGAGCGAGAGAGGAAATGTAAGAGAGAATGTTCAAGATGGAAGCCATAGTCTTGTTGTATTCTAATCTCAAAAGTGACACCCTGTTACTTCTGTCATATTCTATTCATTATAAGTGAGTCAGTGAGTGTGGCCTGTACTCAAGGGAAATATAGAGAGGCAGGAACACCAGAAGGTGAGAATCAGTGGGGGCCATCTTAGAGTTGGCCTATTATATCCCCAACAGTCTACTCTCCACCCAGTAACCAGAGATATAATTTTTAAAAACTTTTTATTTTGAGATAGAGATTCCAAAGATGTGAGTTTAACATATATATCAAATCATGTCACCTGCTCAAAACCTTTCAATGGCTTCCCCATGTCCAAAGTCCTTATCATGACCTACAGTCTCCTTCAGGAATCTTAGCTATTTTTCTGACCCCTTTTCTTTCCTTCCACTCTTCCTTTGCCTCCTTCATCCTTCCTACGTAGACCTCCACTATTTCTGCCAAACACACGCCTGTCTTGGGACCTTGAACTTGCTGTTCCCTCCGCATTGGACTCTCTTCTCAGGATAGCTACAGGCTTCATTCAGGTGTCTTTGGAAGTGGCCCCTCCTCAGAGACACCTCCCGTTGCCCCCCTAACCAGAATGTACCCCTCGTTAGTTTCTACTCCCTTATTTGGTTTAATTTTTGTCTGTGTCACGTATCACTTACCTGACAAATTGTTTGTAATTACTTGTATATTTCTGTATCATCCAGTAGAATATTAAACTCCTTGGAGTCAGGGACTTGGTTTTGTGTTTGCCTGTATCCTTGAGGGCTAAGACGATGCCTTGCTGTAAATAGGTGATTTATACCATGTCTCATTGGATTGAATCACGTGGAAACAATAAACCAAACCCAAAGGGAAAATAAAATGTTTTCTATGACGTCCCTATCCTGTGCTCCACACCCCACCTCCTGCCCTCAGAGTGGCACCAATAGCAGCTAGGAGTTTTTATCCTCAAGAAGTTTGAATTCGGACGCAATCCTCATAGCACACTGGAAACCCACCGAGAGCCCAAATGGCAACTTGATGGGACGTCTCTTTGCAGTCTCCTTTGCCTTTGAATGTGAACACAGCAGCCCTTCTCCTGGGAGCCTGTAGTGAGGTGTGATGCAATTCATGGCTAAGAGCGAGGAGGCTGGAGAGCGTGGGCTGACTGAGGTAGCAGCCAGGGCAACAGGGAATTGGAGAACCGATTTGTAAGCGCTTCTCGCCAGCGCGGTAACTTCAGTTCAAGCCTCCTCTGCAGTGACGGGGGGGGGGGGGGGGGGGGGGGACGACAAGCCCAAGGCTGAATGATTGATTCTGTTGTCTTTACTTCAATAACAAACTATCAAGGATATTGTGGTGGAAAGTTTCTGAAGTACCTTTTAACATGTCAGACTTTTATCCTGAACTCCATAACTTGCTAGGAGATGCTCGAGGCTAGTGCAAGGGATGGGGAAGGGGATATGCGGGGAGATTTTTATCATCGGGTGGTGAGTAGCAGAATCTGGTGCTTTTTGTGTTAAAAGAGGAGCACTTGCTTTTTGTGTTAAAAGAGTACACGGCAGCTGGGGAATCACCGGGACTGTGAACGGAGTCTCTGGCTGCTGGAGTTTTATGGGATTTTTCCTGCTTTAAAACATTAGAATCTCTTGTATAATCCACAGACTATTTTTACTGAGTAGCACTTGAATGTGAGAAGAGTCCCTTCGAATAATTTCTGGGCAACAAATTCGGTGGCATAATCTTTATTTCTGTGTGGCATGGTGGATCCTAAAAGGCCTTTCAAAGAAAATTCTTTTGCCTCTCAAAGTCATACGTATTGGGAAGCAGTTGCTTCATACTATCTAGAAATCAATTAAAAGAGACAGTACTCGGGGCGCCTGGGTGGCGCAGTCGGTTAAGCGTCCGACTTCAGCCAGGTCACGATCTCGCGGTCCGTGAGTTCGAGCCCCGCGTCGGGCTCTGGGCTGATGGCTCGGAGCCTGGAGCCTGTTTCTGATTCTGTGTCTCCCTCTCTCTCTGCCCCTCCCCCGTTCATGCTCTGTCTCTCTCTGTCCCAAAAATAAATAAACGTTGAAAAAAAAAAAAAAAAAGAGACAGTACTCATTTATCCAAGTCTGTATTTTCTCCCCTTTAAAATGGTGCTGGGGTGCCTGGGTAGCTCAGTTGGTTGAGTGTCCAACTCTTGATTTCGGCTCAGGTCATGATCCCAGGGTTATGGCATAGAGCCTGCTTAAGATTCTCTCTGTCTCTGGGGCACCTGGGTGGCTCAGTCCATTAAGTGTCTGACTTCAGCTCAGGTCACCATCTTGCACCATCTTGTTTCTGAGTTCAAATCCCACAATGGGCTCTGTGCTATCAGTGCAGAGCCCTCTTCTGATCCTTTGTCTCTCTCTCTGCCCCTCCCCTGCTTGCAGTCTCTCTCTGTCTCTCTCAAAATAAATAAATAAACTTAAAAAAAATTAATCTTTCAGAATCTCTCTCTCCCTCCCTCTCTCCTGGACCCTTCCCTACTGGTGTGTGAACACACATGCTCTCTCTCTCTCTCTCTCTCTCAAAAACAAAAATTAAAAAAGAAAATGGGGCTGATAGTCCTGCCGTATAGGGTTATCAGGAAGATTAAATGAAACGATAGAACCACAGCTCTCAATTCTGAGTTTTACAGAGAGTAGCCCTTCCATAAATTGTTGTCATCCTTGTTATAACATTATTATTTCAAGAAAGAAAGAAAGTAAAGCATCCAACTCATAGCCTTAACAGCAGTTTAAGGAAATAGTTCCCAAGACGTGACCAGCCAGAGAGCAAGCTCAATGCTGGTGACTTTATATCAACTTGCACAACTTTCAGGTTTAAACTGGTTTAGCACCAGTGCCTTGCTTCTATCATTCAGGGTTAAACATGGTGTTCTTGATGACAACTAATTTGTATCCTTTTTAATTTGTAATTTTTACTTAAAAAATAGGTTACACACTTGTTTCAAAATGCGAACGGCACAAATCTGCCATTCTTCCCTGCCACCAGCTCCCTCTTGGAGGCATCCATGGTTAATAATGTCTTAATAGTCTAGTTAAATACAAAGACTTGCATATATTTCCCCCTTCACACAAATGGAAGCACGGGGTACTTGTTCTGCACCTTCCTTTTCACTTAGTAACTTACATCAACAACAATCCTCATTTTTTTAATGGTTGTATAGAATTCTTTGTGTGAATGACCGTAATTTATAAGTCTCCTATTAACGAAAATCAGGCTGTTTCAGTCGTTTGCTATTCCAGTTGCAGTGAATAATCTTGTGCATACGTTATTTTTCACAAATGCAAGTATACCTGAAGGGTAAAATGGAAGAAGAGTCGTTTGGTGGGAATTGCCAAGGGGCCCTTGGAACGGTGCCCATCATCTGCACTGTCACCCACAGTGCACGAGCAAGCCTGTTTCCTCACAGCTCACCGCCACAGGGTGACGTCGAATGTTTTGCAGCTCTGATACGTTGATAAGTGAAGTTTTAATTTGCATTTCTCTTGTGAGTATAAATGAACACCTAGAAAAATACGCTTAAGAGCCTTTTCTGCAAACTGGTGGTTCTTTGCACATTCCTCCCTTGGGCTGTTGGTAAATTGGGATGTTAAAAATTGGAGTCTATTGGATGGTTGAAAGAAACACGTCTTAACATTGATAGATCAGTATTCATGTTCTGGTTCAGTCTTTTATTCGTTATGCAAATACGTTTGTGCTTCAGTGTCGTCATCTTTAAAACAATAATAACAGTGCTTACTTCACAGGGCTCCAGGGAGTATAGTTGGGGAGCGAGGGTATAAGAGTGCCTGGCTTTGGGGGTCCCAAACAGACCAGCTTCAGCCGCTCGCTGCTGACCAATCCAGAGGCAGTGGAATGAGTGGAGGTGAAACAAGAAAGGAATTTAGTTCAGTGAGGCCCACACCAGGAAGATAGCTGACTAGTGTCTCAAAGACTGTCTCCAAAGTGCCAAAAATTCTGCAGGGTTTATGTTAGGGAAAAAGTGGGGCAAAGCTTGGCGGGTATGCATAGGTGGGCAGTGAGGGTCAAGTCAATCACTTTCTTGAAGTCAATCACGGGTAGGGGCTTGCTGACTCAGGGCTGTCCTTATTGTTTGAGGGGTAGTTTCCTTTCCTATCAGGGGATGCTTTGCCTGAAGGGTCTTTTGCCTGAGTTCAGAGATAAGCTGGAAAGGAGATCTTAATCAATTAGAAAGTTTGAGGTCTATATGGAGGTCGTTGAAAGTCCTCTTTCAGGAGGATTAAAAGAGATAACTTATGTAACAGTATAATAGCTAGCCCTTTGTAGGGAGGGGCTCAATAAGTTAAAAAGTGGTTTTTTTTTCCTCCTCCGTGATTTTCTAAAGATCGCAACAAAACTTTTCCATATTCCTAAGGAGCCACACATAATTTATAGGAAAAAGAAAAAAAAAAAGAATGAAAGAAAAAAGGTCCTGGAAGAACCAGAGGAAGAAATAGAGGGTGGGACAGAGAAGCCTTGTTGGCTTAGGTATCTTGACTCCTTTTTTATCTTGCTGCCCAGCATGCTTCTAAAGCCCCTTCTTCCTCTGAAGGTGGTCAGGGAATACAGGCTAATTTTAATATTAGCATAAGCGAAACATAATTAGGGAAGTAAATCTGCTGTGTCTGGATGCACATTATGAATTACAAAGTCAATAATGTAATATGGCTTTAAAAAGCCCTTTGCTGCTCAGCATTATTGGGGGGTTATCAGGGCTTTGCCCAAGACCTTAACATGAGCTCTCCAGAATGTTTACTGAACTGACTTGGTGCAATGTTTCTTTCTGCTAGCAAAATAGCAAAGACGTCATCTTCCAGTCCTTTCTCTGGGCAGATGTGTGTTATTACTCTCTGTATCACTGGTGCCTACCCCAGTGCCAAGCACATAGAAGAGGCTGAATCTAACTGAATCATGGTCTGAGACATGAGCTTTTGAAATTCAACATGAATCACTGTTAAAACCCCAAAGAATGAAAACATCTCTGACTTTCAAAAAGGACATTGATGCGTTTTTCTGCTCTACATCCGTTTAATAAGCCAGAGTTATCTACAGAGCCATGCTTTTCAACCTTTTTTTTTTTTTTTTAGTTCACAAGATCCTATTTTTATTTTATGTCAGATTTCCTCTCTGACTCACCAAATGTGATATGCTATATATTCATAAGAAATAAAAATAATTGTAAATCTGTTTTGTGAATTACTTAATATCTCGTGGGAGAGATGGAAAGATGGTAAAGTGCTGTAAAGCCATGATGGAAAATTCATGCTCTGGAGATTCCAGGATGTAATATTTTAATAGCCTCTTAGAAGGGTGAATGCTGGGGATGACTTTCTCATTTTTTTTCTCTTTCTAACTATTTAAAACTCTGCTCTCTATAGGCCCAGGTTGCAATTTATTACACATAAACGTGGCTCTTGCTTCAGTGTGGATTTCACCGAGCTAAGAATGAGAGTTTCTCACAAGCCCCACCTTTATCTGCTGATATTGGAGGGTCTGATCCCTGTAGTTCCCTTCAGAGAAGGTGTGCAGATTACTGCAACCGTCTGCCTGTTTCCTTCTGGCAACTTGTGGCCTTTACCTACATTAATAAATTCTCTGCATGTGCTTGAAAAGCCATTTAAACACTCCTCCTCCTTCACAGTGTCTGCACCCATACCCTGGGGTGGGGACCCGGAGGCTCTTTTAGTGGCCAGTGCACTCAGCAATCTGACATCTAGGAAGACTGCAGGAACGAACACCCCAATACCTTTCTACGTTTTAACACATTTTAGCCTCAGGATTATTTTTTGGACGTGGCACGAAGGTCAAGTGTTTCTAAAACATTTCTGCAAGGGCTTGGAGTCTGGAGGTGGACCCTAAAGTGCCAGATGAGATTATAGACAGTTCAAGCTCTCTGGAGATTTCTGTTTACTTGTTGGACACTTTCCCTCTCTTTATCCCCTTCACCATGTTTATCCATCTTCCTTATCACTGACGTCTTCTTCAGAGAATGTGCACAGAATGAGCAAATGCAGCACATCTTGATTAAGTCTATCAGTTAATCTGGTATGGGAGGGTCAGTCTCATAGGCAGACTCTCGTTTGTGGTTCAGCATCAAGATACCCCTGTTCCTGAGACCTGTGACCATGGATAGTTGAAAGTTGCCAACATGCAATCTTGTAAGTGAAGGCTTCAGGAAGAGACCCAGTTAGGCTTCTAGGTTTGAACATACACTCCGGGGTAGGAACCCGATAACTTAGCAGGAACTCTCGCAAGTAAGGGCTTGCCAAGAATGGGAGAGTGACTCAACAGGGACTCAGGGGGCAAGATAGGAACAGTGAAGACCTACCTGGTTAGTCTCAGAGAAGATCATCTGAAGGGTATGAGGAGCTACAGGAATTGAGGTAAAGAATGAGGAAGTTCAGGCTGACAAACTGCTTCAGTCACCACGCGCTCCCTTATTTCCCTCCTGCTAATTGTAGTTTGAAAATCAGCAACAACTACCCCTCACAGTAATCAGCGTTTATAAATGCATGGGCACACATTTGAAAGTTATACATGTAATACTTAGGCGCTCTACAGCTAAAATTATTGTATGTGTTTGTGTAATTTGTTTCTTGAAAGATGACCTTAGTAGGATATAATCGAGAAGCAGCTCTATTTTTCTCCTGCCACTGCCTATAAACACACTGGGTCAGACCTCTGTTCAAGGCTTCTTAAACGCAACCGGGGGTACAGACAGTTCTTTGGACTCTTGTCACTTTACTGAATTCTCTTATCATTCACAATGGTTTTTAATAGTTTCTCTTGTGTTTTTTTAAATATTCATTATATCAAATTGTTCTTCTCATTTACACCTAAAAAAATTTGTTTTAATGATTATTTATTTTTGAGAGACAGTGAAAGATAGAGCATGAGCAGGAGAGGGGCAGAGAGGGGGAGAGGGAGACACAGAATCTGAAGCAGGATCCATCCAAGCTCTGAGCTGTCAGCACAGAGCCCGACGCGGGGCTCAAACTCATGGAGCGTGAGATCATGACCTGAGCGGAAGTCGGATGCTCAACCAGCTGAGCCACCCAGGCGCCCCATAATGTTTATTTATTCTTGAGAGAGAAAGAGAGACAGAGTGTGAGGAGGGGAGGGGCAGAAAGCTGAAGCAGGCTCCAGGATCCAAGCTGTCAGCACAGAGCCCGACGCAGGGCTCAAACCCATGGACTGTGAGATCACGGCCTGAACCAAAGTGGGACTTTGAGCCACCCAGGTGCCCCTCATTTACACTTTTAATTTCATTTTCTTTTCTAAGTATGTTTACTCCAGTAAATAAGAATAGTGATAGTGGGTATTTCTTATCTTTTGATTCTTAAAAGCATAGCTGAGCCTACAAAAAAAATGCATACTTTTGTATAATGCAGCTGGGAACATACATGGTTCATACCTAGTGATGCCGCTTCTAAGCAGTTAGAAGCATTCTAAGAGATTAATAAATAACAATGTACTATTACTTTTTATTTTTTTAATGTTTATTTATTTTTGAGAGAGAGAGAGAGAGAGACAGAGTGTGAGCAGGGGAGGGGCAGAGAGAGAAGGAGACACAGAATCCCAAGCAGGCTTCAGGCTCTGAGCTGTCAGCACAGAGCCAGACATGGGGCTTGAACCCATGAGCTGTGAGATCATGACCTGAGCCAAAGTCAGACGCTTAATCGACTGAGCCACTCAGGCACCCCAATAACAATGTATTATTTATCAATGTTATTTCATAGTAGTATTATTTGTAATGATGAAAAATTAAAAGCAATCTAAATGTTCAACACAGAGAATGCTTAAATACATTATGTTATATCTACCCATATAAAATCAGGCTGTGTTATTTATTAATATATAACAAAGCACCCCAAAACTTAGTGGTTTAAAACAATAAACATTTATTAATTTTGAAATTTATTTTGAGAGAGAGAGAGTGAAAGAGAGAGCACACACATGAATGAGTGGCCGAGGAGAGGAGGGGCCGAAAGAGAGAGGGAGGAGAATCCCAAGCAGGCTCCTTGCTGTCAGCACGGCCCGATGCGGGGCTTGATCTCACCAACTGTAAGATTGTGACCCAAATTGAAATCAAGAGTCAGATGCTTAAACAACTGAGCCACCCAGGTGCCCCAACAATGAACATCATCTCACCCAATTTCTGTGGGAACCCAGGAGAAGCTTAACTGGATAGTAGTGCCTCAGGATATATCTTGAGGTTTCTGTCAGGAAGTCAGCCAGGGCTGTGGTCATCTGCTGCTTGATCGGGGCTGCGGGTTCTGCTTCCAAGGTAGCTCACACACCGGGTAAGATAGTGCTGGTTTCTGGCAGGAGGTCTCGAGTCCTCACGACACGGACCTCCCCATAGGACTGGAGTGTCTTCTCAAGACGTGGTAGCCGGTTTCTCCCATAGTGAATGATCCAAGAGAAAGCAAAGTGGAAACTGCAATGTCTTCTGTGAAGTCACACTCTGTTATTTTCATAGTATCCTATGAGTCATACAGCTCAGTTGTGTTGTGGGAGGGGCCTAAATGGGGTCATGAACACCAGGAGGTAAGAACTATTGGGGGTCATCAGGGAGGCTGGTTACTGCAGTCTGTGCCTCGACCCCAGTGATTCATCTCCTTCACACATGTAAAATGCACTTAACCTTTCACAAGGCCCCCGAAGTTTTATCCTCTTACAGCATCTATTCCGAGGCCAGAATCTCACCATCTAAAATCAGGTCTAGGCGGGTGCCCAAGTGGCCTAGTTGGTTAAGCATCTGACTTGGGCTCAGGTCGTGATCTTGCGGTCCGTGAGTTCAAGTCCCTTGCAGGGCTGTGTGATGAGAGCTCAGAGCCTGGAGCCTGCTTTCGATTCTGTGTCCCCCCCACTCCCTGCCCCTCCGTTGCTCATGCTCTGTCTCCCTCTGTCGCAAAAATAAATAAGTGTAAAAAAAAAATTTTTTTTTTAAATCAGGTCTAGGGGCAGATGAAAGTCTTCAGATACAGTCCCTTCGGTATAGAGTTCCAAATACAGTTCAAGTGAAGCTCCTCTTGAACTCAAGGTTATGAATTAAAGAGACAAGTTTCCTGCCCCCTCATGAATCTGGCATTCTGGTGGGACAGGCACAGGATACTGCAGTAGATAATCATGTTCAAAACAAGGAGAACAGAGGCCACTGCTTCACAGCAATTCTAAGACCCTGTCAGGCAGATGTTGGACTCAGGTGGGCTCTCTCCTGGGAGTGATTCTCCATGGCTCTTGGCTCTACACTCTGATCGGTCCTTCCTGTTCCATTGAAGGTAACCAATGTTTTGCAGCTGAGAGATTGTCTCAGCCGCTTTCTGTGTATCCAAGTATGGGAGTCTAAATGCCTCTTTTCATTTTGTATGTTTTCCATCCACTCAGTCCAATCTGGTAGTGTTTCTGTTGATATTAATAAAAAAAAACCCAACTTTGTAGGTCACTTGCAAAAGAGTTGTAGGGGGCGTTCATTCCATTAGACAAAAACTACACCATTACATCTCTTCAAGATAAGCCATTTTCTATCTTGGGCTTTTGTTGAAGTTGCTGAGGGACAATACCCTTAAGTTTCTTAGAGGTCATGAAGTTCTCTGAATGTTCCCTTAGCTTTTTCTTCATCATTAAAATGGGATTTTATAAGTTATGAGGACTCAGCTTCATCTTTAGACAATGTTTTCTTGAAGAGCTCTGGATCTGATCTTTGCCTGGAAGCCATTTTATAATTTTAGCATTTTCTGTCATCTGGAAAATTTCAGAAGCAGAAAGTCTTAATTCCTTTTTGTTTGATAGTCCTTCCTTCAGCTTATCTCCTCTCTCACATGGTGTTTATAAAGCATCAAGAAGAAATCAAGCACACTTTCAACACTCTGCGTGGAAATCTCCTTAGCTAGATCACTTAGTTCATTAGATATATTTTCTTTTTTTTTTTTTTTTGATATTTGTTTGCATGTGACAGTGTTGCTACATTTCCTGTCATATCAAACAGGAATCTCTTATCTTCTAGTTTCCAATATTATTTTCCAGATTTCCCTCCAAGCTGTCACTAGTAGCATCCTTGAAGGTCACCAGGCTTCTACTAACAATGCATTTCATGCTTTCACTCCTCAGAGTCTCGCCCTCATGCTGTTGGGAAGCCACTCCCATGTTTTCGGTTTTTAGTTATGGCTGTGCTCCACTTCTGGCACCAAATTCATCATTATTATGAATCCATGTGAAAGTTACTCCAAAATTTAGATATTTAAAACAGTAAACATTTATTAACACACAAATTTCTGTGGGTCAGGAAACCGGGAGCAGATTAGTTTGGTAGTTCTGTTTCAGAGTCTCTCATGAGGTTACACTGAAAGTGTCAGTCAGGATTGCAGTCATCGGAGAACTTGACTGAATGGGAGGGTCTACTTCTGTGGTGACAAACTCAGATACCTGGCCAATTAGTGCTGGTTATTGGCAGAGGACCTCAATTCCTTACCTTGTGGACCTCTCCATAGGAATGCTGGAGTCCTCAGGACTACATGGCTTTTCCTGCAGTGAATAATCCCCAAACAAGCAAGATGGAACTTATGTCTTTTATTCCCTATCTTTGGAAGTCACACTCTATGTCTGGAGTATCTTATTCGTTATTAAGGTCAGCTCTATTCATTGTGGGTACTGTGCAGGGTCATAAATACCAAAAGGCGACAATCATTGGGGGCCATCTTGGAGGCTGGCCACCACAATGGCAGATAAATAATTATGGCAGGTACCAAAAATAATGTGTTTGAAAGGTCTTTAATAATAGATGAGAGAAAAGACTCAAAACTTTTACTTAACTTAGTATAATCCAAAAGTTAAAAATAACTTTTTATGCTATTGTCTGCGTGTGTCTATTGATGCAGAAAAGATAGACCAGATGGAAAACAAAAATGTTAACATTGCTTATTTCCAGGTGAGAGGACTGTGAATTTTAAAGTTTTCTTAAAATTTTTTTTTCGTTTCCAGAATACAACAGTACAGTACAGTGAATAATTTTATAATTAACAAACATTATTTTTGAGGGCACAATTATAAAAATTAATTTAGATTTGTATTTATTTTCTTTAAGATACAAACAATATTTCCCCTTAGTTTAAAAATTAAAAATTCTGCACCCTTCAAAAAAACTAATGATAGTTTTAAACGGCAGGAACTGTTAACTCCCAATTTGGCAACTGATGACTTATCTCATTAAAAGATAATCATGCTGCCAAATTTTAAATTAATATTTGTACTAGCACAGATGGAATATGTGTGCATGCATACATGAGTGTGTTCAATGAGAGAAGGGGGAAAGAGTCCTTTAAAGATCATTCCTTTGAGTTACTGCTTAGAAAAATATTCTTTGGGTTATTTAATATTGAATACTAATTAACAAATACAAACTTTTATATTTTCTCTTTTATTTGAACACCTGCCTCCACAATTTCTCCTAAAAAGATGAAATTTAAAGATGAAATATGAAACATTCCCATGAGATTGTTTGAAATAGAAAGACAAAGCAAAGTTTAATCAAACTGGATATGAAACTTCCAAAAATATACCAGGCTTGAGATCCTTTGACATTCTTCCTGAATATTAAGGCAGGAGTTCTTTTCTTTCCTTGTATGTGAGGACAGTCCATGTTCCTAAACTCCTTTAATACATAGCTCAGGATCTTGGAAGTTGTTCCTAACTACCTCTCTATCTACTCAGATCAGAACCACTGGGGTTGTTCAATTATGCAGTTTCAGTGCACAAAGTTGCCCACTGAGGGCTCCTGGGGTTGAAATTCCAGCTCACACATACATGTCCAAGCATCCACCCTGAGGGGAAACCCGGTTTCCCCCACCTTCCTATTTCACAAAATGTTTGTAGATGGGCTGGAGTGAATTGTATCACTCCTTTGTATTATGAACCCTAAGAAAACAGACATTTTGTCTGTTCTTGTGAATTTCCACTTGTTACTTTGTAATTATTGCAAAGGCATGTCTCTGTTGTGCATTTTGCTTCCCCTTGTAAGTTGAGGTCAATGACCACATTCTCTATTTCTTTTATTCCTCTGGTTGGCTACTAACATAACAAACGGCAAACTTTAAGCATGATAAATAGGCATTTAAATAAAACAAATGTTAGACACCAGGAATTAAAGCCTTTAAAATGTTTATACTCTTGTACTTTATGTTATTGTTGTTTTATATTTTACATTACGCAGATAAACCCCAAATGCAAATGCTTTTATTTTTTTATTTTAAAGAGTCACTTAGGGGCACCTGGGTGGCTCAGTCGGTTAAGCGTCTGACTTCAGCTCAGGTCATGATCTCACAGTATGTGAGTTGGAGCCCTGTGTTGGGCTCTGTGATGACAGCTCACAGCCTGGAGCCCGCTTTGGATTCTGTGACTCCCTTTCTCTCTGCTCCTCCCCTGCTCATGCTCTATCTCTCTCTCCTTCAAAAATAAATAAACATTCAAACAAAATTTTTTTACAAATAAATAAAAACATAGTCATTTATGTTTTAATGTAATAAAATGGAAAAAAATCATAGCCTTTTATATGAACTAGCTTATATACATTTCTGGTGCTCCTCATTACTTCCTATAGATCTGAGTTTCTATCTAATATTATTTCTTTTTTTTTTTTAAGTTTATTTATTTTGAGAGAGAGAGAGAGAGAGCGAGAGAGAGCGAGCATGAGTGAGAGGAAGGACAGAGAGAGAAAAAGACAATCCCAAGCAGGTTCCGTGCTGTCAGAGTAGAGCCCGATGTGGGGCTGGAACTCAGGAATCATGAGAGCATGACCTGAGCAGAAACCAACAGTCAGACACCTAACCGATTGAGCCACACAGGTGCCTCTATCTGATATCATTTCTATTTAGCCTGAAGAATTCCCCCTGGCATGTCATGTAGTGGTTTTCTTGGTAGTTTTACTCAACTTTCATATACTTGACAATATCTATTTCACGTTTATTTTGGGGGTGTATTTTAGCTCTCTATATAATTTAAGATTGACACCCCTCCCATCTCCCTTGGCCAGCACTTTAAAGATGTCTGTTATCTTCTGGCCTCCATTGTTTCTGATGAGAAGTCAGATAGCATTCTTTTTTTTTTTTTAATTTTTAAATGTTTTATTTATTTTTGAGAGAGGGGGAGAGACAGAGTGTGAGCAGGGGAGGGACAGAGAGAGAAGAAGACACAGAATATGAAGCAGGCTCCAGGGTCCGAGCTGTCAGCACAGAGCCCGAGGCAAGGCTTGAACCCATGAGCCATGAGATCGTGACTTGAGTGGAAGTCAGACGCTTAACTGACTGAGCTACCCAGGCACCTCAAGAAGTCACATGTCATTCTTACAGTTGTTCCTCTCTAACTTCATTTTTTTTTAATGTTTAATTTTCAGGCAGTTTAATTATAGTGTACTTACAAGTGGATTTCTTTGTATTTATTGTACTTCTGATCTTCTTCTTTTGTAAGTTGACTTTTTAATAAAATGAGAGAACTATTTGGCTCTTATTTCTTGTAATATTTTTTCTACTGTAAGCTCCTTGTCCTCTTCATTTGAGATTTCAACCACATGTATGTTAGACCACTTGACATTGTTTTATCAATCATTGAGGTGCCCTTTATTCTTTATAATTCCCTCCCCCCCCCATTTTGTTACTCAGTTGGGATCATCTCTATTGAATTGTCTTCAAAATCACTGACGCTTTTTTTTTCCTGTAATATCTATCACTGTTAAACACGTCCAGTGAAATTTTCATTTCAGAGGTTTTATTTTTAAGTTCTAGAATTTCCATTTGTTTTCTTTTTTGTACTTTCATTGCTCTGCTGAGACTCCCATCTGTTTATTCATTATGTATAACTCTTCATTTAATTCTTAAACATATCGATTGTTTTAAAGTTCTGTGATAAGTCCAACATTTGGGTCCTCTTGAGATCTGTTTTTATTGGCTATCTTTTCTCTTTCTCATAGGTCATATTTTCTTACTTTTTGGTATGTCTAAAATTTTTATATTGTACACTAAACATTATGGATGTTGCTTTGTAGGGAGTTTAAATTATTTGCTTTTGAAATGATTTGAGTTTTGTTGTGGCAGGTAGGTTAATTATTGGAAGATCCTCTAAGTCCTTTTGAACTTGATTTTAGGCTTTATTAAGGTGTGTCTGCTTTGATATTTCCTTATTCCCAAGGCATAGCCTTTTCTCTAGCACATACAGTAATTATTCCTAAAATGTGGCCTTTTTGGGGTCTCATTGAAATTCCCAAGGTGCTAATATGTTTCCCTCCTCTTGGGCTGGACTAGGATTCCGATGTCTTCCAGCACTGTATGCCCATGGTAACCCTCTTCAGCTTAGTCCCCGGGAGTCACTCAAGTCTCATGCTGCCCATGCACAATTAAGAACCTAAGGAGATTGCCTGTGTAGACTTTCATGCCCCAACTTCTGTGCAGCTCCCTCCTCTCTGGTACCTTGCCTGATGAATTCCAGCCACATTGGCAGCTCTGTACTCTTACTTCTGCCTCCTCAGCACCACAAACCCACTTCTTTTCTCTTGGTCGCCATCATTCTTGCACTTGGGTTTGAAATACCTATAGGCAAAAACAGAGGTGAAAATAATGCTAACTTTTAATGTGTTCCCTTACCTCATGGATCTTGTTTCTTTGCTGCCTCTTTCTCCCTGCCTGTTAAGAGTTGCATCATATATTTTGTCCAGTTTTATGGTTATTTACAGTGGGAAGATAAGTTTAATATCAGTTATTCCACCATGGCCAAAAGCAGAAGTCATCCAAGTGTAGAATAAAAGCTATAAGAATGCTATTGTATTATTTATTGAATGAATAGGTTATGTAGACCTGAAGTTCATATTTAAAAAAAAAACAATATATATAGTTCTCTGGAAGGAACAAGAAATTATGTGGCAAGAATAGATGATTCCATTAAGTGTGTCAAGCCTCTTTCTGCCATATTTTGAACAAAGTGGAGGAAGAAGGCAGCAGTAATTTTCCAGTCATCTCTGTCAAGGTGAGCTGTACTGTAAAAAAAAAAAACCCTTCGCAAAGAAAAAAAATCATGCATCCTGTGATCCTTATATTTCTTCTGTCATAAATAACCTCCTCCAAACTCATTCTACTCTGAAAAGTAGAATGTGTGGTACAAGTAGACTTTATATCAGAAGATCCTGGTTCAAGTCACTGTTTTGCCACTTACTGTGACCTTCAGCTATCCTCTGAGTCTTAGTTTGTATGACTGGAGAAAGATGTACGATGGAGAAAATAATATCTTCCCCATCGATGACACAGGTATTTCTGATGCTTAAAGGTATGTGAAAAATCATTCTGAAGATTTATATTTCAGACTCTCTATGCTAAATTTAAAAATTGAGTTTGTGATAATACTTATCAGGTTTGTTACGAGGATCAAATGACTTATAAAAGAAGCATAAAAGAGGGCCTGGCATATAGTGAATACTGAATAAATTATTATTTGTATCAGGTTAGCTATTACTTTGTAACAAGTCATACCACATACTTCAAACAATTGTTTCTCAGAAGGCTACAGGCAATCTGGCAGTTCTTCTGATCAGAGACGGGCTCATCTGGGCTCCCTCACATGTGTGGGGGGTCACCTGGTTTTCATCTAATTGATGATGGCCTCAGCTATCATGATGGGTCATTGTTGGGTCTACTACATGAGTTTTCATGACGATGATGGAGCAAGAGATGAGGTGGAAACGTGAGGATTTTCTGAATCCCCTGCTTGCATCCACGTTGCTACAACTCTGTCAACCAAAGCAAGTCACATAACGAAGCAGAAAGTCAGGGTCTGGAAGGTACTACCAAAAAAGCATAGATATAGGAAGGCATGAAAGATTGATCCATTAGTGCAACATTACCCTTGATTATCATTCTTATTTTCATTTAATTCTGCAAACAACTCACCAGTAAGTTACAGTAATAA
This sequence comes from Leopardus geoffroyi, assembly GCF_018350155.1. Lineage (NCBI taxonomy): Eukaryota > Metazoa > Chordata > Mammalia > Carnivora > Felidae > Leopardus > Leopardus geoffroyi. The sequence continues at coordinate 122,847,946 of NC_059327.1, forward strand.
CCTTCTTCCACATCTACTTACTTTTAGGATATGTCGGTCATCTTAGAGCCAAACAATCTAGGAATGGCAGACTGTTCATTCTATTTTTTTCAAATTGGGTCTCATAATAAGGGATACACATCGTAGCTCAGCAAGGAGTGAAGCAAGTGCGTTTTATTTTCTCTCCACCACCTCCATTCTCTACCTGACTCTCATTAGCAAGAGACAACTGCAGAATAATTTAGTATTACTGGCATATTTTGGATATTTTCCTTCATTGTGTATCTAGAGCATTCCCTTAACTACTCTGCTACATAGTTGTGTTTTTTGTTTTGTTTTGTTTTGTTTTGTTTTGTTTTGCAGGCAGTAGGGGATTGAGAAAATTTCAAGAACAAGAGCATGATAGGGGAATCACAAGAAATGTATACCAGAATATAGGGAGTAAGTAGAGATTAGCAAGAGATAAAAATGTTAAGAAGGACTTGGTAGCCCATTATAACATGTTTGTGAACTCATATGGAATATGAAAAAAAAAAAATTGGGTTCAAATTTTTCAGTATTGTTTTATTTTTCCCCATTGCTCTCCTTTTGAGTAAAATGTACCAGCAGAATAGGAGGGGACATTTCTTTTTATTTCAGCTACTGTTTGCCTTTACATCTTCTGTTACTAAAGTTGAGCTCATTGCTACAGAAACAGATGGAAGGAAAGTTTTGAAAGAGATGAGATTTAAAAACCACGAACCTGTTAGGAAGTAGCCTTATTTCCTCATTCCCATGGAAACAAAAATTTGTTGGGAAATGCAGACACGACAGAAATCCGCGACTCTTCTGTTTCTGCTGCCCTCTGTCTGTATCCAAGGAAATGGACTTCAGGTCCTGCTTCCATTCGATAAAGGGGACATACTTCACCACTTAGTTTCCATGCCTTTCTTCCCCGCCATTCATTTACTGATCTTGATATTACACCACACCATGTGAATTCCTTTTCACCTTGGAATCTTTGATTGTCCTTAGAATCAGAAAATGTTGTACCTGGAAAGTCCACAGAAATCATCTCGCCCGAACCAATTACATAACACATGAGAAAACAGAAGCCTGGAGAAGAGATGTCGAGGTAAAGATAGGATAGAGTTCAGGCTTGTGGCTCCTAGCCCATGATGTGTCATGTCAACTTTGCTTTCTTCCTGTAGTATGTCCATTTCCCAAAAAAACAGATGTCTCGGGGCGCCTGGGTGGCGCAGTCGGTTAAGCGTCCGACTTCAGCCAGGTCACGATCTCACGGTCCGTGAGTTCGAGCCCCGCATCAGGCTCTGGGCTGATGGCTCAGAGCCTGGAGCCTGTTTCCGATTCTGTGTCTCCCTCTCTCTCTGCCCCTCCCCCGTTCATGCTCTGTCTCTCTCTGTCCCCCAAAAAATAAACGTTGAAAAAAAAAATTAAAAAAAACAAAAAAACAAAAAACAAAAAACAGATGTCTCACCAACTCTCTAGGACACTAACATCATGCTGGCCCTCCATTCCTAGTCTGCACTCCCAGGCTCAATGTGCCACAACCCCTGTTTACTCCTTCAGCCACAAACAACCCTTCTAGCATAAACTATTAATGCCAAGACCTGCGTACCATCCCACAGTTAAATTTAGATGCATCTGACTCTTATTTGGGCCCTAAGTCAGACATGAGCTAGAGTACTCTGTAATAGTACATAATATTTTACCTGTCTGAAAATCCCATTACAAGAGTATTGGGCCTTCCTCTCGACAACCTTTCTCTCATTTTGACTGAATGTTAGTGTGTTTCCACTTATATGAAAATCTCCCAAGTCACATTCAGCAAAGATGTTTTCTCCTCCAGTTAAAAGTGTGACATAAAGTATTATGGTTTTCTTGATACTTTTGGAGTTATCCAAAGGTTGTAATTAGTTTTTTAGTGTTTTTTCTTTTTTAAATTTATTTATTTATTTTGAGAGAGACAGAGACAGCGCATTTGGGGGAGGGGCAGAGAGAGAGGGAGAGAGAGAGGATCCCAAGCAGGTTCGACACTGCCAGTGCAGAGCCTGATGTGGGGCTCGAACCCACAAAGGCATGAGGTCATGACCCAAGCCAAAACCAAGAGTTGACAGTTAACTGAACCACCCAGGTGCTCCCGATTAGTTTTTAGCTTTTCGTGATCAGTTTTTAGGGTGGCCTTAAAATTTTTAAACTTATTTTTTAGGATGTTTCCTGTCACTCTCAGGGAAAGAAACCGCACCAAATACCTGATTTATTAATGACATTGTGCCAAGTAACTTGGAGTTTCTCTCTAGATTAAGGGTTTAGAAGCTTGGCAGGCTTCCAACCCTGTTTTGTTTAGGAAGAAACAAATTTCATCATAGAATTAACTGAGAAACTCAGGGGATAGACTAAAAGTGAATTTTTCATTTAGACTCTTTGTTTATGAAAATATAAGCCCATATTCCGATAATTGGGAAGTGTAAGAATCTTAACATGATAGGATTTGGGTTGATTTGGGATCTCACAGAGCCTAACTGACATCATTTCTGGAACCAGTGATCTTTATAGAGCCTTTTAGATATTAATGTAGACAAGGCTGAATGTTTATTGATCTCAGGATATAGCTAGTGGGTTGTTTGGTCTTTAAATATAAATCCTTGATATCAGGTCATTTTTCTTATTTACCTTGTTCTCCTAAACATTCAGGCCCACCCAAGCCTATTTTGGGTGAAGCTAGCCTGTAGTTGTGATGACTCTTAGGGCTCCTACCACATGCGGGAGCCCTGGGTGAGGTCTGAAGTGACAAGAAACCGGTGTCACCTCTCCACTTTAAATAAAGACCACATCAAAAGGGTTAAGGGAGAGCCAAAGCAGACCGTCCTGTAAGCTAGAAAAGGCAAATTGTACCTAGATTACCTTCCACACACACAACTAAACAAGATTTATTCCTTTTGATTTCTAACATTTCTAGAAAACATAAAACTCTGTACTACCCTTTCATCAAGATCAGATTCTATGCAATATGGCAGTCTGCCTTGATCAATGGAGAGCTAGTGAGCAGACACATTACCCATAAATGCCATTGGATGACTAAGGTAACTGAAAGAACCAGGCTCTTTGTAATTAGCTCTGGATCAAATATTGACCAACCTTATTCTTTCATTTATTTACTTGTTCCTTTGTTCAATGAATGAATCATTCATTCAATAAACACTCAGTGAGTGCCTACTTCAGTGATCGTTAGTGAAAGGACCTCAGCTCTCTGAATCACAAACATTTTATAAAGGAGCTGCCAGATTTTGGGCAATGCATTAATTTTATTCTGATACAGATTAGAGTGTTTTATGATTATGGTGATGTCTGAACAGGTCCTTGAGGACAGTACAGAGGGAGACACAACTTGCTGCAAGGGACAACCAGCACGAGTAAAGTCATTGCCTAAGAGAGACCATTTCCTCGTCAGAGAAGAACTTTGACTTCAGGAGTATATAAAAGAGTGTAATCAGGGATATAAACAATTTTTCTTCAACAGCAATACTGTTCTGAAGGATCATCAAAGGAAGACTGCAATAACTGCAAGGTTTTATAGACACTATAAAAATTGTTATATGTCAGTGGCGCGTGGGTGGCTCAGGTGGTTAAGTGTCCAACTTTGGCGCAGGTCATGATTTCATGGTTTGTGAGTTTGAGCCCTTCATCTGCACTATGCTGTCACTGCAGATCCTGCTTAGAGTTCTCTCTCTCCCTCTCTCTCTCTCTACCTGTCCCCTACTCACTTGCCCTCTCTCTCAAAATAAATAAATAAGCTTAAAAAATTGTTATATGTCAGGTGTGATTTTGGTAATTTATTGCTGGCTTCTTCACCTCATAGTTTTAAGTCGTACACAGATAATTAAAACAGAACAGTTGATAAAATGCTAGGAGTGGGGAACAGAAGAACTTTCTTTTTAACTAAGTCACAAAGGGCAGGAAGGCAAGTTCAGGGAAGTGATCAAGGTGAGCAAAGGCTGGTCCAGGTGGAGAAAGTAGCAGACAGGTACCATAAATAAGAACCCTCCCTTTCTCCTATTTATTTATGTATTTTTTAAAATCATCAGTATGGGGGCACCTGGGTGGCTCAGTTGGTTAAGTGACAGACCTTGGCTTAGGTCATGGGCTTAGGTCATGATCTCACGGTTCACAGGTTCGAGCCCTGCATCGAGTTCTGTGCTGACAGCTCAGAGCCTGGAGCCTGCTTCTGATTCTGTGTCTCCTTCTCTCTCCGCCCCTCCCTTGCTTGTGCTCTATCTCTCTGTCTCTCAAAAATAAATACATATCAAAAAAAAAAAAAAAAGAGAAAATCATCAGTATGGGTTGATATATTATTTTTAGTAGTTTATCATTGTACTTAATATTTTGGTGCTCCAATTATACTGATTTGGCCAGTGGGACTCCCAAGTTCTTATAACATGCTCCATTTAGTCTTCCATTTTGTGAAAGAATACCATATCTTTGGGTAGAGCAGAGGAACACCAGGTAGAAACTATGCTCTCTAGCCTCCCTTGCAGCTAAGCATGGCCATGTGACTAGGTTCCGGCCAATAGGATGTGAACAAGAGTCATGTATGCAAGGAGACAAAGTCACTACCCCAGGGATCTCTTTTTGTCAGACATGAGGTTAAGCCCACTTCGACCCTGAGGATGACTGCAATACCCCAGGAGATGGGGAGGTAACAAGGTGTTGGGAACTTGGGTCCTTGAATGATGGTATGAAACAGTGTTGACTTGCCAGCTCTGTGCCACTCACCTCTGGACAGCTTCAGAAGAAAAACTAGTTTCAGGCCCTCTATTTCATTATCTCTTTGTTATATCAATGTCACCCCAAAGTCTAATACAACTCTAAAAGACACAGCGATATGAAGTGGCAGGATGTATGCAGGGAAATCTTGTAACTGGAACATCAAGAAATGGGTTGGGGAGTGGTGGGAGGTGGGGCAGGAAAGGTTGGAAAGGCGAGATTCAGTGCAGCTTTGTGTTCTAGAAAACTGTGGCCAGGTGTGATTTCTCATAACAGAGGAATGATGGGTTGTGTAGAGTCAGCCTTCGTCTTAATAGGCCTGCTGTGAGGTGTCTTCTCTTCTTCATTGTGAGTCCTGCCTCCAAAACAGCTGGCCATGCACTGTCATACGCCATGTGTCTGCTCTTCCTTCTAAGCCCCCAACTTCCCATTTTGTCATTTATCTTCCAGTTGATAGTTTCACCTCATCCCTTGGATTTTCTTTGTGAACCAGCTGTCCTGTCCTGTCAACATCCTGCCTTGTCCCCCCTTTCCTCTCCAGAGAACTCCACTGAATACACCACAGATCCTAGATCACAGTTTGCTGGAGCACTCCAGAAATTTACCACCTTTTTGGCAAATCTGGCAGGTATTCTACTTCTAGGAAAAATTAAAGGAGAATTTTTCTGTCCGTATTGAATTTTACTGCTGTGTTGTTAACAAACTCTCCCATACTTACCTTCTTGCGGGCTGTGGTTGATAATTTGGAAAATAATTTGTTCAGAGAAAATAAGGACTTTCAGAAATCCCATTTCCAATAAACAAGAAAGCAGTACTTCCCCCACCCCCCCACCCCCTCCCAGTTTTCTTATCAAACTCTTTAACCACTTCAATTCCAAGGACGCTCTATATACCAATCAGAACTCTTTCGCTTGGTGATATTGAGCGTCAGCTCTCTGTGCTTCCATAAAACTAAGCATTCACTGCAGCTCTATGTAACTGATTGTTAGATCCATCTTCCCTTCCACATTCACTTTCTGCTCTTCTCTACCCTGCTCTGTGCCCTGGGAATCTGACCTGTGTGGACTGCATCAATAGGTTCCTTCGCCCTCTGGTTTCCGGGTGGATTTGGCCAATGGGAGATCCTGGTGGGAGATCAGAGGGTGCAGAGAAAGTGTGGTCAGGGTGTTTGTTCTACACATCTCCCTCCCTGCTGGGTGGCCAGGGCTTGGCCGCAGAGTTGGGTACATCCCTCTACCCGAGGATCCGTCAGATCCATACCAGGTGTCCATACAACTCTTCTCTGGACTTCAGGTTCTGGCAAATGCTCCCTTCCTTCATTTTTTCTGACAGTCCTAGCCTTCCCACTACTACTCTTCATGGGGAGCTGTACCTTCCCTTGTTGGTTTCTCTACCTCTGCCCCCCACCTTTGTAGATAGTCCCTGTATTACACTGTCCTCAATATCTAGTTTTGGTGTGCCATCTCTTTCCTACCAGAAAATTGACTGGTACGGTGATTAAGCTGGAATTGTATAAAATGCATCATAGCACATAGACACTCAAAGGGGCTAGGGCATCAGCTGTATTCACTTGGTCTAAATGACCTGATTTTTTTCTTTAATGTTTATATATTTTGTTTTTGAGAGAGAGAGAGAGAGAGAGAGAGAGAGAGAGAGAGAGAGAGAGAACAAGCAGGGGAGGGGCAGAGAAAGACAGGGAGACACAGAATCCAAAGCAGGCTCCAGGCTCTGAGCTGTCAGTACAGAATCAGACGCAGGGCTCAATCTGATGAACTGTGAGATCATGACCTGAGCTAAAGTTGGATGCTTAACTGACTGAGCCACCCAGGCACCCCCTAAATGACCTGATTGTAACCAATGTCCCACCTTCATGTTATATATTTTTAGTCATTTCCTTTTTCTCAAGTTTATTTATTTTATTTTGAGAAAGAGAGAGAGAGTGCGAGCAGGGGAGGGGCAGAGAGAGAGAAAGGGAGAGAGAGAATCCCAAGCAGGTCCACACTGTCAGCATGGAGCCTGATGCAGGACTCTAGCCTTTGAACCATGAGATCACAACCTGAGATGAAATCAAGAGTCAGATGCTTTACCAACTGAGTCACCCAGGTGCCCCATAAGTTTTCATTTTTTTAAAATGTTTATTTATTTTTGAGAGAGAGAGAGAGCCTGAGTAGGGGAGGAGCAGAGACAGAGGGGGACAGATGATCAGAAGTAGGCTCCATGGCTGACAGCAGTGAGCCCCATACGGGTCTGGAAGTCATGAATGCTGAGATCATGACCTGAGCTGAAGTCCAATGCTCAACTGACTGATCCACCCAGGTGCCCCTAATTTTAGTCATTTCTTTAGGTCAGAGAACTAGTTTGTCCATCTTAACATGGGCTTGGTACTGGAATGAGTGCTTCTACAGGCAGAGGGAGCAAATGTCTCTTCCCTACAGGGTGCTTTTCTTCCCCCCACCCCCCAGGAACTTTGCCAGGCCTCCACCCCCTCCCCACCTCTTTCCCTCTCTATCTCCATCTTTGTCTCTCTCTCTCTCTCTCTCTCTCTCTGTCATCTGTATGTGTATAGACACATACATATGTGTGTATGAATATAAAATTCTGTTTTTCTGAACGAATTGAAGGTAATTTACATTATGGCACTTTACCTTTAAATACTTCAGTGCATATTTCCTAAGAATAGAATATTCTCTTACATAACCACCGTACAGTTATCAACTTCATAACTTTACATTGATATAATATTTTTATCTAATCTGGCATCCAGTTTCCAATTTTGTCGGTTGATCTAATCATGTTCTTCTTAGCGCCTCATCCACACAGGATTCTGTCTAGGGTCGGATATTGCATTTAGTTGCATGCTCTTTTAATTTCCTTTAATCTGAAACGCTTCCACAGCCTTTTGTATGACATTGACATTTTGAAAAGTAGAGTCCCACCCTCCCACACATACACCTTTCTTTTTAAAAATAGAACAGTCCTCATTTTGTGTTTGTCTGATGTTTCTTCACGATTAGATTGGGGTTATACATTTCCAGCCATAATGCTGAACTGGTAAGCTTGCGTCCTTGGCGGGGCACCATATCGAGAGGCACACAATGTTCTCTGGTGAAAGTAATTCTGATCCCTGTGGAATAACTCTTAGGTTTTATTTTCTCCCCTGAACTAATAAGCAGTCTGTGGGGGAGACACTTTAAGGCACGTGAGTGTCCTACTCCTCACCAAAATCTCCCCCTGGATTCAGCATCCATTGGTGTTTCTTGTTGACCTAATTTTCACTCCGTGGCTGCAAAATGATGATTTTCCTCCCCAGCACTCCCTGGGCATCAGTCATTTGCTCCTTCATATTCTACTGTAAGCAGAATAATCTTCTCCTCTATTTACTTATATATTCTTAAAATATCATTGATATGGATGGATGTACTCCCATTTTTCAATAGTTTAGTATCATACTTAATATTTGGTGCTCCAATTGTCTGCAGTTTAGCCAATGGGATGCCTTTGAGCTGTCTCCCAAGGCCATTATATGTCACGTGCACTTTTTTCTGACTTAATACCATGTTCCAGGCTCATCTTACATCTCCCCTGCCCTAGACTTGGAAAGAGCCATTTTTATGAGTGGTCCTGATCCCCTCCTTCTTAAAAAAACTTTTTTTGTGTGTGTTTATTTCTGAGAGAGAGAGAGAGAGAGAGAGAGAGAGAGAGAGAGAACGGGGGAGGGGAGAGAAAGAGGGAGACCCAGAATCTGAAGCAGGCTCCAGGCTCTGAGCTGTCAGTACAGAGCCCTATGTGGGGCTTGAACTTGTGAACTGCGACATCATGACCTGAGCTGAAGTTGAATGCTTAACTGACTGAGCCACCCAGGTGCCCCTTTCCTGGCCCCTTTTTGTGGGCAATGTCAGAGAGCACTGTCTGGGCTATAGAAATGATCCTTGGAAGGATAGTCTTACCTGGGCACTAACTGAACTCATTGCTGCTTCTGGGGTGTCTGCTTCTTGGAGCTTTTAGCAGGCAGAACTAGGAAACATAGGCATTTATGTGCACTTACTCATATGCATACACACACATCAACTTCATACACAGGCATGTAAACATGTATATACGTACACATGTAACATTTTAGAAATCCTCAGTTTGCGCAGTCCCTCCGATTCCCAGCCATTCTCAGAGTCCTTTCTTGCCCTGCCATTCTATTTTTGCATGATTCTTCTTGCACAGTGAGAACCCTGCAAAATCAGCACGTTTATTCTTTTGCTCAATTCTATATTGCATCTAAAATATTTTCCAAATTGTTCCACCCATACCACTAAATTTAACAAATCTACCATATTTGTTAGGGCTCTCCAGAGAAACAGAACAAATAGGATGTGGGGTGAGACAAGAGAGAAAGGGAGAAAGGGAGAGACTTATTTAAAGTAGTTGGCACATGGGGAGCCTGGGTGGCTCGGTTGGTTAAGCATCTGACTCTTGATTTTGGCTCAGGTCTTAATTGATCTCATGGTTTGTAGGTTTGAGCCCTGCGTGGGGCTCTGTGCTGGTGGTATGGAGCCTGCTTGGGATTCTCTTTCTCCCCCCCTCTCTCTGCCCCTTCCATGCCTCTCTCTCTCAAAATAAATAAATAAACTTAATAAAAAAAGTAGTTGGCACATAAGATTGTGGAACCTGCAAATTCAAAATATGCAGGAAAGAAAGAAAGAAAGAAAGAAAGAAAGAAAGAAAGAAAGAAAATGAAGGAAAGAAAGAAAATGAAGGAAAGAAAGAAAATGAAGGAAAGAAAGAAAGAAAGAAAAAAAGAAAAAGAGAGAGGGGTGCCTGGGTGGCTCAGCCGGTTGAGCGTCCAACTTTGGCTCAGGTCATGATCTCACGGTTCATGGGTTTGAGCCCCACATCTGGCTCTGTGCTGATAGCTCAGAACCTGGAGCCTGCTTGGGGTTCTGTGTCTCCCTCTCTCTGCCCCTCCCCCACTCATGCTCTCTCTTTCTCTCTCTCACAAAAATAAATAAACATTAAAAAAAATTCAAAATATGCAGGACAAGCCAACAGGCTAGAGACTCAAGGAAATGCTGATGTTGCAGCTTGAATCAGAATTCCTTCCTCTTTGGAGGACTTCAGTCTTTTTCTCTTAAGTCCTTCAGATTGGGTGAAGCCCACCCACAGTACGGAGGCTAATTTGCTTTACTCAAAAATATATGGATAGAAATATTAATCTCATGTAAAAAACACCTTCACAATGATATCTAGACTGATGTTTGACCACATCTCTGGGTACTATGGCCTAGCTACGTTGACACGGAAATGGAACCATCATGTTTACTAAGAAAAAGAAAATGCTTTTCACAAAGGTATCTCAAAGAGAAGCTTGGTATATGACATAGAGGAATTGGGAGCGCCCCTATTTAAAGTGTGAGGGAAGAACACCCCCCCCCTCCGTTTTCCTGGCCTCACTTGCCCTGGATCCCCTAGAGCTCTGTGCAGCCCAGATTGAAAACTACTGCTTTAGCCCAAAGGAATCTGTAATGAGGGAACTGAAGGCAGGATCACTGGGGAAGGAATCCCTTTGGGACAAGGGGACAGGGAAGAGGCCTTTTGGGTCCCTCAAGTCACACCTCATCTATGCCTCCCCACTGTGAGACAACTCTCATCCACAACTCTGTTTCTTTGCTTCTTTTCCCTTGTTAGGAGCCACACCGAACAAGCTCTTTTCAAATTTTCCTCTCCCCCACCAACCCCTCCCCCCACCTCCCACCATTGTACACTTCCTCTTAGCCGTATAAGGCAAAGTAATACTATTGAATTTTTTTTCTTCTTAAGTCCAGCGGATGGAGAGTCGCTGCTGATATGAGGGATTCCCTAGGAAATTTTGTTATCTGAAAGTACATGGTTACGGTACTCCTCAGATAAATGTTTCTCTCTTGGGTCAGGAAAAGTATTCCAGATAACCATGCCTCCCACAGCCCAGATCTTGTGCTTATCTGTTTTGTGTGACTGTGTTCATTTTGCTTCAGAAGCATTTTATTCTGCTGAGACAGTGGGGAGCAGCTGTTAGATCCTTGGCCGAAGATAACCCTGGAAAGGTTCTATCTTACATGCTGGGAAATCGGAGTGAAATGGCCATTCACAGAATCCTTGAGAGAGAGGAAGGTCTTGGTTCCAGCCTAAAAGATGCCATCGAGTGCCACGCACACACCCACTCACCGGGCAAGATTCTTAAATGCACGGTGTGTGAAGGGGCTTGTTGGATCTCAACATGTGCTTCATCCCCTGTACGTCCATGGTCACTGTATAGGGCTCATGGTCATAACCCAGGCTGCAGCTGTTCCGTATCTGAGGCGGGAGAGTGGCTTGTGGTGGGCAGTCTGTGCCAGGGCATTCCTCAGGGCCCTGGAACACTGCAGGCATGTCTGCCTTTGTCACAGGCAGTGACGTGCTTGGGGAAAAAGAGGGGCAGAAATGGAGGAGAGTAGAGAGCTAAGGAGAACTCCACCAGCTGCGGAGAAGGTGAGGGGGGAGGGGTCGATGGTAGAACGCATTTCCCAGGCGCATCCCCCTCTGTTCACTCCCCTGAGGAGACGTTGTAGAGCAACGTCTGCAATCCAGATTCAGGACATCTCTTCCCCGATTGACATTCTTCAGGATAAGGTCCAAACTTGCTTCTAGTCCATGCTGTCCAGCCCGATTCTAGGAACCTTTCCAGTCCCTTCTATACACATAAATGATACGTGTCTGCCGCATCAGACTGCCCTCTGTTCCCCAGGCAAACTCTCTTCCCTTGCGACGTCACGGCTTTGTGTTATGCCTTCACCTCCTGTCATGTCCTTCCGCGTTCTCATCTGCCAGATGTCTCTTCTCCACGGCCCAGTTCAGACCTCACCTGTTCTGCGGCACCCTCCCTGACTTCCTTTCCCTAATCTTCTCTGTGTTCCATGGCACCCTGGGCATGGTTCTCCCACAGCTGTAATTATTCATTACTGCATCTGCCTGGTTCCTCGTGTGCGCATGCATTTGTCAGGTGAGGCCCTGAGACTTGAAGCCTGTTTTCTTACCTGGTTCCACTCAGCCAGACCCTGCGCCCTGCTGTGTTCACAGCCCAGGCTGTAAAGAATCTTCTCTTCTGTAGCTCATGCTGACTCAGTGTCCTGCTGGGGACCCCCATGGCTCCTGACTCCGTACCTTGCCCTCCTTCTGTGGCCTCGTACTTTCATCCTAGATCCGTGGCTGGGCATCTTCGCTCCAGGACTAAGCACGCATTTTAGTTCCCATTGGCACTTGCCCTTTGGTTGTGATTGTTTTGTCTCTTCCAGGTAACAACTGTGATCATTCCCATCTGGCCGCAGCATCAGCCTCCCCTTCTGTTGGGAGTGGGGGTGCCGATCCCAAAGACAGAAGCCAGGCACCAGCACACTGTCAGCACTAAGGTGCGAGATAGCACCTAACTTTCTTTGTACACTGACCCCGGCACAAGGTCTGCCATATAGGAAGGGGTCACTGCTCAATGAATAGTGAATACGTAAACCCTGATACTCTTATATGGTATTTATTTAACATAAAAGCCCGTTAATAGTACTTGCCTCAGGGGAGTGACTGTAGAGTGCTTAGGGGAGAAGAGAGAAATTTAAATTTTCAATTTTAAACCCTTTTCCACTGTTAGGATGATTTTTTTTAACCATAGATATGTTTTAATCAAAACCAAGTAATAATAAGTCAGATAACCATATTACCAACATGATGCCTATGCTTCGTGTATTTGCTAGGGCTCCCGTAAAAAACACTGGTGGCTTCAACAATAGAAATGTATTTTCCCACAGTTCTGGAGGCTGGAAAGCTGAGACTGAGTCAGCAAGGTTGGTTTTTCTGAAGCCCCTCTCCTTGACTTGCAGGTTGCTGTCTTCTTCCTGTGTTTTCACGTGGTCTTCCCTCAGTGCGTGCCTGTGCTCAAATCTATTCTTATAAGCACAGCAATCATACTGGATGAGGGCTCACCCTTATCACCCCGTTAAAGACCCTGTCACCAAACATAGTCACATTCTGAGGTACTGGGGGTTAGGATGTCAACCTATGAATTTTGGGAGACCAATAGGTATTAATCACCACCAGTGGGCAGCAGGTGTGGGGGTTACCATAAAGTCTCCTCCTGCCTCTAGCCTGCCCTGTTTCACCATCAAGAACAATAGGACTCACTACCTCCCTGCTCCCTAAAAGATCATTCGGTAGGTCTCTCTAGTTCCGATGGAACTAAGCCAGGCTCCCTAGAAGATCATTCCGTAGGTCTCTCTAGTTCCGATGGAACTAAGCCAGGCTCCCTAGAAGATCATTCCGTAGGTCTCTCTAGTTCCGATGGAACTAAGCCAGGCTCCCTAGAAGATCATTCTGTAGGTCTCTCTAGTTCCGATGGAACTAAGCCAGGCTCCCTAGAAGATCATTCATTCCGTAGGTCTCTCTAGTTCTGTTGGAACTAAGCCAGGTGGATGTTCAGGTAGACACACATACTGTTCTCCATTCTGGCTGTGTCCATAATCCCTAGGAAGGCTTACACATTCTGATGCTAGCCTCCCTCCCTCAGAGATTCTGATGTGATTGATCTGAGAAATATCTGGGACATTACTGTTTTAAGAGCTGCCCAGGAGACTCTAGTGTGCAGCCAAGGCCGAAAGTCGTGGATATAGACTCTCTCAGGTCTATGGAAATGGGTAGAATTTCAAGATAAAGGCAAGTGCTGCTGTGCTCTCTCTGTTATAGGTGATGATTTGAGGCAGGTGGAAGCCAAGCTAGCACAGGATTTTGAGGCAGAGCTTTAAAGTCATTTCTAGAGTTGGTCAAAGCAGTTTCTAAAGAGTAAATAATGGAAACCCAGAAATTCATTTTATATTGCTAACACTTGGCAATAAAATCATAGATGCTTGATAAAAAGTTTTGAATAAGTAAACAAGGAGGTGAGTGAACACGTGAATGCATGAATGGTCACTGTCCAAAATGAAATACTCTTTGTTAATTCTTTTATAATAGAGTCTTCTGGGTATGAAGTCCTTGGGTGATTCTGAATAAACAGGTTTTCTTTTCATCTCCCCTTTTCTACACATCTAAAGACCACCATTATAATGTCATTAGACAGTTTCCAAGGCCATCAATTATGTAACAGCTTTCCTTAATTTTATATCTTTCCCGCAGGCATAGCCATGGTGTTGGGCAGCTTCCTGGGTCAAGAAGTACAGTCTCTGCACTTTCTACCCCTTCAACTTGCAGTTTCTTACTTTTATTTTTATTTCTTAATGTTTTATTTTATTTTTAAAAGACAGAGAGAGAGTGAGAGTGAGAGAGACAGGGAGAGAATGAGTAGGGAGGGACAGAGAAAGAGGGAGACACAGAATCTGAAGCAGGCTCCAGACTCTGTCAGCACAGAGCCTGACGTGGGGCTCAAACTCATGAGCTGTGAGAACATGACCTGAGCCAAAGTCAGACACTTAACCAACTGAGCCACTCACGCGCCCCTCTTTCTCCCTTTCTTTCTTTCTTTCTTTCTTCTTTCTTTCTTTCTTTCTTTCTTTCTTTCTTTCTTTCTTTCATGTTTATTTATTTTTGAATCAGAGGGAGAGAGAGAGAGAGAAAGAGAGAGAGAGAGAGCATGAGCCAGGGAAGAGGAGAGAGAAATGGAGATAGAGGACCTGAAGCGGTTCTGTGCTGACAGCAGAGAGCCTGATTTGGGGCTCGAACTCACCAACCCTGAGATCATGGCCTGAGCCAAGTTGGACGCTTACCTGACTGAGCCATCCAGGAGCCCTCTACTTGCACTTTCTTGAGCCTAAACTCTCCTCTGATTTCTGTCTACTCTGGGATGCTCTTCAGAAGTTATAAATTTTGTGTCTGCTAAGGATTTTCATTACAGCTTTACTCCTTCTCAACTAGTGAAGCAACTGATACCCAACCTTTTTGAGAAATAACAGAAAGGAATCTTTTAATGAGAATGTACTCCAAGCCAGACAGGGGACTGAACTCTTTATCCCATTCTCAAAATGACCTTGTTCTGTGGATACTACTACTGTTTTCATTTTACAAATGTGAAGACTGAGGTTCAGGTTTCAGAGTTTACCCAAGGTCACACACAGGAGTTGTCAGAGTCAGGATTCAAATCCAGACTGTGGTCTGTGCCCTTAGCCACCACAATATATACTTTATAAAGTTAAAAAAAAAAAAAAAGAACCCACATACAGTTATAACTTTATTAATTTGGTTTATAAACAACAGAGTCACAAATTATTACAGATACAGTTGACAGACCATGGATTCACAAAGCCCTGGGAACAGTCATTCACAGTAGTTTAAGAATCTTCGTTAGAATGTTGACTTAGGACTGGGCTATTGTTATGCAACAGATTTACCTACCAATGTACAAACATACTGGTGTGGCTCACCCCACACTAGTTGATTTTTGTTAGCTTGACTCCCAGCAGGAACTAGAGAGCTTGTAATTTTACATACGATGAGATACCACTTCACACCCAGTAGAATGGCTGACATGATATACACCTGCTAACAATTCCAAGTGTGGATGAGGATGCAAAGCAACCAGAACTTACGCTTTGCTGATGGGCAGCACATGCCATGTCATGGAGTCATCTGACTCTTTCAACCATGTCCATGTACAATTTTGATAAATATCTATTGCTTTAATTCTCCGCAGGAACATTTTATAAAACAAAAGCCTCATGATCATTTTGATATCTCATGTAAAAAGCATTAGAGAAAACTGGACAAAAATTTTTCTGACAAAAGTCTTTTATAAAACTAATAAAAGAAGAAATATGCTTAGCTCGATTAAGGGCTTCTACTGAAACTGACCAATAACATCATCAGTAATCGTGAATAGTGAAAAGCGTTTCATGAAAAATCAGGAACAAAACAAAATAACCACTATCACTATATCTATTTTATAATACAGGTTTTTTTTTTTAATTTTTAAAGTTGATTTATTTATTTTGAGAGAGACAGAGAGAGCATGAAAGGGCAGAAGGACAGAGAGAGAGAGAGAGTGAGAGAGAATCCCAAGCAGGTTCCCCACTGTCAGCACAGAGCCCAATGCGGGGCTGCAACTCAGGAACTGTGCGATCATGACTTGAGCCAAAACCAAGAGTCAGATGCTTAATTGACTGAGCCACCCAGGTGCCCCTCAAATGCAGTTTTATATTAGTTTATATTAATTTATAATAAACTAGAGATCCTATGAGTATAGTAAGTTAAAAGCAAAAGTGAAAAATATATGGATTGCTAAGGAAGAGCTGGACTGCCACTGTTCATAAATTCTGTGATAGGCTACATAGAAAGTCCAAGGGGAGTCTATAGGCTAATTATTAAAACTCACCAATGAGTTTGGCAAGGTTGCTGGGCACGAGGGCATACAAAATCAATTGCATTTCTACATATTAGCAGCTAACTAAAAAACATAATTAAGAAAGATACTATTTTAAATAGAAACAAAAATACCACAGTACTTAAGAATCAATCTTTCAAAAGATGTGTAAGACAACTTTAGAGATAATTATAAAATGTTGTAAAAATTAAAGCCACTGTAAGTAGAAACATATATCGTGTTTTTGGAAGGGAATACTCAATATCTAGAAGCTATCAAATGTCCTCATACTAGTAGATTAAATCCTCATTTTAGTAGATTAGTCGAATAAAAATTCAATATATTCCCCCCCCCCTTTTGTTGAAAGGTTAATTCTAAAATGTATGTGGGAGCACAAAGGATCAAGAAAAGCCAAGAAAATTTTGGCAAACCAAAAGTTCAGGGGCTCCCTTTACTATACACCCTATTGAAAACCTATAGTAGTGCAGACGGTAGGTATTGATGACAATGTAAATAGAGCAGCGGAACAGAATAGGGAATCCAGGAACAGATTTGTGAATATGTGGAAACTAGATATATGACAGAGGTGATTGTAAACTGTATTTTCAAAGGGCTCTCATGTCTAGCTCCTTTCTGTCTATAGCTTTAATTTTAAGTGCAGTTCGAGTGTAATATAGCCGTGAGCCTCAAAGACACTGCATAAAGGAAAAACTCTTTTTTCTCTTATACTCACAGTTTTTCTGGCCACCAAATGTGTGTGTGTGTGTGTGGGGGGGTGGGGGATGGTTTCCACACCAAACAATTGGGTGTCTTACAAATTTAATTCAATTCTGACACTATCTACCCCGAGAGCCCCAGATCCCACAGCTTAAGGGCTCAGCCCCACAAGATTGCACACCATCTTCAGACACCAATCACAAATGTAAGTGGTCACCTAGGCTATAAATCACTGGTAGAACACTTCACAGAACTCAGGAAAGATTTACTTACTAGATTACTGGTATACGACAAAGGATATAACTCAGAAATGCCAGATAGAAGAGATGCATGGGCACCCTCTCAGAGAAGGGGCAAGGAGTTTCCACACCCTCTCCAACCACATTCCCAGTACTTCCTTGAGTTCCCCAACCTGAAGCTCTCAGTACTGTAGAGATTTTTATGGAGGTTTCATTACATAGGCGTGATTGATGAAATCATTGGCCGTTGGTGATTGCACTCAATCTCCAGCTCTTTTCCTCTCCCTGGAGGTGGGAAGGTGGGGCTGAAAGTTCTAACCCTCTAATCATGTGGTTGGTTCCCCTGATAACCAGCCCCATCCTTAGGGGCTTTGCAAAAATCACCTCATTCACATAAACTCAGGCACTGGTTGAAAGAGGTTTGTTAGGGAAAACACCATTATTACTCTTACCACGTGGGAAATTCCAAGATTTTAGGAGCTCTGTGTCAAGAATGAAAAGAAGACTTGGGGCACCTGGGTGGGTCAGTTGGTTAAGCATCTGACTTCGGCTCATGTTATGATCCCAGGGCTCATGGGTTTGAGCCCCATGTCGGGCTCTGTGCTGATGGCTCAGAGCCTTGAGCCTGCTTCAGATTCTGTCTCCCTCTCTCTCTGCTCCCCCCAACTCATGCTCTGTCTCTCAAAAATAAATAAAATGTTAAAGAAGTTTACAAGAATGCAAAGAAGACCAAATATATATATATATATATATATATATATATATATATATATATATATATATTTCTTATCATAAATCACACTATTACACGCTGCTTGCTTGAAAGTCAATCACTGACTTGCTAGCACCTCCCAAAGACCCCCTCTTCCATCACCCTCTATCAAGTCTTCTCTTGCCATTACATTACATTTCATGGACACACTCAATTTACTTAGTTTCAAAATATTGCTTGTTATTCATATAAACTTGTTTTCATCGCCTAGTTGAAATATTTTTCTCTCAAATCTACTTAGGTAACCTCAGTTACCTGTGTACTAGACCTTTTCACATTGGAAGTAGTGGAAATATTTTATCCGTTTCATAGCTTTTCCCTTAGCAGCAGAGTTTTCAGGACAGAGTTTTCAGGAGTTTCCAGAGTTGTCTGGAGCAAGGAAGAGAAATGTATGGCAGCCTTGGTCATTTTGTCTAGATGGCAAGGAAGTCCTATCACATTTGGAAAGTAGGAAACAAGATAAAGAGAGTAGCAGAGAAAAACAAAAAGAATGGAAGAATCCAGGACAAGAACAATAGAAGACTGATACCTTATAACAACGAAGAGAAAGCATATTTTCATTATAGTTCTATTATCTATATCTGTAGTGCTATTATCTGAAGGGCTGCTGAGTTATTTGTGGAATGGAGTTGGTATTTTAGCATCACAGTGTCCAGGAATTGGGCTGACTCTATTAGCATAGATTAGAGCCAAGCATCTGTAAGGAATTATCTTAGCTACATCTTCCTTAGTTTAATGACAAGTGGTTTGCATTAGACTCCAACCTGATTACTCCCTACTCTCCAACCTAATGTGGAAGACACAGTCTTTAAAAATATTTTCAGTTATAAAGAGGCATATGGTTAAGGTTATTAAGAGGCACACACAACTATTCAACAGGTAAGACTAGGCAGTGACTAGTATTATTAATAATAAGAGGTATCTGTACAACTGGGTTCTTGCTACACACTAAGTACTCTACCTGTGCGGAATCCTCACCCCAGCATCACAAGCCCAGTACTGTTATTATCCCATTTTAAAACCCAGGCCACTGATGCCATATTAAGTCATATGCTCCCCTCACAGAGTTAGAAAGTGGCATGGATTCCAACCAGGCTTTCAGATTCCATAAGACCTCAGAGCTGGTTTTGGGGAAGAAAAAATGGATGATCTAATGAGCCCACCAGGTATTTCTGGGGAGACATTCCCAGGACCCAGGATGAGAGAAAAGCAGGGAAAGATTCTGCCTTCTCCAGAACTTGGCCATACAACCTTGCTTCATGGGAGACTGCTTGTTCTATTCAGATGAAGTTGTCTGCATCTGTACGGGTGGCTATTCTTCTGATGACAGTGGCTGGTGTAGGGGACGAGGGGAGGTGGGAGAACCAGGAGATGGCTGAGGAAACTCCAGCACTGCGATGGGCAGGTGCTTCCTCTGAGGGCACAGGGCCAACACCAGGCAATGTGGTTACACGGGATGTGCACCTCTGACTGCCCCACTCTTGTAAATGACCCCCTACTATCCTGTCAGAACTGTAGACTATATCACTTAATAATGCAGGAATTTCAGGCTGAACAGGATGCATGAGAGATCCCCTCCCACATAAGGGACTCCACAGCCATGCCACTTGGGGAACTTCCCCTGCCCACCCAGAGGTCAGACCTCCCCAGCCACCCAGCTCAGAGGGCACCATTCCCCAGAGACGTGTTCCATAAGTGAACAGGCCTCTTGTAACAGAGGTCGCTGGCTGACCAGCACATTTGTCCTACCCTGAGGGCAGTGGAGCTGCTCATGCCTTCCCTAGCACATCAGTTGACACGCATCTACTTAAGAATATCTTATGAGGAAAGAAATAATACCACATTAAGTGTTGCTTTGTAGTTGTGAGATGCATCCCAATTTCAGAAAATTAAAATGTGAGAAAAGATGAGTCATAGAAATCAAAAGTTGACAAACAGTTTTCTTTGCTGGAGTTCCTACTGTGCTCTAAGAGAGACCAGGGACTATTTTCTGTGGCAATTTTTCTCTGTTCCCAATCATAAATCTGAACCTGTGTCAGAAACACTCAGCCACTCATATCTTATGTTTGTGTGGGAGTGGAGTTTGCTTGCCGGTAGGATGCTGGAAATTAGGGATGTCAGCCAATTAAGAGAAACTTTGCTCACATTGGCCCCTTCTGATATTTTCATCCCACTCCTGGTGAAGAAATCGGCCCTGCATTAAGATGATGACTCTTTCCCACATCTCATGCAAAGAACAGGTGCTCACGGGGTTCCTCTGAAAAGCCAGGAGGGATATTTCCATTGTTGCAATCAGTCAATCAAGCAGCCTGGAGTGGGAAGTGGAGTCACTTAATGTTCTTTAGCTTCTCCCTGTCACTCTGTGTGCCTCCATGGCACAAAATGGCTAAGATGAAGGAGGAACTCAGCTTATGTAACAAGAATCTCCAAGGTAGGGTGGTTCTGGACTTGGTTACTTCAGAGGCTCACTGATGACACCAAACATGTGGACTCCTTCCATCTCTCTCCTCAGCCATCTTCAGCATTCCAAACTCTCTCCCTCTTTATACCAAGAAAGCCACAGGATCAGCAGATATCACGTCATGATGGAAGCATAAAAGGGAACCATCTTTTCCTGGAACCCTTTTAAATAGCCCAGAAATTTGTCTTAGAATCAAGACAATCTCCAGAAGATTCTCTCTCATCTCATTTGTCAGAAGTGGATCACATGGTTCTCAGTGAAGCAGTCACTCTGGGGGGAAGTGAGACTATTGTGCTGGGCTTGAATCAGTCAGGATTTATGTGATCACTTGTGGGGAGGGGATTCCTAAACAATATAGAGGCACGAGGAAGGGGACTACTGGATACCAACCCACTGCATCTGCTAGGAAGATCTACAGCCAACATGACACCCTGGTTAAGAAACTGGCCTGGTTCTTGAAAGGGTCTGTTGAAAGTACTTCATTCTGACCTGCCCTTGTTCTGGCCAAATCTCCTGGGATGAAGGAATTCTGATGAAGACCCAGAGGTCTGTGGGATAACTGATCAGACAAGCTATCCTAAAGGAGGCTGGTAGGGTGACATCTCCAAATCTATACTTCACCCTATTTTTGTTTTTCTAAAATATAGAACTAAGCGTGTCAAAGCCCAACCAACCAAGTGACATGTCAACCTGTTCCCAAGCCATCTGTCTTCCCCTATCTCATTTCTTTTATGCGCGAATACCCAGGAACATCTTTTTCTTTTCAGTTCTTTTGTCTTTGCTGTGTCTTGAACACCCTTCTCTAATTGCCTGACTGGTCAACCCTTACACATCCTTCAAGACTCAAATCAAATATCAAGATTCAATTCACTCCCTTCCTTTCACTTCTCCTTCGTTTGCATTTCCATACTCTTTGCTGTCATTGCTCTTAAATCATCCCATTGCTATTACAGCCTCCTGACAAGAAGGTTCTTCTTGCTCCCTTTATTTTCCACACTACAGAATATTTCTAAGGCATTGATGTATTCATGTCACTCTTTTGCTAATAGCCTTCATTGGCTACCCATAGTGCCCAGGATTGAAGCTTTGTAACATAGTTCGTAAAAACCGTGTTCATTAGGGTATCTATCTCTTCCCTTCACGTTGGGTGCTCTGCCATACCAAGTGATCTGTGATTTGTGAGTGTGGTATGCTCTTTCTCACCTCCCAGATTTGTGCAAATCCTATTGCATATTCTTGGAATGCTCTCCTTCACCACCCCTTTAGGCTTCTGGTCTCAGTTGCTGGACTTGATGCCCCCCCAGTCCTGGCAGGTGCTCTCTCATGCATTTTTAAAGCCTCTTAAGTTTTCCCTACAATGGCACTTAAACCTCTGAGGTTTTGCACATTTTCTGAAGTTCCTTGAGGGCAAGGGCTGCTTTTGCACATAGTTGTAAGTCTGACAAATAGAAAGGATTCAAATGTTTGTAAAGGATAACACCTGAGTTGATTCTTACAGAGTAAAGTTGTAGCAATGCAGGACTTAAAGATATCCATCTCTTCAGCTTTTTGGAGTCTTGGTTCAGGCTTAGGCACAGTGATTAAAGCTGCCAGCCTTTACTTTGGCATAAAACCATCATTTAAAAAAGTTTCTAAAACCAGGGCACCTGGTTGGCTCAGTCAGTTAAACGTTGGATTCTTGATTTCGGCTCAGGTCACAATCTCACAGTTTGTGAGTTGGAGCCCCATATTGGGCTCTGTGCTGACAGTGCAGAGCCTGCTTGGGATTCTCCCTCACCCTCTCTCTGCCCCTCCCCCACTTGCAGGCACGAGCACTGTCTCCCTCTCTCAAATAAATAAATAAGCTTTAAAAAAATAAAAGTTTCTAAAACTTTGCCTATGAATCATATAAATCGACAAATGTAAACATTTTCAAAAGATTCATCATAATTAAAAAAAATGAAGCCGAAGCATAATGTTAACTTACTATTATTAGTAGTAGTTTCTTATCAGTAAGAAGGATGATACTTGTTCACTATCTTTCACTAATAGAGCTACAGATACTTTGAGCCATTGGCCAGATTTTACATCTAGTTTATATTTCCCTTTGTTCTGTTCAACGACAGCATTTTAACTCTACAATGAAAGGTTTGGGAGATAGTCAGCAAGTGTTTGGTGTATTTTAAGTGCTTATGGGAGAATTACAGTGAGGCTTCTCACTGAGTACTTTCTCCATTCCATCATCAATAAACTAGAAATCCAAGGTTGGATGTTTCACCTTGGGAGACAGTGATGGATGGGTTATTAAATCCAATCTGAGTGAGTTCAGCTTCAGAAAGTATTTCTCCTCCTCCTCCTCCTCCTTCTTCTTCTTCTTCTTCTTCTTCTTCTTCTCCTTCTCCTTCTCTTTCTTCTTCTTTTTTTTGGTATGTTCTCAAAATTTGAAAATATGTTCATTATGCAGGATCATATTATTTCTCCAGTGAGTGAAGAAAATCATCTATGATTAGAAAATATTAAAACACTGAGCAATCAAATCATTTATATCACAATTCAGTCTTTTAAAGAAATATTAATAGCTTAGCATCAACATTAAAAATGATTATATTTCTGCCCTGAAGTGATAATTTTATGCTAGCTATTCGATATGTCAACAATATTATACACATAATATTTAAAGAAATCACTTGAAATCATAAAAAATAGTCTTCACTAGGGTAACCATACATCCCTGGGACAGTCCCAGTTTATGTCTATTATCCACGTAAAATGATTAAAAGTGCCTCCTTTCACTCTCAAAAGTGTCCTTGATCAGACAACAAATTACATGGGTTCATTAGTCCTTCATGGCATTAATGGTATTATGTAATCTAGAAATGTTTCTATATGTGGGCTCATGTGAGTACTTTTGAATAAAATTAAACTTCTACATATGGTCTCATGTGAGTATTTTTTCCTATGACAGTGTGGAAAAGTGGAGTTTTTTAGTCACTGCCCTTTTCTTCCCCCTCCCACACAGCATGCTAAACAGTTTTATTGCTAGTGGATGTAATTTGGTCCTATTTATGCTTGCCATTATTTTCTTCAATCCCAAATCAAGATCAGGAGTTACAGCATCGAATGCGAATGAAGAATGTAGTAATGTGCAGACAGGTATTCAAGAATAAATTCTTTTACTCACAAGAAAACCCCTTCCTGGATATCCCCATCTGTCAACACCAACCCAATGCATTTTCCCCAGTCAATATCACTTTTCACAAGGGAATTTTCAATTAATGAGAATCTCTTTATAATAGGAACATGCAATTTCAGTAATAAGTACAACATACACATCAAATATACTTTTTTCCTCACAAATGGAAAGCACATATGCCAAGTGCAGATTCATGCTCAGTATATCAGCAGTTTCATCCAACTAAAAAGAATACACACACACACACACACACACACACACACAGAGCATGAATGTGAGATAGTACTTAATATATCATGTGTCATTGTCATTAGATGGCATCCAATGGTTCCATTTGATAAAGAAATTTTGTCTAATAGCTCATTCTGTTTTCTCTCAAGCACTGTATTTTTGTATCTACAGAAGTTTTATAAACCTCGTAGCAAAAGTATGGCCTGGGTCTAATTTTGCAAGGAAGAGTGAAATGATTAATAATATCTTAGTAATATTGGTCTCTGCTTTTAGTGACAAAATAAATTAGTTCCTTCCTGAGATGCATTATTTAGGTCTTGTGTTGGAAAAACTTCATTAGTTTACTGTAGAGATCACTCATCTTTATTTGAAAATTATGGGAAAGTTCTGCTGCCTTCATATCACTGTTTGACAAAATTTCAAAACAGAGTGTCAAGGAATAGGGATAAATGAAATATTAGTCAAACAAAATTCAATTTAATATTTTCACCACTGTATGCTTCTTTTTTGCCTTTTCTTCTTAGGCTGTGTGTAGGAAATTATCTCATTTACAGATCACCTTGAAGCAGAGCAAATAAGTTCACATTCTATATTTTGCACTGAGTTTCTGATCACCATTCATGTGTTATACAAATTACATATGCAAAAATATATAAGGTTAGATATGTACCCATTCTTCTGATAAAGCATAGTTCAAGTTTTAAGAATGAATTGGTTATTAAGACTGTAACAGCAATTCTGTGAAAATCACAATCTTTTATTTCACATTTATGAAATGTGCGTTGAACCAAAGCCTCTTTGCTTTTCCCTCTGAACCAGCTGGAGATTAGCAGTGTTTTGAGAGCACATTTTTAGAACAGTGCCTCAAAGGGTAGGCCCACTAGTGGCCTATATATTGACCTCTGTTGGCCAGAAAGGCATAAAAATTACAGGACTGAAGGTTATTCTCCTGGGTGTCATGCTAAAATACCACTTTAGCATCGAGAAAATCATGTTATCAAATGTGGAGATTTGAGAAGTCAAGAAAGGAGATTGTCTGAATTTCTTTGGTTACAACAGTGTTGTTTCACAGTCCTTGCAGCCTGAAAGCTCTCTCTACATTGCAAGAATGGAGAAAGCTCTGCCCGACAATGATATTAGTCACCAATAGCAACCAAGGAACATGAAGTGCAGAACTCTGAGATTTGATTACAAAATAGTGAAACTGGTTTTGCAAAGCTGTGTATGAAAACCAATCATGTTAAGTTAATCTATTCATTTATTCATTCATGTATTGATCCTTCAATGTACATTTATTGAAAGACCATTGCTCTCTACTCAAACTTACTATAACCTCTGTCTTTATCTTCCCCACCCCCACCCTATTTACTCCAGCAAATAGATTTTTGCAGCAGATTTTGGGTCTCAGTTTTCAATCATTTTGTTAAAATTGAGGTATAACTGGGGCGCCTGGGTGGCGCAGTCGGTTAAGCGTCCGGTTAAGCCAGGTCACGATCTCGCAGTCCGTGAGTTCGAGCCCCGCGTCGGGCTCTGGGCTGATGGCTCAGAGCCTGGAGCCTGTTTCCGATTCTGTGTCTCCCTCTCTCTCTGCCCCTCCCCCGTTCATGCTCTCTCTCTGTCCCAAAAATAAATAAACGTTGAAAAAAAAAATTAAAAAAAAAATTGAGGTATAACTTACATGCAGTATATGTATAGATTTTAAATGTAGGTTTGAATTGTTTTGACAAATTGATATCAAGAGGCAGGACATGTCTATAATTTCTATAATATTTTGAATTAACATCTACCTGGTCACATTTTTAGGTCTCTTAAATAATGTATTAGGTATGGCTGAAGAGAGAATTACTGAACTAGATGATAGATTTGAAAAACGACTTAGACTGCAGCATATATGCACAAAGAAATGGACAATCCGAAAGAGAGATTATGAGATGTTGAGGCTGTGTATCCAGAATATACAAAGAACTCTTAAAAATCAATAATGAAAAGACAAATACCTCAGTGTAAAAATGAGCAAAGGATTTGAATAGACATTTCCCCAAAGAAAATATACAAGTGGCCCGTAAGTCACATGAAAACATACTCAACATCAATTTGCTTTAGGGAAAAGCGAATTAAAATAACACTAAGATATCACTTCCCACACCTTAGAACAGCTATAAGAAGACGGAAAGACTAAGTATTAGGAAGGATGCTGAGATACTAAAATGTTCATGCAAAGATACTATAGCCATTGTGAAAAAAGTTGGATAGTTTTTCAAAAAGTTAAACATGGAGTTACCATATGACCCACCATATAAATTCTTAGGTAAATATCCAACAATAATGAAAATATAGAAGTCCTCACAAAAACTAGTACATGAAAGTTTATGCAGCATTATTCAGTATAGCCCCCAAATGGAAACAACCTAAATGTCCATCACTGGCACATGGATAAATAAAATGTAGTATATCCATATAATGGATTATTCAGTCATAAAAAGGCAGAAATACTTATACATGCCACAACATGGGTAAATCTTAGGAACATTATGCTAAGTGAAAGAAGCCAGTTGCAAAAGGCCACATATTATATCATTTTATTTATATGAAATATCCAGATAGACAAAGGTATTAAAAAAGTAGATTAATGGTGGCCTAGGGCTGTGCTGGAAGTGAGGAGTAAGGAGGAATGGGCAGTGACCATGTATGAGTATGAGTGTTCTTTTTGGGGTGAGACATACGGTCTAAAAGTAGATTGTGGTGATAGTTGTACAACTCTGGGAATATATTAAATTCACTGAATTGTAAACTTTATTTATTTATTTATTTATTTATTTAGTTAGTTAGTTAGTTAGTTTATTTATTGAGAGAGAGGGAGTGTGTGCATGCACACGCATGGGAGGGACAGAGAGAGAGGGAGACAGAATCTTAAGCAGGTCCCACACCCAGCAAGGAACCCAACACGAGGCTCAGTCTCACGACCATGAGATCATGACCTGATGCCAAATCAAGAGTTGGAGGCTTCACCGCTTGGGCCACCCATGAATCCCTGAGTTGTAAACTTTGAATGGGTATGTCTTAAATATCTCAGTAAAGGTCTTAGAAATGTGACAAGCAAAACATTAGAAGAAATCTAGGAAAGGATTTTTTACATTTTGCCTCAGAGTAGGAAAGCATATCTGAAATAAGTTCCCCAAAACGCAAATCATAGAGGAAATGATTGAGAAAATTAGCTACATTGATAAATCTAACTGCCTTTAATTAAGAACTTCTGTTTTTCAAAAGATATCATAAAGACAGTGAGGAGACAAGCTACAACCCCAGAGAAGGTATTTGTAACACACGTTCTGTGTACTAAGTCTACAGCAGAATTAAAACATGTAACCGCTTTTGAAAGGGATTTGATATTTATGGAAAATCCAACAGTGTGTTTTGTACCAACCTTCCTCGGCCTGGAATTGATTTTGCTTATCCACGTCTGGTCACTGCCACTGAGTCACGTTGCATCTCTACAGGTGTGTGGCAGGAAGGTGCTGGGGGTGTAGTAACCCAGGTGTTAGATCCAGGTGGCTAGGCTTGTGAAAAGAAGTTTTTCTCAACCACAAGGCTCTCATGATAAGCTGAAGGCCATGGCCACCAGCCTGAGCCGGCCTCTTGGAAGGGAGTAAGAGGACTCTTAACAGGATGCTCACTGAGCAGCCCCAGCTTACTGTGCTCTGGAATTTCTTATTAACAATGTATCCTTTCAGCTTATGGCAGTAAAAAGGTATTTGCCTAGGATTTACGTACCTGTATTAGAATGCTTATTTTCACTGAGCCTCTGCCATTTGGGAGAGTTACACCATCTTCTATTCATCTTCTATTCTATATTTTATAGATCTAGTGAGATCTATAAAACTGTTCCAGTGGCTTCACAACCTTGCCAAGACTTGGCATTGTCCGAGTTTGACATTTGTGCCAGTCTGTGAGGGTACTTAAACATATAACATGCTGACTCCACCTTTGGTATATGTCCAAGAAACTTTGGACATGTGCACCAGGAGACCAGAATATTCACAGCAACATTGTCTGTAAAAGACTGCAAACCATCAATCTGTCCAATGAATGGAGAAAAGAAAAATGCTTTTCATCTATTCACACAATGAAATACTATCTAGTACTTAAGACCGTTGAATGACAGCTGTAAATTTCAACATGGATTTATTTTATATACATAATGTTGATGAAAAATCACAGAAAAAATGACTATAGCACAATTACCTGTGTATAAAGGTTAAAAACTTACAAAGAAACTGTTTGGTTTTAGATATGTATGTGATAAAACTAAAGGTAAGCAAGGGAACATACAATGCCAACTTCAGCATAGCAGGATGATGGTTACCTTTTGGAGGAGGGAAGCACTTTGATCATGAAGAGACCCACTGGGAGCATCAGAGGCATTGGTTTTGTTTTCTTTCTTAAGTTGAATGTCATGGGCATTCATTTCTCTATTATGTATGCTATTTGTATATATTAAACACATATTCTTGAAATGAATGCTTCACTACAAAAATTTTAAATGAGGTGTTAAGAATATATGACACATTTATATAAAATGAAAAGTATCCCCAGTCTGTATATTTCTATGTGCATATAAAAATGTACTTTAAACATAGTAACTATTCAATAGCTTTAAAGATTATTAATGCGCAAAACAGGCAACCTGGTTAAAACTTAGAGATGGGTGACAATACCCTCGAGCACATGTTCTGTGTAAACTCCTGAGCTACATCTAATACAGTCTAGTACTAAAATATCTTAATGCTAGACCATTTAGCATCTTGGTCTTTCTTCTCTCTCTTGGCAAAGACTTCCAGAATTGCACGACTTAGCTTAACTCTACAGAGTTTGTTTTGTTTTGTTTTTCAAGAGTCTCGTACTTAACTTTACCCCAAACCCTGTCTTATTAGTCTAGCTTGGTGTGTTCCAGAGAAGAAGAGGGTCAATGGAAGAGAAACCTACCACACCTGATTGTAATAAACATATTGTTACGTACTGACATTTAAACAGTCATGTCAAATATTCTGCTTCAGTGGTATTTCAGGTAATAAATACAAAAATGTAAGTTCAGTTTACAATGTAGCTAGATCTGTGCATTACTAGTTTTCAGTCTGCTTAAAACTAGAAAGACATTCTGAAAGATAATCAATTCTTTTCTAAAGTGGTTTCACATTTGTTTGTATATTATTTATTACCCTATTAGGACAAAGAGCCCGTATATGTACCAGGGGAAGAGGAGAGGGGACTTTGCAAAATAAAGAAAACCTCCCAAATGTACATATTTACATGGTTTTATCAAAACATATATTATTGTGTTATATATATATATATATATATATATATATATATATACACACACACAAATATATGTACATATGTATATATACACACACAAATATATGTGTATATATATATATTTGTATTTACATATAAAATAACTTCTTTATTTATAATTTGATGATAGGAGATTAGTCTGGTTTGAAGTTTTAGAATTATATTTGGGAATAGTGAGCCTGGAATGATAATCACTTAGAAGATAATACTATGTCTACATATGCATAAATGATGACATACATATAATATGTACATATAATAAATCTATACATATAATAAGGTCTAGTATTTATTGAGCAACTATTTATAGGAACTGCTTTTAGTGCTTACATATACTAATTTAATCCTTAATGTACTCATGAGACAGGTTCTATTATTATCCCCAATATTACTCATCTGAAATTTAACACATTCAAAACTGATCTGCCTACCCCTACTTACATGCCTTCCTCATAGAATTATCCTTGTTAGTTCATGGAAATTTCATCCTTTCTGTTGTTCATGCTAAAGACCTGTAACTTATCCTTAATTTCTCTTTCTCTCTTGACTAACACATATGGTTGTGCAGGTTGTGCACTGTACAACGTAAGGAGTCAGCCATTCACACTGTAGGCATCATAGATTGTGTAGTATAATAAATTTCCAGCAGCTGCCAGTTCTAATAGAATAAGTACATTATAACAAGTTTCTGAGAGATTGGAGGATTCTGGGCCCCTATGCTCTGTCCACCATCTACACTGAATTATTGCTATGGCCTTACTGCTTCCATATTCAGCCATTGCCAGCAAAGTAGTCAGCCTGACCCTGGAAAAGTCAGGTCACATTATGTCTCTGCTCAAAACCCTCCAGTGAGCCTTCATTCAGAGAAAAGTTAGAATCCTTACAACAGCTTCGTGAGCTCTGTCCCTGCCTGGTACTGTTTCGTCTGTCTTTCTACTCCCCGCCTCGCCCCCCCTCGACTCTGTCATGCTCACTTATTTATGTTGCCTCCCCACTCCAGCTTCGCCACTTCACTCATCACTGACCACTCTCTTTCCACCTTCAGGTCTTTATTCAACTATCCCTCACTGTGGCCTTCCCTGGCCATCCTGTTTAGAATTGCAGTCCTGTCTCAACAGAACCAGTCCTGGCTTTTCTCACAGTCGTAGCACTTACCACCATCAACATTATTGATATGTTTAATTCATTCTGATACATTTTATTTTGCTAAGGGTAAACCCCAATGTGGGCAAGGATCTTTGTTTTATTCATTGAGGATCCCAAGCAACTACAATTCTTGGCACAGAGAAAGCAATTAATCATATTTGAAATGAATACATCTTCATTTTACAGATTAGGAAACTGAGACTCGGAAATCATCAGGTTAATTTTTCGAGGCCAACAACCAGTAAGTGGTGAAAGCAGGATACAAAGTCATGGAATTGAACTTTAAACCCTGTGCTCTCTAACCTCTGTGCTCTACTGTGATATATCCAGCAACATGATTCTTTAATACTGATGTTGATGATGATGACGACAGTAGCTAATATTTTTAATGGCTACTTGTGTCACGCACTATGTTTTACATGTGTTATCTAATTTGATATCCAGGAAATGTCACATCTACTTTAGATTGGCGCCCTTAAAGTTTTGGCAAGTTAACCATCATGCTGTTCAAGTATAACTAAAGATGAACAGAACTTTATTCCCAAACCCTGAAGAGCAACATAAACTTCCCTTTTCCCTGTGGGGAAGGCGGGAAACTAACAACTTCAAATTTCACATGAACAAACTGGAAACTGTGTAGCTATGTGAGAGACCCCAGTGTAATCATCCTATTATGGTTGGCTTCTTTCGCTCAATTTATTATTCATTTATTCATTCATACATTCATTCACATTCAATTATAATTCACTCATTCAACATTCACTGAATGATTGCCATGTGATGTATTATGCCAAGTTCAAAGGCTACAAAGATAAAGATGACACATTCTCCGCCCCTGAGGGACTCACAGCCTAGCAAGGGAGACCAATGTAAGCACAAATAATGCCACTGAAGGAGTTAAGTGTGATACTAGAGAAGTGGCACAGAGCAGGAAAAGCAGGAGATACCCTAAGATGAAGAGTTCACCAGGCAGGACTGGGGAGGTGGGGCTCCAGGCAGAAGAAGGGATTTGCAAAGGTGCGGAGGCATGACTCCTATAGACACCTGGGGCACTGCACACAGCTAGGTATAACTGGAGGTAGGAAGCCACATGGGGGAGGGGTGGAAGGACGGAGAACAGGAGCCAGAGGGCTTTTAAATAAGGTCATGATTAGATCAGATTCTCATCTTAAGAAAATGCCTCAAGAGTCTGGATGGAAAGTGAATTAAGCAGGTAAGGCCAGACCGAAAGAGGCAGCAGCTACCTGGCACTTGGAAGCTGTTGCTTTGATGCAGGTGTTTTGGCTGGGGGATATTTTGAGGTGGCCTAAAAATAATTACATTTTCACCTCTTAAAAATTACCAAGTGATGTGCAAAACAGCCGTCTCACCTCATTGCAGAACCTCACCCCATGCCAACTCTTGAATCTGTGGAGGCCGGGAATGGGGTCAGAGCAGGGTGAGAATTAGACAACATCTGGCAGAGAAGCCACACATAGCCAGGAATCATGTGCTTACTGCAGGCTCCTAGCTCAGAAAGAGCCATTAATATGCAGTGAGCACACTGCTCCTTCTCTGAGAGTTCCCTTGCATTTTGCAAGAGCTGGTTACTCCCCAGCAGTTATAATTTTAACAGCGATTTACTTTTAGTTAATAAACATTATTAAGTGCCTTAACCAATATGTGTTCTACTTTCCATTAGAGAAATCTTAAGAATAGAAACCTCTGCTCTTATGGGCTTCCATATAATGTTCAATTTCTTTGGGGGTTTCATCTTATACACTGGAGAGGAAGCTGGAGAGAGGGTATGTTCATGAGGACTGTTTTAATTGTAATTAAAAAAGAAAGCCATTGTCTTATTGAACTGGGGAGTCTGGAATACTGCTGACTTCAGGCGTAGCGGGATCCAGGGGCTCAGTGATATCACTGTGGATCTCTTGTTTTGAGACGGATCTTCTTCACATGGCAGGCTAAGTAGTCACTGGCACCCTAACACTCATCTGACCAGCTGAGCAAACCCCGATGAAAGAGAATTTTTTTCAAGATAGCTTTTGAAAAGATGTCCTGGGAAAGACTCTGCTTGGTTGGCTAGCATGGGTCATATGCTAATCCCCTAAACTATGGTTCAAGACATGGGGTATTTTAATTGACCAAGCTGGAGGCATGTGTCTACCTGTAGAGGGTGGGGGTTGGAGAGCAGCAGTGTGAGGGTTCAGCCCCATTGGGATCCCATAGGATGGATACTTCCCAGATAGGTTCTTTTTATCAGAAAAAAGAGGGAAATTGTATGAGATATCCATTCTAGGTATAGTGGATAAATAATGATTATTCCAGGACAACAGGCATAAACTGGAACTCTCCTTAGACCATTTAAGAAATATAGTCACCCTAATTATGTGGGATGGGCTATTTGGACACAACATGATCCTTTATTTATTTATTTATTTATTTAACTCCAAATAAATCTTCAGTGACATTTCTAACAGTGACAGAAAATCTTCAATGACATTTCTAACAGTTCCTTCACTGCTCTTATACGCACATTATATATAACATCAAACTCACTCACAGTTTGAGCTAACTTTTTATAGCTTAACCTTGATTTATCAGAATTTAAACCATCTTTTTTTCCCTGATTACAGTAGTCATCTTTAAAAAAAAAACTCATGAAAAAATAATATTAAGTAATGTGACTAAAATAGAAAATCAAAGTGTCTGTAATTGGGCAGTCAGGAAATACATAAGTGTCAGTATCTTTTAGTAATAGAAAAACTGAATTTTTTTTCTGTAACTTAACCTTATTTTTTATTTTTTAAAATTTACATCCAAATTAGTTAGTATATAGTGAAGCAATGATTTCAGGAGTAGATTCTTTAGTGCCCCTTACCCATTTAGCCCATCCCCCCTCCCACAACCCCTCCAGCAGCCCTCAGTTTGTTCTCCATGTTTGAGTCTCTTTTGTTTTGTCCCCCTCCCTGTTTTTATATTATTTTTGAGAAAAACTGAATTTTGGCCATGCGGTTTTGAACCAGATGCTTAGAGACAAATAGGAAGTTATCCCGGGAATCCACAGGTGAAACACCTCATCAGGGCCTCAACTAAGGTAGTGGTTGAGGTCCTGGAAAGAAGGCGACTGAGCTGAGAAATGTATTTAAGAGCTGGGCCCCAGGACTTGGTGATTGGCCCAAAGGTGAAAGGGAGAGACTGATGCCTTCATCTGTGGACCAGGTAATGACATGGGAAGGATGCTCATCAGAGAAGCAAGAACTGTTGGAAGAAAAGGAGGACTGGAAGACATAAAGGAAAAATGGCTCCAAAACTCCTCTGGGTCTGCTTTAATTTACAGCCTCATTCTGGGAAGAAATGCATGCATTCCCTGACAAAATGTGTAAGCAATTTTCTGATAAACTTGAATAGAATTAACACTCATTCTCGGAACCAGTCATCATCCCTCACCTGCCTGACCATCAGTCAAGAGTCTTGTGACCCACAACCAAAGCTTCTTTTCTTTCCCCTCTTTTTTTTTTTTTTTAAACAATGATGATTTAACATTTTTTTTACCTACAACATGCCCTGGCAAGACTTGGTCTTTGAAATGACAGCAACAGCCCTTTTCTGTTGTAGCAGGATGATGATGAAGTTTCAACATGGGCTTGCAACCGGGGTTTGTCGAGGCAGATAGCATCTGCTTCTTAAGTCCTAGTTCCATGGAAGCTTTTGTAAGATAAAACTAACAATTTAAAAATATTTATTAAAGTAATACACATTCATAGAAAATTTGAAAGCCCCATAAAAATAGAAAGCATAGGAATCTTATTTTTACATAATCTTTATGCATTCATTTCCCCCCATTATTTGTAGCTCTTTCTGTGAAAAATTTTTTAATATTTATTTATTTATTAAACATTTTATTTTTAAGTACTCTCTACACCCAGTGTGGGGCTCAAACTCACAACCTTGAGACCAAGAGTTGCATGCTCTACCTGTTGAGACAGACAGGTGCCCTTTTTTCTGTAAATTTTCTGTCCAAAGCCTTTGACTGTTTTTCTATTGGTTTGTTGTCTTTGTAAAAAAAAATTTAATGTTTTTATTTATTTATTTAAAAAAATTTTTTAGTGTGTATTTATTTTTGACAGAGAGAGAGAGACAGAGCATGAAAAGGGGAGGGGCAGAGAGGGAGGAAGACACAGAATCCGAAGCAGGCTCCAGGCTCTGAGCTGTCAGCACAGAGCGTGCTGTGGGGCTCGAACTCACAGACTGCAAGATCATGACCTGAGCCGAAGCTGGACACTCAACTGACTGAGCCACCCAGGCACCCCTGTTTTTAGTTATTTTTGAGAGAGACCGAGACAGAGTGTGAGCGGGGGGGGGGGGGCATAGAGAGAGGGAGACCCAGAATCTGAAGCAGGCTCCAGGTTCTGAACTGTCACCACAGAGCTCCACACGGAGCTCCAACTCATGAACTGTGAGATCATGACCTGAGTCAAAGTTGGACGCTTAACCGACTGAGCCACCCAGGTGCCCTGGTTTGTTGTCTTTTTAAAATTAAATAGTTGGACCTTTTTTAAAATGAAGGATATTGCCCCAAATCAATTGATCTTTCTAGATGGGAGCTCATTTTTTTGGGGAGGACTTCTGCTTTGGGGTGGGCTTCTTAGTAGTTCCTCTTATAGACTTGTTTTAATACTATCGAAAGCTAACTGCTCTTCAGCAGTTACTATGCATCAGGCACTTGTTAACTTGGCCTCCTGACAAGAACCATTGCCTTTGGCTGCAACCCCCAGGGATGAGCACAGTGTCTGGCACATGGCAGGGAATAAATACTTGATGAATCATGATGGCAGTAACGTTCTTGAATGATGACTATTTACCAGGAGTTACTAAGCACGCTGCATGCAACATTTCATTCGAATCCTCAATTTCTATGAAGCAAGTGCAATTATTGCCACCATTTTACAGATGAGGGAATTGAGCATAAAGAAGTTACTAATTCATCTGAGATCCCGCAGTTAGAGCTGAGATTAAAACCCAGTTTTGTGTTATGTTGGAGTATAAGATTTTAATTATGATGCTATCAAGAGAATTGTATCCAGAAGGCGAATTTTAGACTTGAGGCACAGATCCTTGACTCTGTGAAGAATTCAACATTAATGTGGTCTCACATCACAGAATTTGTGTCCTAACGTTATTTTGAAGCAGTTTTATTTTTAATGAAATTGAAAGCATTGCATTATACAATTAGAAAAATCCCACATCATAAATTTCATGTTTCTCAAAGGTCCCAAATTCTAACCAGGCAGAGTTTTGCAGGAAAAGGACCCAATGGAGAATGAAAAGACCCCACAGGTAATAAAATGAGCTAATGATCCAGACTAGCTTCGTGAAACTACCCAGGAGAGCAAAAGGCAAAGTCAGTTTCACAGAATTATCTCTTACTTTGTTGAACTTTCATAGTAGCTCAGATTGAAACCTTAGTCTCATGTTACATCCAATTTTTGTAACACAAGGTAATTGAGACCATTTTCTACTCATACAATTTTATGAGGGCCGATATGTAAAATCCTTTTCCTATATGTAGAATCAGATTCTGAATTGAACTCAATTTAGCTTGAGTTTATGTTTGTACGTAGAGGGCTGGCCACCTCCCTCCTCCACAGCCCACCTGCCACTTTCTCAGCTCCTGCGGGGCTGACTTGCTGGGGTCAAGCAGATCAAGGTCTTATTCAGTTAGCTAACTACTCCTTTTCCCTGGGATACCCGTGAGGATGTCCCCATTTGCAGGGCATTGCAGCCAGGGTGGGAAGACAAGTGATGGGTCACAATGACTGGAACTACCAACTTTAGTCACAAGTGGGAGCATGGTTTGGGCTACCGACAAGCATCTGCATTTTGCTCATCTTCCTTCTAACCCACTTTCTCTACGGCTAGTCAGCTAGAATATATGTTGTGTGTTTTTGTGGAAAGAGCACAAGACTGTGAACCAGAAAACACGTCTCATTAGTCTATGTGATTTAGGACAAAGCGTTTCAATTTCTGAGCCTCAGTTTCAATTATAAATGAGGGATAATAATATCTTTCTTATGGAATAATTGCAAAGATCAAATGAGATAATGTATTTGAAGATGCATCACAAAGGTCTATGTACCTTATGAATATTCCGCCATATATAATTTTATTCTAGTTTTATAACTGAGGAGACCGAAAGTCATTGGGATTAAGGCCATGCCTCTAATAAGAGACAAAGCAAGAGTTTGAACTAAGTCTAATTCTAGAAACTCCGGTCTTTTTTTCACATGCTGCTTCCTTAAACAAATTCAATTTTCTACTGTGACTATAATTTTTTTTTTTTAGCAATGTATGCTAGAAAATGTTAGCCCTAATCTCAAGAGTCCCATCCAACACTCCTGAGGACCCTGACCCAGCTATCCCTAGTACCTAGCAAAGAGAAGAGTTACCCAGGTCTAGACCTCTTTCAGTAGCACACAGATTTCTCATAGACCAGAAAGAGGGGCACAACATAAGTGTGTATCACAGTGGCATCAGCTGCTATTACTCAGTGTGCTATTTTAACACTAAACAATTCAGAGTGAAGAAAACATCCTGTGTTTATTCTTTGTCCATTGTACTTTGGTGCCCTACAAATCAAGGCATATAACAATATTTCATTGCGAGTAGCTTTAGGTAATTCTTTTTACCAAGATAATACAATAGGACTGCAACCTCCTGACCGTAACAAACAAACAAACAAACAAACAAACAAGAAAATGCTTTCTGTCAGATGAACTTACTAATTAAAAATAATATCTGCTGGAAAATCTATCTATATGTAAGACACTTCAAAGGGGAGGAAAAGAATGGGATATTTTTCTGCTTTCTTGCCTGAGCTGTCCCCTCTAAAAGTTGATGCAGATCTTGAACTTGGGTAATTACAGTCTCTTTGCAAGTTACAAACATTTCTTTGTTGATTTACAGTTTCTCATTCAGCATTTGTCTTGCAACTGGCTGTGTGAATTCTATTAATTAAGTGACTCCTTAATAATTCCTCAGTTGCTACAGTATGGAAGGCTCTGTAGGCAGGTGTACATTTTACACACACAGCTTCTAAAATGTAAAAACTCAAGGTAGTGCAAGTGATCACTGTTTGTGGGTGTCTCCATGCACCTGCTTTCCCTGACTGATGAAGGCCTCGGCTCTCCTTCTGACCCAGCACTTGGCACATATAACGTATGATAAGCGTCTACACCTCTTGGAAAGGGGGCCAGACATAAGGGAGCTTGGAGAAAAGAGCAGGGCACTGAAGTCACTTAAGGATTTACTTTTAATTTCAAAGCTGTTTAAAATTGAGAGCCCCAAGTAATGATGGGATCACTAGTATATATACTTGTGGCCACTAGATGAGGGTTACTTTGTTCCTTTTTATTGTTATTAAAGACGATCTTTTCGGGGCGCCTGGGTGGCTCTCAGTCAGTTAAGCGTCCGACTTCGGCTGGGGTCACAATCTCGCGGTCCGTGAGTTCGAGCCCCGGGGCTCTCTGCTGACTGCTCAGAGCCTGGAGCCTGTTTCAGATTCTGTGTCTCCCTCTCTCTCTGACCCTCCCCCATTCATGCTCTGTCTCTCTCTCAAAAATAAATAAACGTTAAAAAAAATGAAAAATGAAACCATAGTAGTGAAATTTCTGGGTTAAATTAGTATATTTTAAGGTTGTTGGCGCCTATTACTTAATTGCCATCCAGAAAGGATCCCATTTCACTCCTACCAGTTGGGTGGATGAGTGCAAATCTTGGCACTGTCATATTATTCTTTTTAATATGAGTCAATATGTTGGATTTGAAAATGGCAGCTCACTTAATTATTTATAAAACTTTATTCTGTTGGGGCGCCTGGCTGGTTCAGTCAGTTGAGCGTGTGACTCTTGATTTCAGCTCAGGTCATGATCTCACGTTTCCGTGAGATCGAGCCCTGTGACTGGCTCTGTGCTAATAGCACAGATCCTTCTTGGGATTCTCTCTCTGCCCCTACCCCACTCATACACTCTTTCTCTCTCTCAAAAATAAATAAATAAACTTAAAAAATTTTTTTCTTCTGTTATTTTTTTAAATTTTATTTTAGGGAGAGAGAGAGAGCATGCGTGGGAGCAGGGGAGAGGGGCAGAGGGGGAGAGAGGGAGAGAATCTTAAGCAGGTTCCATGCTCAGCATGGTGCCAGACATGGGGCTCAATCCCATGACCCTGAGATCATGACCTGAGCTGAAATCAAGAGTCAGATGCTCAACCAACTGAGCCACCCAGGGGCCCCTCTTCTGTTATTTTTAAATGAATAGTGAAGCTAAACAGTTTTTTCATATTTTTATTCTCCTTGGCCTTTTTCCCCCAATTGCTCATTTATGTCCTTTCTCTATTTTCCTATTGGTGAGTTCCTCCTTTTTCTATTAATTTGAAAGACTGGTTATATTTTAACAATAACAACCATTGTTTTACATATGTAACCAAGATTTTCTCAGCACATAATTTATCTTTTGTGTGTGTGTGTTTCATCAACAAACGTTTTTACCATTTACGTTGTGAATCTCTTTTAATCTTTTCTATAACATTTTTCATCTTTGGTGTTTTGTTTATAATAGGTTTCCCTATCCAAAGACTGACTGGTCAGATCTGTTATGTTCTGGACATTTAATTCATTTGGAGTTTATTTTGGTTTATACTTTGAGGTATGGGTCCAGCTTCCATTTTTTTTTTTTCAAATAGCCAAATAATTTCCCCAAGATCACTACTGAACAATCTGCTTTTATTGTATTCTAAATACTTATGAATTTTCATGTCTATTTCTGATGGGCCTTTGTTTTTAAAGCAGAGGTAAAGCAGAGAAGATAAGCTCTTTAGGACATGGCAAGGATTGGAGTCACTGCCATGGCTGTTTCTACAGAGCATGGCCACAGACTAGAAATGAAGGCATGAAAGAGAGAAAACTTTAAAATGCAGATAATTATTTTCAAGTGTCTAGAAGATACTGAGATGTAATTTTCTCCCAATTTTTCTTTGATGTCATTGGTTTTTAAAATGTGATCCAGTTTAATTACTATTTTTTTAGACTTAAAAAAAATGTTTATTTATTTTTTGGTGGGGGAGAGGCAGAGAGAGGGAGAGAGCATCGGAAGTGGGCTCTGTGCTGACAGCAGACAGCCTGATGAGGGCTTGAACTCATGAACCTCAAGATCATGACCTGAGCCAACACCGGATGCTTAATCAACTGAGCCACCCAGATGCCCCCAGTTTAATTATTATACATAAATAACAAATATATTTTAAAATTCTTTTTTCTTTTGTGTGTGTATGTTTCATCATACTAGTATGTTTTTTCTGTACTAGTTCACACTAACTTGCCTCACAAATATTATTAACAAAGAACTTTTAGTAGAATCAGTTTGAACTTGGTTACAAATGCTTTGCAGATAACTAGATTAAAGCTAGCAAAGCCAAAATTGAGATTTTTTTCTTTAACTAAAAATAGGGGGGAAAATATCCCTTCTTCCTGCTATTAGGACCAGTGCTAAACTATCTAGTAGCAAACAAGCTTTGCTTTAGTGACGGTTAGAGAAGTTTCCATATTCTCTCTTGATATAGCGCATTCCAATATTTAATGATTTTCATTAATATAAAAATCTCTCATGCAGCAATATAAGCCTTTCTTTCTTTCTTTCTTTCTTTCTTTCTTTCTTTCTTTCTTTCTTTCTTTCTTTCTAACTAATTACTCATTGATGGTTTTCTTTGGCTATTGTCCCTCACACTTCTCCAGATTGAGTAATTCCAACCCCATATGCAGATCAAATCAAGATAATTTATCATATCTATTTGGTGTTCAAGAACATCAGAACAACTGGAGACACTAACTGAGGATCAAACACACACACACAAGCATATGCACATGTACACTCCATCATTTTAAAAATATTTAAGAATGACTCCAAAATTTCCATTTTAATTTTGGCAAAATATCTTTCATTTTGTGTAAACACAAACCAACTGTAATATACTGAATTTGCTTTCCATCTTAGTGAAAAATTTGAGCAAAGCCCAAAAGGATCCCTTCATTTCGGAGGGGCCTGGATTTGGCTGTGGGAGGCAGAGAAGCACAAGACCATGTTTGTCATGAACATAAACTTCTAACACTTGCTGTCATTGTGTGTGGAGCTCTGCTCTGAGTCTGCACTTTCAGAAGGAAATTTATCTTGTCCTGGGGAGAGAGAGCAAACAAATAACACATCCACATTAATAGATAAGATGGAAGCATGGACAATGAATTACAGCTGTAGAGCTAGGGGATTGGACGGTAGGAATGGCAAATGACATGGGTCAGAAGACATGAGTTCTGACAGTGTTATAAAGACATAGGTTCAGTAGGGTTTGGGGCTGTACTCTAGGTTGAGGGACCTCAACCAAAGAACTGGGCACAGCAGAGGCCAGTCACATTTCAGCACCCTGCAGAGCCCCTTACCCGGGCCCAGCTGCCATGAGAAAGGATTTCATTTCCTAGGCCCTTTCTTCTCCACCCTGTCCCTTCACCCATAGCTGCTTGCTCCTCCTAATTCCTCCTGATGGAGGTTTTAGGTATGGGGCCCAGACATTCTGTGGAAACAATCTGTGTCACGTGGATCTTGGCCAGAATGAAATGATGCCTAGGGTAACAGAGCTGGGGAGTTTAGTGACTTCAGATTCGTCACTTAGTGAAAATTGTCTGAGTGACATCACACGTCTTGCTTCCTCTTTTATCCGTAATGGACAGCTTTGCTTTGATCTATCTCCCACCCACTCCCCAAGGGGAAGGTCTGGAACCGCGGCACACTCAAATCCCCTAGGATGGTGCTATAGCCAGTGTGAACCAGTCAGATCTCCAAGACGGCAAACCCCTGAGGTCCAGGGACGTGGCCAGAGGTGTGGGCTTCTTGGCAAGCTGACATGTTGGCACTCCTTCAAGGTAATATTTAAAAAGACTCTGGACTTTTCCATTCAGTGTTTGAAGCAGACTGCAAGTGTTCTGGCAGGTGGGGAGAGCAAGAGGACATGGCGGGGGTGGCGGGGCAGGCAGGGCTCAGCACCTCCTCTATTGACCCAGTGATCCTGCGTACCTCACAAAGGAAAACAAAAGCTTAATAATGAATTGCATTCACTTTCCTTAGAAGGTAGTTAGTTGAACCAACTACTTTTATTCAGCAATGCCTCTTAGAGGTTCTACTTCCCAGCCCAAGTGGCTATATAAGATCTTTATGCCTTTGATTCACATACAATACTTTCCCTGAGAGGAGTTTGGTTGAGTACCATTTTCAACCTCTTGTTACATTTGTAGCATTTCATTTTGTTTTGAACACACACACAACACACACATGCACACACACACACTCAGTGGATTGGGACTCTTGGAAATTGTCCTACCAGCCCCTATTTTTTTTTTCTTCAATATATGAAATTTATTGTCAAATTGGTTTCCATACAACACCCAGTGCTCATCCCAAAAGGTGCCCTCCTCAATACCCATCACCCACCCTCCCCTCCCTCCCACCCCCCATCAACCCTCAGTTTGTTCTCAGTTTTTAACAGTCTCTTATGCTTTGGCTCTTTCCCACTCTAACCTCTTTTTTTTTCCTTCCCCTCCCCCATGGGTTTCTGTTAAGTTTCTCAGGATCCACATAAGAGTGAAACCATATGGTATCTGTCTTTCTCTGTATGGCTTATTTCACTTAGCATCACACTCTCCAGTTCCATCCACGTTGCTACAAAAGGCCATATTTCATTCTTTCTCATTGCCACGTAGTACTCCATTGTGTATATAAACCACAATTTCTTGATCCATTCATCAGTTGATGGACATTTAGGCTCTTTCCATAATTTGGCTATTGTTGAGAGTGCTGCTATAAACATTGGGGTACAAGTGCCCCTATGCGTCAGTACTCCTGTATCCCTTGGGTAAATTCCTAGCAGTGCTATTGCTGGGTCATAGGGTAGGTCTATTTTTAATTTTTTGAGGAACCTCCACACTGTTTTCCAGAGTGGCTGCACCAGTTTGCATTCCCACCAACAGTGCAAGAGGGTTCCCGTTTCTCCACATCCTCTCCAGCATCTATAGTCTCCTGATTTGTTCATTTTGGCCAGTCTGACTGGCGTGAAGTGATATCTGAGTGTGGTTTTGATTTGTATTTCCCTGATAAGGAGCGACGTTGAACATCTTTTCATGTGCCTGTTGGCCATCTGGATGTCTTCTTTAGAGAATTGTCTATTCATGTTTTCTGTCCATTTCTTCACTGGGTTATTTGTTTTTCGGGTGTGGAGTTTGCTGAGCTCTTTATCGATTTTGGATACTAGCCCTTTGTCTGATATGTCATTTGCAAATATCTTTTCCCATTCCGTTGGTTGCCTTACCAGCCCCTATCTTGATCTAATTCTGCATGGGCAGTAGTTCACACAGCTCACTTATTGCCCTGTTACTTTTTGAGTTAGTGCAAACAAAACCAAGACTAGGACGGCTTACTTCCTCACCAAATCAGAGCAATTCACAAAAAGCTATATTCCAAGTTTTGTTCTCAGATTACATCAGACAGGCAGGAAGCATTTTTAGCAGGTGGCTTAGGCTCTGTGGGATTGTTTTTTGTTAAGGAAATAATCTTTCATCATCAACAAGCTGGGAGCCCGAGAAAAAGCCTTTGTTACTTTAACTTGGGCACATGGTGTTTGTCCAGCTGCCCTGACCTCTCCTGGTATGACTGAGCCAGTGGGGAAAGGGAAAGGCGGTAGCCCTGGAAGGCAAGC
The DNA here is from genome assembly GCF_018350155.1 of Leopardus geoffroyi. Lineage (NCBI taxonomy): Eukaryota > Metazoa > Chordata > Mammalia > Carnivora > Felidae > Leopardus > Leopardus geoffroyi. The sequence goes on from NC_059327.1 coordinate 122,890,897, forward strand.
CTAGGGATCCTTCTGGAAGGGATAAGCAGTGTCTGGATAGAATCAGAAAGAACAATGGGTATCCCAAGATTTCACTATCTGAAGAACCCATTTGATAATAGTAACAGTGAAAGAGTCACCCAGTCAGCAGTTTATTGCATGGTCTGTGGGGAAAGAAGGAGGTTTAGGGTCCCATTTTGCCAAGAGAAGGACTCAATATTTAACTTAGATCTCCAAGTTTACCCAAAGTTACCCCTATGGACACCTACACAGACACTTATCCTAGAGGCTGTGCAGATTGTTTTTTGGACTTTCTGGTCCAGGCCTTTTCAAAAGCATTAAAAATAAACCCACACTGCAAGAGAAGGTCAGAATTATTTCAACAGGGTTAAGAAACCCCAGTTCAGGCAAGTTGGTTAGGGGTCCTAAGCTCGCCATAGTGGGGTGAATGTAGCCGGTGATTGGTTTGGTTGGCAGGGTGCTTTAATTTTTGAAAAAATTTGCAACCCCTGTACAAAGCAGTAATAATACTCCTGACATTCAGGATTTTGGCTGAGGCTCACAAGTGTTTCCTGAGCACATGATGGGGCAAGCTTTCTGACAGATTGTTCATTCAGCCACTCACTCCTGCTAAGCCCAGTGGCCTTAAAATAAATCACGGAACTGAACAGCAAAGGGCCCTACCTTCTGAGTGTTTGAGCCTCTCCTCTCCCAAGTGTGGCTCAGGGTAAGATTAGGAGAATCTTGTGCTGGCAACAGATAAAGGGATCCATGGAGGCAGAAGTGGGCCTGCCGAGGCCTTGTGGAAATTTACATAAGCCTGCTAGAAGTAGGGGCTCAGAGGCCCAAAAGAGGCAGGAGGAAACCAGACCAAAAGAAAACATCTGTAATGGGCTGTGAGGGCAAGTGGGCTGCAGAGGTTGGAGCAGATGCCTCCCACCTACAGAACAATCAAGCAGCTGCCAAAGCAAACCTTTTTCCAGTTGGGTTTTCTTTTATTGTCACTCTTCCCTTCCCAGGGCTGCAGGGACTTTGAACTAATCCTCAGTGGGAAAGCTAGAAGGGTGCACACGTAAGAGGCCTTTTAGAAAAATCTTAGGGAAAGTAGCTAAGCCCGGGTGGGAGCAATTGCAAGGTGACTGGGATGGAGGAAGCCAGGAAGGATTGTGGGGAGACCGGATGGAAGAGAGACAGTGGCTTAAAATCTTAGCCATGGCGCGCCTTCTTAAAGCTACAAGCCTCCTGCCCAGCCGGTGGCTGCATCCAGCACTGTTTACAGGAGTCCTCCTTCAGTGTGGACCCCGTTCCTGGGCCTGCCAGGGGAGCAGAATAGATAGGGTGACCCTAATGACTGTGCCCCCAACCACAAAGGATCCTTTGGAAAAAAGATCCTTTGTTGATCTACCTTCATGAATAAGCAATAATTAGTTGAATGTGTAACAAATCACCTTTGTATTAAAAAAAAAAAAAAAAAAAAGGAAGAAGTAGAAGAAAAGTAAATGGAAAAAAAGCACAAAACTTAGTGAATAATAGGAAAATTAGTTTTCTGGGACCACTCTCCCATCAGACTCAGACATGGGGCTTGCATTGTTGGGGACTTGCCAGAAACAGAATAGAGAGGTAAAGAGAAGAGCAACCTTAGCTTTTGGGGGCAGATGCTGAAGACTCTGGCATGAGGCTGGAGAGATTTACATGCAGGGTGTAAATAGACAGGACACGTACCTCATTGGCCCTGCCACCAGCCCCAGTAAAGAATTCCGAGGCTCTGTAGTCTGAAATAAACCCCAGGCAGAGATTTGAGGTCGGTATGGGGAGAGCCAACAGGACCGTGGCATAGAAGATCTAAGCAGGAGAAGGCCAGAAACTGCCCCCAAGTTTAGTTTCTGATGACATCCAAGGGGCCCGGAAAGGGATCCAGAAGATTTTCCAGGTAAGAAAGTTAACAGAAGTGTGGGTGGGGCGCAAGTCTGCTCCAGGATTTCTCCAGTCCAAGTGAAGGGCCAAGCAGCAGCAGATGTAGGCAGGAGGCCCATGCCGACAGCGGGAGAAGGTCACTGCTGCAGTCTTGGAGGCATCATCAGCCCCGAGGGGCTGAGTCGGAGCAGCATGGACACTCATGTGGAGACAGACTCTCACCGTTCCCAGGAGCAAAATGCTTGGGTTGGTTGGGCCAGGAGCAAGGCTGGCCTGGGTTACCTGGGATTGGGGGATGGAGAAACTACTATAGCACGAGTCCAGAGCAGCTCACTGTCCTCCTCTAATGACCCTACTCAGGATTCTGTATTAACCCCCAGGGAGTTTAGGAAAGGCATCGCAAAGAAGGGGAGGTCCTGAATGGCCCTGAATTGCAGGTCACTGGCCACGGCTGACGAGACCCTGGAGGTAGCACTCGTTATGTGGCAGTGAGGGCTGGTGCTGATCTAGGAACCAATGCCACTGGGGACCCCCGGGCAAGTGGAAGAAGTGCTTAAGTAAAAGACAAACAACTTGTCTAAGCCGGCCTATTTAGATAGCTCTAGTGCAATAGATCCTTCCGTAAGGAAGTATCATTTAGCAGTAATGGTAAGTGTCCCTTTTCTTGCTTCTGTTCAGATTCCAATTCATGGATACGAAGGAAGGTATTCATAGAGGAGTATAGTATCTGCAACAGTGGCAATGAGGATCAAGGATCGTGATCATGTTGCAACATTAGACATTTCCCTCTTAAATTTGCAGTATGTTGTTCTAGATTAGTAGTTCTGGGGACCCCTGAAGTCCTAGAGACTCTTTCAGGGTCTGTGAGTTCAAACTATTTTTTCATAAAAGTACTAAGATGTTATTTGCTTTTCCCACTCTCATGCTTTCTCAAGTATGGAGTTTTCTGGAGGTTGCAAGACATGTAATGACATCATTGCTCTGAGAGTTAGTAGAATCTGTGATTATATATTCTTGGGTTTTAAAAACTTCCCAGCATTAGCTCAGGTTCCCGGGCTGCATCCATGCACAACTGTCCCCGCCTCTCCTCTGCCAGCATGCCGTTCCTAGTGAACACCAGTGTCCCCCGAGCCTCTGTGTAGTACCAGCCCCTTTCTGAGCTTACCCAGCAGCTGACACAGGCCACTGGCAAGCCCGCCCAGTACACGATGGTGCACGTGGTCCTAGAGCAGCTCGTGGAGTCCAGGTGCTCTAGAGCCGGTGCGGGCTCTGCAGTCTGCAAGGTATCAGCAAGATCTGTGGCGAGCCAAGAACTGCTCCTACAGCAAGCTGCTGTGGTTTAGGGAAATTAAGACTTAACCAAAGGCATTCATCTCATCAGTGTTGGGGCTTGAATTCTATCACGGGTCTGTCTGAATGAGAACCGATAATGCTTAACAGTTAGACACATGGCTGGCAAAGGAGAGTAGGATCTGGGATACCCTGGAGGAAAGATGTGCATCACAGATGGTGGGGGCTTTGTTTTGTTTTATTTAAGCATTACTTTTTTTATTGTGAGTATGAACTAATGTATACTTACCGAAAAAATTTAAAATCATAATAAAAGAAATTGCAGAAAGAAAAATCACAATATCACCTATAATTCCACCATCCTGACAGAACTATCCGAAAAATTACAGAGAGGTGGGCATTTCTTTCCAGAGTTTTTCTATGTTTTTGTACACACACACACACACACACACACACACACACACAAATGTGATTGTGAGGGCACCTGGGTGGCTTAGTCGGTTGTGGTTGGGCATCTGACTTCCTCTCAGGCCATGATCTCACCGTTATGGGTTTGAGCCCCTCGACAGGCTCTGTGCTGACAACTCAGAGCCTGGAGCCGTCTTGGGATTCTGTGTCTCCCTCTCTCTCTGCCCCTCCTTCACTTGTACTCCATCTCTCAAAAATAAATTTAAAAATGTTTAAAAAAAAGAATAAAATCTGATTGTGTTATAAATTCTGTTTACAAACTGCCTTCTCTACTATTTTGTGGACATCTTTCCATTTGAAGAAATGTAGATTTACATAACTATTTAACAATCGCATAGTATTCCATTTCTGTGGATTTGCTGTCATTTACTAACCTTTCCCCTATGGTGGACATTTGAACAGTTTCCAGTTTTCACTATGACAAACGATACTTTAAAAGTCTTTGTGCACTTATTTGATTATTTCTTCAGAAAAAAAATTGCTAAGACAAAGTTTGGAGGTCAAAGGTAGCACATTTTAAGACTTTTGATCTGTTCGATAAATTACCTTTTGGAAATGTTATACAAATTTGTATTCCTACTGGCACTTCCTGGGAACATATTTCCTCAAACCCTTACCAGCTCTGAACATTATCTTTCTCTTTAATCTTTGTCAATTTCACAGATCACTGTGATTTCTCAGGATGATTTTAATTTGTATTTCTCTGATTACTAATGAAATTAAATATATTTTGTTGTGCCTATTGGCCATTTTTACTTCTTTTATGAGCTGCTTTATTATACTCATCTTTTGCCTATTTTTCAGTTCGGATGACTTTTTCAGAATGTTTCTTTCTTAGAGTTACTTTAGCCTTTAGCCTACTTTAAAGCTTTAGAGTTACTTTAAAAAGATGGGTTTTCCCTTGATAACCAAAGTAGTAGTGTGTGCTTATTATAGAAAAATTAAAGCCTAGAAAATATAGAGGAAAAAAAGTAAAAATGGTCCATAATTCATTCTTTCTTTTTTTTTGAATTTTAATTTTATTTTTTATTTTTAAAATTTACATCCAAATTAGTTAGCATATAGTGCAACAATGATTTCAGGAGTAGATTCTTTAGTGCCCCTTACCCATTTAGCCCATCGCCCCTCCCACAACCCCTCCAGTAACCCTCAGTTTGTTTTCCATATTTAAGAGTCTCTTATGTTTTGTCCCCCTCCCTGTTTTTTATATTAGTTTTGCTTCCCTTCCTGTACGTTCATCTATCGTGTTTCTTATATTCCACATATGAGTGAAATCATATATTTATCTTTCTCTGACTGACTTATTTCACCTAGCATGATAACAATCTAATTCCATCCACGTTGTTGCAAATGGCAAGATTTCATTCTTTTTCATCTCTGAGTAATACCCCCTTGTATATATATACCACATTTTCTTTTTCCATTCGTCCATCGGTGGACATTTAGGCTCTTTCCCTACTTTGGCTATTGTTGATAGTGCTGCCATAAACATGGAGGTGCATATGTCCCTTCAAAACAGCACACCTGTATCCCGTGGATAAATGCCTAGTAATGCAATTGCTGGGTCCTAGGGTAGTTCTATTTTTAGTTTTTTGAGGAACCTCCATACTGTTTTCCAAAGTGGCTGCACCAGCTTGCGTTGCCACCAACAATGCAAAAGAGATCCTCTTTCTCCACATCCTCGCCAACATCTGTTGTTGCCTGAGTTGTTAATGTTAGCCATTCTGACAGGTGTAAGGTGGCATCTCATGGTGGTTTTAATTTGTATTTCCCTGATGATGAATGATTTTGAGCATTTTTTCATGTGTTGGTTGGCCATCTGGGTGTCTTCCTTGGAGAAGTGTCTATTCATGTCTTTTGCCCATTTCTCCACTGGATTATTTGTTTTTTGGGTGTTCAGTTTGATAAGTTCTTTATAGATTTTGGATACAAACCCTTTATCTGATATGTCATTTGCAAATATCTTCTCCCATTCTGTCGGTTGCCTTTTAGTTTTGCTGATTGTTTCCTTCATTGTGCAAAAGCTTTTTATTTTGATGAGGTCCCAGTACTTCATTTTTGCTTTTGTTTCCCTTGCCTCTGGAGACGTGTTGAGTAAGAAGTTGCTGCGGGCAAGATCAAAGAGGTTTTTGGCTGCTTTTTCCTCAAGGATTTTGATGGCTTCCTGTCTTACATTGAGGTCTTTCATCCATTTTGAGTTTCTCTTTGTGTATGGTGTAAGAAAGTGGTCCAAGTTCATTCTTCTGCATGTCACTGTCCAGTTTTCCCAGCACCACTTGTTGAAGAGACTGTTTTTATTCCATTGGATATTTTTTCCTGTTTTGTCAAAAATCAGTTGGCCATACGTTTGTGGGTCCATTTCTGGGTTCTCTATTCTGTTCCATTGATCTGAGTGTCTGTTCTTGTGCCAGTACCATACTGTCTTGATGATTACAGCTCTGTAGTGTAGCTTGAAATCTGAGATTGTGATGCCTCCTGCTTTGGTTTTCTTTTTCAAGATTGCTTTGGCTATTTGGGGTCTTTTCTGGTTCCATACAAATTTTAGGATTATTTGTTCTAGCTCTGTGAGGAATGCTGGTGTTACTTTGATAGGGATCGCATTGAATATGTAGATTACTTTGGGTAGTATCGACATTTTAACAATATTTATTCTTCCTATCCAGGAGCATGGAATCTTTTTCCACTTTTTTGTGTCTTCTTCAATTTCTTTCATAAGCTTTCTATAGTTTTCCGTGTATAGATTTTTCACCTCCTTGGTTAGATTTATTCCTAGGTATTTTATGTTTTTTTGTGCAACTGTAAATGGGATCGATTCCTTGATTTCTCTTTCTGTCGCTTCATTGTTGGTGTATAGGAATGCAACCGATTTCTGTGCGTTGATTTTATATCCTGCAACTTTGCTGACTTCATGAATCAATTCTAGCAGTTTTTTGGTGGAATCTTTTGGGTTTTCCATATAGAATATCATGTCATCTGCGAAGCGTGAAGTTTGACCTCCTCCTGGCCGATTTGGATGCCTTTTATTTCTTTGTGTTGTCTGATTGCAGAGGCTAAGACTTCCAATACTATGTTGAATAACAGTGGCAAGAGTGGACATCCCTGTCTTGTTCCTGACCTTAGGGAGAAGCTCTCCGTTTTTCCCCATTGAGGATGATATTAGCATTGGGTGGTTCATATATGGCTTTTATGATCTCGAGGTATGCTCCTTCAATCCCTACTTTCTTGAGGGTTTTTATCAAGAAAGGATGCTGTATTTTGTCAAATGCTTTCTCTGCATCTATTGAGAGGATCATATGGTTCTTGTTGCCATAATTATTTCTTTTTTAAAATGTACAAAGTAAGGGGTGCCTGGGTGGTTCAGTCAGTTGAGTGTCCGACTTTGCCTCAGATCATGATCTCATGGTTCGTGGGTTCAAGTATTGCCTTGGACTGTGTGCTGACAGCTCAGAGCCTAGAGCCTGCTTCACATTCCGTGTCTCTCTGCCCATCCCCTGCTTGTGCTCTCTCTCTCTCTCTCTCTCAAAAATAAATAAATAACCATTTAAAATGCACAAATTAAAAAGTGAATGTTTTTCCCTTCCTACATTACAACTCTGTCAACCCGTAGTAGGCATTTAGACAGAAGACTTATTTGCATATTAAAGATAAGATGGTAATTTTTCCTCCAATTTTATCATCATCATCATCATCATCATCAACATCATCACCATGACCATGAAGAAACTTTGTATTCATTTCTATTGATTTTCTTCTAGGATGTTCTCTGCTTTTCTTAGGCCATTTGCACTCCCAAAGATATATAAATAAACAGCTCTATCTTCTTTTGATAATGTTATGGCATTATTTTTTTTAACCCTTTAATCCATTTGGAGTTTATTCCAGCATATGATGCGAGGTAGTGATCTAACTTTATATTGGTTGAATGGTTATTCATATCATATATTGCATTGCCCATCCCTTTCAAGCTGATTTCAAAAGTCCATGCATCATTTGGTAATTTCTTTTACATGCTTTTGGACTTTGCATTTTGGCACCAGTTTTGGACATTTAAAGATCTAGCAAGGCAGTTACAATTTACTACTTTTGTTTTTGGAATTTTTGAGGCTATTCTTACTGCTTCATTTTATTGGTGTAGTACTGTTAAGCATATAGATAAATTTGGGGACACTTGATATCCTTTTTTTTTTTATTTTTTAAAATACTTATTTTTGAGGTGGGGGAGAGACAGAGACAGAGACAGAGACAGAGTTCGAGCAGGGGAGGAGAAGAGAGAGAAGGAGACGCAGAATATGAAACAGGCTCCAGGCTCCCAGCAGTCAGAACAGAGCCTGACATTGGGCTTGAATCCACGGACCAGGAGATCATGACCTGAGTTAAAGTTGGATGTTTAACCAACTGAGCCACCCAAGCACCCCAACATTCTTTCAATAATTAACTGTCCTAATGTAGGACCACAGCATTTCCCTACAGTAATTAAAATCTTTTATGTTCTTCAATAGACTGCATCTGGATATTTCTTGCTAAATTTATTTCTGAGGGTTTTGTAATTTTTATTATTTAGATCATTTATTCTTCTCTCAAGATATCTAACTGGATATTGTTGAAAAGAGGTGGACAGTGTCTTAGAGGAGCGAATTCAGGGATATTCATCAAGGGAAGTTAAGCAGAGCCAGGGTTCTGTCACAAGGAGATGCAAACACACTTTAGCTCTATGACACATCCTGTTATTGAGGAAAGGTAAATGCAAACTCACTGGAAAAATGAAATTTATATCCTCCTAATCTGGTTTATAAGCTTTCAAAGAAACTATTTTTTCCTGTGTTCTCCAGAGCACAATATAATTTGAAGAGTTTCAAATCTGAGAATGTATTTTTCAGCAATTCCTTTTCATGATGACGAAAAAAAGACTTTAAACCCCCATATACTTCTGGGGTGCCTGGGTGGCTCAGTCACTTAAGCATCTGACTTTTGGTTTCAGCTCAGATCATGATCTCACAGTTGGTGGGATTGAGCCCAGTGTCGGGCTGTGCCCTGACAACACAGAGCCTGCTTGGGATTCTCTCTCTCTCACTCTCTCTTTCTCTCTCTTTCACACACACACACACACACACACACACACACACACACACACTAGATAAACTCTTAAAACAATTTAAAAAATCCCCATAAGCTCTAGCCTAATAGACTCCTCCCATACGCTGCTGTGTATATGATATTCCTGATGGCACGTTTATTTCTTTTGCCTCAGCTATCCTAAGGGGTCATCCCAAACTTTAGTTATTCTTTCAAAAGTAATGAAACTAGCAAAAGGAGGATTGTATTTATCTAACAAAAAGTGGGAAATATACATCATTTTGGTGAGTTTTATCTTAGATTTCTGGGTGGTATCATTAAAAACTTCCATTGACCGGGGCGCCTGGGTGGCTCAGTCAGTTGAGCGTCCGACTTCAGCTCGGGTCACAATCTCACGGTCCATGAGTTCGAGCCCTGCGTCGGGCTCTGGGCTGATGGCTCAGAGCCTGGAGCCTGTTTCCGATTCTGTGTCTCCCTCTCTCTCTGCCCCTCCCCCGTTCATGCTCTGTCTCTGTCTCAAAAATAAATAAACGTTAAAATTAAAAAAAAAAAAATAATAATAATAAAAGAAAACTTCCATTGACCGAAGATACCACCGATAGTTTTGGAAACAAGTCACAGACAGGGGAACATATTTAAAATTTATATAATCCAGATGCAAATTATAAAAAGACCATTGTATATAAGAAGGCACCCCTGCAAAACAGGAGGGAAAAATGAGCTGTTATAAAAATGGGCAAAAGGTTTGTTAAGGCAATTCACAAAAGAGCACACCTGAATGACCAATAAACATCTGAAAAGATAAGATTACTTACCAATAATCCTGTAAATCAAAACAATGAGCCACCATTTCACCCATCTTTAATATTAAAAAAAATAAGTATGCTAATAACACATGTTAGGACACAATAGGAGTTCTGATAGTTTGCTGGTTGTGGTATAAACCAGTTCAAAGAGTAATTTGACCATATATATTAAAGTTTAAGATATTCCTACCTCATGATCCAACAGTTCCATTTCTAAGAATATTCCCAAGAGAAACTTGCATACGTACACAAGGAGACATGTATAAAGATGTTCAGTGTAGTGTTATGTATAATAATGAAACATTGCAAACAATTCATATATACAATTGGGTATCAGGTTCACATATATTACACATCAAGTTTTTTGTTTTCCAGAACAGAATGCTAAATGGACTACATCTACGGTTAGATGTTGATGACTAATCTCAGACACGCAATAATGGACAATAATGTTGCAGAATAATTCCTACAATTTGATTCCAATCAGTATCATATATTGTTCATGTATACATATCTCTGGAGTAAGACTAGAAAGACACAGGTGGCAAGGATACACCAACTCATGATGCTGGTTGACTCTAGTGAAATAAGGAGCTAATTGGGATCAGATAGAGTGAAAAAGAGACTTCAATTCTCTTCAAAGCTTTATTTCTTAAAAAAAATGGATTCAAATATGAAAATATGGAAACACTTACTGAATATTGGTAGTGGAAATAAGGATATTCATTATTATTCTCTGTACTTTTCTATGTGTTAAAATAGCTCATATTTAAAAATTCAGTTGAAATAACCTACTTCTCTAATAGAAAGTTAGCCAGCCCATTTCTGTGGTGAGGACACCTACTGGGTTTCTTGCTCTGTGACAGAACATAGCCTTCCCATTGCTGCTCTAGCCTTGGCATATGTATGTATGACAAACTTACGACATACTTCCTTTCAAGCCTGGGATTTTATAAGTTCAGAAAATCTTCTCTACCAGTTCAGGGGAATTACGAGGCTCTGGGGGACCACTCATGCCAATGAGTCATTAGAAGTGACTATATGAAGTTTGATTTTTCGTGGTCTAAAAACTGGACTTCATTAGGGAGTATATGCTAATTTTCTATGGGACTCCAGGAAGAAAAGGCTAGTCTTACCTAAAAACTAATAAATTTCCTTTTATTAGGCATTAAGTACTACACAGGTCTCTTTCTGGATTCCCTTTATGCCTGGGCTTTTAGCAAGCTAGAACTAATGAAATGACCAGTTGAATTTACCATCTTATTCTAGATCCTTATTCTAGACAATTACCTTTCCATTTCCCCTATATAGTTTTTGATTTTTCATTCTGACTTATGTGACTGCTGTATTTGCATGTGTTTGTAAGTGTTCTTAGAGCCATCTAAAAAGAAATGCACTTTAAAGTAATAAGCAAGCCTATTGATGGATAGATGGATGGACTGATTTATGAACCATAGATTGTATTAATTTACCCTAGGAAGCATGACTAGCAAATAGACCAGCATGTTTTATCAGATGCTCAATATATATATTTGCTTGCCAGTATGAGAGTCTACTTAAAAAATTTCCAGCAAAGTTTCTCAGTTTCTCGGTCAGTCTTTCCTACGATAATTCACACTATGTGACTGCCAGATTACTTTTCCCCAAATACATCCCAAATCTTATATGCCTATTCAAAAACCTTCAGAAGTTCTCTATGGTCCTTGGAATTCAGTAGAAATTCCTCAGCTGGGCATCTTATACAATGCCCACCCCAAAATTCTCACTTCTGTGTCTTTTATTCCTAACATGTACCCTCTGCCTCAGCCAAATTGGAAAAACAGTAGTTTTCTGAGCACCCCCCACCTACCCATATCTTTCCTTTTTCATACTGCTTCCTCCACCTATATACCTCCCTCCACCTATATGCCTCCCCCACCATAGAATCTTGCTTATTCTTAAATGTCCACCTCCGAACTCATCTGGTGATAGTAACAACAGAGATTCATGTGTTAACTTCTTTGATCCTCATACAATCCTATACATGGTAAGTAGTACTAACTTATTTCCTAGATCAGAAAAACTGAGGCAGAAAAAAGCATGTCACTTTCCCAAAGTGACTAATGAGGGGTGGAGCTGAGAGCTCGGATCCACCCTGGCTCCAGAATCCATGTTCCTGTTGATGCAATTCAGGACACAGTACCCAAAATATGGCACCTTGGCACATTGAGGATTTCAGGCTGAGGGAATTTGAAAAATGGCAGGTGTAGGAAGGGCTTTCTTAGCTTCTTCCAAAGCAGGTCACAAGGCCCTCATGTGAGAGGTGCCCTCCCTACACCTGGAGGAAAGGAGCATCCTTTTCACTGAAGACAGATTCGTGACAGATAAATATGAATGAACATTTCAAACCTGGCCCTCTTTCAGTGTTCTCTACCTCAGGGAATGGTCCCGTGGCCTACTTTTTTGCCTTCCTTACCAGACCTGTCTCCCTCTCACTCTCAGTGCTCCAGTTCCATGTCTTCTTTCAGTTTCTCAATGTCCTTCTCCACCCTTGCCTCAGTGCCTTTGCACATACTCTTTCCTCTTCCTGGAGTTCACCCAGGTAACCATTACTCAGCCTTCCAATCAGGCTCAAACTTGACTTCCTCAGAAGAGCTTCTTTGACCCCATAAGCCAGATCATGGGCCTCAGCCTTTGCTTTTAGACTTCTCTGTATTTTTCCTTCCTAGCACAGCACAGTTTGCAGTCCTGTGCTCTACATGCCACATTAAAACTGCCCATGGGGCCCAGTCCCAGCACAGGGTCACTCTCAGAGATATGAACTCAAGGTAAGTAATTAAAAGCAATTGAATTTGTTACCGAAACCAGAGAATATCAAGGGGATCCAGTTAATGATTCACACTACACTTTAGAACTTCACTTCTGCCCTTCCTCTTGCCTTCAGTCACACTTTGCATTACAGTCCCAAGAACCTTCCCTCCAGCTGCTGGTGTGCACCCTGGGGTCACAGCACTGGTGTTGAGTTCTGGTTGCACCACTTATGAACTCTGTAACCTAGTGAAAGTTACCTTAACTTCTTTATGCCTCAGTTTTCACGTTTGTTAAGTAGGGAGAAAGTCAGTACCTCTCCCAGTGTTTGGGGGGGAACTGTAGGCGATAATGCTAGTAAGGTGCATTGAACTGTTCCTGAAACATAATAACGTGGCCAATAAAAGATATAAAAAGCAATAGTTTAGATAAATTCCTCGTAGTGCCATTATTGCTGGGTCATAGGGTAGTTCTATTTTTAATTTTTTGAGGAACCTCCACAGTTTTCCAGAGCGGCTGCACCAGTTTGCATTCCCACCAACAGTGCAAGAGAGTTCCTGTTTCTCCACATCCTCACCAACATCTGTTGTTTCCTGAGTTGTTAATTTTAGGCGGTATCTCAGTGTGGTTTTGATTTGTATTTCCCTGATGATGAGTGATGTTGAGCATCTTTTCCTGTGTCGGTTGGCCATCTGGATGTCTTCTTTGGAAATGTGTATATTCATGTCTTCTGCCCATTTCTTCACTGGATTATTTGTAATTTGCAAATAATCTTCTCCCATTCCGCCGGTTGCCTTTTAGTTGTGTTGATTGTTTCCTTTGAAGTCCAGAGGCTTTTTATCTTGATGAGGTCCCAATAGTTCATTTCTGCTTTTACTTCCCTTGCCTTCGGAGACGTGTTGAAGAAGAAATTGCTGCGGCTGAGGTCAAAGAGGTTGTTGCTTGTTTTCTCCTCTAGGGTTTTGATGGTTTACAGAAGTGCTGATTTATAGGGGCACATGTACCCCAATGTTTATAACAGCTCTAGCAACAATGGCCAAATTATGGAAAGACCCCACATGTCCATCACTGATGAATGGATACAGAAGATGTGGTTTATATATACAATGGAATACTACATGACAATGAGAAAGAATGAAATCCTGCCATTTGCAGCAACATGGATAGAACTGGAGGGTATTGTGCTAAGTGAAGTAAGTCAGTCAGAGAAAGACAGATATCTCTTTTCACTCATATGTGGAACTTGAGAAACGTCACAGAAGACCATGGAGGAAGGGAAGGGGTAAAAATGGTTTCAAACACAGAGGGAGGCAAATCATGAGAGACTCTTAAATACAGAAAACAAACTGAGGGTTTGAGGGGGCCGGGGAAGAGGGAAAAATGGGTGATGGGCATTGAAGAGGGCACTTGTTGGCATAAGCACTGGGTGTTGTATGTAAGTGATGAATCATGGGAATCTACCTCAGAAACCAAGAGCACACTGTATGCGCTGTATGTGAGCTAACTTGACAATAAGGTATGTTTTTTAAAAAAGAGCAAAAACAAACAGACAAAAAAGAAATAAGACCAAAAAAAGCAATAGTGTAAACATTTTAATTTTTGATTAAATTATTTCTATCTACTTCTTTTCTTTCTTTCTTTCTTTCTTAAAATAAATTTTTTAATGTTTATTTATTTTTGGGAGATAGAGAGACAGAGTGGGGGAAGGGGTAGAGAGAGAGACACACACAGAATCCAAAGCAGACTCCAGGCTCTGAGCCTGTCAGCACAGAGCCCGAGGCAGGACTCAAACCCACAAAGCACAGGATCATGACCTGGGCCGAAGGCAGACACTCAACCGACTGAGCCACCCGGGTGCCCCTCTTTCTTTCTTCCTTTCTTTCTTTCTTTCTTCCTTCCTTCCTTCCTTCCTTCCTTCCTTCCTTCCTTCCTTTCTCCACAAGTTGCTTGTACTTAATTCTAAAATCTAGTCTCTCTTTCCCCATTAACTACATCTGGCATCACAACAGCTCAGGAACTCAGCTGACAGAGAAAGGATTCTTGTTGGCATGGGGCAGGAGAGGGAGTGAGTTGGGAGAAGATTAGAAGACAAAAAAGGAATTCTCTTTGATGGTTGAAAGAATGAAGGAAATTACAAATATTGTAATTAACAACTTTCTCTATTTTCCATCCTTCATACCTCCTATGATTGATTATTATATAGCATCCTGCACTGGGCTAGGCTTTAGGAGGGCAGAATCTGTGTTTCTTCGCCTCACCCTTGTATCCACAGTTCCTGGAACATAGGAGGTACTCAAATGTCTGTAAATGAATAAATGGGGGAGGTCAAGATGATCAAATAGAATCATGCTGATGAAGCACTTGATACAATGCCTGGCACATACTCATTCTTGGTATTCTTCTATTATTATCTCTCCTTTAACATCCATTTGCTTCTCTGTGAGAAATTCCCCCTGTGCCAGTTTTATACCTAGTCTATTTCCAAAGTTCATCCTCAGGACCCTTTCTCAGGAAGCCTTCCCAGAACACTCGTGGAGTAGGGGTCTCAGGTGCTCCCACAGCATGCTGCACTGCTCCCTAATACAGGATTAGCCTCTACCATATCTCTCTCTTCACCAGATTGTAAACTCCCAGGGGGCAGTGACCATGTCGTATTTGACTTGCAATCTCCAGTGCCTGGCACGCTTCTGGAAACATAGCAGGTATTCAATAGATGTGAAATGAATATTATTAAACCACAGTTTCTCTTAGATCTGTTGCAACATGGTTTCCATTCATCCCTTTCTGAAACTTGGGAAATGCTAGTTTCATTAGTAATATTTGCAAATCCTCTCTTAGAGTTGCATTACTTCAGCATATGGCTGATATCATTCATTCAGTGTTAAATCTTTCTGGTTTCAGAATGAAATATGATATGCTCTGATGATCCTGTTCCCAAGTGTGGGAAATCCGGTCTCCCCTCTGCTCTGACTAACCCTTTTAACCTGGCTTCTGAGAGCTCAAATACATGGAAACACAGAGTTGAAAGGCTTTTCCTTCTCCAGTGGGTTGCCTAAACTACCCATAGCTAATGGTTGTTGAACATATTTTCAAAACGCTCCAGTGATGATAATGACAGAGCTTAATCACCTTTGCAGCTGAGTTCTGCCTTAGGTCAGAGAAACCCTCTTGTTGCATTCTAATCCAATTTTGTCTGGTTTTCATCTCTATAGAGATGGAGAAAAGCCAGCTAGCACCGTCCTCCAAATAAATGGTCCTGTTCTTGAGGAAAGTTATTAAATCAGTCCTTGCTGGTAATTTTCAAGGCGAAGCCAGTTCAATGTTTTTAGTTTTTTCTCACGGGTTTTCTTTTCCATCGTTTTAATGGTTTCTGTTGCTTCTCTTTGCACCTTTTCCAACTCCTCTATGGATCTCTCAAAATTTAGAAACCAAAACTTGATTTGACACTAATAAGGGTCTGACCAATGTTAAATATAGAAAAAATTGTAGGTTCTCAGCCTTTGTATGTCTTACCGTCAGTGCCTGTCAGGGCAGGAGAATACCATTAATCCAGACATCACTAAAAGCATCATTTGTGATATTCTAGAAGAAGGTTGAACAAGGATTTGCCACTTAAAAAATATCTTTTGCTTTACAAATAACATAAAGGGAAGCACAGGAGGATATTTAAAATGTTCACAACAATACACTATTTCAAGCATTCATTAATGAAAAATAATCAACATCACACATTATAAGCTGTTTTTAACTTTTTACCAAACCAATTTACCTAAAGAACTTTTTTAATATATTTTTTTTGATGTTTATTTATTTTTGAGAGAGACAGAGAGAGCAAGGATGTGGGAGTGCAGGGGAGGGGCAGAGAGAGAGGGAGACACAGAATCCAGAAGCAGGCTCCAGGCTCTGAGCTGTCATCACAGAGCCCAACACGGGGCTCAAACTCATGAACTGCACGATCATGATCCAGGCTGAAGTTGGACTCCCAACTGTCTGAGCCAACCAAGTGCCCCTTAACCTAAGGAACTTTTTAAAGCATTGGTTTGGTAGAGCAGATTGCATTTCTGTGAGTATTTGGAAAATGATGCTGCATTTTGACCCTCAAATATATTTTTGTACTTTAGAGTTTTATTAATTCAATTGCCTTTCGAATTTCTTATAATTTGTGAAGATTTGTGAAAGATTGTTTCCCAGAATAGACTTTCACATTCTCAGTTCCCTTGTTTTGCCTAGAGATCAGATCTAGTGTAAAAGGCTAGCTAGCATGTGCTGCGATCCTTCTGGAAAGGAGGTTGGGTGTGAGGCTGTCCATGTGTACATTTCCACTGTTCTCAACCGCTGCCCATTCATCTCCTTATGGACTTATAATTCCCAGGTGGATAAGAAATGGGTCCGGAGACCACCAGCCTCTTTTCTGTAAGATTGCTGATTCTTGCCACAGATTTCTAAGTTTCCACCTTAATTTCTTTTGTTCTTCTGAGCATGACTCTCAAGGACTACTCCCTATTACTTAATCCCTCCCTATTCTTATAAAAACATTTCTATATAAATATATCATATTATGAAGGCTTTGTTTGGGTTTGTGAAATAACTTCTTTAGATGTGTTTGCCCTTAAGTCGCGTAGATTCTGCTTAGTTTAGATTTTCTTTTAGTTCCCCTATAAGCAGAGTCCTACCAAGGATTTGGGTGCAGTGTTCTATTTGGGAAGTTATCCCAAAGAGCAGGAGGAAGGGAAAAGAGAGAGTGGGCCAGGGAAGGAGAAAAAGTTGATGGAAGCGTGTATTATCAAGGTCTAGCTTCAGGCAGAAATTTCTGAGATTTAAGGACCTCTGAGGAGCATACAGAATTCCTCCTGGGATTGTCTCCTGAAGGACAGGAGGCCAGCGTGTTTGTCCATCAGCACAGAGCACAGACCCTTTACCTTATCAAATATTTCATATCATGAACTGGAATGATATATAAGATTTCTTGGAATAAGTGGAGCCCCTTGACAGGAATATATGTGCCATGATGAGGCTCCTAATTAACCTCTAATTGCAATGGAAATTGAAATTTGGGGAGCAACTTTCAATCTCTTTGGAATTAAAAAAAATCAGCTTTAATATGAATCTACACCAATTTGAGGGTACCTTCGACAACAATGCCATGGAAATAAATCTCTTTTGCCTCCTCCGCCAGTGTCGGCATAAGGAGCAAGAATCATGCAGAAACCAAAAATGATGTTTAGAGAGTCTCTGGGGAGAGAACACAAGAGCAAGCTCCACAGAGCAGGTCAGTCTGAGATCCAGGGATCTCACAGGGGCTCAGCTGGGTAACCTGGATATGCTACTGATTCCATGCAACTGGGGCACCATATTTATTTGAGAAGGAACATTTTGTTATAGTCACATGATGAGAATACTTTTCATTAGATGGGGTGTCTGGGTGGCTCAGTCAGTTGAGCTTCCGATTCTTGGTTTTGGCTCAGGTCACCATCCCAGTGTCGAGGGATCGAGCCCTGTGTCGGGCTCCACACTGAGCATGGAGCCTAGTTAAGATTCTCTCTCTCCCTCTTCTTCCGCCCTGTCCCCCACCTTCTTTCTATCAAATGATAAAAAAAAAGAATTTTTTTTTTATAAGAAAAGGTGTTAGGTGTATTTGTGTAATTAGAGCAAATTGACCAGTCTGTACTAGTGGTTTAGAGTGTTGTGTGTAGAGGGCTGGTCAGTGTCTCAATTTATTCTCAGACAGTATTCTCAAATCTTTTTGGCCATGACCCACAATAAGGCAAACATTTTACGTGATGACTCAGTAGACACATATACAAATATATAACTGAAACAAAATTTCCACAAGATAATGAATCTTATTACGTGCTCTGATCTATTCCATTCTATTCTGTTCTATTCCTCTATCTATCCTACTTGTTCTACTCCACTTTTTAAAATGCTAGTCTAGACTCACTAAATTGTTTATGTGACCTACCAGCAGTTCACAAAGTGCAGTTGGAAAAATGCTGCTCTAGGGCACCATAGCTTTGCACTCACAATCCCTCAACTGATTTGTTTCCTTTCATGTCATAAATCAATGTACATATAATTTGTTTCCTACTATAACTGTGGAATTGGTTTCCTTTCCAGCCTTTTTCCTCCCACCAGCTCTTTTTCCTTCAGCCAAGAGTGTTATAATGTAGGATATATTGTTTTGGACGCACTGGAAACATTTCTAAATTCTTTGGTAATTCATTCTAAAAAGGATAAGCTGTAAAACCTACAAAAGAGGGTCCTGGATCAGGATTCTTGAGATTGTAAGCAACAGAAATCTTGCCTCAAGCTGTCTTAAATAATATAGCAATATCATATCTCATAGTGAGGAAGTTCAACGCTAGGCTTGGTTGACTGAGTGGCTCACTGATGTCACCGAGGATGCTGGTTTTTTCCATCTCTCAGCTCTGTCAATTTCCAAGCTTCATCTTCAGGCTGGTATCAAGATGTGCAGATGCTCCAGCTATCACATCCAGGAGCAACTACATCCACAGGAAAAAGAGCGTGACTCTCTTCCTGTTGTTCTTTTATGGAGAAGCTCCCAGGAGATGTCTTGTCATTTCTCATTCATATGCCTGTTCCTGAATCAGTGACTGGCAAAGAAGATGTGATTACCCTTAAATCAATTTACAGAGGAGACAGAGATGCCTGCACAATTACGTTAAATCCTCCCTTTTTCTTATCTCCATATCTAATTTCTCTCCAAATCTTGATGATTCCACCTCTAAATACATCTGGAATCAGGCCACTTTCCCCCATCATCATTACTATTACCCTGGTCCAAGCTGCCAGCTTTCCTGCCTGGATATTTCCAGAGCCTTCAAATTGCTTTCCCTTCTGCCTCTCTTCACTCTCCCCTTCGTTTTCTTCTCGTCACCAAGTAACCTTGTCACGGCAGCAGGTCAGGTCAGATGTGTCCTCTGCCCAGAACTCTTCCATCTCCTTCAGAGACATTCAGAAGGGGCTTGCCTTCTATGGGGGATAGGGATACACCCAAACCAGTTAAATCGGTAAAATACGTAGTATGGTGGATGGTTGTAAGTGTTAAGGATAAAAATGAAGTGGTTCCCTGGCATCATGAGGTTTGTATTCTTTACTTTTTTAATGTTTATTATTTTTTTTTTTGAGGGGGGTGTGCAGAGAGAGAAGGAGACACAGAATCTGAAGCAGGCTCCAGGCTCTGAGCTGTCAGCACAGATCCTGGCGTATGGCTGGAACTCATGAACCATGAGATCATGGCCTGAGGCAAAGTTGGACGCTTAACTGACTGAGCCACCCAGGTGCCCCACATTCTTTTTTTTTTTTTAATGTTTATTTATTTTGAGACAGAGAACACAAGAGAGTGGGGGAGGGGTAGAGAGAGAGAGAGAGAGAGAGAGAGAGAGAGAATCCCAAGCAAGCGCCATACTGTCAGTGCACAGCCCAACACAGGGCTCGATTGCCGGAGTCCAGCTCCAGCAGGTCCAGGGGTTCCCGAAGGATGAACGGCGTCGGGGAAAAAGTGAAAATAAAACAAAACAAAAATAAAAATGGACACAGACAACAGCAGTGTGTTGAACTGGCCGATTTATTGCAGTAAACGTGGCATTATATTCGCTAGTGATTTCCTCGTAACATACGTCATCTATGTTTTTCTAACATTACCCAATTCTAAAATTGTCCCTTTGTATAATCACCCAATAAGGAATAACTTGATTGTTTTGTCATAACGTTCCCTCCTGCCCTTTGCTTCTTGATTAATTTCTTTTATTGTTTTTATTATGTATCTATGTTTATCTATAATTTATAAAGTATTTGCTTTGCTGTTTTCACGAAAGGCCATTTATCTCTCAACATCTCAAGTGGAACAGTTACAGGGACACGACCTCTTTGTTGTTTCCCTGAACCATTCGTGGTTTTAAAGAACAAAAGGGTTCGCCTGGGTCCGAGGTGCCAAGAAGGGGGCCAAGAGGGCCTTAGAAACCCACGCCTTATACACTCTCAGAGAGACAATGCACCTAGGAACCAATGAACCATTCTGTAGCTTTAACCGACTAGGTTCAATCATCATCTGGAATGCCTCCTGGGGGCCAGGTGGGCCTAGGGGTCAGAGTGACCTGTGTCCATAGATACACTCCTTAGTTACCGGAGTGGGGCTTTCGGATCCATATGTCTCTCCTTTGTTGGCCGCCTTTGCTGGCAAATGCATGAGGCTATCCTTCCTGTAAGTAGAGGAGTCTCCGTGGGGATGGCAAGGGCCAAACGTAAGGCCGCACAATTTCTTGCGGAACCTTATTTTCTTCCCTAATGGTTCTTTTCCCAGGGGGCCTGCTGAGGGCAATTCCCCAACAGACAATACCCCAGGTAATTTTAAGGCCGAATTACCTAAAAGCGGGAGTACAAGAAGCTTCACTGTCGGCGGGCCGCCTTGCAGTCACCAATCCGTCCACAGCCCGGGCTTTGCCACACAGGCTGGGTAGCTCGGCTTCCAGCACTCAATCCCATGAACCATGAGATCATGACCTGAACTGAAATCAAGAGTTGGGGGGCGCCTGGGTGGCTCAGTCAGCTGGGCGTCCAACTTCAGCTCAGGTCATGATCTCACGATTCGTGAGTTCGAGCCCCGCGTCGGGCTCTGTGCTGATGGCTCAGAGCCTGGAGCCTGCTTCACATTCTGTGTCTCCCTCTCTCTCTCTGCCCCTTCCCTGATCATGCTGTGTCTCTCTCTGTCTCAAAAAAAAAAATAAATAAATAAACATTAAAAAAATTAAAAAAAAAAAAAGAGTTGGATGCTTAACCAACTGAGCCACCCAGGTACCCCAAAAGCTTTGTATTCTAACAGATGTGAAAGGCCTGTTACAGAGTAGGCCCCTGATATGTGATAGCTACACTAGTTACGGTTTCACTTGAAAGTGGCAGAAAAATTGAGCAAATCAGGACAAATGCAACAGCAGGCATAGCTTCAGGCACAGCTGCATTCAGAGGCTCAAACACATCACCAGGAGCCAGTCCCTCTGTCCCTGTCCACCAGGCTTTTCACCATATTGGCTTCATTCTCTGGTACATTGTCACCAAACAGGAGCAATGATGGATACCATGGCTCCAACTAACATCCTACTATTGTAGCAACCTGGTGGGTAAAGCCTGTCACAAAAGTTCTAGCCACATTTCAAACCACATTTTGAAAAACATGGCAACATGGTCCCAAATAAATTATTAATGAGACTCTTAAATACAGAGAACAAACTGAGGGTTGATGGGAGTGGGAGGCTGGGGAGGATGGAGAAAATGAGTGATGGGTATTGAGGAGGGCACTTGTTGGGATGAGCACTGGTGTTGTATGTAAGTGATGAATCATGGGAATCTACTCCTGAAGCCAAGACTACACCGTATACACTCTATGTTAGCTAACTTGACAGTAAGTTATTAATGTTTATTTATTTTTGAGAGAGAGAGAGAGAGAGAGAGAGAGAGAGAGAGAATGAGTGGGGGAGGGGCAAAGGACAGAGGGAGATACAGAATCTGAAGCAGGCTCCAGGCTCTGAGCTGTCAGCACAGAGCCTGATGTGGGGCTTGAACTCACAAACCATGAGATCACGACCTGAGCCAAAGTCAGACGCTTAACCTACTGAGCCACCCAGATGCCCCTTGACAGTAAATTATTTAAAAAAAGTTTTTTAAAGTTTTTACAAAAATGTTTATTTATTATTTTTGAGAGAGAGAGAGAGAGAGAGAGAGAGCGTGTGTGCAAGTGGGGGAGGGGCAGAGAGAGAGGAGACAGAGGATCCAAAGTGACCTCCACACTGACAGCAGCCAGCCCAGTATGGGGCCAAACTCATGAACGGTGAGATTATGACTTGAGCTGATGTCAGACACTTAACCGACTGAGCCATCCAGGAGCCCTAGACAACAAATTATTTTAAAAAAATCTGAACGTCATTTTCCTTTTCTGTAAATCGAAGGTATTAACAGTAATACCTATTTCACAGATAACTGTAAGAAAAGTTTGCTTGATGTATCTAAAGGCAACTTGCATAGGATTTGGCTGAAAGTACACACTTAACTATTTACTCATCATTAATTTGTTTTCAGATGTGAGTGACTTAATCATAACCACTGCCTTAGAGACCAGAAATCAACAACTCTTATCAGTGCTTAAAATTAGCACTTTGTCGTATATTATCCTGACCTATGACTATTTCTTGAGAACAATTTCTTCAGTTATACTGCAAAGTCTTCCTTGTGAAGTAAAGTAGACGAGTTTGGAATCTGAAAAGACAGTGTTCAAATCCTGCTCTGCCACTGAATTTTGTGGGGCATTATACAACTGAGCTACCTTCCATGATGTTCAATTTGGTGACTTGTAAAGTGTAGATAGTGATACCTACCTCACTGGGGTTGCAGGAAGGATGAGATGGGATGGTACCGTTTCCTTAGTGCCATGATGGGTTCCATATGTAGTAGCTAGCAGCCTATGATGGTGACCACCACATAGCGACTATTGAATTAATGCTTACTTGGGATTAGACACACATTCTAGACCCCCAGGTTTGGTGGCCCGTGCCTGAACTCTTGGGGCAGCTCTGCTTTCACAGGTATTTCTGCAAACTTCTTCTTCTTTTTTTTTTAAGCTTATTTATTTACTTTGAGAGAGAGAGAGAGAGAGAAAGAGAGAGAGAGAGTGAGTGCAAGTGGGGAAGGGGCAGAGAGAGGGAGGGAGAGAGAAAATCCCAAGCAGGCTCCATGCTGTCAGCGTGGAGACTGATCCAGGGCATGAACTCACAAATGTGAGATCATGACCTGAGCCGAAATCAAGAGTCAGATACTTAACTCACTGAGCCACCCAGGCACCCCTCCTCAAACTCAGTCTTAAGAATTTCCTTAGACACTTTGTTCTGAATAGTCAGGGTTTCAAGATACTTCTGTGGTTTAATAACTATCCAAAAAGATGTAATATTACTCTAGCTTTTCTTAAACTAAATTCTGTCCCACACTAATAATTACCCTTCTCTGTCATTTCCCTCATATATTGCACATAATTATCTTTTTTTCTCAAGTAAGACTGTTTCCAAAGGGGCTCTGGGGTAGACAGGGGTAGGGGACTTGTGCACCTGACTTCTCCTAAGCTTTTGGTTTAGGAGAAAGCATGAAAGGGTAGCTCTGAAAAGGAGAAGAAAGTGATAAGGCGACACATTTAACGCAACATGCATTTGTGTGTGGAAGGGGCTGGTGTCCCCAGGTGGAAAAGCAGCACATTTTGGCATCAGCCGGTGGTATTGCCATCCTCTCCTCCATTCAGTACATTTCTCTTTTTGTCAACTTTGTTTGACTCAAAAAATATTCGTTGAGCTTGTGTTATATACCAGGCTGTGTGCTGGCTGCGGGGCCAGGCCCACACTCTGCCCCGAAAAGACATAGTATTCTTGGAGAGGTGACTGGCTGTGGACAGAAGGGGATTCCAGTGGGAGGGGCCTGGAGTGAAAATGGGCATGGTTGGTGGTCAGTGAACACAGCTGTAGTCTGACTGGAGTCCATGGACATGCAGAAAAGGGCGCATGACAGAATAGGTTGGACGGTGGGATGGGACCATATCACATGTTGAGGAGTTGGGACTTTCATAGCACAGATCCCACCAGAAGGGTATCAAAAACCATCTATTGCCGTCCTGCACCATCCCGGCCATTTCAAGAGTGAAGCTGAGCAAAGAGGCCAAAAAGACACTGCAAAAGCTCTTCAATGGCATCTTCGAGGGCACCGAGTTCACCATCTGCTGGGCTTCCTCCCTCTTGTGATTTACTTGGACTTTAAGAGGAATACAGATCCTGAAATGCCCGAACCAATTGTTTTGAGCCTACTTTGGGGATAAAGGACTATTTGATCATCTGGATTTGAAAACAGTCAATGAATAGGAGCAACATGGAAAGCGTACGCTCCATCAATCAGATGTTCACGGCTTGGATGGCACAGGGATCTTTGCAGCAGCATCTGTGATGTCTATTTATGATAGACTTTATCAAAACAAATATTTTTAACAATGAAAAGACAAAATAAAAAAAAACTACCCAGGGGCGCCTGGGTGGCACAGTCGGTTAAGCGTCCGACTTCAGCCAGGTCACGATCTTGCGGCCCGTGAGTTCGAGCCCCGCGTCGGGCTCTGGGCTGATGGCTCAGAGCCTGGAGCCTGTTTCCGATTCTGTGTCTCCCTCTCTCTCTGCCCCTCCCCCGTTCATGCTCTGTCTCTCTCTGTCCCAAAAATAAATAAACGTTGAAAAAAAAAATTAAAAAAAAAACAAAAAACTACCCAGCTTCCTTGTCTTTAGGATAATTAGGAATTGTCTCCGTTTTAGTAGTGAAGACACTAAGGTTCAGAGATGTTAAATGACTTTTCCAAGGTCACACAGCTCCCATGGGCATGAAGTAGCTTCCATAACCATATCTTTAATAAGGCTCTGTTCTAAAAGGGAGTGTCAATGTGAGTTACAATGAGATTTTCATTACCCAGTTGACCAATAAACTTCATAAATAATGACAACTATAAATATTTTAGTATTTCTTCTAATATATTTGCACTCAGCTCAGGGAAAAATAATCTAAACAGAAACGCTATTTAGATTTCATTCATTCATAAACACCCGAGCACAGGGCTAGAATTCTTCAATGAAGAATAAACAGTAGGTTATTTCTCTTCTACTTGTATGCACACTAATAATAGACCCTTAAAATGAGTTCTGTGGTCCATCAAGGTAATAAAACCTATCTATTTTGACATTGAGCTGCCCATTATCCAATACAGAGAAATTTTTTTATTAAGACAATCTTTAAAACAGTTTTAGGTTCCTAGAAAAATTAAGGGGAAGGTACAGAGATTTCCCATGTATCCCCTACCCCCACACATACATAACCTCCTGTTATCAACATCCCCACCAGAAGGGCACATTTGTTACAGTTGATGAGGCTACAATGACACATCATTATCATCCAAAGTCCACAGTTTACATTAGGGTTCACTCTTGGGGTTGTATATTCTACAGGTTTGGACAAATGTCCGATGACATGTATCCATCACTATGGTATCGCACAGAGTAATTTCACTGCCCTCAAAATCCTTTATGCTTCACCTATTCATTCCTCTCCACTCTGAATGCCTGGTAACCAAAGATATTTTTTACTGTTCCCATAGTTTTGCTTTTTCCAGAATGTCATACAGTGGGAATGATACAGTATATAGCTGTAATATGATTTATAATAAGAAACATATATCTGGTCCTGCTCCAGTTTCTGGAATTTCCTAAGTGATGAGAGCAACAAAGGTGTCTCTTGTCATGTTACTGAGGTGACTTTTGGATCCCCACCTGAGGATGGGGGCTGCCTGCCAGGAGAACCAGTCCTGTGATTAGAGAGTTGGAACTTTCAGTCCCACTTCCTGCAGGAGGGAGCGAGGGGATCTGGAAATGGAGTTCAATCTCCAATAGCCAATGATTTAGTCAATTGTGCGTAAGTAATGAAGCCTTCATAAAAACCAAAAGGATGGGGTTTGGAGAGCTTCCAGATTGGTGAATAAGTGGAGGTGCTGGAAGAGTGGCAAATTCTGAGGGCATGAAGGCTTGAAGCCCCCTTTACCCACACATAGCCCTGTGCACCTTTTCTGTCTAGATGTTCCTAGGTTACATCCTTTTATAATAAACCAGTGATCTAGTAAGTAAAGTGTTTCTCTGAGTTCTGCGAGTTGCTCTCGCAAATTACCAGACGCAAGAAACATAGTGTTGGAACCTCTAATCCAGCCAGTTGGCCAAAAGCACAGGGGACAACCTAGACTTTCAACTGGCATCTGAAGTGGGTGTGTGGTGGGGAGGGCAGCCTTGTAGGACTGAACCTTTAACCTGTGGCATCCAATGCTCTCTTTAGATAGATAGCGTCAGAATTGAGTTGAATTGTGAGACACCCAGCTGGTATTGGGGAATTGCTTGTCGGTGTGGGGAGCACCCCCCACCTCACGTTGGAATTAGTATCAGAACCTGGAGTAGTCTTTTCAGATTGGCTTCTTTCCCTTAGTAATATGCACTTACGTTTTCTCCATGTCTTATCATGGATTTATAGTTCATTTCTTATTGGCACTGAATAATATTCCGTTGTCTGGATGTACCAGAGTATATGTATCCATTTACCTACTGAAGGACATCTTGGTTGCTTCCGAGTTTTGGCAATTATGAAGAAAGTGGCTATAAACATCTGTGTGCAGGTTTCTGTGTGGACGTAGTTTTCAACTCCTTTGAGTGAACACCATGGACCATGATTGCTGGATTACGTGGTAAGAGCATGTTTAGTTGTGTAAGAAACTGCCAGCTGTCTTCCAAAGTGACATTTGCATCCCCATTAGCCACGAATCAGTTTTTGTTGCTCCATATTCTTGCCTATATTTGGTGTCATCGGTGTTCCAGATTTTGACCATTCTAGCAGGTGTGCAAAGCAAGTTTTAATATAAGGAAAACCAAATTATTTTAATTTTTTTTAACGTTTATTTATTATTGAGAGACAGAGCATGAGCATGGGAGGGGCAGAGAGAGGAGGAGACACAGAATCTGAAGCAGGCTCCAGGCTCTGAGCTGTCAGCACAGAGCCTGATCCAGGGCTCCAACTCACAAACCATGAGATCATGACCTGAGCCAAAGTCGGACGCTTACCCGACTGAGCCACCCAGGCGCCCCCCCCCCCCAAATTATTTTATATGTCTATATCTCTGATGTTTTAGTGACAAAAAGATATACTTAGGAATCTGAGTAATAAGAATCCCAGTTTCACCACTTCCTAGCCACATGGTCGTGGGCAAATTATCTAACCTCTCCATTTCTTCTTATATAAACAGGTCATGTTAATGGCAGTCTTACAGCATTTTGAGAATACTATATAAAACAACATATGTGGGGGGTGCCTGGGTGGCTCAGTCTATTAAGCGTCTGACTCTTGGTATTGGCTCAGGGCATGATCTTGCAGTCATGAGATCGAGCCCCTTGTTGGGCTCCATGCTGAATGTGGAGCCTGCTTGGGATTCTCTCTCTCCCTCTCTCCCTGCCCCTCCCCTACTTGTGTTCACTCACTCTCTCTCTCTTTCTCTCTCTCTCTCTCAAAATAAGTAAATAAACATTTAAAAAAACATATGAAAAGCACTCAGCAGTGTGCGGTCACATAGCAAGCACTTAAGGAGTACATGGTTTCTTCTCCTCCCACTGTAAAACATGAGGTTCAGATGACCTCTTTTTATTATAGTAGCACTTCTCTATCTCTATTACCTCCCCATTGCAGTCAATGACTAACATGACTACCCTTGACCTTCTCATTTTTCAGGATATATTTTTATCTTTTTTTTACAGAATAATGGCGAACTTAATCTAAACCACTTGTCTTTTGTTTTACTAGTAGCTACACAGCACATAAGCTATAAGTTAAAGCAAGATAGAACCTAATATTAGATACTTGTTATAGGTAGTATTCTTTTAAAATAATTAATTATCAGATCTTCCAATTTGATGTAAATTTCTAGATTATTAAAAAAAAATCTGTCAAGTAAACAGAAATTGTCCTGACAATTTATAGATTCCCACTTAGATCACCTATCCTGCAACATGCTAGAACTCAGATTTTTAGGTTTCTGTTTCTGACTATGGTGTTCTTCAAAGGGAAATTATTAAATTGTTTCACATAAGGAACATACTACATACATAAGTTAATCTCACATGCAGAGTGCTTTCCATACAAGAACCACAAGAAATCTACCAAACTTTCATAATTATAACAGACCATTGGAACAAGAAACATTGGTGGCACAGAAAGGGGAGAAAAAGAAGGAAGTAGAACTTAGAGAATTGGTTCAAACCTCAGCCAAAGGAATTAGGAAGCTGGAAACATGATGGTACGAGCAAGATTTGCCTTTGTTTATTTCTCAAGTAAAGGAAAGGAAACCATGAGCAGTGGAAAAATTCCTTCCACCTCCCCAAAGGGAAGCAGAAGGGGCCTAGGAAACCTGTGACCTGCTTTGAAAATAAGAAACTGAAATGCTTACAGCCAGCTTTACAGCCAGCAAAATGCAGGCTCTTTCTAAATGTAGCTAATGATGGGCACATCAAACTAGGACGACTTAATTTTAATTCTAAGACACACACATCAAAGGCTTGGTTTTCCTCATCTTGCTTTTCTGTTACTTCCATAAATGATGTAAATAGTACACTTTCATCTTTGAGAAGAATAATGGGAGTGGTTTGTTTTTTAACTCTTCTGTTTGTGTTGCTACACTTGACCAGGGAGAAATCTGCCAAATGTACAATAATTTGCAAACAATTCCACATGCACCTTGAGGCTGCAAATTCTTTGAGGATAAAGGCCATTCTAAGTGCTATTTTCAGATCCTTCAGTGTCTTGCTTGTGCACATGGGGAGGTATCCCTGGGAGCTGGCATTCAAAGGAGAATTGGGGAGGGATTCCCTAGAGGCCTGGGGGGCAGTCCTCACCCTGAGGGTCACAGACACTGTGTCCACCAAGCGAAGCAGGCAAACTAAGAGGAGGAGGCCTCTCCCTCATATGTGTGCTTCACATGCAAATTGCAGACAGAAGGTGGTAACTGATTCTTCAAGGAAATCCTTTTATGAATGTTGGCATCCTTGGTATAGCAATATCCTATATGCATTAAGCTATAAACTGGTTTCTGTCGATTTCTTTTTTTGTCTTGGTCCAACATGTGGCTAGCTGTGGATCCTGGGACCACCATGGTGGCAGGTTGATACATCCTGTCTTTCTCACCCCTCAAAAGATCCACCTTTGGGCCCTTTACTCTCCTTCTACCGCTCCTCTTCTTCTTTTCCTTTCCCCTTTCCCACCTCCTCCTGCTCCTTTATCTAATTAAGCATTACCATTCACTGTTTTTCACCTAAGACCCATCTTCATAATTGTACATTGTCATAATACTTGGACTTCAGGGTGGTGTCAACAGATCAATAGATCAATGTAAATTGAAAACAACTGGGAGAGGGGCACCTGGGTGGCTCAGTAGGCTGTGCATCAGACTTCAAATCAGGTCATGATCTCACTGTTGGTGAGTTTGAGCCTCGCGTTGGGCTCTGTGCTGACAGCTCAGAGCCTGGAGCCTGCTTCTGATTCTGTGTCTCCTTCTCTCTCTGTCCCTCCCCTACTTGTGTTCTGTCTCTCTCTCAAAAATAAATAAACATTAAAAAAATTGGGAGGATTTAGTCATTTAATATGGTTTTACAACCACCTCTGGTAGCAAAAAGAACAAATTATGCCATAATAGTACTCTTTAGCATTTTTTGAGCACCTAGTATGTGCCAGAGAGGCAATGTGATAAGAATCCTGTCTATATTATTTTATACAGTTCTCACAACAACCTGATGAAGAAGGTACAATTATTCCCATATCACAAATGGGAAAACTATAACAGAAAGATAGGTGAAGTCACTTGCCCACTGTTGCACAGCTAGTAAGTGATGAACCCAAGAATTTTGATTTTTGAACTTAGACTCTTGGTTGCTATCCTATTCTGCATTATACCCTTGAGGGGGGCGGAAAAAGCACCATTCCTGTTTTATTCCCCTGAAGTTTCAGTACTCTGTGTTTAATTTTTCAAAGTACCATCTTGTGAACTTCCGAGAGTCTGTAAAATTGTCTCAAAGTCTTTTAGTTATGAAAAATCTTTGTTTGAGGATGCAAGTCTATGGATCTTTTTAATAATTTTCTTTGACTTAGCTTTTCTTTTATTTAGCTAAACATTTATAATTTAGTACTCTGCTTCAATGTCCAAATGTCCCATAAACTATGATGATCATTAGGACAAAAGCAGGAAGAAAACTCATGATCTTAAAATTTTTTCTTTGTAACATGATGAATCAGACTTACAAAGTTCATAGCACAAAGCTTCTGATGAATGCTAATTCTGTGGGAGCTGTGCAAAGCACCCTCTTTTTAAAACAAAACATTCTTTAGATGTTCTGTTTGTGGTAGATTTTCCGGATTTAAACTAATGTTCTCCTTCCTTACTGATGCCTGAGTAGAAGCTTTATTAGATCATACACTCCATGACAATCTCGTATTTATCACCGGGAGACCTTAAGCAAGTCATTTAATTCTTTGAGTCTGAGTGCCTTCACTTGTAGAATGAGGTGTGGTATAATGAAGTTTCCAGTGACTACTCCCTCTCCTTACCAAGGCAGTAATGGCATCCTGCCTTTGTTAACTCTATCCTCACTGACTGATAAAGAAGATACAGATTTTAGTAAACTCTAAAGTTCCTTCTAATTCTAAAGTAAGTGTTATCCCTTTATGATATATCCTAGAAAGTTTTCTCATCTGGGAAAAGAGATTGTCTCTTTTATAATGCTTAGTTAATAGAACATACTCTGACAGGAGCCAGCACATCTAAATAAAAAAAAAAAATACTGGACTGGGAGCCAGGAGATCAAGAGTATTACCAAACAGATATACAATTCTTTCTTTCTTTCTTCTCTTCCTTCCTTCCTTCTTTCCTTTCTCTTTCTTTTCTTTCTTTCTTTCTTTCTTTCATGCCTTCTGTCTTTTTCTTTGTTGACTTCTTTCTTTCTCTTTCTTTCTGTCTCTTTCTTTCTTTCTTTCTTTCTTTCTTATTGTAAAATACACATAACAAAATTTTACCATCTTAACTGTTTTTAAGTGTACTAATGATCAGTGACATTAAGTACTTTCACATTGTTGTGCAGCCATTACCACCATCTGTTCACAGAACTCTTTTCATCTTGCAAAACTGAAATTCTGTGGCCATGAAATAATAACTCCCTATTGTTGCCCCCAATTACAGCTTCTGGGAACAACTGTCTTACTTTCTGTCTCTTTGAATATAACTATACTAGGTACCTCATATAAATGGAATCACAGTATCTGTCTTTCTGACAGTTTTATTTTACTTAGCATAACGTCCTCAAAAATTCATCTGTGTTGGGGCGCCTGGGTGGCGCAGTCGGTTAAGCGTCCGACTTCAGCCAGGTCACGATCTCGCGGTCCGTGGGTTCGAGCCCCGCGTCAGGCTCTGGGCTGATGGCTCAGAGCCTGGAGCCTGTTTCCGATTCTGTGTCTCCCTCTCTCTCTGCCCCTCCCCCGTTCATGCTCTGTCTCTCTCTGTCCCAAAAATAAATAAACGTTGAAAAAAAAAATTAAAAAAAAAAATTCATCTGTGTTGCAGCATGTTTCAGAATTCTTTCCTTTTTAAGGCCAAATAATATTCCATTGTATGTATATATATGTGTGTGTGTGTGTGTGTGTGTGTGTGTGTGTGTGTGTGTTTATCCATTCATCTATGGACACTTAGTTTGCTTCTCCTTTTTGGCTATTCCAAATAATGATGCTATGAATATGGGTGTCCAAATATCTCTTTAAGTCTCTGCTGTCAATTTTTTTGGACACATACCCAGAAGTTGAATTGCTGGATCATATGGTAATTCTATTTGTAATTTTTTGAGGAACTGTCATATTGTTTTCAATGGCAGCTGTACCATTTTGCTTTCCTACCACCCATCATACACAAGGGCTCCAATTTCTCCACATCCTCATAAACACTTGTTATTTTTCTCTATGTGGGTTTTTTAAAAAAAATAACAGCCATTCTATAGGTATATAACTGTGAATTAATACACATCTAGTGTCTATTCAACCATTCACTGTCTTAGGTGTTGGAATTACAACAAACAGACCTCTGTTTGTTGCTACGCTAATGAAGCTGATAATTCGAGGGGAAAGAGCAGACAGAAATAAGCAAGTAAAATAAAATACTTGCTAATCATGATAAATGTTATGAAGAAGGGCATGAGGCAGATAATAATGAGGACCTACTTCAAAAACCTTTTGTGAAGAAGTAACATTTAAATGAGATGTGTAGGTTATAGCTAAGTGGAAGGGAAGAATATAGAAAAGAGCAAACCAGACAGGGGCAAAGCATGTACTAAGGCCTTGAGTCTAGAAAGCCCTTGGGTGTTCAAGTTGTCAAGGGCACACAGTGTGATAGGAACAGAGTAGCAGGAGGACACGAAGATGGAGAAAGGCAGGGGCCTTGTTGTTCAGGTCCGTATAAGCAATTTTTCAGATCTGGGATTTTATTCAATTTCAGTAGGAGACCATTGAAGTTTAATGTTGGAGAATCACATGCTCTGAACTTTGGATTAAACACTGACTTCTAAGTCTCTGGTTACTGGGTGTAACCTAGGCAAGAGCCTTTGCAGCTTCAGGGCTGTGAATAAGATGTTCTTGGGCTCCTGGAAGCCATTTGCAGAGTGGTTGAGAACTCACATCCTGGGGTGAAACATACTTGGATTCAAATCCCAGTTCTACCACCTACTAACAGTGTGACTTTGAGCAGGTTGCTGAAGCCCTCAGAGCCTCAGTTTCTTCATTAGGAAAATGAGAATAATGGTACTTTTCTCATAAAATTGTTTAAGGATAAAATGAGAAAATGTATGTGAATCCCTTACCACAGTGCCTAGTAAACATTAGCTATTATAATTATTATCATCTTATATTCATTCATCGATCAAGCTTTAATGAAAGCCTGTTATGTCCCTGGCTCTGTGCGAGGTAAGAGGGGTGAAAAGATGAAACCACTGTCCTGGTTTTCCAGGAACAGCAACAGCTTGAGTTACAACAGTGCTAAGTGCAGCAGAAGATGTATTACACATGTACAAAGGTGCACTCAACAAAGACCGGGGATGAGGAGTTAGAGAAGCTACCCAAAGCAAATGATAAATGAGTCAAGTATTAAACGATGAGTTGAGGCGGGGTGGAGGGCATCTAGACAAGAGGACCACATGGGTAAAAGCATGGAGACAAGAAGCAGCAGAGACTGCAAGAGGAAAACAAGTTGCAGTTCGGGGGGTACTGCTTAATGAGTGTTGGGATAGCAGCTGAGGAAAGCTAGACAGGGACTGGATCATAGAGAATCTTGTATAACAGGCTAAGGAACTTGGGATATGTCTTGTAGGCAATGGTGAACCATTGGGAGATTTCTAGAGTGGAATGCCCTGTCCAGATTTGAGTTTTAGATAGTTCATTTGTTGCACCTACAAAATATGGATGTAGTTGAGAAAAAGAATGAAGGAAGGAGGACAGGTAGCAGGCAATTGCAATACCAGGCAAGAAAGAGACAGTGTGAGTCTGAATTAGGACATTGAACATAAAGATGGAGGAGATGAGGCAGATGTAAAAATTATATTTTAGAGGCTAAACTGGGAGAACATGATGAGTTATCGGACATAGAAGTGGTAAGGGATGGAGAGGAGTCCAGGGTGACTAAAAGCTACTAACTTGGGCGCCTAGGTGGATGGCAGGCACAGAAACTGGAGGAGAACTTGCATTGGATACCATGGTGCACAGCCTTCAAGACAGAAACCATCATTCCCTCAGCCTCCAGAATTAATGGCAGGCTTCCAGCTGAGTCCTCTCTGGCCCAAAGGAGCTACTTTGCTTAAGGTTACATCCCCTTGCCAAGGCAGCCCACATTCAATGATTGGTTGATTTAAGGGCACAAAAGCTAAGCTCCTTTTTCTCAATTCAGGGCAACTCTGAAGGGCCATTCTAACCCCAGAGCTCTTTGAAGATCAGCTAAAGCCTCTGTTGTGTCTGCATCACACTTCAACTTCTCCTTGTGTCTTATCCTGCACCCCCACCTCCGGCTTCCAGGTGCTGTTCCCTAGAGGTCTCCCCAGTAAATTTCCTGCACACAGATATCTGTTTCAGAGACCTTTGACAGAAGGACGATATTCAGTTTTAGATGCGTGGAGCTTGGTATGTCTGTAAGACCTCCAGGTAGAGAGATCTAGCAGGCTTTTGGACAACTAAACCTAAAGCTCCAGACACTGCTGTGACCCAGAAATAAAGATTTACGAGTCATAGGTGCATGTAGGTGATATAATCCCTTAGGTGGAATTTCCAAATTAAAAAAAAAAAAAGTCTAAAAACTAAGTCTTTCAGAAAGTCATTTGGTGGCAACACCTGACCTGACCTGAGCTCTCTGACACTAAAAACTGATGTGAACATACATGAGAACTATTTATAATGCCTTGAAAAATCCTACTTATTGTGAATAGTTCTGTGTTTTGCTCTAGAGATATTCATATACTTGATTGCAAGGTACCATCTCAGACTCTACTGGGACCAGTGTATAATTTTCAGCATATACTCCTTATTACCTTCCCCAAACCTGAACAATTCTGGATTCTGAAGCCATTTGGCCTTAAGGATTTCAGATAAAGGATTCTAATTGAGAGCATGAAAGAGGATAAGATCATCTAGGAAAAAAAAGTGTACGCTAAAAGTGAGCAACAGGTAGCCAAGGGAAGAGTGGCCAAGAAAAAAGAGAGAAGTAATGTTCATAAGGTGTGGTTAATCAGGAGAGTGCAGAATCATGGACCAACGTGGGCAAAGAGCTTTAAGAAAGAGGAGAGCTATTGGTGGACTCCATTGCAGCAGGCATCTAAGAGCCAAGAGCTATAACTCACCCTCTAGAGTTGGCAGCTGGTGGTTGACATGACAAGCACAGTTTCAGGAGAGTGGCAGGGGCAGAAGCTGAAATGCAGTGGATTGTAGAATGAATGGGAAATGAGGAGAGAAAGTATACATCTGCCAGAGGGGCAAAGGCATGTTAATTTAGCCCAAAGAAAGTATTGGGTGTGTTTGTAGGAAGGGTGGGAGGAGTGGAGAGTGAGCAAGCAGTTGAGAGGAAATGAGATAAGATGGAGGAGAAGGTAGGAGGATCTCAGGTGGGGTTGAGACAAGGTGGAGAAGGGGAGGATGGGAATTTGCCTAGAATTCAGGGAGGGACTCCTTACCTTCTTAGGTTGGAAGAAAAGGAAGAAAGAGATGGATGTAGGAAATGGGTGGGTGGGAAATCATGGAGTTGAGGTTTGTCATCTCTGATGACTTCCATTTGTCATTGAAACAGACTAGATCATCTCCTGGAAGTAAAGGGCTGCAAGTTGAAAGGGATCTTGAGGTGCGAGGTGAAAGTTTGGTGTAGGGTGGGAGTCAACCAAAAAGATCAAAAAGATGAGTAACTGGTGGTCTAAAGTTAGAGGACATGTGCTGGCACTCATTGACACAGGGGTGTGATTCCCACCCCCACCCAGCCTTCAGCTTTGTGCTGAAGATGATGTTAACTGAACAGCAAAATATCTGTGTAACATTAGAAGTTGTCACAAAGGAAAAATACCTATGCTGTAGGAGATACCTTCCTCAGAACCCTGTGGCATTCCATCTCTGTACACTTCTCCTTTCCTGAAAAGGCTGCTTGCTGTGATCACATGACACTCTCTGCCTGAGGCTTTCCTCTGACCAGGGAGCACACTAGAAGTCAGTGCTGGGGGAATGCCTGTCACTTCTTAGGGGAATTCTTGCTCACTCCCCAAACTCCCAACCCAACCAATTACTGACGGGAAGTGGATGGTTAAATGCTTCAGCTTTCTCAGCCTTCCTTGGGGACAGTTTTGAGATGTTTTCTATACTGTGTCCAAGAGTTCTCCAGCAGAACTCCACTCCTTTGCTACACAATGCCAGTTGGATTATTTACATACAATCTATTGACTTCCTTCCTGTGGTGATCTTTAAAAGACCCCAAATTCTTTGGCATTCCTCTCATTAAGTGGTGGGTCTACATCCCCTCCCCTTGAGGGCATGGGACAGCCTTGACTAAAAGAGTATGGAAGCATTGACACTCTATGATTTCTAAGTCTAGAAAATGAAAGGCCAGCTTCTGTCTGGGTCCCTTGGACTCTCACTCTTGGGGAAACCAGATACCAGGTAAGAAGTCTGAATACACTGAGGCACCTGTGCCAGAGCACCCACAGGCAGATGCTCTGATGGACTGCCCTGGTTGAGCTCTTGGCAGACCCTTAGGATCAATTTCCAGCCATGGGAATGGGCCATCTGGAACATCCAGACCAGCAAGGCCTTCAGATGACTGCAGACTCAGAGGACATGTCACAGCCAAGCCCTCCCCCAATTCCTGATGCACAAAATTATATAATGCTATATACCATTAAGGAGTAACTTGTTACACAGTAACTGGAATATTTTCCTTCCCTGTGTCTCTTCCCCACTTGCTTACTGGTATTTCCTGGGGTCACATTAAAAATAAAGTATGTGCTCTTGAATCTATATTTCAGAATGTGTTCCTGGAGCACTCAGACCAAGAAAAACCATGTTGCAAAAGTAATAATTATAATAGATCCACAACCATGAAGAGAGCGACAGGGATAAAAAGAAGAAATGTATGAAAATTCAATTTCTAAGGTTAATTTCTAAGGAGGAAGATCGAGGTTGATTTTTATTAAAAAAATTTTTTTTAATGTTTATTTTTGACAGAGAGAGAGAGACAGAGCATGAGCGGGGGAGGGGCAGAGAGAGAAGGAGACACAGAATCCAAAGCAGGCTCCAGGCTCTGAGCTGTCAACACAGAGCCCAACGCGGGGCTCAAACTCACAGACCGCGAGATCATGACCTGAGCCAAAGTCGGATGCTCAACCGACTGAGCCAAGGCGCCC
Organism: Leopardus geoffroyi; assembly: GCF_018350155.1. Classification (NCBI taxonomy): domain Eukaryota; kingdom Metazoa; phylum Chordata; class Mammalia; order Carnivora; family Felidae; genus Leopardus; species Leopardus geoffroyi. The sequence goes on from NC_059327.1 coordinate 122,927,774, forward strand.
CAGATTTTTATTTTTAATATTCTTTGTATATATTCTCCAAAAGTTATAAAATATGTATGTATTTCTTTTATCAGAAAAAACATACAAAAAATGGGAAAATGAGGAATGTATTATTACATTTTTCTATGAAAATTAAAATGTAACAGTTTTTATAGATGAAGTAAAATCATATTCTGAAGTGTTTATGGTATAACTCCTCCTTCTAGCTTAATGGGCCGACTCACCTGCCCTGGACACAGTGATTCTAGAATCATATTCCCAGCCGATTGGACCAGGGCACCATATCTGACCGCCCAAAACTAGTCCATAATCTAGCCAAAATTCAGCCATCTCTTCTCTAGAATTTGACTAGGAAATGCAGTGTGTATGGTGGCATGCCATGAATATTAGACATGTGAGACCCCATAGTGTCAGAAGCAGAGCTAGCCCGCTGTGGGCTAATACCACATACAAGTTGAAGTTATGTGGGGGAGCAGAAGCCATGAAAAACAGAGGATGCTGGTGTGCCATGTGGAGAATGGGTCGAATGCAAAGAGAGAAACAATGCTGAAAACCTCTCTGCATCTTTCTCTGTGTGTGCATACACACGTGTGTAGGGAGAGAGACAGAAAGATGACTTTCCAGTCCCATGGCAATACTTCCTGCATTACATTTCCTTGGGATTCTCTTATGTGTCTTCAATGTCTTCTCTAACTTGACCTTGTTTGTGTGGTTTCTGTTCTTTGTAAACAGTGGAATCTGATCTGAACAAGTTCATGTCCCAAGACCAAAGAGCTAAAATAATACTAATGCCAATATGTCTTAGTTTGGGCTACTTTAACACAAATAGCACAGGCTGGGTGGCTTAAACAAAAAACATGTGTTTCTCACAGTTCTAGAGGCTGAGAAGTCCAAGCTCAAGGTGCTAGCAAATTTAGTTGCCTGGTGAGTGCCTATTTTCTGGTTCATAGCAGTCTTCTCTTTATGTCTTCACATGGTGGAAGGAGCAAGAGAGCTCTCTGGGGTCTCTTTTTAGGAGCATGCTAATCCCATTCATAAGGGCTCCACCTTCGTATCCCAATCATCGCCCGAAGGTCCCAGCTCCTAATACCATCACATTGAGGGTTAGGATTTCAATGTATGATTTTGGGGAGGGGACACAAACATCCAGTCCATAACAAATATTAACACTAATTACTTAATAAGAAAGTATTATTCATATTCCCACTTCACATTTGAGGTGGCTGAGACAAGCAAAGCCCATGGTACCATGATGGACAGATGCAGAGCAGGATTCCTGAGTGGGCACTCCAGAGCCCAATCCCTTAACCCCTGTGCCAGTCCATCCTGCATTTCTGCAATTCTGCACACTCTAGGTTGGGGCCTGAGGCTGTGGCTCTTTGTCGATGAAGGATAATATGTTGAAGAGGTAAAATACCAATCAAGGCTCCCCAAACCGTTCAGTGGGCTGGAGGCTGCCTTAGGATACTAACATGTGTATAGTGCACCACCTGTATGATGATGGGCACATTGCTCTCCATCCCCACACTTACCCTCCTCAGTGTGTATTCATTTTCTACCTGTGATTTGACTGGCAAACACAAGATTGCTCAAGAGTATTGAGAAGAGGGAACTACACATTGTAAAATACCAAAGATGAGAGAAAGGTAATAAGCGCTAAGGGCGGGACGCAGCTATGGTGGCACCTCGAGGTGAAGCCTCAGGCGGGCTCAGGTGAGCTGAAAGCCCCAGTATAAGAGGGGCAGGAAGCAAGAACCAGTGCTTTCACCAATATTCTCTCATTTCTCCCTTGCCGTAACCTGTGAAGTGAATACCATTAAACTTATTTTAGAGATGGAGAAAATGAGGCTCAGAGAAGGTGAGTGATTTGGCAAAGGACACACAGTAATGGCAGAGCTGAGATCTAAATCCCATGCAGTTTCCATTTCGTGATACTCTCTCTTCAGTCTGGTCTACTCTAAATTTTTTCTTTAAAGTTGTTTGTTGTTGTTTATTTATTTTTGAGAGAGAGAGAGGGAGAGAAAATCCCAAGCAGGCTTTGAGCTGTCAGCGCAGAACTGATGTGGGGCTTGAACTCAAACTGCGAGATCATGACCTGAGCTGAAACCAAGAATCAGATGCTTAACCAGCTGAGCCACCCAGTCCCCCCATGGTCCACTCTAAATTTGATTGTACTTCTTAACTCTCAGATTAACAACATATTTGCTAAGGTAGCAAATCTGACCCTAACAGTACTAAAACTTACTAAAACTTAGGTAGTTTGTTTTCAGTATGAACCTCAAATTGTGATGTACAGTGACCAAGTGTCTCACTCATGAACATAATCATGAACATAAAAGTCTAACATGATCAGTTTCTTACATAGAAACATGTTTTCTGAACTGAGCCGCTACAAGTTTTTTAATTTGTAGATTGAGAGCCAAGGCTACCTGAATCAGATGTCAGCGGGGCTTCCATACCCATTACTAGCCTCACAGACACACCCAAGAAGAAAGGACATAATAGGCAAAGAGGTCGATCAACTCATCTCCAATAGTAACAATTTCATAACGCATTATAATAGTTCAGCTTTTTTAAGGGTATCCATAATACTTCCTCTGGTTGCTAATTTTTTTTTTTTTTTTTTTTTGACAAGGAACAGAAACAGAATTTCAAAACTACGGAACATTAAAGGGTGTGGATGGAAATTTCTCTCCAAGATTTATAATGAGGAGATAGGTACTCCACATAAATAATGAGTCCAGAGTTTTTGGAGTGAAATGAGGTCAGTCATTTGTAAAAGATACGTCATTTCATACTTCAGCAGCTCTCTGGGCCTTTAAAAATGCAGTGCACAGCCACGAGTTAACGCTTGCACAGGGCCGTCTGTCTTTTAATCCAGCCTGAAAGTCAGCCCTGAAAGCAGTGCATTTAACAGGGGACATCAGTGGCTCAGGAACGTTCAGGAAAAGAAGAGAATCTGCTGACATGAGTGTTCAGGAAAAAGAGAGAATGCAAAAAGAGCCTTTCTGACTTTTTTATTTTTTTGCAAACAGTGACCATGAAGGGAAAAGACAGGCCTGAGGAACAATGGGGGAGGGGAGTTACCAGCTCCTCAGAATATGGCTTCCGTGTTTGTATGACCCCAATCTGCTTTCAGACAGAAGAACTCGTGAGGTTCTCCTGTACCCACAGTCGGCCTGAGTCACTTAAGTACACCTTTCAGGAGTCATGTTTTGGGCCCTGGCTATCATGGTCCTCACTGCTGAACTTCAAGACCTTAATTCTACCAACCAGTTTCTTGGGAATGGGAATATTACACGGAGTAACTGTGGAATGTGAAAAAAGCATGACTTAGCTCCAGAGAGTCTTACACTGAAATCCCTCCCTACTGCACCACTGACCAGCTGGGTGGCAATGGGTATGGCCTGGACTTGCTGAGCCTGATCGTCCTCATCCACAAAGTTCACTAGACCAGCATTTGTTGAGCACCCATTCTGTGCCACTCAGCTGTTCTAGGTGCTGGGGACACGGTGCTGTCCTCATGGAGGGTTCCCTCCTGATCTCAAATCTTGACAAAAAGTTTCCTTGAAGAATTGTGAGGACTTGAACTCATGGTAGAGAGTTTCTGGAACATTGTAGGAGGGCTCAAGAGACATCAGCTCTTTTACTATGAGAAGTCAATACATTCTTGAGGGTCATTCCTGGATGCCACTTGATGGCCAGGGTCCCAGCAGACACTAGAGCATTCATACCAGATATGGAGCTTGGATGTCTCCTGCTTCCTGATGAGGCTACAATCTGCTCTGAAACTTTTACACCGTTGAGCTTTAGAACTAGGTTTTGCATGAAGAGTGACAAGCTGTGACTGCCTGGGGTGGGCTACTCAGAGTTGCATCCCTTGATCCAGGGGATCAGGTTCAAAGGCCAGCCAGTCCAGGGGCCCGGCTATAAATTACTGGTTCCAAAATTTCTTTTGTCCATCCGTTCTCAGGAACTCAGAGTTCATCCATCAATAATAGCCACTCTGTGCCAGGTGCTGGGCTTGCGGTTGGGGAACAGAAAGGACAAGGTAGATGTGACCCTGTCCTCTTAGAGCCTATTGTCTAATGGTGTGTGAGTACGTGCACACATATGTGGGACGGTACGGTGCAGGCATGCCGATGATAGGCACTAAAGAGGCTGGTTAGGCACACAGACCTTGAGTCAGACTGCTTGGTTCAAATGCCTCCGTTTTCTCATCTGTAAGCTAGGATAACCTGATTGAATTATGGGAGAATTGAATGAGCTGATATATGTACAACTCCCTTAGAAAAGTTCCTGGTATATAGTAAATGCTGTGTAGATGATTACAACAGTGCTGAGTCTTACCAAGGGGATTGTTGATGTGATCTATGGGATCAGGAGCGATCTAGGAGAGTGCCATTTAAGCTGTGACCTGAAGGATGAGTAGAAGAGGGAGAACTGAGTGGTTTCTGTCCAGGTGGCAGGACTGGCAAGTGGTGGCATTAAGGGGCAACAATAGAATCAGTTTGGTTGGTGTTGTTCTGTGGAAATAGTGTTGCGAACTGAGTACCTTCTCTGTGCAGACAGTATGCTGGACATTGCACATTCAGAGATGGCTATCTCATCGTATCTCCCTTGAGGAGCTCAACACCCAGTGAGAGAAGAATGGTTGGTAAGGGAGCAAGTGCAATTGAGTGTTGAAGCACCAGGAGAGTAGTATGAACTGAAGGCTGAAGGTGCACAAAGGAGTGCTTCAGAGAAGGGCGTTCATGCAGGCCAAGGGGCCAGTGAGGGCAAAGGCACAGAGGTGGGACACAGCAGACACATCTGAGGATTAGTGAGGAGTTTGGGATGATTGAAGCATGTGGTTCCAGGCAGTGGTGAGGTGGGTGAGGTAGAGATGGGGCTGGTGTGCAAGGCTGGCTTGTTCATGGGGGGGTCTTGGAAGCCAAGCCAAAAAGTGTGGATTTTATCCTGGAGAGAGTTTAGAAAGAGCACTCTCATGGGGTGCCTGGGTGGCTCAGTTGGTTGATCACTTGACTCTTGATTTTAGCTCAGGTCATGATCTCAGGCGCTGGGATTGAGCCCCACGCTGGGCTGGGCTCTGTGCTGAGCATGGAGTCTGCTTAGGATTCCCTGTCTCCCTCTGCCCCTCTCCCTGCTAGTGCTCTTTCTCTCAGGGGAAAAAACAAAAAAGAGCACTCTCACCACTATGTACAGAGATGAATTGGAGGCTAGTGAGACAGGAAACAGAGAGAGGAATCAGGAGACTGCTGCCAAAGCTCATGCAAGACCATGCAAAGTACCAAACACGTGATAAGAGTGTGGAGTGAAGACAGGGTATGAAAGTCACATGTATATCCTATAGGGCTTAGTAACTGGGTGGCTTAAGGGATGATGCTACGTCCTGGTGGGGTGGCTGAGTGAATGGTGGATTACTCCATGGTATAGAGCCGGGACTCAGTAGCCAGAGGTGGGCTGGACAGGCACAGACCAGAGAGAACATATACCTTCCAAGGGCACAGCTGTGCTGAATTCCAGCAGACCACTAATTATTACTGTATTGGTTATCTATTGCTGTGTAACAGGTTACCCTAAAACTTGCTGTCTTAAGACAACAAATATATACTTTCTCAAAAAATATATGTATTTTGTAGGCTAGGAATCCAGGTATGGTTTAGCTGGGTCCCCTGGCTCAGGGTCCCTCATAAGAGAGCAAGCCAGGTGTCAGCTCTGTAAGTGGGCTCATCTTAAGGCTCAGCTGGGGGGGGAAAATACACTTCTGAACCCCAAACACATCTGTTGAAAGGTGTCAGGTCCTTCTTGGGTGTTGGCTGGAAGCATCAGTCCCTTGCCACAAAAGTCTCTCCTTAGGGCAGCTCACAACTTGTAAGCCAGCTTTCTTCCACAGCAAGCGAAGAAGAAAGAGAGAACAAGGTGGAAGTGAGTATTTTTGCACCTAATCTAAGAAGTGACATTCTATCATTGTTGCTATACTCTCTTCATTACAAGTGAGCCACCAGGTCCAGGCCACACTCAAGGGGTAGGGGTTTCACGGGGACTTGCATACCAGGGAGTGAGGATCATTGGGTATCATCTTAGAGGCAGCACTATGATATTTCCTTTGTGGGAGCACCACCCAGTATTGCTAGTGCCTGATTTACCAAGGAAAGTTGGAAGGTCAAATCTTTATGGGAATCTTCTAAGTTTTGATTAATTTTTTTACATGTATTTATTTTTGGCAGACAGAGAGAGACAGAGCACAAGTGGGGGAGGGGCAGAGAGAGCGAGAGAGGGAGACACAGAATCTGAAGCAGGCTCCAGGCTCTGAGCTGTCAGCCCAGAGCCCGACGCGGGGCTCGAACTCACAAACCGTGAGATCATGACCTGAGCCGAAGTCGGACGCTTAGCTGACGGAGCCACCCAGGCGTCCCTAAATTCTGATTTGTTTAAGAAAAATAATTAAATTAAGAAATTTAAATTAACTTAAGAAAAAAAATTTAATGCTGCTAGTCAAGTAAAATGTATTTCTCAAGCATGACCCATAGGACATCATTATGAAACCTTCTTTATAGAGACCACAGTAGGAGCCTGATTGGAAGGGAAGGAAAGGGTTAGGATATTTTCCATATCCTTTTATTTGGAAAACCAACTCATTGATAAAGTGGTGGGAGCTCGAGAAGTACAGATGCCAATCATATGATCCAGAAAACTGTATTCATATGAATTCTATAGTCATGTTGGTAAAAATGACTTGTTTTCATTAAAGGCAAGCCTTTGATCTCTGATCTGACAGCTGCACGTCTATATAAAAGGAGACACTTTGACATCCACAGCTCTGATCTCAATTGGACGGGTGGTTTCTCACACACTAATGGAATAGAAAGACAATTGAGCATTATTAGATAGGAGAGAATGTCCTCACACACAGGAAAACAGCTTTTTCCCTTGAAAAAACATGATAAAGAACAGAAAATGACTGGCAGAATCAGAGCTTTCCAAATGTCAGAAGAGCTGTTTCAGCTACACTCTGGCCTCTGTTGGGGAAGATTAGGATAGTTTTTAGACAAATATTGAACATACCTTAGCGTTAGCAGATTCAGGGAGGAATTTGCTGGCAAAAGAAGCCTGCTCTTGAGGACGTCAAAAAGCTGAGACGCAGCCTGGATGCAGTTTGTATCGAAACTAAGAAAATTTCATGGTTAAGCTTAATTTATACATACTCACTGAAAAGTGAGTAAGCAGGAAAAGTTAGTAAGTAAGTTAGTAAGCAGGAGAATGTTCGTGTAAAACCTTTCTTGCTCCTTCATTTGGCAAATAGTTGTGGAGTTCACATATATGCTAGATGCTGGGAAAACTGTGGGGAAGGTAGCTAAGGTCAGTTTGCCCCAGTGCTTTATAGACTAGAGGACAAGACAGATATTAATCAAATAATGAGAATAAACTCTGATGCATGTTGTGTCAGAGGAAGTAGAGCCTCTAGGGAGCCTCACCCCAAGGTGACCTAACTCAAGCCAGTGACTTGGGGAAGGTACCCAGGGATCCACAAGATGAGTAAGACTTTGCCAGTTCAGGGTGGGTGGGTATGTATGGATACTTTGGGCTGTTTATTATTTAAGTGGCAATGTATAGGAACCATTTTTCACATATTTAAAATGCAGCATTGGATTTTCCCTTCATCATCCATATTATCATAGTACATATTGAAAAAAGTTAGCTCACATTAGTAGTAGAACCATAAAGTAGAAAATAAGCATTTCTTAGAATACCAATAATAGTGGTCTCTTGTGCCCAAAATGCAAATGTGATGTTTTCATTTCACTTCTCTTGTCATATAGGAGAAACTATTTAAAACCAAATGATGAGAACAGATGACAGGCGAGGTTGTGGAGAAACCTCACACAATTGCTGCTAGTGGAATATAAAATGGTGTAGACACTTTGGAAATGAACCTGGAAGTTCCTCAAATGGTTACACTTAAGTTACCATATGACCAAGCAATCCCACTCCTAGGTATGTACACGAGAGAAATGAAAAGGTCCACACAAAAAACTTACACATAAATGTTTATTCATAATATTCATAACAGCCAAAGCTAGAAATAACGCAAATGTCCATCAATTGACAAATGGATCATCAAATGTGGTATATCTATACAGTGGAATATTATTTGGCCATAAAAAGGAATGTCTTACTGATACATGCTATAGCATGCATAAGCCTGGAAAACCTTATGCTAAGTGAAATAAGCCAGACACAAAACACCATATTATATGATTTCATTTTTTTAAAAATGTTTATTTATTTATTTTTGAGAGACAGAGAGAGTGAGCATGAGTGGGGAAGAAGCAGAGAGCAAGGGAGACAGAGAATCCCAAACAGACTCTGTGCTGCCCACAGCACAGCCTGTCATGGGGCTCGATCTCACAAACTGTGAGATCATGACCTGAGCTGACAGGAGTCAGATGCTCAACCAGCTGAGCCATCCAGGCATCCCTCATTTATATGAAATGTCTAGAATAGGCAAATCTATAGACTAAAAGTAGATTCGTAGTTGTTTAGGGCTAGAGGAGAAATAGGAAGACGGGGGTTCATAGCTAATAGGTGCTAAGTTTCCCTCTGATATAATGAAAATGTTCTAAAATGGACTGTGGTGATGGTTGCTTATATCTGTGAGCCAGATAAAAAGCCATTGAATTATACTTTTTAGATGGGTGACTTTTATAGTATGTGAATTTTATCTCAATAAAGACACTACGGAATAAAAGGGAAAAAAGAACACATTCCAGGTGCCTCCCCTTCTGGGTGATGAAGCCAGTCAACATGGGTACATGTGGAGTTTGGCTCGTGGTGCTGAAGCACAGCCCTGCTCCTCCCTGTGAAAATCCTTTGGCCTCTGCTTCTTTTTCTTCTATTCATGTTTTCCTTCTTCCTCAATGAGCAGCAGGAATACTTAAATGTCATTTCCCCCTCTTCAAATCTTTATCCACTAGCCTCTGGTAATGTATCAGTAGTGCAATATCTCTAATTTGGTTTGGAATTGTGATGTCTTACCCCTCTATACTATAACCTAATAACCTCATTTTCAAATTTCTGCCAGTGTTATTAGCCATCCCCACGTATTTACATTTCAGCCTTTTCCCCGTGGCTTTAACTTTGCTATCTCTCCATTATTAATCTACAGGATTCAGCTCCGTGCAATGGCTGATAACTCATCAGCAAGCCATGATTACATTAGCTCTCCTCTCCAGAGGCCCAGAGAAGGGATTGAGGTCAGACATGACTGATCTGATGATCCCGACTGAGCCAGTGACAGCAAACACTTTAGATGTCAGAAAAGCTGTTTGGTGAAAATTAATATTGGTGTTTATACATAGACATGATCTAAGAGTGTTAAGTAAAAAAAAAAAATTTTTTTTAATTTACAAAACCATACAAATATTTAGCCAGCTATCCTGTCCCTGTATTTAATACAATAAAATTAAAAATTTTACATCTGGCTTCTTCAGCAATCTTGGCAAGTAACTGCAAGTTAGAGAATCCAAATGTCATAAATGTTTGGTTTTTTAATGTATCCCATTTGTGGCCTCAGATTTACCTTTCTACTAATGTAATATGTAGCTTAATATTAAATTGTTTGCATTCTATAAACACACACGAGATTGGTGGTGGGAAGTCAGCCAAGAGTAAATGAGGAGTTCGTGGGAAAATCTACTTACTTTCAAAATTTTGCTGGAGCTAATTTGCAAAGAGAATAACCCACATGTGGATTATTGAGGGTTAGTTGTGTAATCCCCAAAGAGCAAAACACTGGATAATGATTCCTATTGAGAGACATTTACTGCCAGTGTCTGTGTTTCAAGGATTTTACATATGTTATCCCAAATTCCTACAATAAATTTACAGGGTAGATACTACTATTCACATTTTTTAGATGAGGAAACTGAGGCTTACGGAGCCAAGACCTGATTGGCCTGGGCTCACCTACCACATGACATTGTCTTGTATTTATTCATTCGCTCATTCATTCATTCATTCATTCACTCATCCATTCATTCATTCATTTCTTCAGTCATTATTGCAGGGTACAAAGAACTCCTTTGACTGTGGGATAGCACCAGTGGGTAACAATTAACTAAACCATTCAAAGAAAGAAAGAGTTAGAGATTCGTGTCTTGATTGTAAATAGTTTTAATGGCAAAGCATAAAAGGGAAGGATTACATAGCAGAGGCCAACATCTATGTAAAAAAACAATCATTTTCCAAAATCAAAGATCTCTAGTCAATAGGTGACAGCCTGCCAGGAGATCTCAGTCGGGCCTCTCCATGCACGCCGTGCTGCTTTAGATGTTAGTCTAAAAAGAGTGATTTTTCTTTGATATGTAAAGTTCAAAGGAGCTTTGTTGGACTGGAGTTTACTTACTTGCAAGTAGAAGAATAGCACATAGGTAAAAGAATTTTGGGTTGACCGGTAAGCTGTGGTCCCCACCCAAATTGCAAATATTTGGGCAAAATCAGGAAAGCACAAAATGACAAAATAGCAATGAAGGGAAATGGACTGTGCAGGAATCTGGAAATGGACTTTGATGCCCTTTGGCTTTATTGTAAAATCAGTAGTTTAAATCAAGCCAAGACAAATAGTAGCCAAAATAGTAGTATTTTATCTCTTTATCTCATGTGCAGGCTAGATAGCCACTCAACTCATACAAAAACACAACCATCAGAGTTCTTTTTTTTTTTTTTATTTGACTGTAGTTGACACACAATGCTACGTTAGTTGTTAAGTATACAACATAGGGATTCAACTTCTCTGTGCTTTATGCTGTTCTCACCGCAAGTGTGGCTATCATCTGTCACCATACAACTCTATTATGATACCATTGAGTATATTTCCTAAGAGGTAACTTTCATTCCCAGACTTATTCATTCCATAAGTGGAAGTCTGTATCTCCTGCTCCCCTTCGCCCATTTTTCTCATCCCCTTACCCCTTCCCTCTGGCAACCATCAGTTTGTTCTCTGTATTTACAGGTCTGATTGTGCTTTTTCTTTGTTTATTCATTTGTTTTTTAGATTCTATGTATGAGTGAAATCACTTGTCTTTCTCCACCGGACTTACTTCACTTAGCATAATGCTCTATAGGTCCATCCATGTGGTCACACATGGTTATCCAGGTGAGCCCAATCTAATCACATGATCCCTGAAAAGTAAAGAACCTTTGCTAGCCATGGCCAGAAAGCAATATGCCTGTAGAAGAGATGCTGTAATGCTGGTCTTAACGATGGGGGAAAGTGGCCAGGAGCCAATGAATGTAGCCCCTTGGATCTGGAAAAGGCAAGGAAACAAATTCTTCTCTAGAGCCTCCGGAAAGGAAAATAACTCTCCTGACACCTTGATTTTAGCCCAGTGAGATCCATATGGGACTTCTGACGTGCATAACTGTAGAGATAATACATCTGTGCTGTTTAAAGCCACAAGTTAGTGGTAGTTTATTGCAACAGCAGGGGAAAATGAACACGGGAGAGAACAAATCAAGGCAGTCAGAGACTCTGACCCCTTTGTCAGCACATATTTACACCCCATAGCTCCATGGTTAAAGTTGGAGCAAGACACTTCTTGGTTAGGAAGAACATCTAAGTAATCTCTAACTTCTTAGACTGATGTCAAAATCTGTTGAAGTCCTTGTTACTCCTATTGATTTATTAGATTGTTTCTTTGTTTTTATACTCACTAAAAAATAGATTGCATGTTAATGTCTTTGAAATTTATTTCTTTGTGCCTTTCCTTTATCCAAAGATCAATAGTGCAATTTAATTATTAATCAAAAGAGAACTCCTTTTATTATAAAGACATCTACCGAATAGCCCAGGGCTATTCTTACCCTAACACTGATTTACTTGGACCAAAGAATCCAAACCAAACAGAATTCACTGGGTCCACAAACTAATATTATCATTATCATCTTTATGACAAATACAGACTTAGCCATTTTCCAATTTATTACTGTTATTGCTAAAAACAAACCTTGTGTGTTTTCCATTATAAACATGCTAAAATAATTTGGTCTGAGGTCCACATGAAAATAAGGTACAAAGTAATAGCTCAAATTAACTTTCAGGTTAGGTCCTTATAGCACAGATTTCTCTGGATTGAAAAAAAAAAAAAACAAACAAGTTCTCTGACCTCCTCAGTTAAATAAATCAGGTTGACATTATCTTGTCTTTGAAGATCATTATCTATCCTTTACAATATACATAAAATACAGAGAAAATGCTTATATTTTGCATTTATAGCTCATTATTTCCATGCACACTACCACTTTCCAACTCTTCTAACAATTCCTCTCATTTTCCCACTCTCTATTTCATCGCAGCCTGCCATTGCTCCGGAAAGATTGTCTAAACATTATTCTCTTCTGCCAAAGTACAAATGATCAAAAATTAAATATCTAAAGAACATACCTGTGATGAGGCTTAGATCATTCATTTTGCACTGTGAAAGGCAGGTCACCATGAAGCAAATGGAACTTAAGCTTCAAGATCCCTTTCATGGAGGGGTCCTCTCATGCACAGGCTCCTTCTAGGACCCAGGGAAGGATCCTGACATGTTCACACAATTCTAGATTTTGGTGAACTTTGTAAAAGCAAAATACTTTCATGGCAATTGGTTAAGCCATTCTCTTTCCATTTTGACTTCCCATGTATTGTAGTGCAGTCAATGATGTTACTGTGGACACCAGTATTTCAGCGATCTCGTTAAGGGAAGTTGAGTTGGGGGCATATTAAGTTCTGGTTTAGTGGGATGTATTTGTGAAAGCCATAGTCACCGCCTTATATAGCTAAGCTATTACTGACTGACCCAGTACAGAAATGACTCCCAGATACTCTTCCTGCTCTTGAGCCAATTTACCCGGCATTATGACTTCAAAGACCAGGGTCAGAGGTCATGTCAGGATAAGAATGTGTCCTGCAACACCTAACGCTGGAAGTGTGTGGGGAGAGGAACAAGGTTTGCAGTGATCAGAGCCAGAAGCAATTCTGTGGAAAATTCCTCCAAGCATCAGATGTGTAAAATCATAAGCAGAGGATTCAGTTATCATCAATGCCTCATCAAGGCAGAAATTCTCTCCTGTCAGCAATATATTTGATGATACATCATATGTAATTATAAACTGCAAATACATTTTAATCACCTAAAATAGATTTTATTAGAATTCCCATGTTTCTGGCTCAATCCTGTGGCAGCGAGTTACATCTATGTGTGAAGTTAAATGTTTTATGCAACCCATCTATCAATAATGAAACATAAATTTTGACCAACCGTGCCAGAAGAAGACAACTAATTTTTTTTCTCTATGTAGAAAGCCATGTTACAAAATTGATGTCCTAGGAAGAGATGATCAAAGAATATGCAGCCAAAATATGTAAGAAAAAAATCACAAAGGGATGTGAGATAATTAAAACAAGAATGTTATATATTTCTAGACTTAGGGGCATTTGTAGTGTTTATCATCTTTCCAATATTTGTAATTTGTTTTACTTTCTTTCTATTCTAAATAAATGCTAACTTTTATTCCCTAATTTTGTATTTATAATTTTATTCTTAGAGAAGATTAGATAAACGTCAAGCCCCACAAAAGCTAGATCCACTCCTGCATCCAGTTATCATTGATTACCCCAATTTGGCAACCTATGATGGAGACCTTTATTGTTCATTGAAGGCCTTTGGTTTGTTTGATTATCATTTGTATCTAAACCCACAGGGAAAATGAGAAAAAACAAACTAACGAAACATCGTGATACTTCTGAGAGCAAGGTTTACATCTTGAGCACAAGTGTTGAACAAACATGAATGACCACCAAAGTCTCCTTTCTTTCAGGGGAATCCAGAGTAAGAAGCACTCTGTATTAGTTTGCTCAGGCTGTCATAACAAAGAACCACACAATGGGTGGTTGAAACAACAGAAATATATTGTTGCAGAGTTCTGGAGACTAGATGTCTGAGATCACCCTGTGGGCAGGGTTACTCCATCTGAGGGCTGTGAGGGATCATCTGTCCATGCCTGTCTGCCAGATTCTGGTGATTTGCTGGCAATCCTTGGTGCTGTTTGTCTTGCAGCTGCATAACCCCAATCTCTACCTTGATGTTCACATGTTGTTTTTCCTCTGTGTGTATCTGTGTCCAACTTTTCCCTTTGTCGAAGGACACCAGTTATGCTGGACTAGGGCCCACCCTAATGACCTCATCTTAACTAATTAATTACAGCTGCAAAAACGCTACTTCCAAATAAGATCACATTTTGAGGTAATGGGGATAGGGACTTTAACATGTTATTTTGGGGGGGGGGGACACAATTCAATCCGTAACATTGCCTTATTTTTTTGTACTTTTCCTCATTATACAAACAAGCAATAATAACACCCCGTGCTGATGAGAATACAGTGAAGTGGTCATTCCTATATACTGCTGTTGGAAATGTTAATTAGAACATTAGAAACATAAAATCTAAGTTAATACTGGAATGTAAACCCTATAAGGTCAGGAACCTTATCTGTCTTCCTGTCCACAGCAACTTCAGTTACAAAAATAGAGCTTAGCCCGTTAATAGCTTAGCATTCAATACTCCTCTTCTTGTTTTAAATGAATGCATGATCTTGAAATGCCTATACTAAAATGTTTATAGTTTGGTGATGGTTAGAATACCAGACAGAAGTGTTGGCAATACCAGAATCTTGACTAAATAGATGGAAAGGATTGCCCAAACTGAAAATCTATCCAAAAGAATAATTTAGATCTTTATAAAAATAACACAATTTGTTGAATATGATGGAAATCAGACAATTGAACAGAAACTATTATTACACTTAACTACATAGAAAGCATATGTGAATTATATATTCAGTAAATCACAAACAAGTTTTCCAATTCCTTCTCCCCTAAGGAATTAGTAAAAATCCTTACCCTAACTAAATCTTTTTCACCTTTCAATTTTATTTACAATTTCAAGCCTCATAGAAACCAAAGAGGGATTCTCTGATGCCCTGAGTTAGGTTAGGTCCTCCTGTCATTTGCTCTCACAGATTTTAAAACTTTTTTTTTTTTTTTTTTTTTGGTTATACTTATCACTTTTGAATTTGAACTTAAATTTTTTTTGATGTTTATTTATTTTTGAAGGAAAGAGAGACAGAGTGTGAGTGGGGGAGGGGCAGAGAGAGCGGAAGACACAGAATCTTAAGCAGGCTCCAGGCTCTGAGCTGTCAGCACAGAGCCCGACGCGGGGATCGAACCCACAAACCGTGAGATCATGACCTGAGCCAAAGTCGACGTTCAACTGACTGAGCCACCCAGTCGCCCCTGAATTTGAACTTAAATAACAATTTGTGTTATTATTGCTTCAATGCTAGCTTTGCTACTATTTTATGTTCTATGAAAGCAGAGCTTTGTTTCATTAAGGTAACCCCCAACACTTGCTTAGTGCCTGGCATATATCTGTTACTCAATAGATACGTAATGAATCAACTACTAAATTAATGAAAGAGTGAATGAGAGAATAAATGAATGTATATGAAATGTCACTGAGTGAGCAGTCTCTGGTCTGGTCGAGATTCCTCTACTTTGGGTGTCCCCTGAATTCTGTTGATGACCTTTAGCTTGTTCGTTTTCTATGCCAGTGTTTGCAGGAATGTCATTTTCTTTTACTGTGACCCTGATTTCTCAGCAGAAAGCCTGTGTTTGCTTTGAGTTTGCCCAAAATAATACTCTTTATCAATTTCATCACAAAGGAGACTTTGTTTTGTTTCAATAAGCTCTGCAAAGATGCCTAGTGCTGCTTATTTCTTATCAGAGGAAACTCCCTTTTATTTGCATGACCCTGGAGTTCTCTAGTCTTTTACTCTGCGTTCTCTGTGTTCCCTGGTCAGCAGCCTCTATCTTCTGCCCACATTGCACGGATGGCAGCTAAATTCTCCTTTTGGTGGACAGAGTAACTTACTGATTGGGGTCAGAGCTATAAAGAGATCCCCACTGGGCAGAAATATGCACACAGTGAAGCTTCCTTTGTAACATTAAGAATTATTTCTGGCTGTGGGACACCTGTGGTTCAGTCAGTGGAGCATTGGACTCTTGATTTCCGCTCACGGCATGATCCTAGGGTCGTGGGATCGAACCTCGTGTCTTGCTCTATACTGAGTGTGGAGCCTGCTTAAGATTCTCCTCTCTCTCTTTCTCCCCTCTCCCCCTCCTCCTCCCTCCCCTGACTTATGTAAATTCATGCTCTCTCTTTCTCTCAAAAAAAAAAAAAAAAAAAAAAAAAGAATTATTTCTGGTTAAAACAGGGAAGGCTATTTTCTAATTTAACTATTTCAAGTCTAGCATATCTGTAAAGCATTTATATTATTTCTATTTAAAATTTTCTATTTATATTTATAAATTTCTATTTATATTTAAAATTTAAAATTTTATATTTAAAATTTAAAATTTTCTATTTATATTTAAAATTTCTATTTATAAATAATCATATTATTTATTTATTTAAATAATAATTTTTCTCCACATAAGGATTATTTCTTTATGATAGTCTACAAGTGGAGATGCTCAAATTGCTTGTCTAAATGTGTACCGTCAGGACAAAAGAAGACCATCCTTACTGAACTCTTCCTGACTGCATGTTATGATTTTTAAAAACAAATCTTTAGTAATAGTATTGCTGAAAAATTATAACAATTTGTTGTGGTATTTCTTTGATTATTATCAAGAATCAGCGTGTTTGCATATGAGCTGACCAGATGGATTTTCTCTTTTGGGTAATGATCTCTTTTATGAGTATTCTATCGACCAGTTATCATTGGGCCCTAGGACTTTTCATATCAGTTTGCATGAACTATTTATGTAGATGATATATTAACTTTTATATTTTATTGAAAACATTTTTCCATTTTAATATTTACCTCATGGCTTTTTGTGCATAGAAAAATCATTTTTATAGATTCAAATCTGCTAATCTTTTGCTTTATAATTTCTCCTGTTTATTTCTAGGCTTACGTAATCTTCCCTCTTATAGTAGTTTTATAAATAGATGTCCATAGTTTCTTAACATGTTTCTATTATTGGAATTTTAGATACTTAACTTTTTAATCAACGTGGAATTTACTTTGGTGTGTGGGATAAAGAAATCAATTTAGTTTTCATATTTCTAGACACTTGTCCCAATACCATTTATTAAATAATTCATCCCTGCCCGATGGTTTATTATGTTTTCTTATGGCATAATGAATACTTATATGAAATAGGATCAATTTGTGAGTATCAAAAGCAAAATTTCTTGGGAAAAATTTTCTCCAGCACAGGCTACATTCTGTTGTCTTGCTACAAGGGCACCAGCAAGGTGACTGAAACAAGTGTGTCAGTATAAAGATGGAAGGATTATATAGATTATATATAGGAGTTCATTTTCATTTACCAAGTCATAAAAACATCATGTCTTTATCAGTTGTTACACAAGAATTATGTGGTGGGATGGTCTATTATCCTAGGTGTGCATTAAATTTTTCCAGTATGTTTTAGAATGATTTTGTTACTTAACGAAAACAAATCACTGATATTTTGATGGGAGTTATACTAAACTACTTATTTGGCATCTAAGACTCAAGTCTCCAAGTTTCTCCCCTATTGTGCCAGCTGCCGCCTTTCAGTCTTCTCTGCTGGATTTTCATCCTTGTCCCAAACTCTAAATTTTGGTGACCCCTAGACATCTCTTTGTGGCATTCTCCCCATAGATGACCTCATCCAATCCCACTGACTCTACATTCCACCTATCTGCTGATGGCCCAAGAAGTACCCCTGAGTCTCAGATGCATAGCAACTGCCTGTTCAACATCTCCACTTGGCATCTGATAGACATTGCAAACTTAATAAGTTCAAAACACAGCTCTTCATTTCAGTTCCTAACTCCTGCTCCTTCTGCAGTCTCTGCCATCTCAGTTATGAACACTAAGATCCAACCAGTTGCTTCAAGACAAAAACCTAGGGGCCAGCCTTGATATCGCTCTTTTTCTCACTCCTCTTACCCAACCCATCAGCAAATCTTTTGTCTATTTCTGTATAGATCTGGACTCTACTTCGGATTCCCCTGCCCCTCCTACCCCAACACAAGCCCATTTTTTCCAGCCTGAATTACTGAAATAGCCTTCTAACTGCTCTTACTACTTCCCCCTCATCTCCACCCTATCTGTTCTCAGCACTGAGACCAAACTTTTTTTTAATGTAATTTTTTTGTTTTTTTTTTGAGAGAGAGAGAGAGCACGAGTGAGTGAGGAGCAGAGAGAGAGGGAGAGAGAAAGAGAGAGAAAGAGAGTGCAGAGCCTAAAGTGGGGCTCAAGCTCACCCAAAGTGGGGCTCAAGCTCCCCTGGTGGGGGGCTCGAACTTATGAACTGTGAAATCATGACCTGAGCCGAAGTTGGATGCTTAACTGACTGAGCCGCCCAGCTGCCCCCAGACAAAAATTTTTTTAATGGAATTAAATCACATCCTCACCTGATCAAAATTTTCCAATCGCTACCATCAGATTTAAGATAAAACCCAGAGCTTATATGGTCCACAAGGCCCTATATGATCTGTCTCATATCTCCTACTAGTCTTCACTTGCTCTATCTCAATAATACCGGGTTACTTACTGTTCTTGGTAGACATCAAGCATGGCTTCATGTCTGGGTGTTTGCATTTGCTATTCCCTCTGCAAAAACACCATTCCTTCAGACAGCCACATGGCTTTCCACTGCACTTTATTTAACTCTGTTCATATGTTACTTCCTCAAAGACCTTTCCTGACCACTTCATTCTAAACAATATTCTCCTCCTTTAATTCTCTCTTGCTTAGCCCTGTTTTATTTTTCTTCAATGCACATATTATATTCAATGCACCTGACATTATGTTATAGTAAGGCTTTATTTGATGTGTCAGCTCCATAAGAATCTAAACACCGTGTGGGAAGTCTTTGTGTTATTCATTCTTTGTATGGTTATCCCCTAAAACTTTGCTAGGCATGTAATAAATGTTCAGTAAATACTTGTTGAGTGTCTTGATTAAACCTTTATTATTTAAAAAATATTTAAACATTTAGAACAACGTCTTTGTGTTCAGTAGCACAATGTGTTTTTCCATTTTCTCAAGCTCTAATAAATATACTTCAATAAAATTTTGCTCCTTTGTTTAAATAGATGAAAGATAGTATACATTAAATCTACTTCTAAGATATTTTTGTTGTTGTTGTAACAGTGTATGGGCTCTCTGTATTCACTTTTTCTAACAACCATCTCAATCTTTTTTAGAACTACATATTAATATGAATTTTAAAAGTTTCCAACTGATTATTTCAATTATGTTGGGGTGCTTTTGATGCCTGTTTGTTTATCTTGCATCCATCTCCTGTGTTCAATCAATTTTTAAGTTATTTCTTTGAACCTGCAATTGTATAATGACTTCATTTGAAAATAAGTGCCATTTAGGGGCGCCTGGGTGGCTCAGTCAGTTGAGCGTCCGACTTCGGCTCAGGTCATGATTTCGCGGTCCGCGAGTTCGAGCCCCGCGTTGGGCTCTGGGCTGATGGCTCAGAGCCTGGAGCCTGCTTCCGATTCTGTGTTTCCCTCTCTCTCTGCCCCTCCCCCATTCATGCTGTGTCTCTCTCCGTCTCAAAAATAAATAAACGTTTAAAAAAATAAATAAATAAAAAATAAAAAGTGCCATTTTATCTCATTATTAATAATATACCTTTAATTTTGTATCATGTCTTATTGCACTGGTTATAACTTTCAGAACAATATTAAATAGTTTTCCTTCTTTTGTACGTATTTTAATGGGGTTATCACTAATGTTTTACTATTAAATATAATGCTGGCTATTGATTTTAATTTTATACTTGTTATATTAAGAAAATATTTTTTCTATTTCTACTCTTAAAATAATGCTATTAGGGATTGGTGTTAAATCTTATCAAATGTATTGTATATAGAAGCAATTATATATTTTTTTGTATTTGACATAATGATTTGATGTATTATTCTAATAACTCTCCTATTATTTAATGATTTCCACCGTCCTGAATATGGCTTATTCCATTACTGCATAATGTAACTTGATATTTGCTTTGCAAAGTTGTGGGCATTTTATGTCTCTCACTATGTATTGCTGGACATTTTAGTTCAGGGTTTTCTTGCTGCCTTTTCTTCCCTTTCCTGTCCCCTTGCTATTTCACTATTAGTACTAACACTTATTATTACTGGCCAACAGATAATAGGGAAGAAGCCATTACTTCCCTGCTTCAGAGTCTTGTTTCAAAAATACCTTGCCATCTTCTTAATAAGTTAAAAGGACCAGCTGGCAAATATTTGTAGAGGAAGGTTCCCATTAGGCTGGGTTAGCAGCACATCATCTTCCATTATAGATAAAAGTGTGTGGAGTCCCCATTTGACCTTCGTTAAGGGGAACTACCCTTTGTTAAGAGCCTTTCTTGTGTCAGACACCTTACATCTCATTCAGACGTCACACTAATCCTAGGAACTGGATATTAATATTCCCATTTTACAGATTGGGAAACTAGAACAGAGAAGGGTTAAATAATTTGAACCAGCTCAAACAGATGTTGGGTGGCAGAGCTGGGATTTAAATATAGGGTTTTCTGGTTCCAAAGTCCCCTCTCTTTCTGTACAGCTACAAGGCTCCCAGGGCAGGGCTCTGAAGAAGCAGCAGCTTGGTAAAGGTGATAAGAGATAGCCATAGATAGCCACACCACAAGACAGGGTATAATGACTACTATGAAAGAGGATCAAGCACGATGTTTTTCAGTATGCTTCAGATTCACTTGGAGAATTCTGGAGAGCCTTTCAGAGGAGGTGGCATTGAATGGGGAGGAGGGTCTTGGAGAGGGAGAGAACAATAGGGGCGCATAATTAGGAAAGCCTAGGATATGTTTACAAAAGAAACAACAATGCTCTTTGGTTGGTGGATTGTGTTCATGCTGCTGTGTAATCAAAGATCAGGCTGGAAACTTAGATTGGGTTTCTATTGTGGAACCTAAAAGATAGATGGAGGGGTTTATTTTGAAAGGGTAGGCTGTGGGGTTACTTATTTGTAGTTATCTAAACAAGGGGTTAGTTAAGTCAGATTAGGGTAGATCAAAGAGGGTAAAGATGGGAGAATGAGACTCCTGTAAGTGACTATATACATCGTAGACAAGAAATAAAGGGAGCCTGATTTCAAGAGTGGCAGTAGGCATGGAAAGCTGGGACCTGGTTTAAGATCAGATACAGGGGTAGGTTTGTTAAGCTTGTGCGGATAGGATGCTGGCTGCACAGGGAGTGGCAGAATCAGAGATGCCTTTGGGTCACTGAGAGCCTGAGCCACTAGAAGGACTTTGCCCTAACAGATGGAGTGATACTGGAAGCAAGGCTGGCTGGTGGGCAAAGAGCTGAGACACCCAGATGGAAGGTGGTTGTTTCTAGAGAGTGTGATTTGGAGTAATCTGCCCAAAAATGATAACTGACATTGGGGAGGTCGTTAATGTCTTTTATGAGAGTGGTCTTAGGAAAGACCAAGAACTGAAGCCAAGCAGAGATTGTCAATCGTAGTTATACATCAAAGTCAGCTATGGATCCTTAAATACATACATACATACACACACACACACACACACACACACACACACACACACACTACTGGAATAGCTGAAAAAGCTCCGTCAGAATCCCCAGACGTGGAGCCCAGACCCTGTATAATTTAATGGTTGCACAGGTGATTCTGTTGGGCAGCCAGAGCTGAGAGACACTGGGGCAGGGGTAAAAATTTGCCATGAGAAGGGAGGAAGAAAGAATGATGTAGCTCTTTTTCCTAACCCTCAGAGGTTCTCTTTAAATTTCCTTTCACATCCATTGAGCATCTCTTCGTTTTGTAGATTCTACCAATATGTAGCTAATACTTTGAGAACCTTCTAGTCACTTTAGCAGGTCTATATCCCTTTTATCATTGACTGTTAACTGAAAGTAAACCATTCTTTTAATCCAGGGGTTGCAAACTTTCTTTCAGTACGGGATACGCTGCAGAAAATGAAATCCTGTATGAAATCCCAACATGTAAACAGACAGACAGAATACCCTTTGGTGATAGCCACAGCCTGGAACCTGCTTACTTTCCCACTGTCCCCAGCAGGGATTTGGAGAGTTCTTCCACGTCAACATCTCTTTCCCACAGGTTCAGTCTCCCCGCTTCTCGGTAAGGAAGCTAAGGTTTTTCAGTTGCAAAGTCATTGAGCAAAGGTGGGCAAATTAGGGTAGCTCTCCTATGTCCTTATCCAGTGTTCCTTCCTTTCCAGGATGTTGCCTCCCCCGCTAACATCTCCCTCCCTACAGCCCACCTTCCATTCCAACAGAGAAAAGCTCACAGGGAGTCAAATTACCCACAGGAGCTTTGCTACAAGGTTAAGTGAGGGAAGAGTCTGTACCTCCTGGCTGCCCTGAATTATGTGGTTTATCTACAGGGATCTCATTTATCCGCGCTGCTCCAGTTTCAGCTCTCCCTGGTGATTCCGAGTGGCCTGTGCAATCGTTATCTGGCTAACTCAGGGAGATAAAAAGCCTTGTTAGTTTTAAAGGGAAAGTTTCTGTGATTGAAATTTTATCAGCAGGATGACCGTGGACATACGTTTTTTCTTGTACATATCTGAGAAAAAAGGAATGACACCTAAGGAATTGTAATTGAAAATGGGAATTATTAAGTGCCTTTTGCATATTTCATGTGGCTGTCAAAAGATGGTGCTTTGGGGGGCATATTCGGCATTTAATACACTTCCTGATGATCCCAAAGCCATCTCCTGACTGCACCACAGCTGGTTGGAATATTTGTCACAATGGGAGGAACTACACCTTCTTAAAGGGCTAAGATACATTTCTGACCTGAGGAGAGTTAAGTTTGAATTCCTGTGTCTTTTAAAATGTATTCAGAAACTTGAAGGATTCTTCCCAAACAACTCCATCCAGGAGATTTACCTGCTGTACTCATTCATGCTATTTATTTGTACAACGTGTCTTTGCTGAGTTGAGTTGCTAATATTTGGTTGTATAATCATGCCTTTAGATGGGATCAGGAAAAGCCAGTCCATTTCTCCATTAGTATGCAGGAACATATTCAATCAGAATATGATTGAATTCAGAAGATTGAATTATCTTTTGAAGGAGACTGGAGCACGATTTTCCTTTTCTTAATGCCACGTGATTCTGCAGAGTACTATGTAACTCACAACTTCTTTTTCAAGTCTCAGAAAGAGAGTGGTTGTTGTCTCTAAATTATCTCCCAGCTCCCTGCAAGAATATACAGATCTTTCATTTCTGGCATCATTGCAAATTTTCTTTATCAATATTGTAAGGAAGGGCCTGGGCTTTGTGTCCACGGGGGAGACTGTGCTCTAAGTACATTCATCTTTAATTTATGGTAAGTCAGCACCCAAACTGACAGAATGGAATCTTTTTCCCAGCTGTGGCAACCTCATGTAGATGACTAAAATTCACAGGCACCCTACTTTGTGTGGCTACCCATCATAGGTGCTTATCTTAATACCTACTTGTATCTCAGAGCCCAACTCACATTTATTCACATAGTAGTACTGAAAAATAAATTGGAAGTTCAATAAATGAATAATTCAGCTAACACATTCAGTTTTTAATATCTGAAAAATTCATGTTGTTTACATTTTCTCCCTCAATCTCTCTCCTTCTTCCTTTGATTTATATCAGCAGCCAAAGCAGCTGTGGATTGAAATACATAAGTATTAATTTCTCGATCCAGATTTTATTCCTTCTCCTCCCTCTCTCCTCTGCCTTTGGCCACTCTTCATCCTCCCTCAACTGGTCATTCAGCCCTGTGTGTTGAGAAGAAGCTCACCCAGCTTTGCATATTGTCCTGGAGGCTGTGGCTAAAGGTATATAATCATGATAATGACGGCATGCCTTGGATTTACAAAGACTTCTCAGTGTACAAAGGACACTTAGTTCATTATCCCTGAAGATGACAAGGCTTGAATCCACACAGGGCAACTCCCCCTGTCCCCCTACTAGGAGACTCTAGGAACATGTTGAAGAGTGTACTGAACTCAGTATTTCCCCAAATACCCTGGTGAAGAGCATCACCTGGGTACTTGTTACAAATTCAGATTCCTGGACCCCAGATAGATCTCCTAAATATTTTTGTCTAGGAAAATCTGTGTTTATATCAATAGCCCTAGATGATTCTTATCACCAGACAAAGCTAGGAAACACCGCTTTAGAAAGACTTCTATTATTCTCAGTTGCTCAGTGCCAGCAGTCCTGGGAGGACCCAATGACCAAGGTGATGGGCATTTATATGGTGGCAGATTTATAGTGCCAGAGGTATATCAATAGCAAGGTACTAGAGTTTCCACCTGGGCTACATTCTTGGTCCTGGAATGGTGCTCCAGATGGTGGTGGATCCCGAGGGACTGATGAGTTAAGAGGAAGGAATAGGTGTCTCTTAGTAACAGAGATTGACCTTGTCTTTTTTCTTTTCTTTTTTTTTAAATAGTTCCATGCTCAGCATGTAACCCAACGCAGGGCTTGAACTCATGACCATGAGATCAAGACCTGAGCTCATATCAAGAGTTGGATGCTTAACTGACTGAGCCACCTAGGTGCCCCGCAATTGACCCTATCTTAATTGTCTTGGCCCAGACCTGGTGTTCTCTCTGACCTAGGTTTGCAATTTGGATGTGTTCCTCCTCCCAGCGTGGTTGCTTGGTCCATTAGTGTAACAGTGTACAGAGTTGTTCCTTTACTTCACAGAATATCTTCCCTGCTCCGGATAGGGTCTTGGAGAGAGGTAGGTGGTAATGGGCCAGCAGAAGCAGGTAGAAACTGAAGTTTGCAAGTTGTTTCTGGAGTTATATAGGCAGCAAGGTGCTATTGTTCAACGAACAGTATTTCAGTTAATCCTAATTCATCATACTGAGGGGTAATAGTTCCTGTTCTGTACCTCAAATTTTAGTTTTCCATGGTGATGTTAGGCATTTATAGAGCAAATTTGAACATAAAATTTTAGATTTGCAACAATCTTACACCTTTTTATTTTTAGAGGATAAGCAATCATTGAATTGAAATAAAACAAAAGTTAGCTTTTAGTTATATATCACTGCTGTGTACTTTATGCCTAATAACTTAATTATGCCACTGAAATTGATGAATTTGAAGAAACATGGAAAATTACATTGGCTATGGCTGTGAATCTAGTGATGTGAAGATGCTGGATTTATGTATGTTAATTTGATTCATATGCAAGTCAAAACACGCATATTTTTAATCAGCAGATGGTTTAATATGCTTTCCACACTTGTAAAAAATGAAAGTACTGCGAGCTATTTTTTGCCTTGTCATTCATTCTGTCAACAGTATTTATTGTGAACTTAGTGAATGTGGTACATATGGGTGAGCGGCAGAATTACAAACACAGTAGAAAATATGTCTCGTTCGTAGATAGAATAAACTTGAACACAGATTTTTTTTTCATTGTATGCTTTGAGAAGTATTTCTCTAGGATTGTATGTGTCATTTGAACTTTATGACTCAAGTAAGATTTCCTACATATTAGAATTTCAGAGCTGTTTGACCTTCCCTTGTCATTTCACTAAAGTTATTAATCCATTCATTCACTTATTCAGTAAATAATATTATGTACCCAGCATGTATAGAATACTTGCAACATACTACAAGGAAAACCTGATCCTGCCTTCAAGGAGTCTACAGCCTGATGGAAAAGGCAGCTGAACCACTGAAAGGAAAACTCAGGTTGCCAGTTTAGAACGTAGCTATATGCCCTCAACCACACATCCCCAAATCACCTCAGATGTGTTGGATTCTCATGGGAGTCTTGAGAGGGGCCAGAGTTTCCTCTGGAAAGAGAAAAACACAGGTGGCTGGTCTCCTATCTGAGACTGTGCACTGGAGAGGGACCCCAGCTTCCTGATAGTTCTTTCCGGAGAGTGTTCCTGCTCTCAATAGTGGAGTGTTTCCACTCTTAAGTTTACTAGGGAAGCTCTTTGTTTAAAGGGATGCTTGGATAAATCCCTCTGTAAAATAGATCCTTCTATATGTAATTGCCTTTTAATTTATTTTTGCACTTCTCTTAGATTTCCTAAAGTGAGGACGCATACAACTCATAGCCTTAGAATGCATGTATTGGACATTTAATTTTGATCATATTTAGACTTGTGAGAGCAACTTATCAACATTTTGAACTATTCCTCTGTTTGTTATTTAAGTATAGACTTTTTTATTGTGGTAAAACATACATAACATAAAATTTATCATTTCAACCTTTTTTTTAAAATTTTTTTTTAATGTTTATTTATTTTGAGACTGAGAGAGATAGAGCACGAATGGGGGAGGAGCAGAGAGAGAGGGAGACACAGAATCGGAAGCAGGCCCCAGGCTCTGAGCCATCAGTCCAGAGATCGTGACCTGAGCTGAAGTCGGACGCCCAACCGACTGAGCCACCCAGTCGCCCCATCATTTCAACCATTTTTAAGTTCAGTGGCATTAAGTATTCATAACTCTGTACAAATATCACCACTATCCACTTCCAGAGATTTTTCATCATCACAAACAGAAACTCTACCTATCAAACAATAACTCTCCATCCTCCTGCCCTTCAGTTCTGGTAAGCTCTATTCTACTTCCTGTAACCATGAAATATGGCCTTTTGTGTATGGCTTATTTCACTTAGCATAATATTTTCAAGGTTCATCCATGCTGCAGCATGTATCAGAATGTTATTCCTTTTTAAGGCTGAATAATATTCCACTGAATGTATATACCACAGTTTGTTTATCCACTTATCTGTTGATGGATACTTGTTTTATTGTCACCTTTTGGCTATTGTGTTACTAGGAGCATTGGTACACAAGTATCGGTTTGAGTCCCTGCTTTCAATTCCTTTTTTTTTTTTTTTTTGTATATACCTGGGAGCAGAAATGCTGAATCATTCTGTTTAATGTTTTGAGGAACTACCAAACTGTTTTCCACAGCAGCTGTACCATGTGGTTAAGCATGACTTCAAAAACCTATTCGTCCAGAGTCTTGACCCCATTCAAATAAATGATTTGGATATAAGACATTCAGTCTTGATTAACATAACTAGTTTTTGTTCCTAGAAGTTTTATCTTAGTGCTACCATTGTAGAAAAGAAAGAAAAAGAAAAGAAAAAATAGCTCTGGAAGAGGCTTTTATTTATGGTCTGTATGCATGCCACACTTTGTTGGAATTATAGCATTTAATTCACTCCGACCTGAGTTCTTACCTCTATTTCTTACAGTTGCACTTTTAGGGCAGGAACCATGAACACAGGTGCCTTAACAGGAGATGTGCTCAATAGATATTTGTGGCTGAATCAATTGATTCTGCATAATAAAACCTAAGTAGATTATCTGATGAATCTGTTAGTATCTATTCCCTGTTTCTGAACATTAAGTTCAGTGTTCCACCCATTATAGATTCACTGGAAAGGGATATTTCATCACAGAAGCAAAGTTTTTAGAGGCTAAAAATGACTGAATGTGAAAGAGACAATTACTGGATATGCATGCCTACCGCTAAGTGGGGGCAGATTTCATAAGGAGTTGAATTCTACTTAACTATGAAGTAATTTGATCTGGTGATGGATGGAAGGTGAGGTTTATATGATGGGAATGGCCTTTTGAGATCGTTTGGAGTTAGGAGTGACTTAGGAATGTAAGAGAACATGCAGGCAGTTTGCCTTATAAGAATAGAAATGAAGACTGATATTTGGCGGAAAAGGAAAACACTGAAGGGCTTGAGATATGGGGCTATGAGGTTGGAATCTTGACTGATAACCACAGCCTGGAAATTTGAGATGGACTTGCCTCTGTTCTAATAGAGGATTTCTTGGCACTATTTTGGGGCACTGGAAAAGTTATATTTTCCTCTTCTCCTTATTCTTCTTCTCCTTCTTCTCCTTGATTCCTTTTTTTTTTTTTAATGTTTTATTTATTTTTGAGAGAGAGAGAAACAGAGTGGGGGGGGGGGAGGAGCAGAGAGAGGGAGACACAGAATCTGAAGCAGCCTCCAGGCTCTGAGTGGTCAGCACAGAACCCTATGTGAGGCTAGAACACACAAGGGGTGAGGTCATGACCTGAGCCAAAGTCAGACGCTTAACCGACTGAGTCACCCTGGCGCCCCTGGAGAAGTTTTCAATTAGCAATAACCATGCCTCGGATAAACCTTGTTGGCTATGATACCGCCACTGCGCAAAGCTTAGGGGCACTGGAAATGAAAGATATAATAGGTTTACATTTTTTCTCTGCAGAATGAAGTCTGCAGAGATTTATATCAATCATATAAAAATATTTATTAATAAAGAAAATATATCAAAATATTGACAATAGTTTTTCTTGGAAATATTGTCATGGGTGATTCTTTAAAAATGTTTTTTTGTATTTTCTAAATATTGTGTAAAGAGACTATGTTATTTTTGAAATCAGAAGTTAATATTTTTCGGGGTGCCTGGGTGGCTTAGTCGGTTAAGCATCCCACTTCAGTCAGGTCATGATCTCACGGTAGGTTCGAGCAGACAAGGCGGAGCCTGCTTGGGATTCTCTCTCTCCCTCTCTATCCCTATCTACTCGCACTTTCTCTTTCTCTCAAAAAAATGAATAAACTTAAAAAAAGAAGTTAGTATTTTTCTCTGGAAAGTGCAGTTTTTAATTAATAACTTTATTTTTGAGGGAGGGAGGGGCAGAAAGAGAATCTGAAGCAGGTTCTGAGCCTGGTCCTGGGCTCAAACTCACAAACTGTGAGATTATGACCCTAACTGAAACTGACTGAGCCACCCAGGTGCCCCAAAAGGTGCAGTTTTAAAAGTTCACATAGTATTATTAGATTTTTTTTTAATGTTTATTTATTTTTGAGAGAGACAGACAGAGCATGAGTCGGGGTGAGGGTGGGGGCAGAGAGAGAGGGAGACAGAGAATCTGAAACAGGTTCCAGGCTCTGAGCTGTCAGCACAGAGCCTGACGTGGGACTGGAACCCATGAACTACAGGATCATGTCTTGAGCTGAAGTTAGACACTTAACCGAGCCATCCAGCTGCCCCAGGAGTTTTTGATCTAAGCCATAGAAATAGGCATTGGCTAATCAGAAAGACAATTTACTGGAAAGAACTCAGCTAGCTTTGGGAGTGGGGGGGGGGGGCGAGAAGAACCAGGAGGATCTGAAAGGTGGTCTCAGTTCCTGTATCATTGAACTCCAGGGGGTTTTTGGTCTTTTTCTCCCTCTACTCAGTATCACAAAGGGTAGCTTCTGAGTACTTGCTCCCTCCTAAGGTGAGGGAAGGGCCTGGCACCTTGATTCACAGGCTTAGCTGACTATTTCCAAAGCAGGAGGAAATTGAGGTGCTATTTTCAAAAGAAAGTAGAATAAAATCGATGCCTGTTTTGTCATATTTTGTAAAAGACAGAATCTTACTGTACAAGCAATTATAACTGATTTCAAAAAGTGAAACAATTATGTTCTACATATACTTGTTTAATCATGTTTTTGAGACAAATATACTTTCTATGTTCTTCCTTGGACTCTGAAAGCTAATCTTCTTTAATGGTATGTGTGGGTATGGGATTAGAGGAGCATGGGGCGGGTACTGATCCTAGGGGACGAATTGTTCATAGAAAAATATAACATTTAATTCACTCACTTTTCAATTAAAGAACAGCAGGCACAAGAGTTAATCCATTAACCATGAGAATACACTTTAATTTTATATTATGACTCATTAAAAAATATTTTAAGTTGACCTCATTTCACAATGGATTTGAGGTGGGATGACCCATTGTCGAATCAAAGTTTTTTGATTTGCAAATGTGAGGTTCCCATTTCAAAGTAGCTAAAGACAAAATGGGCTGAGATGGAAGGATTCTGTCTAAAAATCTCATAAACCTCAAGGACAAGGTCCTTTTGAAGAAACCCAGAAGTAGAAAGCCTTTAGCATGGCTGGAGGCCTTTCAGAAGACAAAATGCACCATTTGTGTGGCCCACGCTGTCAGAGTGCTATTTCTCTCAGCATTTATGCTTCCTTCCTCTTTCTGCAGAGAGACAGAGAGAGAGAGAGAGAGAGAGAGAGATTGGCTTCCTGCTGGAAACACAGGCACCCCAACTCTCCTAAAAACATCACCGCCATTTCAGCCACAGGAAGGGATCCTTTTTTTACTGAACCCCCTTGAGTGAGAAAGACTCTCTGGCAGGCCAGCCTGGATCTACACAGCCCTGTCCACTGTGAAGTACAAACATGGCCAGAGGTGGGGAAGTGTTTTGTGGCTGAGAAAGGCTGAGAGAAAGGGGTGGGTTATCAACCGGTCAGACAGTGCACTAAAGGTCTGCCCCGTATTAGTTCAAAGAGACAGAACAGTGGGGGAAGAGAGGACAGGGGAGGGAAAAATAGAAAAAGCATGTTACTGAGGGAAACATGGAGAAGCTGGAGGTGATTCAAGAAGAGAAAATCAAAAGGACGGGGAGAAGCTCAGAGGAGAGTGTTTTAAGTCAGGATACTTTAAGCTGCATGAAACTGAAAACCCCTCTCACAGTGCCCGTAACCCAGTGAGTCTCTCTTATGACAGGAAGTCCTGAGGTAGGCTTAAGTCAGCCATGCAGCAATGTCTGCAAGGCCTAGGTTCTCTTCAGTTTCTCACTCTGCCCTTGTTGGTACGGTCTTTACTATCAGACTACATATAGGATCCAGCTGTCGTATCCAAACACAATTAAATCCAAGGCCAAAAGGAAACCATCTTTTAGGTGTGAGGAACCCCTCAGCACATTTTCCTCATGTCTCATTGGCCAGAATTGTGTCACAGCCCATTTCTGAACGAAACATTGGCAAGAGCCAAGTTTGTCTTAGAAGGTCAAGACATCCCTTGGAGCCTGGCAGGGGACTGGTCTTCCCAGAAGATATGGATGTTAAAAGAGAGGGGACACTAGAACACTCCTCAGGTTCTGAGAGGAAGGAGGCAATGGGGGAGGAGAGGTAACCAGCTGTGCTGGTTGCATAGAAGTAAAAAAAAGGACTAGAGGAGCAGAGACAGTAAAAGGGAGAGGAGGGAGGCAGAAAAGTGGGCAAGACGAGTAAAACAGAGACAGACAAGCTCATTAAATTTGGTGTCTTAAATTTGGTACAATGCTGTTGTCATATCTTGCTGTTCAGCTCTGCAACTGTTAGAAGAACATGCTTTACCTATTTAACATGTTCTCACTGCTATTTGAAAGACTGGTTAACTTTTTGGTAGTTAAACTTACTAACCATTTTTCAACTTCAGAATTATAGAGGAGATGACCATAAGAGTCTCCAGGGAGAAAACTGTTCTTCTTTTCTTCTTAAGATAGATCAAAATTTAAGGAGAAGTGAGGAAGTTGTGATGAAATAAATACAATGATTATTTAGTTAATTGTTTAGTCTTTTTAATTTTATCTTTGTAACTGTAAAAGCAATATAGCTACATTAAAAAAAAAAATGGAAGCCAGAGACATGAAAACAAAATCACCCACAATCCCACAACCAACAACTGTTATTATTTATTGAGAATTGACTCCTTATTTCATCCAATTGCATAAAATTTTTGTAGGGTGATCTATTTTTCAAAACAGTTATATCATCCACACTGTACACATTTCAAAAACAAAAGGGTATATTAAAATATACAGCAGGTCTCTTTTTTTTTTTATTTTTTTTCAACGTTTTTTTATTTATTTTTCGGACAGAGAGAGACAGAGCATGAACGGGGGAGGGACAGAGAGAGAGGGAGTCACAGGCTCCAGGCTCTGAGCCATCAGCCCAGAGCCTGACACGGGGCTCGAACTCACGGACCGCGAGATCGTGATGTGGCTGAAGTCGGACGCTTAACCGACTGCGCCACCCAGGCGCCCCCAGCAGGTCTCTTTTGTAGCCTATCTTTTAGTTTTCCAGTGTGCTCCCCAACCCCACCCCAAACCTCTATTATCAATTTCTCTTATTTTCTTCTGTAGATGACCGACCCATTAACTAGAAATATGTGTGTATACAAAGCTTCCAGTCTCCTTTGTCAACACTCTTTTTCTTCCCCTACAAAATGGCAGCCCATTGTGTATCCTGTTTTGCACTTTTCTCTTTTCATTTAACAATATTACTTTGATATAATTCCATATACAGTGCCCTGGAAATTTAACATTATAATTATTCATATTGCCACATACTCTTTATAATCATCGTCCTTAATGGCTGCAAAATGTTGAGTAAATGATTCATTCATTAAAAAAATATTTATCAAGCACCTGCCACATAAGCAAGGCGCTAGTGATTCTAAAATTAAAAGGAGATGGACCACACCCTTGAAGGAGTCACAGCAGAGTGGAGCAGACAGGCAGGGAAACAAGTAATTACAGGTAGTCTCCTAGTGCAAAATGGAAGAATGTAGGAAGTGTTGAGGGAACAAAAGAAAGAACCTTGCAAATGCTGGATGGGTGAAATAAGTGAAAGGGATTAAATGCACACTTACGGTGATGAGTACTGAGCAAGGCATAGAATTGTTGAATCCCTATGGTGTACCCCTGAAACTAATATAACAGTGCATGTTAACCACACTGGAGCTAAAAAGTGTTGATGATAAGTAGGAGGAGTCAGCTTGCAGACAAAGGGCAAGGAGAGTGTTTTAGGCAGAGGCAAGAATGACATGGGCACAGGCAAAAAACATGAAGTAACATTATGGTCCAGGTTCAGGTGGCTACAAGGACACGGCCATAGTCCCTACCCCAGGATCTTTAAGCTGTGGCCAAATCTTCAATATAAATAATGCCATGATGTACAAATTGCAGTATATAACTTTCCCCATATTTTGGAGTATTTCTTTGGCTAGATTCCCAGAAGTGTGACTGCTGAGTCAAAGTGTAGGCACTCCCTGACCTGGGACACACAGCCAAAATGCCTTCCAAATGCATGATATCCCTTCACAAGGACCAGCAACGAATGAGGAAACCAGTGCTCATTATCTTAATACCTTTGTAATTATTTAAAAAAAAAAATTGTTTATTTATTTATTTAATCATTCATTCTTTTTAAGTAGGCTGCACACCCAACGTGGGGTTCAAACTCATGAGTCTGAGGTCAAGAGTTGCATGCTTCACCTGACTGAGCCAGCCAGAGGCCCCCTATCATTAATTTGTTTTAATGTTTATTTCTATTACTGGTAAGGTTGATTTTCACCGTATATTTATTACTATTCATATTTGTTTGTATATAGTTTGTTTTCTGTTTATACTCAATCATTGAGATTTCACATTTAGCTTCAGCTATATGAGCCCTACTTACAGACATTCAGACTTTTTTTCATGTCTGCTGTCAATATTCTTTCCCTGGTTTAGGTTGCCTTTTAAAACAATGCTTGATGCATTTTAAGATACTACCCAGTCATATCCACATCATTTTCTTCTTTTGCTTCTTAGGTGAGAAATACTTCTAGCTAGAGGTTAAACAAATACTCTGTTTTCTTCTGGTTTGCTTTACAAATGTACTTAAACTTACTTTTGACATAGGAAATGAGAATTCAACTAGTCTTCCCGATTACTGATGAGTTATCTGAACTTTCCCTTCTTTGTTTTTATTTCAAAGATAAATCCTGCTTAGGGATCAACTCAACTTAGATCCAATTGGATCTAATTTCCAGTCCTTTTCTGAATTGTGTTAGCTCTACTTAAGAAAGACCTTTCCTCTGACTTATTCAGGAATCTACAGGAACTGTTCTATTTATATATATAGAAAGAGTTACAATATCGCAGGAATAGGTCTAGGTAAAGCTTCTCAGTGCCTTCCTGTTAGAAGGGAATCTGCTGTTGAAGGCAGACCTTACCTTTGAAGCTTAGCCTACCTGGTTAGTATGCTGTGTGTTTTCCGTAGGTGGAGGGCACTTATGAGGGAGAGAGGGTTCTATCATCCAAAGGGCTGAAGTCACTGTGTTAGCTAGTATCATAGTTCTGTGGTACTGAATAGATAGGATCTCCTGATCCTCTCACGTTTGTGGGTCCCCTGTGACCTCAATATACCCTCAATCCCTCTCAAGGCCAAGCTTATCTCAAAGGATGGTTTATTGCAAGAAAAAGCAACTTCTTGGTCCTCCAAAGCTGGATTACAGGTTGTCAACTAGCTATCCTATTTTTGAGAAAAGTGATAGGCAGTTAACCAGAGAAACCCTATGCAAAAGGTTCTCAAACATAAGCCCACTAAGTATCACATGGGGAGTTTAGGAAACACGCAGATTTCTGCGTGCAGTACCAGGTTACATGGGTGGTGCTGGAAATCTTTCCTGATTTCATCTCTCCTTCTAATTCTGTGAAGCTTGGGAAAAACATTCCCATACACATTTACACACAGTTCTGAACTGCTCATATTTCGAACCTGCTCCCTAGCACCCATGAAGGTGCTCCAGGAGGAGGTCGGATACGCAACAAATAGGCACACCTTCTCAGCGCTCTAAAACAGTTTCCAGCCACGCGTTCTATCCTTCCCCAGGGGTCAAAAGCTTAATGGTTTATGATTTATAATCCCAATTCCAACTTCCCAGAAGACTTCCTGGAACCAGTCAGGATCTTCGGCACTATTCCTTCTCGCGGGGGCATTTGCTGTCCGAGTTTGTGTTTACTGCAAGACCCTAGGGTGAGAATTGTATCCCGGCTGGGACTCCTTTGAGCCATCTCTCCTTGG
Organism: Leopardus geoffroyi; assembly: GCF_018350155.1. Taxonomy (NCBI): domain Eukaryota; kingdom Metazoa; phylum Chordata; class Mammalia; order Carnivora; family Felidae; genus Leopardus; species Leopardus geoffroyi. The sequence continues at coordinate 122,962,542 of NC_059327.1, forward strand.
TTGTCCGCATTTCTGGGACGAGGCTCATGTTTCCGGCAGGTGGGGAGGTTGGGTTGGAGCCACACTTGGATTCCGGAGACGTTCCTTTGCAATTCTCCCAATCTACTCGCCCCATTTCCCGTCTCTTTTTTTTCTCCCCCTCCCCCGCTCCCCAACCCTCTGCTCCCAGCAAAGTCTACGACCCCTTTCCACTCACGCTCAGTGGCCGGGAGTCTTCTCTTGCAGCACTACCGGGTGGTGGAGGAGGGGGCGAGTGTGGTCACACCCGGAAGGGGGCTTGTCCGGGAACAGGGGGCTCGCAGGATCCGTACTACCCAGCCCTCTCGCCCCAGAGCGACCCTCTTCCCCGCGTACCCCCAGATGCAGTCTGCCGCAGCGGGTGGCGGAGAGGGACCCGCTGCTCTTCAATCCCAGTCTCTCCGCCAGGCTGCTCCCAATCCTGGGGCGCGCTTCCTCCTCCCTTCCGCCAGTCTTCCTCCCCACCTACCCCGCTGCCGCGCTGGGGGGTCGGCGGCGCTCCCGGCTGGTCCTAGAAGGGGCGGGGAGAAAGGCAGCGGGAGGAGCGGAGAGCGGTGGCAGGAGGCGGTGCGGCTACGTGGGCCCGCGGCCGCCCGGGAGCGCCCGAGCCCGTACGCGCGCGCGCGAGCCTCGCCGAGGCTCTGGCGGCGGGCAGCCGGCGGCAGGGCGGAGCTGCGGGCGGAGCGAGCGGCGGGCGGAGCGAGGGGTGGGAGGGCGCGCGCGAGCCGGCGGGCGGGCGAGCGAGTAGCGTCTCCACCAGCATCTGCTGTGGCCGCGTTTGCCCGAAGCTCGGAGACCGACGGACCGACAGATCGCCTGGCGGACAGACGCGGGCTCTCGCCTTGGGCTCGGGGCCAGCTTTGGCGAGGCTCGGGGTTTGCAGCGCGCGGTTTCTCCGCTAGCTCACGGCCACCCCGGCGCCGGCGGCCTCGACGCGCAGGGGGCTGGAGGTGCGGGAGCGGCTCTCCGCCGGTCGGTCCCCGTGCGGCTCAGCCGCGGCCCGGAGCTGCGTCCCAGATCCCCTGCTCCCCTCCGGGCTGCTCCGAGCAACGGTGCTCCGGGGCTCCAAACTCGGGCTGCCGGGGCAAGTGTCTTCATGAACCCAGAGGATGTCCGGGAAGCACTACAAGGGTCCTGAAGTCAGTTGTTGCATCAAATATTTCATATTTGGCTTCAATGTCATATTTTGGGTAAGTTGGAGCGCTTCTGGGATTTCAACTATTGTGGCCGATCGATCCGCGGCGATTTCCCCCACGTTGCTTGCTGCTTTTACTTTTCGCAGCCCCTCGGGCGCTTGCCCGAGCAAGGAGACGCATTTGCCTTCCGCCTTTCCAGCTTGCGCGTTGGAGAGATAAACATTTAATCCTATTTAGGAGTGGGAAGAGGTAAAAAGAAAAACCGAGCCGGAAAGGGGGCACCCAGGCCTTGGGGTGGCTTTTTAAGGGACGAATAGCAGGGATGCAGATGAAAGAAAGGCTCGGCAGTTTGAGAAATGAGCAACCGCACGAATTAGATTTGCTCCCGGTGGGATATGGCTGTTGGGCAGAGCGTGGTGTCATAATAGGGAAGGCTAATCGGGCAGAGCCGACCCTGAGGTCCACCTTCTAACGGGGATCTGATTGGACGAGGGCTTGGCTCCGTGTTGCCGCGGCTGGTCTGTGCCATGCTCAGCGTGTATCTTCTTGCACCATCTCGGGCTTTGTGTAGGATGCAGATGCAGTGGTATACGGTTCTGTAATGTACACGTAAATAACGCTTCCTGCGCGCTCTTCCCCATCAGCTGGAAAGCGCTCCTTTTGCATAATGGACTGGCTAGTGGGCGCGTGGGGTGGAGGGTTTTATTTCCATGTGTATATTCTCAGGATGATAACAAGTCACCATCAACATGTTTCAGTGTGTTCGTGCCTCACGTCCTCCTTTTCTAAGGAGTGACACAGAGTGGGCCGTTTTGGGGAAACCTTGGAGAAATGCAAAGAGAATGTATGAGATACGTTTTATTGGGGGTACGGAGAGCAAATGCTTGAACGAAAGATTCAAACCACGCTCTGGCTTTGCTGGCAACACAGGGTGCTGGGCACCTATTGTAATTAGGCTGGGATGCCTACTCTTTTGTTTTGTTTGGATTCTTTTCCTTGATTTCACAAACGTGTTCAGCAACCAGACAAAGAGTTCACTAGGGCAAGGAGAGAACGTTGGTTCAAAGACTGTTTTATTCCTGCCGCCCCCCCCATCCCATCCCATCCCATCTTCTTCCTTAATGCGCCCCCCCCATCCCATCCCATCCCATCTTCTTCCTTAATGCGCCCCCCCCCCCCAGTGGAAAGTAAAGATGGTGGCTGTCTGGGGGTGTTTTCCAAGTTGCTATTCAGTGTAGGTTCAGTATGAGACACACAGTAATGCAACGGTGGGATCAGTCATAATCCACGGCAGTATGCACACATTGTGTTTATTTTGATTGTTCTTTAATTTTAGCCATTTGTTGTAGACATGTACAGCTATGAGAATAGTTATCCATATAGCTCTGTATATTCATTTTTTTTTTCCTACACACATTAACAAAGCCATTTTTACATTTTTTCCTATTTTCTGTTGAAGTGTCTTGCATTGGTTTGCATGTTTTGCAAAGGGAAATGGAAGGGTTTGGGGACCACTCTGTGTCACCATGTCATCTGTCCTCAAGACTCATAAAGAGAATGGGGGGGGGGGGCGGAGAACATGAATAAATATTGTATCTAGTCATTCACAGACAGGTTTGTATGTTTTTCTTGCCAGAGATTGTATGTGATTCCTGTGAGTGGTCGCCCCTTCCCTGCTGCAATTAATAGGAAGAAGAAATTTTTTTTTTTCTTTGCTTCTCTTTTTTTCATCTGAAAAATGTTGAAAAGTGCTGGCTAGTCACATTTCTGAGTGAGGTGTTTTGATTTTATTGGACCTTGAAACTTTGTGACTTTGAGAGTCGGGGACTACTGAACTGAGACTGGACCTTGTTGAGGTAATGAGTCCAGGCCTCTGCATTCTACTTGAACACTTTCAAAAGTTGCATGTTTCAGCTACCAGGCAACAGAAAGCACCCAGGGGCTTTCTCTGTAGTTTCATAGCAGGAGGTGGAAAAGAAATAAAGGGATTTGGGCCTGTTTCCCTAACAGTTTGGTGTAGTTTTGTACAGTATACAGAGGAAAATTTAGTATTTTCTGTGGATTGGGTTGTAGCAGTTCCACTAGAACTGTGGAGAGCATCAAAGAATTATGGAATGCATGCATAGAGACTTCCAGAATAGAGCTTCCTCTTGTTTGATTTTGAAGGTCTTTTGGCGGGAGTTTTATGGGAAGCCTGAGAGGAAACCTAGGCTGTGGAACTAAACAAGCTACCCCAGGCAAAATTGTTAAGTGGAAGCCTTCCTTATAGCCCTTCTCTGCTTTGTATATGCTTCCTCCCTCCTTTCTGTGCCTAGTGCCTTTTACCCAGATGCCCCTTCATACCTTTCCTATCCTGCTGTCTACTTCAAAATTACCCCATATTTAAATCTCCCAGTGTGTCAGTACCATAGTCTCTTGTCACAATCAGCAGGAAGGTAACATGACATTCGATTAAAGTACAGTAATTCAGACTAAGTTATTAGTGACTGAAGAACAGGGGTCAGTAACTTGGCAGTCTGCTTCTGTCAAGTGGCACATCTCTGCTCAATGCAGAGTTACCATCCTGTCAGTTACTGCCAGAAACAGCAGACTCGATGCTACCCTTACACAGTTATGAAGAAGAGATTCATAATAGAGAGCACGGCTTCCTAATCTTTCATTTTCACGCTGTGAGATGCTAGAATAAATGTGAAATACATCGAGGACGTTTGGAGGTGTAGTTCTGGTGAAGTAAAATTGACATGTGGACATTGTCACCCTGGCACTGTGAGCTTGGTTCTCTTGCTAATGGGTAGTTTGACTCCTTGCTAGTCAGTTAACTGCCCTGGGCCTCAGTTTCTCAGCTCTTAAAATGAAGGAGTTGGATGAATTGTAAGGTTCTTTCTAGTTCTGGCAAAGAATGTGTCTGTCACGTTCCAATAGGCTAGGGAAGAAAAATACAAGAGATGGGCACCGTGTATAATGAAAATAGCATCTATGGGAGTACTTACTACAGACCTTTTCTCTTACTGAGAGTTGTCTGAAGATCAGTTTTCTTACTTCATTTTTTCTTCTTGGCTTATTCACTCATTGGTGTAGTTTGCATTCTTCCCTGTCCCCAACTGTGAATCTCAAATGGAGTCCTGTGAGTCATTAAAAAAATTTTTTTTTTATTATTAGAGTTACAGTTTGGTGTGTAAAATATGAATCCTTTTATATAAAAGTTGTACGATATTCTGAGTAACAAAGTCAACATCTTGTCCAGATTCCTTTCTCATTAGTTGTCACAGGGTGGTGGGGAAAATCTCATTTTCCCTATTTAATGTTGGAAGACCTCAAGCCAGAAGGGAATTGGTTTTATTGAGGGTGTCACCCTACTAGGACATTTCTTGGAAAACCCTTAGGCTGCTTTGAGGTGGGTGAGGGAGGAGACAGGGAATTTTGTTTTAAAGTCTCTTTTTTGGGGGGACTGAACCCCCACATCACCTCACACCATTAATAGATGTTTTGCTCTGGACTTTTTATTTTTTTTATTTTTTTTAACGTTTTATTTATTTTTGAGACAGAGAGAGACAGAGCATGAACAGGGGAGGGTCAGAGAGAGGAAGACACAGAATCTGAAACAGGCTCCAGGCTCTGAGCTGTCAGCACAGAGCCCGACGTGGGGCTCAAACCCACGGACCGCGAGATCATGAGCTGAGCCGAAGTCAGCCGCTCAACCGACTGAGCCACCCAGGTGCCCCAGGACTTTTTTGGATTTTGGTTTTAATGCTTAACTGTTTGTAGGCAAGTAAATTGACCTCATTCTGGTGTTGTTGATCTGTTGTTATGTAACAATCAACCCCAACTCTTAGTGGTTTAAAACAAAACTTTATTATTATATCTCACAGTTATGTGATTTGAGCAGGCTCATCTGGGCAGTTGCCCTTGGGGTCTCTTGGGCAGTTGCAGTGAGATGTGAAGTCTCACTGAGGTAGGATGGCCAGGATGGTGTACTCACATGACTGGCAGTTGATGTTTGCTTTCAGCTCAGCCAGGATTGTTGGTTAGAGCACTTATTTGAGGCTTCTTCCTGTCTCTGAGACTGAAAGAAGGTTCCAGCCAGTTAAAACTACTTACCTGCCCCATTGTCACTTTTGTCTGTTTTACTCATTAAAGCACACATGGAGTCTGCTAAATTTCAAGGGGGAGAAGAAAGAAATTCTACCTTTTATGGACAAACGTCAAGGTCATGTGGCTTGTGGCCATCTTTGGAACATACACTCCGCTGCACTGAGCCATAATTTCTGGTTTATAAAGGAAGGATAACATTATCTAATGGAATTATAGTTTCAAGAATTCAGTGAGTAACATATTACCCAGTACAATGTCTCAATATGTAACACATGGTGACTATCATTATTGTTATTGTCTCTAGACTTTATACTGGTTCCATTCTGCACTGTAGAACTTCTAGAATACTTTAGCCTGATACTTTGGCATCATTACCACTAGGTAATGTTAATACCTTTAAGATCTTCCTAGGATTCAGTAAAATGGATTCAGTAAATTTGTCACTTATTAGAAAAAGAAGCCCCATGGATCAGTGGAAACCTTGAATGACTTGGGAAAACCAAGAATGGCTTGGGGACACCAACTGGTTTTTCTCTTCTCTTTACAGCACTACAATTAGAACAGCCTTGGATACTTGAGGCCAAATTTCTCTTTGATGTGCTTTCAAATATTACATTGTGTCTTTAAGAGGAGGTTTATCCTGGGTTGATGGCAGAATATTGTATCTAATTTGTTTCCACAGGGCTTAAATTCAGAGAGGAGAGAGATTTAGGGAACCTTGGGGGGGCATCAAGTAGGAAGCCTTATCTTATGATTCACTATAAATTGTAAGATGTTCTGGAATGACGATACATCAGCAGTTTATAAGTCATAATTTTTGTTTTAATTTGCTAGACATCTGTTAGCTTCGATGGCAACCATATGGGAGTCTAAATTGCCTTTTGAATTACAGGGAGATGGTAGGAAGAAAGCTAAATATGGTTATGAAAGTGTCATATGGAAAAAGTGTAACAAAGGTGTATAGACCTCAGTGGGGAAAGTAATTGAATACTGAACTTGCTTGGTCTGGCTGTTCACTCTTGGGTCAGTGAGAAGGCACTGAAGCATTCACACTTGATGATATCCCCGGAAGATAGAAATGAAGCAAAGGGGGAAAAGGTAGAAAACCAAATGATGTTCCACCCAGCATCAAATTGCCAAGGTGAGCTAAAATGGATCACTCTGTCTTAATGTGTCCACAATAATAATCCCAGGCATAAGGTGAAAGCAACCCGTGTTTTGTTTTAACAAAGCTTTATAATTATGGTCTCTTTCTTCTAAGCATCTCAAAGCATCTTAACAAGCATATTATGACATCTTTGTGACAGATGAAGAAACTGGAGCACAGAGATGTGGAGTGACTTTTGAGCTCTTTGAAGAAGGTGTCAGGGTTTGCTTTTCAAGTATTAAGTCTCCTCTAGTAACGATAGCCCCAGCTTCTCCTTTGAAACTTATTTTAGAAGATGCTTTTAATTTTAAAATAAAACATCAAGTAAGTCACTTACATCTGTTCATAATTGAAAAGTGATAAAGTTTTTGCATATGCCTCAATTAACACCACCCACTAGCATAAAGAGTTAGGATGAAAATGTTAGAGAATATGATAGTATAATAAACTATGTGTAGTCTATTGAAAATTCATAAATGAAAATTGGATTATTAAAGACGATTAAAGACAATGGAGTACTGAAGACACATGCTTCTTTCTATATGTGACACTGATGACTGTCTTACATTTCTAACCTCTGAATCATTAATCATCACTGGATTATAAGGGCCTCACCTGCAGGGACTGTCTCTCCATCATTTTCATAATCTCAGTGTCTAGCACATTGTCTGGAGCATAGTAGATATTTAATAAATATTTGTTGAACGAACGAATTATGAAATCATTGGAAAGTACCTAGACGTCATCTCCTCTAACTTCCTATTCAGTGAGACATTTTCTCTAACATCCTGCCAACCCATCTAAACATGGATCTGTTTTTGGACCACTTTAATCGTTAGAGTTTCACTTGTCCTCCAAGTAGATGTAATATGTTTCCCTGTAACTCCCATCCTTGTAATTTACTGTGGCTGATTTTTAATTTTTGTTTTGAAACAATCTTAGACCTACAGAGAAATTGCATGTGGTATAATTTGCTTTTATCCTGAATCTTTTGAGAAAAAGTTGCCAGATAGATGGCTGTCACACCAACACTTCACTGTATATTTCCTGTAAACTAGGGTATTCTCCCAGATAGCCACAGGACAGCCATCCAAGCCAGGAAATTACCACTGATACATTACCCTCATCTAATCCTCAGACCTCATTCAAGTTTCCCAGTTGTTCCAGTCATGTCTTGTAAAGCAAAGAATCCAATGCAGAGCATGCATTGTATTTACTTATCTCTTTCAGTCCTTCTCTGTCAGGATCTGGACACATTTGAAGATTATAAACCAGTTATTTTGTATAATGTCCCTCCCTTTGGGTTTGCCTTCCATTTTCTCATTCTTAGATTCAGACTGTGCATCGTTGGTAGGAAAATTACAGAAATGGTGCCGTGTTCGTTTCATGGCATCCCATCAGATGGCACTGATTTCTGTTTGTCCTGTTACTGTTGATGGTCACTTGATTAAAGTGTGGTCTGCCAAAGCTGCTCTGCCATGAAGTTACTCTTTTTCCTTTTGTAACTTGTACATATTTTGTGACAGGTTATGTCCAAACAATGTAAATAGCCCAGTCCCCATCAAAATTTCAACCTGTTAATTTATATGAATCAGTAAGAAGTTGCTTCCTTTTCTTCAGTGAATTTTAAACTGTTACTCTCCTGGGGCACCTGGGTGGCTCAGTTGGTTGGGTGTGCGACTTCAGCTTGGGTCATGATTTCACAGCTCATGGGTCCGAGCCCCGTGTCGGTCTCTGTGCTGACAGCTCAGAGCCTGGAGCCTGCTTCAGATTCTGTGTCTTCCTCTTTCTCTGCCCCTCCCCTGCTCACACTCTGTGTCTCTCTCTCTCAAAAATAAATAAACATTAAAAATAAAAAATAAAATAAACTGTTACCCTCCTTACTTTGATGTTGCAGTTGGTCCCAGGTTTGGCGGCCATGCTGCCTCCTGTGCCCTGTATTTATTTATTTATTTGTTTGCTTGTTTATTTATTTTTAATGTTTATTTATTTTTGAGAAACAGAGGCTGGAGGAAGAGTAGAGTGAGGGAGACAGAGGATTGGAAGCAGGCTCTGCATTGACAGCAGAGAGCCTGACATGGGATTCAAACCCACGAACTGTGAGATCATGACCTGAGCCAAAGTGGACGCTCAACCGACTGAGCCACCCAGGCGCTGCCCCCCCCACCTCCCCCTCCCGCTCCTATGCCCTTTAACTCCCATCATTCTTTGAGCATTTCTGTGCTTTCTGTCAGAACAAGATGTTCCAAGCTCATTTTGTAATTTTGGGGTGTCATCTATTGTATCAGTCATTTCTCCAAGGAGCCTTGGTTCCTTTGAGTGGCGAATGTTATTTAGAAGCCAAGATCTAGTTGCTAAGTGTGCTCATCGCTATGAGGGTATCACCACCCCTGGGAATTCCCAGTGGATATAATGGCGGCATATGTGTATGTATATACATATATGCACATATGCATACGTTACATATGCGTTTCTATATTTATTTATATTTTGAAAATCATGATTTCCGTGATACCTCAAATCCCTATTTGATACCATGGGTTTATTCTAGGTTTTTCCTTTTCTATATTTGTAAATACCTTCTTTGATAGTGAGATTCCTGGCTCCCATGATTCTTAACAGTTTACTTATTTGATAAGTTCTCCTCATATGTAGCCAGTCTTCCACAGCTGCTCCTGTTGCCCTCGTTACCTGCTGATGCTGCAACATGAATGCCACAACCCTGCACCCCAAAATACCCTCCCTACTCTGATTGGGCTCTGATACTGTGCTCTGGGCTTCCACATCCCTCTTCATACCCGTCTTTGCACAAAGGCCTACCTTGCTTGGTCCCAACTAATGGCTTTAGGACAGAATTTTTCAGAAGAAGGGAAAGGGCCTATGTAACACTTTTGTGATATGAAGCAAAACTTACCTCCTTTCTCTGTAGCCCTTCAGTATGTAAAAACAGGTATTATGTCATTCCTAAACCTTCTGTTTTCCATCTTTAAAAACTGTTCTGTTTTCCAGCTTTAAATTCCTCCATGTATTCTTCATGTACAATTTCCAGATTGTACTTTGCCCTTGTCACGATACTCTGCCTGTGGTCAGACACACTTCCATTAATGTAGCAACCAGAGTGGAACACATTCTTCACTCACTGTTCCAACCATGCAGAAAGCAGTGGGCTGTTACTATTGAACTTCCTCTTAAGTCTCTAGGCCATGCTGGGCCTATAGGTAGAAGCCTCTGCCACCGCCTGGATTTGTCTTTGAGTAAGTTACTCTCACAAATTATTTCCTCAGTTGCTTATCTCAAATATGGGGAAAATAATTCCAATATCTCATAGAGTTGTTATCCAGTATTAAAGGAGAGCATGCACATGAAGGTGCTTGGTAAAAGGTAAATCTCTCAATACAAATAGTAGTGATTAACCTCAGCTAAACCACACAGGCTTTTCTTGGCAGCCAGAGAACATTGTTGGCTCAAAGTGAATTTCTAGTGAAATGAAACCTTCACTTCTTTTTCAGGTGAACTTCTGTCAAACTCATCTCCTTAGGCTAAGTGCTAATCAGCAGCCCTAACCCTCTAGTTAATTATTTGAATTTAGATTTAGTGCTATATGTTTATCCCATTTATATGTCTTATTCCAGCCCTGCAGTTTTTAAACTGTGCTGTCAGAAGCCCTAGGCTTCCTTGAGGTATGCTTGGGCTGACAGGGAGTATCTGTGACCTCTCCCCCCGCCTGAGAATTCAGCCATTAGGTTTGATATTTTGGGATACCATGAAAAACTTTCCTTGAAAAGAGGGGTCTCCTGCTTAAACAAACTATTGAAAACCACCATTCTAGCTTTCAGATGTTTTTGAATCTTGATGGTCAAGGCATGTTTTAACAAAATCATTCCTTGTGTGGGTCCTTCTTCTATGTGTGAATCTCTTCATGCCCAGGAAGTCCGTCTCACTAGCTAGAGTGACTTCTGTAAGATCAGTTGGCATTTCACCTCTTTATAGATGTAGCAGCATAGTTAGTAAGTTGTTAGGAAATTTTAGTCTTCCCACCAGGGGATCTGATTCAGTAGGTCCTGGATGGGGCCTTGGTATTGTGTTTTTGTGTGTGTGTGTGTGTGTTTTGTTTTGTTTTTAAATGCCTGCAGGTGATTCTGATGTCCAGCTGAGTTGAGAAGCTCTGGTTGTTTTTCTTGGCAAGATGTGGCATCTCTTCCAAATGCTGTCTGGAGAGGACACTTGGGGGAGCTGGGAGTGGGTAGTGTAAAGCCATGACCAAAGAGTGACTGATTTCACCAGCACATGAAGCTAGTGTTCGTTGCTTATGAGAAAAAAATAATGCGGCCTATTTTATCCTTCATGGAATTTTTTATTAATCCAAAAATGCCAGTTTATTTTTAAATCTGAAAGTCCTAAAAACAAAATGAGAAAATCTCTGCTAAACAGAACCTCTTGTGCTGCAATTAGTATGCTAAAAATTAGCATCATATAGGGATAGAAGCTAGTTATTTACTCGACAGGAACAGTGAAGAAATAGACATTTTGTTCTTTTGCCCTAGCTGCCCTGCACACTTCAGGGCAGTGGACTGGGTCTAACCACAGATGCCAGATAGTGAACTGTCCTCCCCTTCAAATATCGGCCTCCCTGGCCAAGGTGCTCTTCCTTTCCTGGAACTTTCTTCTGTTTCTCCAGCCCTCCGTACCCTCATTTGGGGATGGGGTGAAGGGGAGTTGCTTTCTGTATCCTAGGGCAGTTTTGTTGATATCACTGCTGCAATGCCATTGCAGGGAAATTTCTTCTCCCACATCCCCGTGTGTGGCACTGTCACAAAGAGCTGACAGTAACACAACACAGGAGACTCAAGCCTGATGTTTGTCAGTTTACTTTTTTTTTCTCTTGTTAATTTTTATTTAAAATTTTTTAATATTTATTTTGAGAAAGCGAGTGACGTGTGTATGTGCGCTCACACACGTACACATGTGTGACCAGGGGAGGGGCAGAGAGAGAATCTCAAGCAGAGAATCTGACACGGGGCTCAGTCTCACAAGCTGTGAGATCATGACCTGAGCTGAAACAAGAGTCAGACACTTAATGAACTGAGTCACCCAGGCACCCCTGTCAGTTTACTTTAGCAAGGGAAGCTTCAATGTAGAAGATTCAGAGTGTGCATAATGAATTTTCAGATAATTTTCTTGACTTCTTCCTACCCCCTTTAAAAAGATTAGGTATTTGGTTATGGCTGGGCTCCTAAAGTGGAAATCTTTTGAAAGAAATAAAATCTGGAAAAAAATTCTAAAGTATTTCTCTGAGATGTGTTACTGGGGCATAGTTCTCACACTGCTCTGAAAAGGGAAAGAAAAAGGGTGCCTGTGTGGCTCAGATGGGTGTCCGACTTTTGATCTCAAGTCAGGTCTTGATCTTGTGATGTCAAGCCCTGTGTTGGCGTCCACTCCGGGCTCTGCAGTGGGTGTAAAGACTACTTAAAAAAAAAAAAAAAAAAAAGACCCAGAATGGTGGACAAACTCTGTGGTTAGCACTGATGGTATCTGTATGTAAAAGATTGTTAATTATGAAATGCAAGGTATAATTTTTAAGCAATGTAATCATCAACCTTGATAACCAATTAGTATTTGGAAGTAGATGGCAAAACACTTTGGCTCCTCTCATTGAAAAGGCAAAGTGATGTTGTATACCTCTTCCAGCTACTGTTTACTATTTACAGAAGTATTATAAGACATAGGGCTCTTTTTACTTGTTGAGATTTTTTTTTTTTTTTCTAAATTATACTTGGCACTAAGTCTTGAATTTCTAAAAATCTGGAGGGAACAGCTGGTGCTCTAATAAATATTCAGGCCAGCTATTTTAATGCTTTGTACTTCATTAAGTAGTCCTAATAAAAGGGGAATACTTGAGTTAAGCATTTCTCAAAGTATGTTTTGCTTCCAACAAAAATTTCCCCCAGCTGTTAATATTTCCCCCCAAGCAGCCTTAAAATTTAATTCTGCCAAGTAAGTAGTTCTAATCACTATTGAAGCATTTAATGCCAAAAGTTAGTTCTCCTGTTTTAAGGTATAGTTCTATAAAAATGCCCCAGCCCTTTAACGGATGCAGACTCCACAGGTCATTGACCTTGTGGAAAAATGGTTTATTTGGGACCGTATTAGAGAGTGATGAAAAAGGTGCATCGTGACTTGGGCAGGCGAGGAAGCAGGCTGAAGAGTATGGTGTTGAGTTTGGATTTCACGTGTGTCTGATTTTTACCCAGCTCTCTTCCCAGGCCTGTGACCTTAGGTTATTTTGTCACCTTACAGTTCAATCTCCTCATCTGCAAAATGGCGTTCTTAGTCGTAGTGTTAATTGATGTCATTAATAGTAGTGTTAAGACTCAATATCTGTCTTGGAGTCATGAGGATTAGAGGAGTTAATATGTATGAATGGCTTGGAAAACTCAGTAGATATTAGCAGTTATTACTCTGTTTTCCTCAACACCCATGATTTTTTTTTTTATTGTTTTTTTCTTAACTTCTTTCAGAACCATTCAAGTAATCTTACATTGTAACATATATTTTTTGTTCTCTGTAATGTTCTGCCTACATAAGCGCATTCTCAAAATAACTAAAGGGAAAAGAGATCTAACAAATGTTCACAGTGTTCTTTTCATTGTAATGAATGGCATGTAATTCTTATCATGGATACCAGACCATGAATTTGCATCTATTGTTTGTTGTTAATTTCCCCCTTTTTCTTTACCCATTTAGATTCCCTTTTCATTTTCTTTGCAAAACCATACGGTCTTGGTCTCCTATTAGTGTTTTGTGCTGGGACAGTTGAGTTTCTGATGTTGAGCTCTGGTGTTAGGCCTAACACCTGGCGGAAGTAAAAGTCTTTTATTAACATCTGTTGAATCGGGATATTCTAGAAATATCTGGATGGCTGTAACTACATATTTTTAGCTTTTAGCTTTTATGGTATCATCAGTCATGGATATTTCAGTCATTGTTTTACTCTGTATTTCAGAAAAATTCTTTAGATTGTTGAAGGGGCCTTCGAATTGGCACACAAGTAGAATTTTGGCCTGAAGTACCTGGTCATTGACTAAAGGGCCACCCATCTTGGTGACTGACTGACGGTGTGACTTCTCTGGGGCAGTAATGGGGTGCACTGGGTGCTGTGCTCTTTTGCCTCCAGTGGCGTCACGTGACACAGAGGACCCAGAGTGTCCTAATTTCTTTCTTTCTGGTTTTTTTTTTAGTGTGTTGAATTTTCATTATCTAATTGTCATCGTATTTTCTTGACTACTGGGTTATTTAGAATAACATAGCTTCATTTCCAAACATTTTTGTTTTTTTTAATTTACCTTTCCATTAATTGATTTCTTTTTTTTCCCCAATATATGAAGTTTATTGTCAAATTAGTTTCCATACAAAACCCAGTGCTCATCCCAAAAGGTGCCCTCCTCTGTTTTTTTTTTTTTTTAAGTTTATTTATTTATTTTTGAGAGAGACAGAGACAATGTGAGCAGGGGAGGGGCAGAGAGAAAGAGGGAGAGAGAGAATCCCAAGCAGGCTCTGCGATGTCAGCGGAGAGCTCTATGAGGGGCTCGAACTCACAAAACTGTGAGATCCTGTCCTGAGCCAAAACCAAGTGTCCGATGCTTAACTGACTGAGCCACCCAGGTGCCCCAGGCTGTCCTAAATTCTAAGCATAATCTTCCCTCTAATTAGGCTCACCTCTAGGAGAAAAGGCCAGGGAATGCTAATTTAGTAGGTGCAAGGAGCCTTATCACTCACTGTTATGCAGAAGGTGTACAGAAAACCCCAGCCCTTGAAAGGGAAGGAGGAGGGATGAAAGGGAGGGTAAGTAGAATTTTTACTGTAGCATTCACTGGTCAAAAAGAATGATCTGTGGAGCATGACAGGATATTATAGGAGCATACTTAAGGTAATTTTAGCCTACCTGCAACATGCCCAACACTATTAATTTTGATTCCCTCATTGGCCTCACAATCCTTTGATGGTTTGTGACTTCCCTTTGCAAACACTGAAGTTATCACCTTGTCCTTCTGACCTGTGCTAGCCAGTTTCCGTGAGGCCTGGAGGATGGCCCACCTGATAATCCAAACAGCGAACCCCAAAGTTTAGTCATTTGCAAGCTTCCTGCATGGTTTTGGACAAACTCTGGTGCCACCTCAGAGTTTCTTAAATTTTAATGTGCATACAATTCACGTGGGGAATCTTGTTTAACATGCAGATTCCGATTCAGTAGGCGTGAGAGAGGCCAAAAATCTAACACTTTCATAAGCTCACTGGTGAGGCCACGGTGGCTGGTCCACTGATCTCATTTTGAATTGCAAGGATCTAGACCGTTGCAAATTTATTCTTTTCTTTTAAATCAATTCTGTTTTTAAACCTTAAATACATTTATTAAAAAAAAAACACTTCAAAAATATCATTATTCAAATACATACAGTGACGATAATCTGGCTTATTAATTTCTAGGTAGTGATTGGTGCCTGCTAGCAGGCCTGAGTCAGAAGCTTATTTTCCTTTGTTACAACAGAGGTTAACAAATGTACAAAGTGTTCGACGTCCTGGCATCAAATGAAGACTTTCTCCTTGACTAGACCAGAGGATTAAAAGAGAGTTGAAAAGGAAATGACTTTCTTATTCAAGATTATTTAATGCTGTATTCTAAAATCATCTCTTCTGGCACCCCAGGTCACCAGGGAATCTCACTTTGGGGAGCCCTGCTTTTAAGTAATTCGAAGGAAGGCATACATTTATAAGCTAAACTCTATTAGTGAGATGGATGGATCTCTAGAGGTAAAATGGTTGGGGAGATGTGTTGAAAGTTTTGCCTACTTCAGGTTCTGTTTCCTGTCGGGGGAAAAAAGAGAGGTACCCCCCATTTCTGAAAAGTTGCTACCAGCTCTGGGCCCAATGAGTAGTTACATCTTAGGCAGAAAAAAGAAAATGCTTTGGAAAATTGGATCTCCGGCTAATAGGAGGTTGACCTTAAAAGCTGAGGAAATCTATCTCAGTGGGTTCCTTTTACATCCATCTCCTCTTCCTTCAAGTTGCTTTGGATTATGTTCAATTTGGAATGAGTCCATTTACTTGATGCATTCTTTAGAATAGGGCATTTTCTTTATACTTTTCTACTGTAAAAACAATACAGCAACACTAATATACATTTTTTTGAAGGAAAAGAAATTCACCACAATCCCAGTAATACTTTCTTTTGGTTCAATTATATTAAAAATGGAGACTCTTAGTGAAATACTGTGAGAGCAGTGAACAAACACCCCGAAACAAACAAAAAGCCATTTTAGGGTCTCACTAAAGACTTGTAGTCTCTTACAAGGATTTGAATTTAACAAACCTTGGTTACTTAACTTTGTAAAGGAAAAAAAAGTGCTTTTCCATCAATAGCTTAAAATTTTGTTTTAATGTTTATTTATTTTTGACAGAGAGAAAGAGAGAGAGAGAGAGAGAGAGAGAGCGAGCACGTGCAGAGGAGGAGCAGAGAGAGGAAGGCGCAGACTCCAGGCTTTGAGCTGTCAGCACAGAGCCCTATGCAGGGCTTGAACTCACAAACTGTGAGATGATGACCTGAGCCGAAGTCAGACGTTTAACTGACTAAGCCACCCAGGTGCTCTGCCATCAATAGCTTTTAAGCATTTCTTCTGACTTTACCTGCATTTCCCCCCTCAGGATAACGTTTAGAATAAGTGTTTCAACATACAGAACAAATACCTTGTGAATAAACATCAATTCCACACAACCAAAAAAAAAAAAAAAAAAAAAAAAAAAAAAAATCAATAGATCTGCTTTAGGCATTTGAAAAACCCTGTACTTTTAAACGAAAGAGCCAAAACCCAGGCTCTTAGCTTTAAATATTTTTCAACATGACCTTTATGTAGACAGAAAAATAAAGCTGAAAAATTTCTGAGCACCAGTTGTATTATTGGTGCCCTGCTTATCCAAATATGTGTGGCAACTGCCCACATGGTAACTCATGTGACAAATGCTACCTCGTATTTTTTTTTTTTTAATCTCATAACTGTAATCCTAGGGAAAATAGTGTTTATTTGGTACCAGTGCTTTTAGCTTTGTCTATTGGTTGTGGAAAGAATAAATTGAATGAAGAGATGGCTAGATGACCTAATTCTATGTGGCATTTTCATTTTTTTCCTGAGTCTGCAAGATTTAATAATCCCTAATGTTCTTACTGTATGTTTTGAGAGTTTTAAAGTTGCTCTCCAGTGAGGATTTGAAACAATTACATAAAAGTTTGAAAATTGTGTTTTATTCTTCTTTTTTTAAGATACAGAATCAATATCTTAAAAATGGAAGGATTGGTGTCACTAAAAAGAGGAGAGAAATATTTTGTATTTTGTGAAATACAAGTATTCCATTTAGATATTTATATACTTGGATTTTTAATATATCAGTATAAGTCAGTAAATTATCAAATATATATCCTTCGTGAATATTAAATATTGATCTATACCCTTGGATTTTTTTGTTGTTGTTGTTAGTAGATATGTGCTTTCTTTGGAGAAAGACAAGCTTCCTAAATGACCATATGACCTCCAAACAATTTTATTTATGATAAAAGACTAAAGTTTCTTTTATGACAGTTTAGTATAAATATGCAAACCAAATAAAAAACTTTTTTAAGTTAAAAATAAAAACCAGAGGGGCCCCTGGGTGGCTCAGTTGGTTAAGCATCCAACTCTTGATCTCAGCTTGGGCCTTGATCTCGGGGTCCTAAGTTCAAGCCCTGTGTTGGGCTCCACACTGGGTGAGAAGCCTACTTTAAAAAAAAAAAAAAAAAGAAAAACCATAGATCGGTTTTAGTCTCGATGGCATAAACAGAAAAAAAAGACTGTGATTATATTTTTGGTTCTTAAATGAAGACTAGAAAATGAACTCTTTGAACTATAAAATTACTACATCTTAATTGAAGGCACCAACAGATCATTAATTATTGCTAAGAACCTTTTTTTAATTGTGAGCTTTCTATTGAATATCCCCTGCTTTGCCCCTCTTCTTTCTGTGAATTTAATTTCAGAATTGTGAAGACCGGGCTTTTTGCTTTCAGTGAAGGTGAATCTCTTTCTCATTCCTTAAAGAGGTTAACCTGCTGATGACAGAACAGAAGGTTGGAATTATTTTCAGCAGGAATGAATGGCGGCACAGCTATTCAGTGTTCTTTGGTGGATCTGTTTAGTGCCCGGGTATTGGAACTATCCTTTCACTGGTCTTTTGCAGTCCTCTTTATATGATCTAAGTATTTCTATGTTGAAAAGGACCTGAAAAATCATCTAGGTTTTTACCTCCTTTCCCCGCCCCGCGGGGTCCTAATAGTGAATCCCTCCTCCCCCTACGCCTTTTTTTTTTTTTTTTTTTTTGCCCCAACCAAAATTTTCAGCAGAGCCCGCCACGTTAAAACAGGGAACAGCTATAAAACAGGAGCCTAGCGTCTCACCGGGCTCACGCCTCCTCCGCCACGCTGCGTGGGGAGAGCACGCAGAGGGGACCAGGAGAGGCCTTGCGGATTTTGCTGAGGATGGTGGGGAAGGCATCTGTTTAGCATTTACGAATTCACCTAGTAGTCGGTGTTGGCTTGTGTTGCCTGTACGCTGTGGGCGCGCAGAATTGCCCTAGTTTTCAAGTGCTAGTGCTTCGGCTCCATTTGGTTCTTCTGAACCGTTTTGGTGCATTCTGATTAACATCAACCTTGCTTGTGTGAAGTGAGTACTCAGGTCATTTACTATGTATTACTCTTACGCTTTGGAATGAACAGACTCAAAAACTTGGCTTCATATGGATTCCATATGTGGCTTTTAAGTTAGCAGAAACACAAAGCCTTTCGATTAATTTGCACATAAAGTTGCATATTGAATAGATTAAGCTTGATGGTGTAGGTATTATTTGAAATTCTTTGTCATCTCTAATATTGTTCATATTTAAACAAGCTACTAGGTGTTTGAAGTTTCTGTGGTGATGACCTTAATCTATGAATTCATATAGGTCCTATTTGGTTTATTTATTTATAAATGTTTATTTTGGGGGGAGACAGAGCAGGAGCGGGGGAGGGGCTGAGAGAGAGAGAGAGGGAGACACAGAATGCAAAGCAGGCTCCAGGCTCTGAGCTGTCAGTACAGAGCCCGATGTGGGCTCAACTTCACGAACCATGAGATCGTGACCTGAGTTGAAGTCAGCCGCTTAACTAACTTAGTCACCCAGGTGCTCCCCTATTTGGTATTTTTCATATTGAATGCAGCTACCCATGGAATTTATTTTGTTTTGCACCATTAGCCCCAGATAGTCACACATGATATAAAAAATGGGACATTGCTTCTTTATTTATATATTTAATTTTATTGTCCCCCAACCCCCATGCTGGGCAGAGAATACTTCCCCCCCCTGTTTAAGGTAGTGGTTAAGAGTGAGACTGACTGGGTTCAAATACCGGCCTTGACCCTTTGAAGCTGTGTGACTGTGTACATTTACTCCATTGCTCTGAACTGTTCCTTTTGGGCAAAACGTGAGTCTACTTCTAGGATAATTGCAAAAGTTCAATAAGATGTTGCCATGGATCCCTGAGAGGGGTGAGCACTCAGTGGATACTGATACTGTAATCAAGCGTAGAATAGATGACAACTCAGGACAGGTGCAGGCTTTTGTTTGGTTCATTATCATCTGGGAAAGGTGTTGGTGTCCGGGAGCCTCACCTTTCCTTGTTAGGGAGATACACTCTGTATAATAGAACTTTTCACTCACAGCAAAGTTTTGTTTGTTTGTTTGTTTCCTTTTGTCCTTCACTCACTGGTGGAAATTGTACCTCCATGCTTTCCTTTGGCAACTGGATCTGTGGGTTTCTGGCCAGGACACCTGCTCCATTCCCCACTCTCCTGGACCCTAATTTGCTTTCCTGTTTAGCTGCAGCTGTCCACCATGCCCATTCCTGGCGTGACCTGATCAGCACTCTGTTTCTATATCACAAACACCGGCTTTTTTCATAGTTCTCATGTCCTGTCTCTAGGGTCATTTTGAGGCCACAGACCTACCTGGGTTTTTTGTTTTTTTTTTTTTTAATGGTAGTATATGCAGAAATTACAGTTCCAGAAAATAACATGTGTAGATCTTATAGGCATATGAAAGGCATAAAATTTTTTATGCCTGGAAAAATACCTAAAGTATTGTAGCTACCCAATACTTGTTAATTGAAATGAATTAGTTAAATCTAAATTAATTTTCTTAGCTTAGGAAAAAAACTAGCATCCATTTCGGCCCTCTGCAAAGATTTTTTTTTTATGTACAAGTAGGTATGTTTATGAACCTGTTTATTAATATATAACTTATTGTGATAATAATTACAACTTTTTAAATTGAATTTATATTTGTATACTTACAATTTTTTGTTATAAATGATGTTTATGAGCTGTTGAACTTTAAGGAATCTGGCATTTTAAGTTGTGTTTTCACTGTATGGAATGTCAGTATAATTCTGACAAGAAGAAAGTTGCCTGCCTTCCCAAAGTTAGTGCTTTTCAGAGTGTGAACATTTGCCCAGTGGAATTTTGTCTCGTTTTTCATTTTCTGAACTATCATAGGTGATTTTTCTTCCTTCAACTGTATAGATGAAGATTTCTGGAACTGAAGTTTTTCCCAGATTGAGACCAGCTTCTATTCTGTCCATTATTAGTTTGGTTTTATTTCTTGTTTATTTCTAATCCTAAGTTTCCAAAGGTGGAGGAGGTGAAAGAGAGGAAGAAGAGAAGCAAAGGCCATTGTCTTGAGGGAAGGATGTGCTTGGGGGGAATCCTAGACTAGGCTATTGGACTAAGCAATTAAATATGGGATGTTTCGGGGTGCCTGGGTGGCGCAGTCGGTTAAGCGTCCGACTTCAGCCAGGTCACGATCTCGCGGTCCGTGAGTTCGAGCCCCGCGTTGGGCTCTGGGCTGATGGCTCAGAGCCTGGAGCCTGTTTCCGATTCTGTGTCTCCCTCTCTCTCTGCCCCTCCCCCATTCATGCTCTGTCTCTCTCTGTCCCAAAAATAAATAAACGTTGAAAAAAATAATAAATAAATATGGGATGTTTCAAAGTTCCTTTCCAGTGAGGGGCCTATGCTCAGCTTTTGTATCCCATGACGAGTGTAGTGGAGGTTCATGTGGTGGAGTTTCTGGGACCATGAACCCCACAAAGATAATTATCTAAATTTAGGAATATGCACAAGTTATCAGAAGACACTCCACATGTTTCTTGTGCTTCTCTGTATCTTACTGGGTGTGCCAGGAATCCTCTTTACCTGGGCCATTTCCTAGAGGTGTATTTGCAGTGAGCAGTCTTGAAGGATGAGGTAATGTCTCTCTCTGGAACAAAGCGTAGTCCCATTTACTGCTTATTATAAAGCAGAAGTTCCCTAAAGCACAGTTTCCTCAGCTGTGATGCAGACATAGAGCAGCACATGCAGCTTCCATCTGGGCCCCTCCATGCCAACCCCCCCGACCCTCAGACTTTGGGACAAGGAGAACCTACTCAAACATGATGCTCATGCTCTCTGCTGTGAATACTACTCCTTTGTCTCTGACCCAGGTGTCTCGTGTCTTCTGCCAGCTTCCAAGCGATGGTAACAGGTTAATTTATTACCATGTAAGTAGAGTAAAAGCAAATAAGGCTAGATACAGGTGTATTGTGTGTAAGTTGAATACTTATCCAGTTAAATATATTGAGCTGTGTCCTGTTTAGACCCTAATCACCTGGGCCTAACCTACGAATAGTGTGGTCAGGAAGGCAGTGGTGGGTGGTTCCTCAGAGCTTTTTGTGTACTTCATATCTATGCCCCTGGCCTGTATGTCTCCAGGGAACCAAGGGAACCAAGGGAGACCACGGCATCTTTGCCAAGAATTGTATCCTGAGTCAGGTAAGATATAAAACTGAAATATGCAAGAGGTTGATCTTGAGAGTACTGAGCAACAGAACCCAGGAGTATTGGTGGCGGTGGGAAGAGAGCACACAATATTAGGAGCTTAGGAGGACATCTGGCCCTGAAAGAAGAGATATGGGGAAGTCCAGGCCAAGGCAGCAGGCCAGAGCTAAGAAGAGGCAGGAAGAACCCATCTCAGAAATATCCTGGCTCTGCTGAATTGGACTGGGGAAGAAAATTTGTTTGCTTTGTGATATTTGTGGAATGAATTGTTTTTAAGCAATCACTTAACCTGTTGGAGAGTAACACCGAGATCATCTCCAAGCTGGTTTACGCAGTTTAGAGAGCATTTATATTAACAGTCATGCAGCTGATGAAAGGCAAGTAAGAATATTTGTTTAAAACAATATTTTTTCGTGTTTTTTCTTCATCAAATACCTGTAAAAGTGTATTTACTTGTTAGCTGCAGTAGATACTTGCTCTTTCCCTTGTGAAAAGAAGAATATGACCTTATGGTAATTAGGCCTGATATTAAGATTTTACATCGAGAGTGGACTCTCAGGGCTCAAATATGAGGTAAGCTATTGAAACCCCACTCCTGTTGTTTCTAGTGTGAATCTTATTTGCATTCAGTCAACCAAATTCTAAATATTTTTTATTCATTTAATGATATGTGAAAGGTATTAACCATCTATAGCCATCAAAATGAGATCCATGGTGACTGCTGACATCTAAGGATTCATGGATTAAGAGTGCATGGATCAGGAAGTGGATTTTAATGGGGGAAATATCTGTGGGAGTGACCCCTCTGTCCCCCATCCCCAAGGGCTGCACAACATAAGTTGTGGTCTGTACAACTTCCTGGGATATGCATGATGCTCCCTGGAGTTGTGCAATGTGGAGCTTTGTGTGCATTGGGCAGTCATCCAATGGTTGAAGTAAGTGGCATGTAAAGTGGGTGGTCCTTTAAGTTAAATGGGTTCAGACATTTCTGTTTAGTGTGATAAGTACCACTTGTGCCTTTCAGCCCTTGAATAATGAGGGTGATGTTGGTAGACGTGAGGGCTTCTCATGGGGACCTGGGAGTTCCTTGCTAAGGAGAGGTTTCCTTAGTCTGACAAAGACCCTCAGGTGCCTTGGGACTTTGCAGACTGGGCCAAAAAAACCTCAGCCCAGGATCCACTCTCCAACTGGTTCTTATTGGGCCCAGGGAGAACAAAAGAACTGCAGCTGTTGAACCTGTTACTGTACCCTTGAAATCAAATAAACCAGTGGTTTGCTTATGTTAGTGAATGAGCTTGATTACTCATATTCAAAATAATTAACCTTGTTTGTGAAGTGATCGTCTGTCTGTAGTTACCTTTGGATCTTGAATCCAGGGTATGAAGAGGCTGCTGACCAATTTTTTTTTTCTGGTTTCTTAATACAGTTACTTTACTTTTTAATTACGTATGTGAATATATATAGTGTTTGCCAGTGTAAATGCCCAGATTAATAGAGATCACTTTTTTGTGTGGAAGATTATTGCTTGCCTCTGCAAGTAATTCTAGGAAATAAAAACCAAGTATCAACATAAAAACTTTTCTTCACTATTCTGGATGCATTTTCATAAAAAAAGACTTGGGAGTGGAACTCTCCCTACTGCATGAAGATACACCGCTATTGCCTTCTGCAGCAACTTGGTTCTGTCCTGGCACTCAAGCTTTGAGGACCCTTAGCACACAGAGAATGTCTACTTTCCTTACAGCTAGGTGGAGGTACCAGCCCCCAATGTGTTTCTTATTCCCTGCCCAGGTGAGCTGACAACCTCCAGAAAAGCCTAGAGGACTTACCTGTTGTTCCCATACCCCCAATCCACTAGCAGAAGTCACTTTATATGTATTTTATATAAAGGGATTTGAAATAGTGGAAGTCTGTGGGACCTGGCATCGTTAAGGTAGGGATTTGAATCCCAGGCAGCTTTGCTGCCCTCTTTAAGCTTTTTGAGGCCTTGTCTCCTCATGAGTAAAGGGAGTATGTTGAACAACTGTTCTCCATAGTTGTCCCATGTTTCTGCACATCTTGTGAACTGGGGCACTGACTGCCTTTGTTCTGGGCTTTTTAAGGATGTTTGTATAGTGAAAAGCCTTGGAAGGTAGATGCCCATGAAAAAAAAAATACCTGGGTTCCCTAAGTTCAGGAGCCCTCTCTTGTGGTCCTGATCACTGTGTGAGCCCTCTTTGCATTGTCCTGTGGGAAGTGTTGCTCAGAGAGCTGGCACAAGTACAGATACTGTGACTACTGCCACTGCTGTGAGTAATAAACCATCCTTTGTCTCTGACCCAGGGGTTTTCAGTCTCTCGCCAGCACCCATGGAACTGTGGTAGGCTAACTTGTTAGCTTGTAAGTAGGTTAAAATCTTGGATCCTGCACAGTACTGCAAGTCTTAATCAGTGTATGCTTGTATGCTCTGCTTCTTCTCTCTACCACCTGTCCCTGCCCTGGTTCAGGTCATTCCTATTTCCCATGTTCAATATTATAGTACCCCCTACCTTCCCAACACTCCATTCTCCCCATTCTCCTATAGAGAGATTTCTCTAGTGGCACATCTGATTGTGTCACACTGCCCTGCTTTAAGTACTTACTTGGCTCTTAATTACGACAGGATTAAAGCCAAGCTTCATTACAGGGATCTTGCCTACTTTTCCCCTCCCACACTTCTCTTCTGTTCCCCAGCCGTATGTGTATGGACAATGGAGCAAAGGGGTAAGATCTATTTGATGTTCATTATAAACTGTTCAGGTTCCCTAAGTTCAGTTCCCTCTGTGCTGTGACACAGTCTGCTGTGTATGCAGGTGTTGCCTGGTCTGCTTACCATCCCCCTGTGGGATTTGGGGCCTGGAGACTAGTGAATTGTGAACTCCACTTTCCTGACTGTAACTTTGCACTTATCTGGGCTTTCAGTGACCTTTCCACCATTTCTGTCCACCTTCTTTTAAAGGTATAGCATCTACCACAGAAAGTTGTAAAGAATAAAGAGGTCATGGGTACAAAGCACTGATCTCCGGGCCTGATTAGTGCTGGTGCTGCTGTAATTGTCTTTGTAAGAGTTGGTGTCAGAATTACAGCCTGCCTACAGGCTTTGGTTACAGAAGTAGCTCTGCTAAACTGCTTCTATTCCCACCCCATCATTTAGGTGTACCCCATTTAGCCGTTTAATCCTATAGCATATATTCTGTATAGATCTTCAGAAATATTAAAAAAAAATAATAAAAAAAAAATACACCAGAATCTATTATAATACTGAAAAGAAGGCGATTATATAGGTCTCTTCTGGCCAGTTGGATGGCCTCTATAAAGGGGGGGCTGTGGAGTGCTCTTAGCTAAAGTGCTGGCCTTTTTCAGTTTAAGTGGGTCTGGGCAATCTGTTTTGTTTTGTAGTCTCTTTTTTCCCTGTTAACACCCTGTTTTCCACCTGATGGCCTTTGATTCACAGCAAATTGTTTTCTAATGGATAAATCAAAGGTGGGTTTGAATGGTTAACTGTACAAGCTGCCTATTAAATTGTGAAACTTACAAGCTGTCACATCATACGGATTGTACTCTGTCTAGCTAGGTCTACCATTAGAACCATTTTAAACAATGGCGAGAAGATAGGCATTAGTCAATAACCCTCCCTCCTGCAGGGACTGTGTTGTTGGAATTGCACGTCTATCGGGTGCTTGCTACCTGGGTCTTCTCTGGTGTTGATTCATTTGGGGGCGCATTTCCCATGGTTTCTGAGGTCCTTTTGAGACAGGACCTGAATAATGCAGTCTCATCCCAGGTCTTGACAGCACCTGGCTCCCAGAAAGCATTCCATAAATTGTTTTGAATGCGTGAATGACTAAATAGGAAAATGTGCTTAGTTAACAGTAAACCACGAGCCGAATGTGAACAAACCACCCCCCCCCCCTTCTCTGATGTGGAAAGATGTACTGGTGCAGAAGTCGGGCTGGCAGTGCAATTTGGGGTGATGGAAGATGGTTACTATACTTGGCTCTCTTTCTGCCTGTGCCCTGTCTTTCTCTTGCACTTCTGTCCCTGAAGAGTTAGCCAGTGTGGCAGTAGAGGAAGTTCTAAGTAGTGTATTGTCCTGATTTCTGCACTCTGTTTCTCTGTTTTAGTTCAAACTTAAGGTGCTTTTCAGAGAATGGTTCTCTTTTGTCTCTTCTTCCACCCCCTCCAGTTAGGGTTTGTAATCCCTTTTATCCTTTAATTCTCTCCACCTTGCCTCTGTTCCAGTCTTCTTCTGTAGAGACTTATCTCTGACACAATCCTCTCTTTCCTCCCAGAGCCACAGATTCCTTCTTTGTGTTTCCTGGATACTTTTTGGGACCCTTTTCTTGAATGGGTTGGGGTACGTCTGGAAGGTAAGAGAATGGTGACTATATATCTTTAAACATTGGGACAAACCTCTCATAATGGATTTTCCCCCCCATTTGTGGACTTCTTTTGTACCAAACACTTAGCATACACATTAACCCACATTTAATGAATTGGTTTATTTCAAATAATTATTCAAAGGAAAAAAGTGCATATATATGCATGTCAGTTAACATTATTTGAATATTTGAAATGCAAACTTCTAGAAAATCTGAAGACATGGTAGCAAAATCTTAGGTAGTGAAACTTGATGATGCTATAATCCAGTCTTTGGCCCCAGTTTTCCTTTGTTGGCTTAGGTAGGACAAGGTAAAAGGTCCTTTGTGCCTATCTCTTGGGAGATAGCGCTATGGAGCGGTGATGTCACTCCCTACCACTTGAGCTCTTGTGAGAAATCTTGATGCTTGAGTATGTATTTGCCTGCATGTGCCGTCAAGGTCGCTGAAAAAAGTCAAAACCTTGCGAAGTGGGGGGTATGATACAAATGTAAGTTCTTAGTAATTTTTACTGTGATTGGGCATTTTTACTTAAGTGTGCGGGAATTCTTGGCTTGATCTAGAAGAGCCTGGACGCTGTTCTGTTCTGTGTGATATACTTCATGAAAATCTAGTCTTTAGGGGTAGTGGTACAGGGTGGTGTAGCCATTGTGATCCAAATGATTCCTTTCAATTTATTGATCAGATTGTCTCCAAGGGTGGCTACCAATAATCATTTTAAATTCTGTTCATCCAAGTGATGAAATGGGATCCGATGTGATTTTACAGATTTTTAATCCTAGAAAGCATTTGAGATTTGAATACCATCTCCAAAGATGAAAGGCAAACTTGATTTATCACTCAGAACTCTAATAACTTCATCTTCAATTGTATTATTGGGTGATATAACTGAAGAGGTCACGGCAAACACAGGATATTGAGTTGTTTAGGTGTGTCTCCCTTATTTAGGTTGTTGAAGGATTCATTGATTTGTGGGTGAGGGAAAACTGGCAAGGTAGCTTTAGCGTTTGCACTTCATTTGAACATTATGTTGTGAAGGATTTTTGAGGCTGTGTGAACAGGATTGCGGGGCAAGTCTAGGGTAATTTAGGGTTGTATAAGGAACTGGCTTTGCTGTCTTATGTTCAGGCCTTCCTCCCCCCTCCCCCCGGCTGAGCCAGAATTTTGGCAACCAACCTTCTGACCCATCACCAGGGCAGGTGTTAACCTCTCCATCTCTTTCGCATTTGCCCTCATTAGTCTATCTACACAACTTTTGCCCTGGTCTGAGGTTTCATCCTCCTCACTGCACTGGTCGCCCATGGGTCTCTGCCTCCTACCTTCTTCCCTGTTGGCACTCTTTACCCTGAGCCAGAGAGGTCTTATCTCGTGTCTCGTGTCTTCTGTCTGAACGCACTCATGACACTCCATGCTGTGAGTGCCCTCCTCAGCTTCTGTTGTCCATGGTCTAGCGTAAAAGCCTCCCCATTGTTTTCTCCTCCAGTGCCTACCTTGCAGCCTTATCTTCTCCTCCTCTCCCACTCCAGGCCTCTGGCCTTTCTTTTCTCCTTGGAGTCCTTCCTACTTCAGACTCTTTTACATATGCTACTCCCAGAGCATGCAGGGTTCTCCCCGCCCCCCAATCGGTTAAAGCCTTGGAATATTCTGTCCTATCACCCAGGACTTCTCCATCTGACTATGCATCATAATTGGGTTAGACAGTTATTGCTTGTTTGGGTGATTATTTGATTGTATTCTGCACTAGTCAGCTTCCAGAAGGCAGGGGCTATATACTGAACGTGACATTGATGGTAGCCTGATGCCCTGGGGTAGGGTGTTTAATGTGCTCCATAGGACTTGGTTTTCCACAGCAGTTTGGATTTACACCTGTGGTCCTGGTGTCCTCACTAATAGTTTCCCCTTTCACTTTGAAAATGACTCATTTTGGATAATAGCATATATAGTGATCCTATTTCAAACCAAAGGATGGTGAATGACTCAGGTATGGTTCAATTTTCAGGCTCCTAGTGCAGGGTGGGAGATGGTTGTTGATAGATTCTCATCTGGCTGAAGATAATTTATATTCTTGAAACTCTGGCAGCATGTATATATAGACCTTTGCCTTTTTTTCCTCCCCCCCAATATTTTGAAGAGGTAAGAACATTCCACTGTGCACTTAGGATTTTAGAACATCATCGTGAGAGGCATCAAGGCTGTTACAGAAACAGAAAATAAACACAGGGTAGGTACTTCTTCCAATCAGGGGCTGACAGCTTAATTGGAAGGGGTTGAGGCTCTTTGCACCTTGTTGGGCCACCAAACACGGCACTTGCTGTCCTCATTCTAGCACAAGCTGGTCTCCAGGTGGCAATGGGTTTGTGGGGGACCTGGTGGGAAGCACAGGAATAATCTATGCTTCAGTTTTGCTGCCCATCTGTAGACGTAAAGAAGTCATGCAGGTGGTGCCAAGTGATCTTGTTGAGTTTTAAAAAAAAGGGGGGTCTCTGGGGGGCACTCGGTCAGTTGAGCATCCGACTTTGGTTCAGGTCGTGATCTCACAATTCATGGGTTCGAGCCCCACGTTGGGCTTTGCGCTGGTGGCACGCAGCCTGCTTGGAATTTTCCGTCTCCCTCTCCCTCTGCCCCTCCCCCACTCACACGTAAGTGCACTCTCTCAAAAATAAACATTTAAAAAAAATCTAAAATCTAAAAGGCAGCACGAGGCCCTGCTTTTCTGAGGCCTGTTATGGCCCAGGCCCCCAGAGACTCAGTTTCCTCTTCTCTGACTTGGTACCTACAAGCGCCAGCCTCAGGGAAGGTTCTGAAGAATGGAACGAGAACATGCTTTGCAAGACACTTTGAAATTGGTGGCCCTTTCAGGGGAAAAGGGCTTTTTGCGACTCCAGTGTGAAGATATTTTTTATCTGTGCGCATAGCCTGCGGTCTCAAAACCACACCCGCAAACCCCCTCTCTCTCCGGCCTGGCTTCTGTGCCTCAGTTGCTGAGCCTTGAAGCGGTGAATTCCTTTGTGTTGGCCCCGCAGGGTTGGAAGCCTGGGGAGCCTCATAGAGGCCCCAGGCAGTCGCGAAGGATGCCAGAAAACAAAGACAACACAAAAGCATAGACCAGAGAGAGGGTGCAGGTGTGTTCAACTCCTAGGTCTGGGCACTCGCATCTGGCATCAGGGAGGGACAGTGCACTAAAGCCACATGCCTCTGGGATATCCCGGTGGACCTAAGGAGAGTCTGGTGATGGGCTCTGTGAAACTTAGCAGCGCCTTTCTTGCAGTCCTGCCATCTTTTGGTTCGAAGGTTGTGTGCAAAGGGCACTCGCTTTGCTTGCCCAGTTGGTTTAGGCCAGAGCAGTAGAATGTGGGAGCTGGGCAGGCCTCATGGACATTTTGCTAGTCCAGTGATTCAGCAAAGCATTTGTGAGATTTTGCTAATAGTTAAATATCTACCATAGGCTGAATTTTAGATTGGCTAAAAAGAAAGGTGAAATGAGGTAATCACAATTATGTGATTTTTTTTTTTTTTTTTTTTTAAGTTCTGGCATCTTGTGTTCCCTGCCTACCAGAAATATTCCAGGAGAACCGTGATAATGCCTTTCGTCTGCTAAGCCTTCCAGATGGCAGTTTCTTAGCCAGTGAGCAAAAGAGGGAGTGTTTGAGGTTTATGAGTAAGTTAATTCTCTTCCTTGGTATGACCCAGTGAACTCTTATTTGTGATGTGTACCGGCTGCCAGTGATCTGTCATCTGAAGACCTTAGCCCTACAGGGCCTTTAAAAAACCACTGCACCTCCTTTTAAGGGGAGGACGTCTTCAAATTCCCAGTAATAAATGACTGCCGTGATAGAGCACTTAACACGCTTTCTCAGGATACTTTCTGTGATCTAAGCGGACTCCACGTTCTTTGAGGACAGAGGCCTTCCCTCCTGCCAAGTAGCGCCAGTGTAGAGGGAAGCTGGGCTGTGCCTTTTCCAGATGGCGCATGGCCTTAGTTCCTGGACTGTGTTTATAGAGTTCTTCCCCTGGCTATGAGATCCTCCCTCGTACTCATTTGATCTAGGGATGTTGACTGAGCATGCACGCCTATAACTACAGTACAGGATGGTTTCAGATAATTCTTGGATTTTAGGAGCTCTCACTCCAGTGGAGGAAAGACTTATAAATAAATACACAGAAGGGAAGTGGTATGTATGCCCGAGTCTGGAGTGGTCAGGGAGGCTTTCAGAGGAGGTGATGTTGCTGTGCATTTTGAAGGAAGTTTAGGGATTGTCTGAGCACAACACTTGTGGTGTGTGTCTGCGCGCGCGCGTTTTTATAATGTTTGTTTATTTTTATTTTTTTTAATTTTTTTTTTTCAACGTTTATTTATTTTTGGGACAGAGAGAGAC
Organism: Leopardus geoffroyi; assembly: GCF_018350155.1. NCBI lineage: Eukaryota > Metazoa > Chordata > Mammalia > Carnivora > Felidae > Leopardus > Leopardus geoffroyi. The sequence continues at coordinate 122,992,635 of NC_059327.1, forward strand.
AGAGCATGAACGGGGGAGGGGCAGAGAGAGAGGGAGACACAGAATCGGAAACAGGCTCCAGGCTCTGAGCCATCAGCCCAGAGCCTGACGCCGGGCTCGAACTCACGGACCACGAGATCGTGACCTGGCTGAAGTCGGACGCTTAACCGACTGCGCCACCCAGGCGCCCCAATGTTTGTTTAATTTTGAGAGAGAGAGAGAGAGAGAGAGACCGAGAGTGAGTGGGGGATGGGCAGAAAGAGAAGGAGACACAGAATCTGAAGCAGGCTCCAGGCTCTGAGCTGTCAGCACAGAGCCCGACACAGGGTTCACATTCATAAACCCTGAGATCATGACCTGAGCCAAAGTCAGACGCTCAACGAACTGAGCCACCCAGGTGCCCACTGCTGTATATATATTTTTCCCCTCCCAACAACAGAAAAAAACCCTCATCAAGCTTGCTAGGATGCGGAGCTGAGCCTACATTCTGCATTTTGCTGTGTATACCCCTGTGCACTGTGATAGCTGTAGTGCTGGTTCTCTGGGGTCCTCTTCCTTTGTCCTGTTCCCAATCACTTTGAGGGCGCTTACAGCCTACCTTGGCTGTAGCACTCTTTGAACTTGTATAGTCGATTCTCAGATGTTACCACTTAGTTTATCTCTGTTAGTTTTGTTCCCCAACTGGATTTTAAACTCCTTGAGGCCAGGGACCACCCCATCCACATCAAGCACAATTGCAGCAGGTGCATACAGCAAGCACTTAGGGAAGGCTGGTTGAGGATTTTTTACATGTTCTTATTACCTGGCTCTGTAAGTCTGACAAGACAGTTCAGCAATGACTTGGGTATAAACAGAGTGGTGTTTTTTGTTTTGTTGCTTTGGTGGTTTTGTCTTTAGGAAAGCATGTGTCTGGTCAGCAGCATATCACCAATTTGATGTCCATTCATTTATTCATTCATTCATTAGCTAACAGGCTCCACCTTTGGGGATACTCCTCTTTTCCTACACTGAATTTTTCTGAATGCTACATTTTTACTGTGCTGGGGATTTTTTTCTTTAAACTCTATAATTGTTTTGATAAATCTCTATCTCTTGGATACTGGCTTAGAGCTAATTCTTTTCCATTAAGTACTTCTTAGAGTGGTTGACCATAAACCGTTTAAGAAATCACCGCATTTATTAACAACTTTTGAGATTTGGCAGCAATTTAAATTGATAGTAATGGAATGTGCTTTGAGTGGAGAACTGTTCAGATAGACAGTGTTTCACCCTGTAAACCAGGGTAGAGAGGAGGACGTTTCTGACAGGAAAACCTAACTTATCTGTGGTTTAGGTCAGTGCATCAAGCAATTCAAGACTCAGCAGTAGTGATTGCTGTGTAAGAATTAAAAGGAAACACGTGGTAGGCACTGTTTTAAGTGCTGCATGCATATATTAACTTATTTAACCCTCTCAGTGCCCCTGTGTGATGTCTGTGCTGTTCCTCTTCACCCTTTGCGCTGAGGACATTGAGGCACGGAGAAGCATGTGACCTGTCCATGAGTATGGTCATGTGCCCATAAATAATCCTTGTGGGACTGAAGATATTCTGATTACATATAGTGTGTAACTGGAAGATTAGGAGATTCAGAAAGAAGTTACTCTTTTGACAGTTTAGGGCAATTATGTTTCTTGTTTCCATCACAGATTGTGCATGCTTAGGATCGTTAGCTTTTTCTGGTTTTTCAATTGTGGGGAAAAAATCTCTATAACTATGATGATTACATTTGAACTCTTGTAGAGGCTTCTAAAACAAATAACTTCATGGTTTGATAAACTAAGAGACTTTCAAAGCATTCCTGTTTCCCAAGCAAAGTGGTTTCAGTTAAAAATGATAAACTTTGCCTTTTTCCCGATGATGCTGGTGAGAATGCCTTTGGAAAAATGTGAGTGTAATTTATACATAATAATATTATGCTTTTTCTCTGAAGTCTTATTAGAGCAGAATGTGTTCTGTGTAGCTTGGTTTTGGTATCCCAGCAAGTTGGCTATTCTGTTGTTGCTGCTGTTTTTTCAAAGCTGGGGCTGCAGATTCCTGTGCTTTGAGGGACCAGGCAGAAAACAAGCCATCAAGGGGCATCTGGGTAGCTCAGTCAGTTGAGCGCCCAACTCTTGATCTTGGCTCGGTTCATGAGTTTGAGCCCTGCGTGGGGCTCTGCACTGACAGAGTGGAGCCTACTTGGGATTCTCTCTCCCTGTCTCTCTGCCCCTACACTACTTGTGCTCTCTCTCTCTCAAAATAAATAAACAAACTTAAAAAAAAATACAAAAACAAAAAAAACTATTGAGTGTCAGGAGTGGGGCTGCGGTAGGGAGTGATCGGGAGTGAGGTAAAGGATCAGCCGAGCTCCTGCCAGTCCTGGCAGTTGCTTTCCTCCATTGATGGCTGACCAGAGAATACACGGCCTGTGTTGACAGATGTCACCAATTTTCAGTTGGAAAAACACATTAAGTGAAAACTTTCCCAACTTCAGGACGCTGGAAGAAAATTCAAGTTAAACCGGTACCAGAGAGCGTGGTGGGCCCCATGTACAAAGGAGAATAGGGGACTTGGAGGGAGCTCAGCGTCCAGCCCTAGACTTTCCTCCTGTGGCATGAAATTTCTGCTCTCACGTGCCTGTTTGGTTGTGCAGTACATACATGTATCCCCGAAAAGTCTTAGGTAAGCTAATTTTCTTTTCTATATTTTAAAAATAGCCTTGTACCTTTTAATGGAAGGTTAAGAGACTTCTGATGAGTCCTTTGTACAGCGAGTAATCACTCACTGTATTTGTTTTGTATGTTTGGACTTCTGTGTTTCAATGGAGAATGGGGTTAGGTATGGTGTACTGCCTGAGTTAAGGAGGTCATGAGCTAGGCATGCTTTGAGTTACTCAGATTCTTCTGCTGTGGTGTTTGTTGTAATGGGATGTGACCTGTCAGGGGAGCTGTAGGTGCTCGGAAGAGTGTTTGGTCCTTAATACTGGTATCTCAATTCGAGGCATGTTGCCTGTATCTTCCAGTTTCAAAAAAAATCTATGTCAGTCTGGTTCTTTATAACCTAGTGCTGTTACTGTTTTATTCCTCTCCCTCCGCCCTTGTTTTATATTCAGTCCTTCTCTGGCTCACAACAGCAATCCAGTCCAAAGATTTACTTTTTCTATTTCCAACGCTATCATTATTTTTATGTAAAAAGTATTCTTTGAGTTACAGCAATTCATGGGGATCAAGCTTCTACTCTGTAGGGAGAAAAGAGATGTCATTTGCTACAGAGTTTACACAGACAAATGTCCTGCTGCATGCTGTGTTTCCACTGTAATCCAGGGGTTTATTTGTGTGACGTTAAAGAAAAATTACCATATTTGGGCTGACTCTAAGCCAAGATGATATAGGCTCAAAGTTTTTCTTGGAGGAACGGGGGGACAAGGGGGATGGAGACATTTGGAAGAAATAGTCCTTTCTTCCCTATTTTATCATTGGGTTTTCATTTACAGATTATTTAACACATTACATTTACTCATGGAACTCTGTTGCTTTTGTTTTTTCTGGGCCCCCTTTTTTTCTTCTTTTGAAACAATTTCGGATTTCTAGGAAAGTGGTTAAGAAGACTGAAAAGGAACTGTGTGTGTGTGTGTGTGTGTGTGTGTGTGTGTGTGTGTGTGTGTATAAAATATATCCTTCACTGAAGGACTCCATTCGAGTTTCTCCAGTTATTCCAATTATGTCTTTCACACCTTTCTAGCCTCCTTCGATCTGAAAGAGTTCCTCATTCTTGTCTTTCATGATGATGACATTTTTGAAAATTGCCAGCCAGTTCTGTAGAACATCCTTCCTTTTCTTAGAGGGTATTCTGTATTCCTCCTGCAAACCCCAGCTTGTGTTACCTTCTCTGCAGAGAGGTAGGCTGTACCCTAGAGGACTTGGTGGCTGTCTCGTTTAGGTTTCTACAAAGCTCCATTAATACGTTTATTTGAGCATTTTTGATATTCAGTCAGTAATTACTGTTTGATTTCTATGAGCCAAGTAGGATGCATTTAAGAATGAAACAGACTTAAAAACAAACCCTGCTTCTATGAAGCTTATTTACATTTTAGTGAGAACATGTAAGCTTGCATTTTAGTGAGGGTAACAGACCACTAACAAGATAAATAAACTAGCAAGTATGTCAGATAGTGATAGGTGCTAAAGAGGACAAAATCAGGCAGGAGAGAGTGGGGTGGGTGTGATGGTTCTTGGTAGGGTGGCCAGGAGAGGCTTCCCGTGAGGGTGATTCTGTAGCAAGGCTCCAAAGGAAGTGAGGTAAAGGCCATGCAGGTATCTGTAGGGGAGTGGTCCAGGCGGAGGGAGCCTAGAGGGTACAAAGGCTTTGCCTTGGATGGGCTAGGTGTGTGAAGGAGGCAGCATGGTGGCTGGAGCTGAGGGGAGAACGGTAGGAAAGGTGAAATGGGAGATCAGTCAGGGCTTCTGGCCATGGAGTGTCCATGAGAAGCCTTTGGAGAGTTTTGAGCGGAGAAGTGACATGATCTGGCTTATGCTTGTGAAAAGAACTCTCTGTTACATTAGGGAATAGCAAATATGTGGGGATAGGAAGAAGGGTAGAAGCAGGGAGAGCGATTAAGGGAATGTGATGAGCCCTTTGCATAGTTTGTCCTGAAGGCACACTGAAGGGACTTAGTGGCTCTCATACTTGAGGACAACCCATTTGTGTGGGTTGTTTGTGGGTGATGCAGACTTTTTTTTTTTCTTTTACATAGAAACTAGAATTCATTAGGTCTCACCTGTATTGTTAACAACTACCCTCCAGGTGATTCTCAGGTGGGTGGTCCTTGAACCACAGGTTGATAAATACAATAACAAGTGATTTTGGAATGAGTGAATAATTGGTGTATGGAAAATCCTTTAGAGATACTTAGGTATGAAGTGTTTCTGCTCTTCTTGCTTTATTTCTTATAAACACATTACTCAATTTCTAAAAATTCTTGTGTAAATTTTATAACTGATTCAGTGCATAAAGCTCTAGGCAAGAATATTTTTTTTAAAGAGCAGTGTATTTTGTGAAATAAACATAATACTGACATGCTATTTTCCAGCCCCCTAAACACATGGTTTCGGAAGGAATGGATAAATGGTACTAATAGGATTCATTTGCAAAGAAGCTATTAAATGTATTCAAGAGAAATTGGATGCAAGGAGTAGGTTGGATGAAGCCATGAAAGAGAGGAACGAGTATTTTAGATACAAATGTGTATTTTAGAACTGGAGTGGACCAGGTCTGGCTGGGTGCTGTATTGTCCCAGAGGTCCATGGGATATATCTCTGAAGGAGCCCTGGTAACAGGGTTAAGTGCAAAGCGTTAAGTGGCTTTTTTCTTCTTATTGAATTAAAGTTCAGTCTTGCATGGTAATGTTCATTTGAACATGAAAACAAGTTGTGCCTTTTTTTTTTTTTTTTTTTTTTTAAACTGTGATGTTGTGGTCAAGAGCATGGACTTTGGAGCCAGACTGGTTTCAAATCCTGCTCTGAACTATCAGTGTCACTCAGTTTCCACATAGGAGGGAAATAATAATAACTACTTCACAACCTCATTGTGAGGGTTGAGAATTAATGATCATAAGGTACTTAGAGCAGAGTCTGGCATACTGTAAGGACTTAGCAATTACTGGCTTTTTCCTCCTCCTCCCCCTGCCTATTTTTATTGTTATTGTTATATTTCAGTGCTTTCAAACCATATTTTGTTTTCTGGAATGCTATGCATTTTCAATGATTGTTGTTTTGGGATGAGTATATTTATTAGTCGTGTCTAGAAATATGCTCATTTGTGCCTCTGTTTATATAAAGTTTAAAGTCTTAAGTATAGTGTTTGTCCTTTTGTATTTATGACCAGCACTTCCTGGAAGTCAGTTGCCATCACTTTTGTGACATTAGCTTCCCCCTGCCCTCCCCGTATAAAAGAGGGATGCTCCTACTTGCTTGAGAGATGTGTGGTGAGAATTAATGAATAGGTTAATGTTTGTGGCTCTACCCCATTAAGTACTAATTAGCATTAGTTACTGATCTTATAGTCTCTCCAAGTACTGTGATCAACTGATTCTTTGAATCAGGGGCTTGGAACTTTTCTCTATGTACTGTGGGAAATAGTGCGTGAGAACATTTGCTGTTTTATTACTACCCATATCTAAAATTTTTATGCCTCCCCAACAACAAAATAAAGTAAATCAAGTAACTTCTTGTAGAACTTACTAATAAAATGTTCCTTATTAAATATATATTGAGTCTTTTTTCCGCTGGGAGATCACCATCTTTCATTTTTGACTTTATTTTCTCATTGTTTATGCAGCAGTTCCATCTGTACTTAGCACTAACGTTCTAAAAATTCCCACAAGTCTATGAAGACAGTATAGTAGAGGCAGTCCTGGGATCGCAGTTTAAAGAAAAAAAAAAGTTTGTGTTTCAGTTCTGTTTCACCAGAGGTAAGATCTGGAGCTTCTGTACCTCAGGACCTTTGTCTATAAAACAGGGATAATAATGCTTTTGAAATAGCATAAGTTAAATACCAGGCACAAACACCAGCATGTATGCCTGACTGTAGCTAATACTCACAATGATTTTATTACTTTTTCCAATATGGTTGAATGTGGTAATATAACTGGAACCAATTTCATAGTTTTCATATAAAGCAAAAGAAGATATTTTTTAGGGTCTTACTGTCAGTTGGATTTCTGCCTGACATAGACTTACCTTAAAGCTCTTATTTCCAGACTTACTCGTGGAGGACACCTCTTCTGTCAATTGACAAAATTATATCATTCAAAGGATGTGAATATGCAATTGTGTGTATGTTATATTCAAATAAAGTAATTCAGTGTGATGCAATTTGACTTTTCCCGATTTTTGTATGAAAATTGTGGGTCACTCAAGGAGTAGGTAACCAAGGGCATAACTCTATATCCAAGGAGGGGCTTGGCCTGAACCAGCCTGGCCTCTGCTCGGCTAAAGGCAATGTTTATTTAACCCTGAGACTTTTGCTCCCATAATTACAAAGTTAAAATTCAATTCCTTGCTATGTAGGCCTGAAAGGATTAGTTACACTCTTGATTGATATGTAAAGAGTTTTATAATCTCTGGAACTATGTATGGCTTTTGTGAAGTAAAATAATCAAAACTGTAATTTTGAAATGGGACAGAACATATTATAGGTTTATTCTTAGGATTCTCCTCTTTTGATTTGCCTCTGTAATTAAATATCTATTTGGCGGTGAGGGTGTATAGAGGAATGATTATTCTCTCGCTTTTAATCGCTGTTGATTTCTTCGTGTTACTTTGAAGCGGTGTCCAACTGTCTTCCCCGGCTTTCGGACGCTTTGATGAGACAATAAGACCCTGTTAAGTACATAACCAGATTCTTTCCACACAGCTCCCTCATGAGGTCTATTTTAAGTTAGGTGGCTGGATGTTCAGACTGAAAAGCATTTATTCACCCATTCTGATAAAAGGTCAAGTAGTTTAACTTCTTACATAGAAGACTGAGGAACCTAAAAGTATTGCTCTCTACCACCATGACTCCTTCCTTGCCCCACCCTGCAAAAAAAAAAAAAAAAAGTGTAGAAAGAAGTAAAATGATGCTTATCTTCTTTGTTAAAGTGTTAGAAGTGAGACCCTTTTCAGATTTGTTCTTATTGGTGAATCTCTTGTCCTGCTCTGTCACCTTCCTCTTTCTTATTCCACCAGTTTGATTATTTTGTTACATTCTACTTATAAGATGCTCCTTTGTGCAGATTCCTTTTCCTCTACCCCACTATTCATTTTTTGGAGCTCCTGAAAGGTTCTGGCCAAGCTTCTCATGTTCTACACTCTGTATTTTCTCTTAAGCATTTTATTTTAATTTATTAAAAAAATTTGTTAAAATATTTATTTTTGAAGGAGACAGAGCAAGCATGAGTAGGGGGAGAGGCAGAAAAAGAGAGGGAGACATAGGATCCCAAACAGGCTCCAGGCTCTGAGCTATCTGCATAAGAGCCTGACGTGGGGCTTCACCTCACAAACTGGCAGATCATGACCTTAGCCAAAGTTGGATGCTTAACCCACTGGGCTGGCCAGGCACCCCTATGTTAGTTTATTTGCAAGTTTATTTGAGAAGAACGTGAGCACAAAAGCAATGGAGCCAGCAGGGGCGGGGGGAGGGGGGGGCGGGCAGAGAGAGAGAGAGGAAAAAGGGGAATCCCAAGCAGACTCTGTACTGTCAGTGCAGAACCTGACACAGGGCTCCATCCCGTGAAGTGTGAGATCATGACCTGAGCCAACATTGAGTCAGATGCTTAACTGACTGAGCCACACAGGTGCCCTCACTCCATGGCTATGGCTGTGGAGTCTCCAGTTTTAACTCCAGAGCCGACTGGCTTCTTTTCCAAGCCTTTCCCACCTGACGTTTCCACTTGAATGTTTTAAAGGGCATGTCAAACCCATCAGTCCAAAACTAATTCATGTTCTTTCACAAAAACTGGTTCTTCTTATTATTTTCAAAGCACAATCTTGAGGTTTACCCTATCTGCTTACAACTTCCCAGGGAGCCCTCAGACATTGCTGATGGGAGTGGAAATAGTACAGCCCTGGTGGAAAACACTTTGGCAGCTCTTCAAAAAGTTAAACAGAGTTACCGTATGACCCAGCAATTCCACTCCTAGGTATTTGCCCAAGAGAATAGCAAACAGATGTTCATATAAAAGGTGTCCAGGAATGTTCAATAGCAGTGTTGTTCATAATAGCCAAAAAGTCAAAACAAATGTCCATCAACTGATGAATGGGTAAATAAGATGATCTATACATACACTGGACTGTCATTTAGCTGTTATATAGAGGAATGAAGTGCTGATACATCCTATAACATGGATGAACCTTGAAAACATTATGTAAAGTAAAAGAAGTAAGACCCGAAAGGCCACATATTGTGAGTCCATTTATATGATGTCCAGAAAAGGCAAATTCATAAAAACAGCAGACTAATAGTTGGCAGGGCTGGGGAAGAAGCAAACAGGATTGCCTTTGGGGATATGAAAATGTTTTAGACTTAGATAGTGGTGATTATTGCACTATATTTTGAAGATGCTGAGAATTACTGAATTGCACAGGTGAAAATGATGCCTGTATTAGTTCTTTAGGGCTGCTGTAACAAAGTACCACAGACTCAGTGCTGTAAAATGGAGAAACGTCTTGTCTCATGGCTCTGGAGGCTACCGGTCTGAGATCAAGGTGTTGGCAAAGTTGGCTCCCTCTGAGGGTGTGGAGGGAGAATCTGTTTGAGGATTCTCTCGTAGCTTCCGGTGGCTTGTTGGCAATCTTGGACGTTCCTTGGCTCATAGAACCTTCACTCCAGCCCTGCCTTTGTCTTCACGTGACATTCTTGCTATGTGCGTGTCTGTGTCCATATTTCCCCATTTCATAAGGATGCAGCCCTATTGGGTTAGGGCCCACCGTAATTATCATAACTAATTACATCTGTTACAACCCTATTTCCAAATAAGGTCACGTTTTGAGGTACTGGTTTTAACTTCATATGCATTTTTCAGACACCTAATTCAACCCATAACAGACACTTCTACGTTATGTGAATCTTACCTCAGTTAGAGAAAACCCCAAACCAAAAAACAACTGTTAGGGAACTTCTGATTGCTGTCAAGTAAGAGACCAAAGCCCTGAACCTAGGCTGGCCCCTGCCTATCCCCTCAGCCCTTTCATCTTCTCTTAGTCTGTGTTCTGGCCTGCTGGCTTTCTCCCTTTAACCGCAGGACCTGTGCTTACGAGCTGCTTTTATTCCTGTTTTTGCCATCCCCTTCCTTCCATTTGTTGGAAGCCTTTCCACCTTTCCAACTGCAGCTCCAGGGATATTTTCGTGTAGGGCTTCCAGGATAAGGCAGCCTCTTCTATTACATATGCTACCCTTCATTTGGTTATCTACCGCTGTGCAACCAAGCACTTGGAAACTTCTGGTGTTAAACAACCACCGTTCTGTTCTGCTCTTGGAGTCTGTCAGGACTCCAGGTACGTCAGGAATTCAGATACACTGTAGATGAGTGGTCTATCTCCTCTGTGATGTCTGAGGTTGGCAGACAGGTTAGAGCTCAACAGCTTGGGGCTGGACTCTTCTGGGAGCCTGTGTCTGGTGCCAGGCCTGGGATGACCCAAAGACTGGGCTGACCAGCGCTCTTATCCATGGTTCCTTGATGTGGCTTAGACTTTATCACAGTGGGACAGCCTCAGGATAGTTAGACTTGTTACAGGATGGTTCAGGGCTCCATGAGTGGGTATTCCAGCACAAAAAAAAAAAAAAAAAAGGCAAGAAGCTGCACGACCTCTTAGGACCTAGCTTTGGCAATCTGTAGCATCATTTCCACCTCACTCTCTAGTGGTGGAAGCTGTCCAGGCCCCCCCCCCCCACCAGATTCACAAGGGGAGATTTAGACCTCCCCTTCAATGGAGGAATATCAGAATTTGCGACTGTGGTTAAAAACTGCCACAGTATTTCTCCATCTGTGTTCATTCAGAGTGTTCCCCTGTAAATCACTCCTTTGTGTCATCATTGGATTAATTTGTCTTTCCAACTAGGTGATAAACCTACTTTGCTCACCATAGCATTCCCAGCATCTAACACAGTGGCTGGCACAGAATGGGTGCTTGGTAAGACTATGAAATGGAAGTTGTATAGAATTCGAAAAGGCACAGCAAGGGAAGGTATTCCGTTCTATCCCAAACCTCACGAGCTTGTGCAGCCAATCCAAGCGTGACCACTAGTAAATACGCCCAGGGGCCCGTGCCTGTATTTTTATCCTCCTGATCTCCATTGTCCAGCCATAAATCTGGCTGCCTGGTGACTATTGATACTGCAGGAGACCCCTGTGATCGCTACCCAAGAGCACATCCTCTGGATGCCAGCAATAAAACATAGCAACACAAGTATAAGTGAAGCCAAATGTTTGCTGAATGAATTCCCCACAAGAGAATAAACAGAATTAAAAATTTAAAGTTTAAATAGGCTAGTACTAATAAGGTATGTGTGTGTGCTCATGGATTGCTGCTCACGGATTGCTGTGCCTGTTGGGTGAAGAAAGGAAGGTAGTAAGGGCTATAGCTTATTTTTAACAGACGGACTTTATCAGAGCTGTGTGGGGCTGATCATATTTATTTAACACGCTCTGCAGAATTGAGAATGAGCTTCTCCTTCCCATCTCCTCGGCTCCTCACTTCTTTGAAAAATTTCGAGTCTGAGACAGACACACACATAACCTTGCCAGGTACACGGTTCGCTTGCTCCTCTGGCTCCTGCATACCGCTTGACATTTGTGCTACAGGCTTGGCAGCTGAGTGCCAGTTTCCCTTCCTTGCCGGCGAATTTTCAGGGCAGTCACTTACACAGAACCTCTTAAAATGCAGAGGGATGCGGTTCGGTAAATTAAAATGCAGTTTCAGTTTTTGCTTCTACACACCGAAGACCCCAGCACAGCGTGAGGTAATGTTAAAGACACTGGCTTTGGAGTCCTGTGGACCTACGTTTTGAACGTTAACCCTGACACTTCTTATTGCTATGATCTTAGGCAAGTTAGTTACCTTCCGTATGCCCCCTTCACTTAAGGGGGAGATCATAATAGAGCTGTTAGAAGAACTTAGTGAGATCCTATGTATGAGGATCCTTATACAGTCTGGCACATAGTGAATGCTCAATCAATGTTAGCTATTATGACTATTATTATGCAAATGTAGCTGCTTGGGGTTTACTTGGAATTTAAATTTAGTAATATTGGAATGGCTTTCAAAGAGTGCTCAATCTTATTCTGATTTTGCTCTTAATTGGAAAGTAAGGTTATACTGTTCTAAGTTTGGGATATTTGTAGGTTATTAGTGCGATTGTTCCCACCTTGTCTTTAATACTTTTTTTTTTTTTAAATGTTTATTTTTTGAAAGAGAGAGTGCGAGCATGAGCAGGGGAAGGGCAGAGAGAGAGACACACACACAGAATCAGAAGCAGGCACCAGGCTCCAAGCTGTCAGCACAGAGCCCAATGTGGGGCTCGAACTCACGAACTGTGGGATCATGACCTGAGGTGACCTCAGATGCTCAACTGACTGAGCCACCCAGGAGCACCCCCCCCCACCACCCCCGCAACCTTGTCTTTAATACTCATGACTTTTGCTTTGAAAAGTGTCTATTCAAGAATAAATAGAAATTGAAAAGGAGAAATGGCTCAAAATTCTAGGACTTTAGAAAGTTGAATGTATTTTTCTGCCTTTTTCTGACATCCACCATAATTAATGCTGTCAGAATAGATGCGTTGATTTCAGGATGTCTGGTTTAACACTGGTGATTCCTCCCTTTCTGGACAAGGGTCATCATGGGAGGAGCTCTCCAAGGGGGCCTCAGTTCAGAAGGTTCTTGATAGTTCCTACTTGTGTAACCAGGGATGGTGGTAAATCTGTGGTCTGTTGTGAAGTGAATTTGGAGGAAGGAGAGTTGGGTAACAGATGGTTTCTTGGATATCTGGGGCCTGTCCAGCTCTATGCTTTGAAAAACGATGGGCCAGACCTTGAACTGGCACAGAGGAGGGCTTGATTGCCAGAGCAGGAAGTGAGGTCCTGGGGTGATATCTTTGGGGCAGCTGCTGCTGGTGGGCTGGCCCTGGTGGCATTGGCTTCCCGTGGTGTGGTGAGGTGGCTGTGTGTGGCACAAAAACAACAGTGAACTGGGAAACCTGGCCTGGAATCTGAGGTCCTAAGCACTTAGGAGCCACTGGCCTGTTTTGGAAGGGGTGTCAGCTGTTCTTTGCCTTGTGGGGCTTCTGCCGTCTTTGTCCTGGATGGAAATGTGTGAATGTGGGAGCCAAAGATCTATGCGTCCTGCACTGGTCAGCCTGGTGCTCTGGCCTGTGTATGAGAGCCGTAAGCAACGCTGTGTGGGAGGGCTTGGCTGTCCTCTTTGACTGTAGCTTCCAAAGACTAGGCGCTTAACCCAGAATTTGCTAACCTATTCTGATACCTTTTTGGACTAATTAAATCATTCTTGGCTGGGTGCTACTATTTGGCCTGCCTCTTCTTAGCTGGGAGTCCTTGGGCAAATTACCTAATTTCTCTGTGCCTAATTTTTCTTCTCTATGAAGAGGCCAGACCAGATGATGATAGAAGTATAAGATCTTTAATGCCCAACGCTGATTAAATCATCATATGTATCTTCATATGTATATATATTTTTTATTTGTATCTACTTGACACAGGATGTTACATTAGTTATGGGCGTACAACTTAGTGACTTGACAAGTTTATGCATTATGCTGCGTTCACCACAAATGTAGCTACCATCTGTCCTGTTACATTGCTATTACAATATGTATCTTCATATATTTTGGTGTTTGCTTCTATGAATAATGGGCTCCACAAATTTACTTCTTAAAATGAAGCACAAACCCTTTCTTTTGCTTTTCTTTTTTAAAGATTCGGGTGGTGTTTGTCCATATCTAGCTTTTAAGAATTTGGAAATCAAAGTATGTATCATTATTTTCTGGAGGGAGAGACACAGATTTTATCTTTCTCTGAAGTCTGGAAAGGATCTCCTCTCGTTTGTTGTTGGGACAGTACTGGTTGCAACTGCTGTTAGGGAGGTAACTTACAGGACACACGACATACAATTATAGAAGCATATTCTTGCAGTGGCAGTGGAGGCCATCTGGTCAACCCCTTCAGGTTGAGAGGAGGAGACTGAGACCTGAGAAAGGTTTCACCACTTGTCTGAGACTGTGCAGCTAGACCCTGGGAGGGCTGAGACTGTGCTTTGTTCTTTGTGATGTCCCTACTGTCCTTTGGGCACCAGATCTAGCTGGTTTCTTTATTAGCACTTGTCAGAGTTACCAGAGGTAAAGACCTCACATTGCCTCTCCTCTGACCTGTTAGGTTCTTAAATGCCAAGTGACCCATATTCGGAAGAATTATTTCAAGGTAGAACAGACTCCAAGAGCTTTGGGCTTCCTCTTCAGAATGGTCTGTGTAAACATGAGTTGTTTCTCAGGAATTGGGCTCAGGTCCTGGAAGTGTCCTTCATGAGAGGTCACTTCTTTTTTTTTTTTTTTTTTTTAAATTTTTTTTTTTTTCAACGTTTATTTTTATTTTTGGGACAGAGAGAGACAGAGCATGAACGGGGAAGGGGCAGAGAGAGAGGGAGACACAGAATCGGAAACAGGCTCCAGGCTCTGAGCCATCAGCCCAGAGCCCGACGCGGGGCTCGAACTCCCGGACCGCGAGATCGTGACCTGGCTGAAGTCGGACGCTTAACCGACTGCGCCACCCAGGCGCCCCGAGAGGTCACTTCTTAAGTCCTCCCCGATGATTCCTTTTTCTCTGAGGGCTCTAATTTTTAAGAGGGAAGCAGAGGTACAATTCTGAGGGTTGATGCAGATTTGATGGAATGCAAAAGAAGCAAGAGCTGAGTGGGGTGGGTTAATATGGAACTAAGAAACCTTGTGACAGAAAAGTGCAACCAGAATGGCATTGCAAATCTACCCAGTGTTTGGATGAGGTTCTAGTGCAGAGCTCTGGGAAATTGGAAACCTTCTCTAGACGTTGTGTGTGCATTGTCTGAAGTGAGTTGCAGCATCTTTGTCTTGCTTCCTTTTGGTTCTTATTGTCCTAGTTCTTGCCTGGCTGTAGCTGCCAAGTGCCCTGTATGTTTCCCAGGACTGTGCTGCCGGCCAGATTTGGCCATTTCTGCCTTAATTCTATCGCTTCTTCCTAATTGAAATAGACACATTTACCTTATTTTCTTCACTCTATGACATTGACTTTTAAAAACATGTTGGAATTCCAGTGGATCAAAGAATCAACGTGTATATGTAATGTAGTGTTTTTCTTTTCCCTAAAAGCACTGTTGAGAAATCTCTTCATCTGAGAACCTGGAAATACTGAATTGAATGCTGTACTCTCTCAGTGAAGAGAGAAGCTGAGGGATTGAGCGCAAAACAGAAAGGAAGGGCCGTGAAACCATAAAGGTGGGAGTGATTTGCTAAGTGCAGTGGAAAAGTACTGTATTCTGTTTAACCCCCTGAGGTTTTCAGGCTTGGGTAAATTTTGCACAGGGGCGGCCTCTCAGCAGTTTTCAGGCAAGTGTGACACTAGGCTCTCCTGGTCCCACGGCACAAAAACTCTGTAGCAGGGGGTTATGGTTCAGATTATATGTAACGAGAGAGATGAGAATCTCAGGAATATCCAAAGATGCAAACAGTGTTCCTGTGAGGGGCCAGGCCTCACAGGTCATATGTTGACAGGTTGCTCTGGATCCAAGACCTAGATCAGGGGTGTCACCAGCAGGAGTTTGTGACTACTGCCTCTTTCTTTAAACCAGCTAGGATGACTTTTCATGGGTCTAGCTAATTACCATCATCTTTATTAAGTAGGACCTTTAATTAAATTCTTTATCCTGTGATGTTGACCAGAAGGGCATAGTGTGTGTGATGTCAGGGAGGAGGGTAGAAGGGCTTGACTGCAAGGTCACGTAGTGTGGGCCTCACGTGCTCGAAGGGCCTCAAATTGATTCTCTTAGTGTTCTCTCCACATGAGCTTCTATACTCAGTCACAGAGACAAACTGGCAGGATTGAAAGAAGACGGCATTCATCATCCAAATCTAAATTTGTTTCTCATTAACGGATATTCTGCCTGTAGTGCACTATGAATTAATATGTTTTATAAATCTTGTAACTGTCTTATGAAGAGCATAATTAGTCATAAGTGTTTGGGTGTTAGAAATGTTAATTTGTTCAATGTAGGTATTAAAATATCTTGTCAATTCTTTATTAACATAACTGAGAGTATTAAAATCGAGAGTGGCTCAAGCCTTTCTTGACCTCTGCAAGGTCCCGCTGAACCATCTTTGCATTGGGTCATGGGCTCACTTCGAGTCCAAACACCTGGGAGTGGGGCCATCACTTGAGTTGGAAAACTTTGTCCCCATAGTACTGGGAGCAGCCTAGGGCCTTTTCCTTAGAAAGTACGGTGGGTGTGGCAGGTCTGTGGCTGAATTGAAGATGGGAGTCTGGCTTGTAGGACTAGAGTAGGGCCCTAAGCAGAACTCTGAGTTAGTCATGAGATCCCTCCCTCAAGTTTTAGGCAGCTCAGCTCCTTTCTCTGCATCTACTCTTGTAAGCTACAGATGAGTGATACCAAGTGACTTTTGAAAACCGAACACTGGAAAACTCATTTGTGCTTTGAGATATCCAGCCACTGCTGAAATACTTTCTTAAAAATGAAATAATTGTTTAGGCAGTTGGCAGTTGTTTTGGTACAATTTCAGAGTGAATAGCTCTATGAGCAGAACAGTTCCAGAAATGAGAGGGTAAAGACATGCAAGGGGCTATTTAGTTAGCTAGGTGAAGGCTGGAAGTGATAATTGGTTGTGCCTAGGGAGGGATAACATTGGAAAGCAATGAGAAAATGCAGCTTGAGTGTTAGCATTGTTGGGGGGGGATCTTTGAGATGAAAAACTGGCATTTAGTAGTGACAATGACCATGCGTTTTAAACTCATAGACTGCCTCTCCCACCTGACCCCTCCCCCCATTTCTCATTATCTATCTGTAATAATTTCTGCTGTAACCACCACCAGGAGAGATCTTAGGCAGGACTGGGTTACATCAGTCACCATGTTTGTTGTTGTTTGGCCAAAGCTTTGATGTCTACAACAGGGACTAGAAAATTGTATGGGGAAAGACTGGTGTGTTAACAGACACTGAAGTAAGCAGGCTGGGCCTCTGTTGCATTATGAAGGAAGGGATTTTGGGCCTTGGTGTTTTGCAAAGACCACATTTGCATTATCGGAGAACACAGGCTTATGGGTAGGATGGTTGCAGCTGTTAAACTAGCTTAGTGTATATGGATTCTTACTCACAATATCGCTTTTCCGTGTGCTTGTTGAAACTCTAATATCCTGGGTAGGTTTTATTACAATCATTTATGGTATGGTCAGAATATCTGGAAATACGATGAGAGAGTAGAGCATAGCCACCATTTGTAAGCCTCCTACTTTACGGACAGATTGCTTATCAGAAATTGGGGCACTATTGTACGTTTTTCTTCAGACTACTTTTGTATAGAGTGATTGGGCATTTGAGTATGTTATTTTTGCCAGGAAAATGTTAGGTTAGTACCCCTCTCGATAGGGCATTGTGCATCTCAATCAGCTGTGGAACTTAGAAAGTGCAGATGCTGGGCTCAGCCCAGAGCTGTTTGACTTGGTCTCCAGCACAGGGCCCGTCACTGTCCTTTTGACTGTGGTGTCTCTTCCGTCCTCCCAAGTTCCTTCAGTAGATGCACACTGAGCTTGGTGACTGTCACTGGGCTGGGTATAAAATGGTGAACAAAACAGAAATGATTCTTGACATCTTGGCATTGACCTCTATAAGGGAGCCAGGGAATAAGTACATAAATACTGCAGGAAAAAGAAATGTATACATTTTGGTAAGTGCTGTTGCGAGAGAAACAAAACCCAGCATTTGAAGAGGAATCCCAGGAAGAGCACTGCGTAGGTTGGGGGGAAAGCCTCTCTGGGGAAGGAAGGGATGCTGTAGCTGGAACCTGAGGCATGGGGAAGGCCAGCCAAAAGGTGAGAAGAGCTGAAGTGTTTCAGGCAGGAGGGAAGCACACTGGAAGACCCTGAAGTGGGGAAAGGCTGGCTGGGGAGGAGGGAGTGAGAGAGGACTGTGCTCCTGGAGAGATGACGGAGGTCATGCTGGGTCTGTCATACATTCCCTTAGTATTGTGCCTACAAGGTGGCCTGCCTATGTTGCCCTTTATCATTATCATTATTATTGTTATTGTTATTATTGCTATTTTAATTGAACTTTTATTTTGAGATAGTTGTAGATTCACTTGCAGTTGTAAGAAATAATAGAGCGATCTCATGTACCCTTCACCTGCCTTCTTCCAGTGGTAACATCTTGCAAAATGATAACATAATATCACAACTAAGAAACTCACATTGATACAATCCACCAAGCTTATTCAGATATCACCAGTATTGTGTGTGTTGCGGGGGGGGGGGGGGGCATATGTAGTTCTATGCGTTTTTTATCATGTGTGCGTTCATGTATCTACCACAATTGTCAAGGTATGGAACAGTTTCATTACCACAAGGATCTCTCATGCTGACTTTTTAATTGAGATATAATTGACATACAACATACTAGTTTCAGGTATACTACGTGATTTGATACATGTATATGTTGTGAAATCATCACCTCAGGAAGTGTAGTTAACATTATGTTAACACACATTTAAATGTTCCTTTAAAGGCAAAAGGGTCCTTGCCAGTTACAACATTGTTATTGTTTAGGTCTGCTAAGCAAATTTGAGGGTGCTGTTGGCTTTGTTCTGGAAATTGTAAATGGATTTCACTTGAACGTTACAAAAACTGAAAGATTAGTTTAAGCAAAAGAATATAATTGAAGGATGCATCATTGTTCTTGTAAATCCCTTGATGCTTAGCCATTGTCTTCTAGCCTTTTCATTCAGTGCTCACTGTCCCCTGCTTGCAGCACTGGGCTTTAAGCCTTCCCTTCCAACCTGTCTCTGTGATGTTTGCTGCTTGTGTTTCCTTGGTGTTTTGTTTCTGTTTTTTTCTTTTTTTGAGAGCATAGTAGGGAGATGGGATAGAGAGTTCACTTAACTGTTCTTTGGAATGGAATATACCTCAATTTCCAATGAAGGGATCCTGGTGCATTTTTGACAGGTAGTGGTTTCTCTCCAGAATTAGGAAGCCCAGGAATAATGAGGTACAACTACGTTATTGATGATAATGCGTTACTACACTTTAACTTTGGGACAGAGCCCTGTGTGCAGTTGGAACATGTTTTTTTTGTTTGTTTGTTTTTTTGTTTTTTTGTTTTTTTGGTACAGGGGCCCCTAACTGAGGGGCAAGAGAAGGCTGAATTCACTGAAATGTAGCTTGCTCTCCAACCTCCCAGGCCATAGAGATGGGTCAGCCTGGTGGAAGGGGTCTTTTTGTATTTCTCATAAAGCAACTTAGCAAGCCTACCCATTTCTAAAATAAGGTGCCCTAAGGACTGTCAATGGCCATGCCAGAGAGAAACCTCAGTGAGGTCTGGATTCTGCCTCCCTGCTCAGGACACCGTGCTCTTACCTGGTGAGATGTGATTAGAACCACATTTAGTGTTCACACCACATGGAGCCACCTCCCTGTCTCTCATGGTTACTGGTTTTATTTTATTATCTAAAAAATCTTAATTGCAGTGTAGTTGACATACAGTGTTATGTTAATTTCAGGTATATAATATAATAATTCAACAATTCCATATATTAGTGCTGACCACAGTGAGTATGTTCTTCTCCTGTTTCACCTATGCCCCCACCTACCTCCCCTCTGGTAACCACCAGTTTGTTCTCTATAGTTAAGAGTCTGTTTCTTGGCTGGTCTTTTTTTTTTTTTTCTTTCTTCTCCTTTGTTCATTTGTTTTTGTTTCTTAAATTCCGTATATGAGTGAGATCATATGGTGTTTGTCTTACTGACTTATTTCACTTAGCATTATACTCTCTAGATCCATCCACATTGTTGCAAATGCAAGATTTCATGCTTTTTTATGGCTGAGTAGTATTCTATGGTGTGTGTGTGTGTGTGTGTGTGTGTGTGTGTGTGTGTGTATAATCTCACCTTTTTTTTTTTTTTTTTTTAATCTCGTCATCTATCAGTGGACATTTCGGTTGCTTCCATATCTTGGCTATTGTAAATAATGCTGCAATAAACATAAGCATACATGTATCTTTTCAAATTAGTGTTTTCATATTCTTTGGGTAAATAGTAGTAGAATTACTGGATCATATGATAATTCTAGTTTTAGTTTTTTGAGGAATCTCCATACTGTTTTCCAAAGCGGCCATACCAGTTTGCATTTCCACGATCCGTGCATGAAGGTCTTTGTCCCCCGACATCCTTGCCAACATTTGTTTCTTATGTTTTTGATTTTTGCCATTCTGGCAGGTGTGAGGCGATAACTTATTGTGGTTTTGATTTTGCATTTCCCTGATGATGATTGATGTTGAGCATCTTTTCATGTGTATGTTGGCCATCTGTATGTCTTCGTTAGAGAAATGTCTGTTTTATGTCTTCCGTCCATTTTTAATTGGATTATTTGGATTTTGGATGTTGAATTATATGTTATATATGTATCTTGGCTTTAACCCTTTATTGGATTTATCATTTGCAAATATCTTCTTGCATTCACTATGGCCTCTTTTTTGTTGCTGATGGTTTCCTTTGCTGTACAGAAGCTTTTTATTTTGATGTAGTCCCAATAGTTTTTGCATGTTTCCCTTACGAGACCTTTCTAGAAAAAAGTTGTTATGGCCAATATCAGAGAAATAACTGCATGTGCTTTCTTCTAGGATTTTTATGGTTTCAGGTCTCACATTTAGGTCTTTAATCCATTTTGAATTATTTTTGTTTATGGTGAAAGGAAGTCTGGTTTCATTCTTTTGCGTGTGACTGTCCAATTTTCCCAGCACTATTTGTTGAAGGACTGTCTTTTCCTTATTGTCTAGTCTTCCCTTGTTGAAGATTGATCATATAATTGCGGGTTTTTCTGGGTTCTCTATTCTGGTCTGTTGATCTATGTGTCTGTTTTTGTGCTAGTATCATACTATTTTCATCATTGAGCATGATGTTAGCTGTGGGTTTTTCATATATGGCTTTGATTATGTTGAGGTATGTTCCCTCTAACCCTACTTTGAGGATTTTTATCATGAATGGATGCTGTACTTTGTCAAATTGCTTTTTCTGCATCTATTGAGATGATCGTATGGTTTTTATCATTTCTTTTGATGTCACATATCACATTGATTTGTGAGTGCTAAATCACCCTTGTATCATCCCAGGAATAAACGCCACTTTTTTAATATGTCCAGTTTGCTAATGTTTTGTTGAGGATTTTTGTGTCTATGTTCATCAGAATGCTGGCCTGTAGTTCACTTTTTTTCCAGTGTCTTTGTCTGGTTTTAGTATCAGGGTAATGCTGACCTCCTAGAATGAATTTGGAAGTCTTCCTTCTATATTTTGGAATACTTTGAGAAGAATAGGTATTAAGTCTTCTTTAAATGTTCAGTAGAGTTCATCTGTGAAGCTGTCTGGACCCTGGACTTTTGTCTGTTTTGTTTACTGATTCACTTTCTTGGCAGGTTATCCATTTGCTCAGATTTTCTATTTCTTCTTGATTCAGTTTTGGGAGATGATGTTTCTAAGAATTTATCCATTTCTTCTGTCCAATTTGTTGGCATATAGATTTTCATAACCTCCTCTTATAACCCTTTGTATTTCTGTTGTGTTGGTTGTTATTTCTCCTCTTTTATTTATGATTTTATTGGAGTCCTTTTTTTTTTTTTGGTGAGTCTGGCTAAAAGTTTATCCTGGTTTCTAGTTTTAATGGACATCTTAATGTCTGTGTGTACAAATCCTATTTGTAAGTATTTGATATATTTAAAAGAGTTCACATTTCATCACCATGGTGAACTGACATTTTAGCTTGTCAAAAGTAGTAGTATTTGGGTATAACTGGAACCAGGTTTCATTCTGGGCAGTACCTTCCAGAAGTGTGTGTGTTGTAGTTATATCATGGAACTTTCCAAAGAATTTGTACTTTGATAGTACATTTGATTCTTGTTATTGGTACTTTTATCTGCAAGTTATGAAGAAGGAAACTGTGGAAGGGGGAGGTTAAGTGGCTTTCCCCAAACCAATATTGGAGTCAGGGCTACAAAATGAGTTCTCTGTTTCCTTCTGGAATTACTCAGGATGTGGATTAGTCTCCTGTGACCAGAACACCCCTGAGTACAGTTGTCCTCAGATCATAATTCAGAGGTGAGTAGTAAAGCCTAAGAGGGGGAGGTGCTACCTTCTTCCACCCCTGACCAGGTGGCTTCCTTTGTTACCATGTCTCAAGTCAGTGGTTCAAGTGGCTATATCTTTGAGAAGGCGACCCTGAAGTTGACACATCCCTTAAAGTCATATATCCGTTATAGTCATAGGAGTTTACCCAGCTTTAGGGGAGCCTGGGAAGTATAGTCTCCCTTGGGGGGTGTGGGGCGTGACATGGCTGGTTAAAAGTATTGGGGCAAAGGAGCAATGGGAAGATGCCAGGGTATGGTCTACCACATTAGTCATCCTTCCTTCTTGATGCAATATTAGGGTGTGTGAGGGACACTAGATGAATGGTTAGTTAATAAAGATGGATAGTGAAGGGCCACCACAGAACATTTTATGATGTTTCTACTGTAGCTCTTAGTTAATCAGACTGTTTTTTTTTTTGTTTGTTTGTTTGTTTTTGTTTTTTTTTTTTAACATATGCTTGACTGTGCTTCTTGGGTCCACTTTGTTTGCTCTTTATCAGAGTGCTTTGTGGTCCTGTTTATGGTTGGTACCTGTAAGACCTCCTAGGTGAGTCCAGCTCATGATCAGTGTCCATTTTGGTAGCTAATTTTGAACCCAAAACAAAAAGGATGTTGGTTTACCTGTCATCAGATTTTAGAAGAAAGATTTCTGCTGTGAAAAGTGACTGAGTAGAGTAGAGCTCAAGCAAGAGAGGGCTGTGTAGGTTTGGGGTGTTTTTTATACAGCAGCTGGGCTAATTATTGCAAATTCTATTAGCTTGTTTGTGTTGGATGTGGGGCCCTCTTGCTTGTTACTTGAGGACAAGGTGCTCCTGAAGCAACAGAAATCAGTTAGCCTGCGACTTATCTTGTGCTCCCCTTCTGCTCAGAACCCTTCATCTCTAGCTGGTTGTCATGTTCACTCTTCCTCAGGTTCAGCTCTGTCTCCCTTGGTCCTTCCCGGGAGTGGGGACCTTCCAGCCCCATTAAGATAGGGGCAAATTGTGCCTTGCCCATCCAGGGAGTTTGGGGTTTTAGGAATACTCTGAACTGAGAAGTGGTGATGATGAACAAGCTGCTAGAAGCTTGTCCTTTAATACACCCATGAGTCCAGAGAAAATCTGAATAGATTTTCTGGGTATGTACCCAGAGCCCAAGAGGATGGAGACTGGTTTGGGGGCTGTGTTCATGAGAAACTTCCTTCACTCCCCCACTCCTGTCCCCCATACTGCTTGGGCTGCTGGCTGTCACCACTGTTGCTCAAAAAATGGATTCCCTACAAACACCTCCCTGGATGAATATGTCTATTTGGGAGGACCAGCAACAAGGGACACATCTGGTTTAACTTCCACTGCCACCACCAACTCTGCTTTTGCCCTGACCCTCCCTGCTGCACCTACTTCCCTTAGAATGCACTAGGTTGGGTGGTCCTCCACTCTGGCCCCACAGTGGACTAACAAGGAGCTTCGAAAAATCCAATATTCAGATCTCCTCCTTAGCAATTTTAAGTTAATTCGTCATGGATAAAGCTTGCTCAGCAGTCTTCTCTCTCCCTGCCCCCCCTGTAATATTTTTTAGTTGTATTTAATATTATGATTGAAAATCCCAGTAGATCCAGGTGGACTGTCCAGTGTTGGTGGTTATTTTTTTCTTTTCTCTTCTTTCTTTTACTACTCTCTAGGCCATTGTCATTGTGACCTCCTAGTCTAATCCTAATTGGCTACATAAAACCCTCTAAATTTAAGTCTTATGCAAGGGAGTGATGTAAGCCTTGGTCTGTGATAAGGGTTGCTTTGCTCAGTAAACAAATAAATACCATTTATCAATAATTGCAATTTCATCTGGGGGAGCAACAAAAGAATTTAAAGGTAGTGGTGGGGGAAAAGAAGAAACATATGTATTTTTTGAGGGTGAGTACTGAGGGTTTGGAGTTAGAAAAATCTTCAAAGGCAAATCAGATATATTGGGGGGAGAGACTGAAGGAAGCATTGTGTGATTTTTTTTTTTTTTTTTGTGGGTAAAAATAAGGCACTGCATTTATTTCCTTTGTAAGAGTGGGAAATTGTTACAGATTTTTTTTTTTTTTTTTTTTTTTTTCTCCTGGAGAGAAAGGATGCTGCCCCTTAATACTGGGGAGGATGAAAATGCTGGGGTCAGGACACCTGGGCTTCGTTTTCCTATTGTCATTTCCCAGTGTTGGGATCTGCACTGTCACAGAAGACTGGCCCTCTCTGTGGGTGGTTCACTGGGGACCGGGAAAGGAGGTCAGGAGCTTGTAGCTCCATGTGGAGCTGCCCTGATGGGTGGGTTGGGCACAGGAGAGATTCCAGGTAGATGCCTGCTGTAGAGACTTACCCTTGTCCCTACCATCTCTGTAGCAAGAAGTAACCCAGATGGGTCTGTGAATGCCTCAAGTTACAAGTCCAATGTTGTGTGTGTGTGTGTGTGTGTGTGTGTGTGTCCATTTTTTCTAGGGGAGAAGTTCCATAGCTTTTAAAAATCAGAAGGGATTCAACTGAAAGAATTCCTATCACAGGTATGTTTGTCTGTGATGGGGGAGGGACATCTGCATAATGGAGTAGAGAATCCTGTGAGTTGAAACGATGTTTTTGGTCATTCATTCACACTCCAGCAGCTTACGTCTAGCATGTTATGGATAAGGCTCCGAAGTTCAACTTTCTCTGCAGATTTCTCAAAAAATAAAATGCTAGGTGCAGTGTATATAAGCTTTGTTCAAGGCATTACAATGTTTTTCTTAACTGTGTATTCCAATCACAGGCACAAGTATTTAAGGAAGATTGTAACAAAAATGTATATGTAGACAAAGAGGACTGATAAAACATAAATAGATGGTCAAAACCACATGGAGGAAGGGGGGGGGATGATTATACCAAATAACCTAGGCTAGCAAAGTTCTTGCCAATGAGCATTCCATTTCAATCTGAGCTTCCTGGAAACCAAGGTTGAAGGAGAAACAGGGTGAGTATTAGAATTCTTTCTTAGAATTCTTTAAAGAAAGCACGTTACTTCAGTAGGTGAGGGGTTAATGTCTAAGGTTTTTACAGCAAGTCTTCATGTATGTGCCATCCTCTGCACTACCAGCCACATGGAAATGCTTTCCTTGTGACCGCTTTCTGCAGTTGTTTTTTAGAAAAAGTCTTTGTGTGGGATACTGAGATCGCAGCATGTGGTTCTCTGAGCTCTCTCCCCCATTCTTCTGAGAACTTGATTGTTTGAGCTGCCAGGAGTTGTAACAACCGATAAAGCAAGATTATACCCAGAACGGGGACAGTGAGCAGGGTGGGAGGGGGTTTTCCTTGCCGACCTCCCTGCCTGAGTGATGATTTTCCTCTGTGGTCATTCAGGATCCTGACCAGAATATCCGTTGGATATCTCACCTTAGGGAGTGGCCCTTTGCTGTGGTCAGTTTTCTACCTTGCCACTTTATGAAGAGTTGGTGTATCGTTTTGTTTTGTATTTTTACCTTCTTGCAAAAGCACATTCACATCGGGACCTTTCATTAATGCCTCATAAAGATGAAAATGTATTTTTTAATTTGGAATGAGACTTGCAGTAAAGCCTCTTAAGAATCAAATTGCATTTCCTTATCAAGCTTTCATTTTCTGTTCTTCTTCATTAAAAAATAGTCATAAAAATTTGGGAATGGAAAAGACTTTTTATTCAGTTCCTCATTTTCTTTCATATGTGTTCAATAGTTGCGTAAACTTTCCCACTTGAGCCATTGCTAATCATAGCCACTAAGTTGTAATCTAAAACTAAAAACGTATCCCAATACAGAAATACCTCAGAATACATTTCCTTGATAATCGTGTTTGATCTGGAGTGAAAGGTAGAGAATAAGATGGGCGGTGGAAAAGGTTTAAACCCTAGCATAGGTATATAGAGAATTCAGAAAAACTGTATCTCCCTTATAGTTTAATCTAGGAATAGTATGTGGTGCAGACAGATGTTTCCTTACTTTTCCTTGAGTAGCTTGTGAGGAGAGTCTGATGTTGCTTTGGAAGGTTTTGTGGTCTAAGTGTTCTGTGTCTGTCCTGTTTTCTTTTGCAAGTACAAATCTGAGCATGAATATTCCAGAATGGGGAAAAACCAGAATTGGACTCGATGAATTGCTTTATGTAACAAGGACTATTTCAAGGGCACGGGTAATCTGCAAAAATAAAATCAAGCTTCCTTTGGCCTATTGCTACCGCATCACATGAAAATAGTTGAGTAGATTCTCCTTTGATTCTGAGAGCACATCTAGGATGCTCTGATGTAAAATATAGGCTGCTGTGATGTGCATGATTCTGGATGGTCTTGACTGCCCAGAGCAGTTGAGACTGCGGTACAAAGTGATGCCATTCAACTGCCCTTTGGGAGAAATGTGCTATATGCATAAAAATGCCATAGACAGAGATGACAAATGGTGGTTTCAGCATGAGCCGCATGTCAGGTAACCAGAACACGCTCTGGTTCCAGGGCTAGAGTTGCAGTTGCTTCTGATGAGGGCAATTCCATGAAGTCCACACAGCGGAGAGGAGCTGCAGGGAGATAGCATATTTCACAGTGGTTTGTGGTTTTCCGGAGCAATCCTGGATTGACAGCTGAGATACAGAACCAAAAAACACACATTAACTCAAAACGGGCGAATTTTAAACAGCCACATGTATATCTCTAGTTTTAGACTGTTTATAAGTCCTTAGAAATTGGTTCTTCCTGTGGTTCTTGCCAGGGATGGAATAGGCTGAGGGATTGACAGTTTGGGGCTGAGCTAATTTTTTTTTCTTTTTTAATTTACATCCAAGTTAATTAGCATACAGTGCAACAGTGATTTCAGGGGTAGATCCCTTACCTGTAAGGAATCGCCCCTTACCTGTTTAGCCCATCCCCCCCCCCCACACAACCCCTCCAGTAACCCTCTGTTTGTTCTCCATATTTAAGAGTCTCTTATGTTTTGTTGCCCTCCCTGTTTTTATATTATTTTGGCTCCCTTCCCTTATGTTCATCTATTCTGTGTCTTAAAGTCCTCACGTGAGTGAACTCATGATATTTGTCTTTCTCTGACTAATTTCACTTAGCATAATACCATCTAGTTCTATCCACGTAGTTGCAAATGGCAAGATTTCATTCTTTTTGATTGCCAAGTAATACTCCATTTTGTGTGTGTGTGTGTGTGTGTGTGTGTGTGTGTGTGTGTGTGTATGTATGTATATATACACACACCACATCTTATTTATCCATTTGTCTATTGATGGACATTTGCGCTCTTTCCATACTTTGGCTATTGTTGATAGTGCTGCTATAATGTGTCCCTTCAAAACAGCACACCTGTATCTCATGGATAAATACCTAGTAGTACAATTGCTGGGTCGTACAGTAGCTCTATTTTTAATTTTTTGAGGAACCTCCATACTGTTTTCCAGAGTGGCTGCACCAGTTTGCATTCCCACCAGGGGTTGGGCTAATTAAAGGCTGTGTAAACACAAGGCATTTTATTTTATATTTTTTAAAATTTTTTTAAAGGTTTATTTGTTATTGAGAGACAGAGGGAAACAGAGCATGAGCCGGGGAGGGACAGAGAGAGAGGGAGATACAGAATCCGAAGGAGGCTCCAGGCTCCGAGCTGTCAGCACAGAGCCCAACGTGGGGCTTGAACCCACAGACCACGAGATGGTGACCTGAGCCGAAGTCGGTTGCCTAACCGACTGAGCCATTCAGGCGCCCCTTTTAAGTTAGCATTATAGATGGACTGCGATATCTGCAGAATATTTTGCTTAAAAATGGTATACTTGTTGTCCTCTGGGCGTTCTTTGGGTCAGAGACTCTGGAGATTTCCCACAGGGGGGCATGGTGCATAGCAGCTGCCATGAATGGGAGGTGGAGGAGGGGCAGAAGTATGTTTCTGCTCTTCTCACCTGCTGTAGTTGTAGGTCGGTGGCATTGTCCACAGATCAGTCCTGGAAGGGCAGTGCAACATTCTTTTCATTGAATTAATTAGCACTCCCACAACTGAACTTTAGCCAAGTCGTTGCTTGATAATTGGCATATTTCTTCCCTGACATGCTGATAATCCAGTTATTGCTTCAAGGTTATATTAAAATGCTTGACTCTTTCAAACCTTAGACCACCAGACTTTCGGAAATAGTTCTTTGTTTTAGCAACAACAAAAAAAGAGAAGCCTAAATAATCTATTACTGATTGTTAAACCATTATGAACTGCCCTTATTCATGGAAATATTTAAAAGATTTTATATTTTACATATGTATATGTAAAATATTTAAAATGTAGAGCAAGTGGAAAGTGAATCCAATTTTGGATCTGCTGAATTTGAAGAGCCTGGTAGCACCTGGGTTTTTTAAGAGTGACGTCCAGGGGGAGAGCAGGGTTGAGGAATCCTAGCTGAGTGTTTCTGGACAAGCTGTTTAATACTTTTTAGCCTTTACAAAAGGCTTGAAACCTGGTTTTTAGGGTTGTGTTAGAGATTAAATGAAGAGTCCTATAAAGCATACAGTTGACCCTTGAACAGTGTAAGGGTTAGGGCCATTGACCACCCACCTTCTCTCCCCCCACCCCGACCCCCTGTCAAAAATCTGCACATAACTTTTGACTCCCTCAAAAGTTAACTGATAGCCTCCTGTTGACCAGAAGCCTTATTGATAACATAAGTGGTCAAGTAACACATATGTTGTATGTTATATGTTATATGTACCATATCCCATATTCTTACAGTAAAGGGAGCTAGAAAAAAAATGTTATTGAAAAAATCATAAGAGAAAATACATTTAGAATACAATACTGTATTTAATGGAGAAAAAAGAATCTGTCTATGTGGAGCTGTGCAGTTCAGGCCCATATTGTTCAAGGGTGAGTGGTACTAAGAACAGAGTATGTGCTCAATAGATACTCTCTTTTCCGTTTCCCTTCTTGTGGATTTCAAGGATAGTTGTAAAACGTTTTTACACATTTGGGAACACCACTTTCTCCAAATATAAGCCTCCTGGGCTGGTTCCAGTTTGTTCGCTTATCTTGAAAATTGGAACTTCAGACTGCATTTGGCGTTCAAGTATGAATCCCACTACTGTTTAGATTATGGCAGGAGATGACTTCATAGTCCCTACATGTCTTATTCCTATTAACATGTCCCATGTCACGTTAGCTATTTTACAAGACAATGCCTTGCTGATTCATCTCAGTTCTTCAGTTCCAGAACGGCATGGTGTCAAAGATGCAGTGACGCTGTCATTTTGATGAGGAGATGTGAGAACAGTTTTCAGTGTGAGAATCTCCTTAGCATTACAAAGCATTCATTTTTGTGGAAAGAAGTCTTCAGGAAGCCCAGGAATTGACTAAAATAACCTTTTTTTTTTTGTTTGTTTGGTATCAAGTAGAGAACCTATATGAAGCTTGAGTGATTGGTGATGGGGAGCAGCATTGTATGAACGGAGTTTTGGTCTCCTTTCCTAGAGTGGACAATAAGGAGTTTACCTGGTGCCGCAGCACCACTGAAATCTAGAGCACTGAGAGCTCACTGCAGTGCTGGGTGATTGAAGGTCCTAATATTCTCTTTTTTTCTTTCATCCTGGCTCACCCCATTTTCAACAGTTCCAAAGGTTAAGTTAGCATCACACAGGGAAGAGGAAATGGCAGGTGATCAGAGTGGTAGTTCAAAATGACCAAGTAATTCCAGAAATTCAAGAAAGTAATTGTTTTTCAAGTGCCTATTAGGATTGGGTTGCCTTAGAGTCTGTACGACTCAGAAGTGATTAGAGGAGTTTTGTGGCTTTTCTAATCTCTGCTGGCTGGGACTGGTCTCAAGCTCCAGAGTAAGCAGCAGGGGGATAAGAAATCTCAAGGAGCCAAATGTGGACACTGGCTCTCTTTTCCACTGTGAAGAAGATCTGTGTCTGTAACTTGACACAGGACCAGTCCACCAAAGCAAATTGGACTTTTTTTTTTTTTTTTTTTTTTTTATGTTTATTTTTGAGAGAGCAAGCAAGCATGTGGTGGAGGAGCAGAGTGAGAGGGAGACAGAGACTCCCAAGCAGGCTCCATGCTGTGAACACAGAGCCTGATGTGGGGCTTGAACTCATGAGCTGTAAAGCAGATTGGGCTCTTATGGTACATTAACTTTATACTGTTTAAATGAAACACTTCTGATCCATTTGAAAGTGTTTGTTCCACTAGAACTAGAACTCGGAGATGGTTGCATGAATCAGAACTGTTTTGTCCGTTGCCTGGATGATACCTAAGCTGTCTGGGTAAGTCAGTTCATGAGAGATGAGATAGAAGACAAAAACCAGGGGTGCCTGGGTGGCTCAGTAGGTTAAACATCTGACTCTTTTGATTCGGCTCAGGTCACGATCTCAAGGTTTGTGGGTTTGAGCCCAGCGTGGGGCTCTGCACTGGCAGTGTGGGGCCTGCTTGGGAATCTCTCTCTTCCTCTCTCTGCACCTTCCCCAGTCACATGTGTGCATGTGCTTGCTCTCTCTCCCTCTCTCTCTCCCTCTCTCTCAAAAATAAACATTAAGAAAAAAAAAAAAGACAAAAACCACAGTGGCACTGATTTTGTCTTTCACGCCCTAGTGTGAGCTGGCTAATAATGGTTTTAGGTTCCAAATCTGTTAACAGACTTATTTTGATAGCAACATTGCTTTTATGCTTGAGTTTCTGAAATCTGATCTTTTATAATAGGCCCATGGCAAATGTTCTTTGTCAGCCTTGTGAAAGCATATGATGTTAATGATCTAGCTGGGAGCTTCCTCAGCAAAGTGCCTGGTAGGGTGCAGTCTAACTGAACTGGTAGTGAGACCCCTAAAGATCTTACTCTAGTATAGATGTCATTATCCCGCTTTCAAATGACCTCCTCACCACCACCATGCTGCCGTGACTGTGGGTTCTAATGTAAAAAGAACATGAGACTTTTTGAGAATTTGTGAGCAGAGAATGTAGAAGAAGGAAAGAAACTGTGAAAAACAAATAACTTTGGAGGATACAGAATACGATGTGGCAGGTCTAGCCTATAAACACAGTGAACTTCCTATCCTAAAAGGAAGAATAAATCTTCCCCTGCCTTGCCTCCTATACTGACCTCTCATTATTTCACTTCATTGTCCTTATTTGGAATAAGCAGTATTGTCGGATTATAAAGATGGCTGTCTCTTTAACTTTTGTTTCAACATCTTCATTTAAAGGGGTTACCGGTGTTTCATGCAAAGGTCCATTTAATCGGATTGCCTTCCTAATCCCTAAATATGAGCAATTAAATAGGGGCAGAAGTTTTGATTTGTAGGGGGAGAGGAAGGAAAGGAGAAGAATGTAATTTTGGAGATTGATGACACTTTGGAAGAGAGATGGGCTGGTTCTGTGGCTTCATTGGGGATTTAGAGTAGGGGTGATAGGAGGGCTGTGAGCACTTAGCCACCTATGGGGGTGGGGAGAGAGGTGCGTAAATGGGGCTTTGTCCGAAAGAAAATTTGAAATTGGCAAAGCGTTTCTAGTTTTGCCAGTAGAAAAATGCAGACAAAATTCTCCTCCTGTACACACCACCTCTTATACCACAGGCCTCCTTTCGACCAGTTCAGCAGTGATAGTATCAGGCACACAGCAGACTGAAAAGGCCTTTGTGGGTCCATTTTTAAGCTTTACCAACCATTTAGCAGTTACCAAAGATAATTAAAATGTACTCACAAGAATACGTGTGTGTGAGTGTTTATACCAGTTCCAGATGGACACTGGAAAACAACCAAGGTGTCCATCACCCAGGGAATGGTTAAACCAATAGTTGTATCATTTATAAGTGGACTGCCACTCAAAAAAGGACCCAACTATGGCTATATACAACATGCACAGATTGCAGAAACATCGTGCTGAGTCAGAAGGGTGACATAAATGATTGCACACTGTAGGAATCATTTATTTGAAGTTTTGAAACAGGCAGAACTAGTATTTACAGAAAGATCAGTAGTTGTTTGGGTCTTGGCATGGGGATTAAGGGAATTTTGGGGGGGTTGGTGGAAAGGTTCTAGATCTTGATGTGGAATGATTACATGTGTATACAGTTGTCACAACACACTTAACTGTACATTCAAAGTGAGTATATTTTAAGTAAATTATACCTCAGAGTTGATTTCTTTTTCAGTTTCCATTAAAAAAGTTAAAAAAAAAAAAAAGGTAAAGAAAGTACTAATTATGACCCTGTTTCTATAGAAAAACATTACTTTCCAAGTGTAACAAACCAGTTAAAAAATAACTTTCTAGGCTGTAATCCGTAAGTAATGGGGGACTATCAGCACTTTTATACTGGTCCATTTTGATTGTTTTGAAATGTCCTTCTGGATTACATGCTTATTTCGAAAGCTTTTGGGGACTTTTTAAAGTGTATATTTTAACAGAGTTTTCCTGTAGATCTTTGGCAAACTTAAGGAGTAAACAGTATAAACAGTATTACTTTCTGGCACATTTTCCTCTTGTCTTTCTTTAAGTGACTCTTCAGTTCCTGTTGTTCCTGCCTTTGAATTTAGCAGACCAGCAAAACTATCCTATCCCTGAAATGAAGAGAAAACACCTAACATATGGGAGAAGCCTAGCAGAGCAAAGTGGCTGATAGAATTCCAATGGGCTATCAAATAGGCAAAAAAAACTAGGGAAGCTGATTTCCCACTTGAGGCAGACATAGGTATTTGAGGTTTACTGAGTTACCAAAATGTGTGTTCGTTCTTGTCTTCTCAGGTTCCTGCACCGATGGGTATTTATTTGGAGAGTCAGCTACTTGAAGAGCTCCTAGTTTAAGATCTCAAAATTTCATAGCTATTATCTTGTCAAGGTAAACCTAAATTTGATGAAACCCAAATTAAAGGGAATTAAGTGTCTGAAGAAATCAGTATGTTGTATATTTGGCATGTAAAATGTGGGATGAAGTGGCTGTTCAGTTTTCAAGGGGGCTCCTTTCTTCATCTAGATATGGTATGTTGGAGTTGAAGACCAAGTTCACCTGGGCTGCCAGACAATGACCTAGAGTTCCTTTCCTGATCAAAGCCTTCTTCAGGATAACTCCTCTTTCTTAATACTGATAACTTGGCTACAAGAACCACTTCACCCTTGAGGGGCCTGGTTTAGGTAATGAGTAGAAATGGCACCAGACTTGGAGTTTGACTCATGTTCAAGTCATGACCCTGGCCAGCACAGTGACCTCCATTTCCTCATCTGTAAAAGGGGGATGTCCACAGTGGTTTATGGAAAATCGGATGAGATGAAAGAAGCGGCAACTTCTGGCATTGTGCCTGGCACATAATTGGCTAGTGACTTTGTTTCCTTTGTTGGGCAGCTTCCTGGCTCTGGTCCATATCACATACAACTATATGTCCAGTGGCACCATAAACATTTTGCGGAATGCTTGACTGATTAGTAGGGGGCTAGAGGAGTTTGTGATCCGTGTGTGGCTCCTTTTGAAATGGAGGTGGTGCACCTTTATTTCCTGGTCTCTTGTGTACTTTGCCTTCCCGATATACAGTGGTGTGACTGGAATTGCAGACAGCAGGCTGGGCTGCTGAGAATCAGTCTGATGTTGGAAGCTCATTACCTGTGATTGCAGTAGGGGAAAGAGGTGTGACTGTGTAAATGGAGCTTGATATGCTATTGAAATAACTCAGCAGATTCTTGAAGAAGAAAGAAGTAAAGGGGGGGGGGGGGGGGGGACCTGACCACCCTCTGTGGCAACATTTCCTTGATATGCTTCTCCTAACACTGCAACACCAGATAGAGGATACAGTGTATTTTGCCTCAACATTTTACACTTTGGTCAGAGAAGACACACTTAGCACAAGGTAGTGAACATTTCTTTTTTTTTTTTTTTTTTTTTTTTTAAATTTTTTTTTTTTTTTTCCAACGTTTATTTATTTTTGGGACAGAGGGAGACAGAGCATGAACGGGGGAGGGGCAGAGAGAGAGGGAGACACAGAATCAGAAACAGGCTCCAGGCTCTGAGCCATCAGCCCAGAGCCCGACGCGGGGCTCGAACTCCCGGACCGCGAGATCGTGACCTGGCTGAAGTCGGACGCTTAACCGACTGCGCCACCCAGGCGCCCCGGTAATGAACATTTCTGTTCCATGGCAAAGTATTTGTAAAAACTTAATTACATCATTGGCGTTTCCGTTCTGAGTCTAATTCTGGTAGTCTGTATGTGGATAGCCTGCTCCTATCCAATTGTAGGTCTAGGCAATTGTGGAACGGAAGCAATTATCCAGCTGATGTAAAGAAATCCTGCCAAGGAGGAAAGAAAGGCGCCCCTCACCCTCTTGTCAATTACTCCAAATTGGTGTTTATAGGGAATTAAATTCCCTGGTAATTGCCCCCCCCCCCCCCCCCGCCCTCCGCCCCCCACCTCTTTCCTTTGTCTGTTAAAGCCCTCATCAGAGGCTTTTCCTGAAAGCCCTGGGAATATTTCCGGCTACTTCTCCAAGTCAGGCTGGTGAGCCGGCTGTTAAACACCCACATTCTTCGGTGCCTTCGGCAAGGATTGGTCTTAGTTTGGGGGGATTAGATGACCCATGAGAAAGAATACAAAAATATGCCTGCCTCAATTTGCTGACCCATGTTTGCTGTGCAGGAATTCACAATGTGATGGCCTACAGTTGTCTGCTATTAAAGATTATGTAGGTCTCCTTTCCAGCATGGACCAGTCCAGGGTGGACTTTGTTCCCCTGTGGAGAGCACTGAGGGGGAGGTGTTGTGGAGGGAGCCTAGCATTAGTGATCGGTGTATGGAGTCTCGTCACAGAACCGCCACCCTTCTGCTGTATTATTTTCTAGGCCTCATACCTATTCTGGGCCTCAGGTTTCTCATATGTAGAATGTAATAGGAGCTTATTTTCCAGCCAAGCTTCTAGGGTTTTTGTCAAAAAATAAACGTGACATTTATAATGACAAGTTGGAAATGAACACCTTAAAAAACAAAGCACTTGACAAATGTAAGATGTTATTAAATGTAAACTCAATGACCTTATTTCAGTGCTCACATTAGAGAAACAACATTTGAAGTCTTCTGGGGACACACAAATGATTGGAAAGCTTAAATTTGCCTTTGGCAAGGATCTGTTAGGACAGATCCATATGCCACAGGGCCACCTTATCTCTATGAATATCATAACTGAACTTTCTTTGGCTTTCTTTTCCTGTCATTTAATCTTTGTCCTTTATTTTCAAGCACTGGGAATAATGGGTACCCTGGGAGATTTTTACAAATAGTGAAAATAAGTATAAGGACCTATGGGAGATGAGAAGAGATTCTTTAATTTTTTTTTTTTTTTTTTTAATGTTTAGTTTTGAGAGACCGAGCGCAAGTAGGGGAAGAGCAGAGAGCAAGGGAGACATAGAATCTGAAGCAGACTTCAGGCTCTGAGCTGTCAGCACGTTAGCCCATCGCGAGGCTCGAACCCACGAACCGTGAGATCATGACCTGAGCCGAAGTCAAAGGCTTAACTGAGCCACCCATATGCCCCAAGAAGAGATTCTTTAAAAAATAGGCAGTGTAGTTTTAAAATCCCTTTTTTTCAGAAGTGGCCCACTCAGGAACAGAAGAGAGTTGTTAACTTTAAATTGAAGTTAACACCTAGTACTGCCCTTTCTTTACTTAGTGAGACATATGGTGAGAACAGATTTCTCTGGTCCTCTGCAGCCTCTGTGACTGGTCACCATGTTCATGTGACATTGGCTCAGTTGCCTCACTTCAAAGACTCCATGATGCCTTGGAGTCCTAATGCCCCTTTTATTTTGTCATCCTGCAGACCGTGATAAAATTAATTCCTTTTTAACTTTCCGAGACATGACCATTTTTACAAAACAGGAAAATGAAAGGAGTCTCCAAAGTGGTACACAGAACGTCCAGTTTGCAGAAGAGAGAGCTCAGGCCTGTGCTTGGCTGGAGGATGGCTTGGCTGTGAGTTTCATTTAAGAAACAAGTAAAAGGACAGGGTGGGAAGCATAGGGAACGCCTTCGGTGAAATGCCAAAGGGGCCAGTTATTATTATTGGAAGACTTGGAAATGGCCGGGCCTTGTGGACCTGGGCCCAAGTGCCATGGTCTTTGTGGAGATGGCAAGTGTGCCTCGCCTCAGCGAGGTCTGCACAGAAGGAGCTTGTTTCTGACTTGTTTGCTTCCCCCCCGACCCCACTCACCTCCTTTAGAGTGGTGAAATACATGTTTACTCTTCATGGAGCCGAGGAAAAGGCAGACGGCCCAGGAAGAGACTAATAATGAGGCCCCTTTGGAAGGTGTGAGACAAGTTGGCAGTACGGCTGCCCGGGAAAACACAATGGGTCTTTGTTTGCCATGGAGAACGCTAGAAGTCCTGGTGTCTCATGCTCCAGGGTTCTGTAGCTCTGGGGAGCCTCGCCCTCCCTGCCTGTGCCAAGCAGGGCTGTCTGATTGGATTGCTGGTGCACACAAATGCCTCTTCATCTCTGCCTGTGACCCGCCAGAGAATCTCTTTGTTGTTGTTACTGGGGTATGCTGAACTGACCCTTCCGCAGCCCCCACTCTCTTGGGGCTTCTTCACTTTTCTGGAAGGATGGCTGGGAAGCGGTTGTTGGCATGTGTGGTGGCGGCAGCACCACATGCGGGCCATCAGAGAAAACCCGTCAGAGGAGAGAGCGGCCCTGCGTTGGCCCCTCACCCTTGGCTTTTGGCCCCCTCTGCCTCCCGAGAGCCAGCGCATTCAGTTCCCTGCCTTTGTGCCTGGGGGCAGGACAGCACCACCTCCTTGGCTTCCCTTTCCCCTTTGGAAGCCAAAGTCACTCCTCCAACTGGGGAACTGGGAGTTTCTTGTGCATGCTGCCATCTCGGTGGGGAGATCAGAATGGGGATTCTAACCGCTCGAGTGAAGAGTTGGCAGGGGCGCATGTGCTGTGCCATTGTTCGTTAGCTGTAAGGGAACTGCAAAAACAAGTGTCTAGAATTAGATTCAGTGCTCCAGGACCCCTTTCCTTTTTCCATTTAGACTTTCTCAACAGAAGCTGCTTTTCGCTTGATTAACTGTACAAACTCTCTTTGGAGTTTTGTATTTTGGAAACCACGTTGCCAAAGGATAATTGTTAGGTCTGTTGTCAGAGCCCCAAATAAATTCCTCATAATATAAAATGGAGAAGAAAGAATAGAAGGCTTTCATCTATCTTCTTGCCTATTAGTGAAAGACTACTGAGTGACCTAGTTCATCTGCATATTAAATGTGCTAGACCTATCTCTGTCCCCACCCCCCCTTGCTTTGTTCCCTTGGAAACGATGCCCTGGCTCAGAAATTGCACGAGGCCTGCTGCAGATGTGAGAAGGCAGTTAATGGGGAGATGTTGGATTTTTGCAAGGTCTTCAGTGGTTAGTAGAAAAGAGAGGAAGGGGAAAAAAAAATTAGAGGTTTGCTCTTCTGGTAACAGATCCAGAATAGTACTTTTAAATGAATTGGAAGCCGTTTTTACCTAGATTTTAAAAGGAAATCATACTATAGCTTCTTCTAACTTGAGACTGCCCTTAAAGATCTTTCCCAGTACATTTGGCTGTGTAGGAGGTCAGGTGCCAGTGGACACAAGATTCAAAACGTGCCATTAGGGAGTCTTGAAGCTCACTGCTTTAACAGCGCTGGTTCTTCCAGATTGTGTCGTGGTGTCTTATTTTGTCAGGCCAACTTTTTCGGGAGACTGAGAAACCGGATTTAAAAATAGGATTTAGTCAGCGGCCAGAGAGCAAAATTGGCTCATCTTCTCAGCTGCATATGTAGTCTCCATGTCGTGGTGCTGCAAGGAACCTTCGTGATCTCCTACGGGGTCTCATCTCACAGTTGAGATTGGTGTCCAGGGAAGGAAGCTCGATCGTCCAAGGCACAGATCTGGTTTGGACACATTCTGGATTAAAAATCAGATTTCTTGACTCCCGGGTCTTGTGCTCTTTCAACATCAGTCCCGACCTCAAGAAACCACTTCCTCTGAGCTATATCAGAGGTAAGGGCAGGTAAAGGCAGTGCAAGAATGCTATTCTCTTGAAGCTGGCCACCAATCTGTTGGCTTGAGAAATGGTGGGAGGAGGAGGCATGGTGTCCTCAAACTTTAGGTCTCCTCTTGTTGGTATTTGTTGTTGAGAGAAGGAAGTAGATGGAGTCTGGAACCTTGGGTGCTCTGAGGATAAATTGTCAAAACATGCCTTGAGTCGATTCTCTAGGCACCTCCATTTTCTCTGAAGTCTGATTCATCATGCTTTGCATGGTGATAGCCCTGTAGTATGAGGAGGCAGATGTCCTTTAGGGTTCTCCTCTTGGAACCTTGGGACATGGACAAGTTAGCTTGAGGAGATCACAGAATCTTTGACTTGGAAAGCCTGCAGGTTAAAGTAGGAACCAGTTGTGTCTTTGCAAATACTCTTGTGTATTTGCTCCTCATTTGTAAGTCTGTTTTCTTACCTGCTGGTTATTTGTTCATTGATTCATTTATTCAACAGTTATTGAGCTGGTGTTAAGTGCTTATGTAGTAGGATGGTGCTTGGGAAGCAGGGTTGAGTATTCTACACACTCTCCAGCCTCAGTAATACTTAGGCATATGTGCTTGTTCAGTAACTGGAAAATTTTAAATAAAAAGCATTTTTGACTGCTTATCTTGAATGTTAAGGATTGGATAACTTTTCCGTAAGATGGCAGTTGCTCAAGTGTCCTTATTATATAGTAAGAGTAATTCAGAAGGTCTTGCCACTCCTTTTTCTCCAAACAAGCTCTGGTGCCAGAGGGTATAGTGGGTCCCATGGCCTTTGGCTCAGGGGGTGTTTTGAGATTGGGAGGTGAGTTTAGGGGCAGAGAAGGAGCCAGGGTCAAGGATGGCAGGTGCCAGTCTGTGTATGTGTACAAATACCGCAGAGACCTATTGACTGTGTGGTGGAAGTTGGATGGGAATGGGGAATGGTGAAGCAGCACATCCTCCCAGGTGTGGTGGACAGAAAGCCTGCCATGACCCAGGCTCCCTGTGGGGCACTGGACATGTACTCTCCCACTCCCTCCTCTGAACTACATGAGGGTGGTCTGGTTACCTACTTCCATATTGCTGATGAGAACACTGGTGCACTGAGGATCAGCAACACAGACAAGGTCATGGGGTCATGTGAGGGAGCAGGCGCTTAACCTGAGACTCTCTGCTCTCTGAGCCCCCCTGGCTCTTGCCTTCACGCAACACTCTTCTCTCAAGTTGAAAATTTGTCAGGATCATGGGGCTAATTGCCTTCCTTCTTTTAATCATTCAAATGCCATCTCTGTAGAGACAAAATGAAGGAAATTTATGCTGGTGTATGAAGAATAAAAGTAGAAATCTAGGACCAAACTGCTAAAATGAAATAGAAGTGAAAGGGGCCAATGCATGGCCTTGACTTTCAAACCACTTTGCCTGGATTATTTCAGTTGACAAGTTGAATTGGGTTACGGTTGAGGGGGATAGTGGGAATGGAAGGTGGGTGACTTCTGGATGAATACAACATTTTGTTTTCTAGATGTAAGTAGATCTGCCTCTTCTTCTTGTAGATACCAAGGACTGTGTTTTGTTTTTGTCTCACATAGGGAATTCACAACTCATGGTAGTTATTTTCAATCTCTTGTGGGTACCATGCTTTCATGCATACTTGTCTTCATTCTGGTCATTAGTACTTTGATATAGATCAAACCAATGTAACCCCTGCCCTCAGGGACTTGCAGTTTTAACAAGGGAGACACCTTAATTACAACATACAGTTGGCCCTTGAACAACCCCGGGTTTATGGGCACTGGCCCCCATGAACTTGAAAATTCATGTATTAAAAAATAAATAAAATGGGAGCACCTGGGTGGCTCAGTCGGTTAAGCGTCCAACTTCGGCCCAGGTCATGATCTCACAGCTTTGTGAGTTCGAGCCTCATATGTGGCTCTGTGCTGACAGCTCAGAGCCTGGAGCCAGCTTCAGATTCTGTGTCTCTCTCTCTCTCTCTCTCTCTCTGCCCCTCTCCCACTCGTGCTCTGTCTCTCTCTCCTTCAAAGATAAATAAACATTAAAAAATTTTTAAAAATAAAACTCACATATAACTTTTGACTCTCCCAAAACTTAACTACTAATTGCCTACTATTAACCGGAAGCCTTACTGATAACATAAACAGCAAATTAACATCTATTTTGTAAGATCTACATGTGTGTTATATACCGTGTTCTTAGAATAAAGTAAGCTAGAGAAAAAAGCTAAGAAAATCACAAGGAAGAGGAAAATGGATGCAGTACTGCACTGTATTTATTGGGAAAAAAATCTGCATGTAAGTGGACCCGTGCAGTTCAAACCTGTGTGCTTCAAGACTTAACTGTAGTGGGATTAGTGCTGGGGAGGCACTGATAAAGAATATAATGTGAATTCATTTTTGAATTTTAGCGATGTGGAAAATAAGCTAGTGGGAAGACATTCTGGACTTCATTTTACAAGGAGCTGGAGGATTCCTGAAAGAAAAAAAAAATTGTTCTGCAGCATTGTTTGCCTCAAGACTTGGGATTTTAAGCTTAGGGTAGAGATCACTGTGGGTGTCTTGTCGATGAGGCTTCTGTTCACATCTGTGTGTGGCAAGCCGGTGAATGCCATCCTGCACTTACTATCAGGACTGGAAACAAATCTCTTCTGCATGCTTTTCCATTTCATTTTACTCCTGCGTGTGTGGTGTGCATTGACTTTCCTTGCAGGTTTGCATGAACTTGGTCCTAGACAGTATCATAATTTGAACCAGATTACTAGTGGTAATCTCTTGGGCCCAGACATCCTGGTCAGCACCCGAGTTTCTCCCTACTGGGCCCCTAAGTTGACCTCCATGTCTAGTTAGTCTTGTGAAAAATAGTGGGATTTGGTTTCATGCTGTGGGTCTCTTAGGAAAAAAAAAAGGGGGGGGAGGGGGCAGACTGCTGGCTGTACAGGTAATTTGGAAATATTTCTTGTTTTGTTTTGTTTTTTAATCAAAGTTGGTGGCACTGAAAACAATGGGAAAGAATTACCGTTCCTTTTTCATACGATGTAAAATCTGCTAATGATGTGATTACAATATATTAAGTTAATTCAGTAAATACAACATTAATCCATTTTGGACTTTATTGTATGGTGTTGTCCTTGTTTGTGGAGTAATGTAATTGTGATAGAGTAATTAGTACCCTACAAAGGGATTAGCAGAAAAGATTGAGATAAAGGAACAGGAGAAAAGGAGTCACCTAAAAGACCGGGGAGTGTAGAAAGTTCTGAGTGTAGAAAGGAGCTTCCTGAGGGCAAGGTTATGCATTCCTGACCCTACTTGCACATGGAAATCTGCTAGTGATGATCGACTGGGTTATCTAGGGAAAACATATTAGAGATGACAGAGTTCTGAGGTGGAACCCCTTTTCTCGGTAAGCAGTTTGGGATGTTCCAGCCAAGCCACCCACACTCCTTTGGGCTTTGCTATATTCTCTGAAAGGTTTTCCCATCTCTGTAGTTACATGTTTTAGTTATTTTGTTGTTAAAATATCTTCTTGGCTGTCCTCGATTCTATACAAGTCTTAGAAAATGAAACTCAAATCAGGAGTTCCTCAAAATGAGTACTTGTTTTCTTTTGAGAGCATAATGAGCCTCTCAGAGCCAACAAATTGTTCCAGTTACTTTTTCTTGCCCCTTTTACTGGTTCTGGGGTTTCTAATGGTCAGCCTGTGCTTCCAGATTGAAGTCATTAACTTTGGTCCACAAAGGAGGGATTTGAGTAGAGGCAGTAGAGGGGAGAGAATGGAGATCTAGCCAGAGTCTCTCGTTTTCCACAGAAATTACAGTTGGAAAAAACTCCAGGAACAAATTACATACTTCTTCACAGCCCCTGCCTGGGCAGCAGACAGGAAGCTCTTTCTATACCTGTCTGCACCTGGCTGACATTGTAAACATTCTTAAGTGGCAGGTTTCTCATTTTTAATTGAAAAATAGGCTTTCATGTTGTTAAAAATTCTGTGGTTTGGCTTTAAAATCGAATATCTCAATTTATTCACAAGAAAATTAGACATGGTTTCTAGTTTTCTTATAATTTGTCCAACAGTGTTATTCACTGTTCATATTGGCTGTTATGGCCATCATCTTGGTGATCTGGTGTCTGTTCTCCTCTCCTTGACTTTTCTCCGGGCAGCCTTCTCCAGGTTGCGTAGGTGAGTTGTTGTCCACTGCTCTGTGCAGGAGAGTTGAAGAAGCGAGTGTAGATGGGGCTTCCAGCCTACCCTGGACAGCAGAGCCTGGGGTAATTCTACCCTCAAAATCTTCCCAGTGTGCATCAGAGTGAAAGAGGTCAGCTAGACAGCTCAGCCTTGCCGGAACTGAGCAGTCTGGGTCAGGAGAGTTTTCTCTGGACTTTGGGGTGGGGTAGGCTGGTCCATGCAGCCCCCTTCATCAGCCTCCATTTGCACTAGCTGATCAGAATGGGCGGTCACCACCCATGATAGTTTCTCAGACCTCTGTGTGTAAAACCTGCATCTGAACGTGTATGTTTACAATTGTGATGGACAAGAGCTTATTTTCCTTAGAGCAATGGACCATTCTTTTTCACCTAGTATTTCTGTTTTCTCTGGGCAAATAGGCATGAAAGGTTTTGTTTGTTTGTTTTCCTAGACAAAACCTGGAGAGACTCACTAATGGAAAAAAAGGTTGTTGTGTAATGTGAAAATGTCACAGAGCAGATGTCTTAGCCAGTCATCATG
Source organism: Leopardus geoffroyi (assembly GCF_018350155.1). Classification (NCBI taxonomy): domain Eukaryota; kingdom Metazoa; phylum Chordata; class Mammalia; order Carnivora; family Felidae; genus Leopardus; species Leopardus geoffroyi. Next base: position 123,035,254 of record NC_059327.1, read on the forward strand.
TATGCATATAAATTATTTTACGGAATGATTTAAACATCCTCTTGGATCTAAAGATTTTTTTTTTTAAAACCTAATCTGGCATATAAATACAAGTGTGTAATATCAACAATAGCCAAAGTATGGAAAGAGCCCAAATGTCCATCGATGGATGAATGGGTCAAGAAGATGTGGTATATGTATATAATGGAGTATTATGCGGCAATCAAAAAGAATGAAATCTTGCCATTTGCATCTACGTGGATAGAACTAGAGGGTATTATGCTAAGCGAGATTAGAGAAAGACAAATACATGACTTCACTTATACGAGGACTTTAAGACACAGAACAGATGAACATAAGGGAAGGGAAGCAAAGATAATATAAAAACGGGGGGAGGGGGACAAAACATAAGAGAGCCTTAGATATGGAGAACAAACAGAGGGTTACTGGAAGCATTGTGGGTGGGGGGATGGGCTGAATGGATAAGGGGCATTAAGGAATCTACTCCTGAAATCATTGTTGCACTATGGTAGCTAACTTGTATGTAAATTTAAAAACAAATTTAAATAAATACAAATGTGTGAAAAATTTCACATATATTCTTACATAAAGTTTCATAAATTGCAGCAAAATAATTTTTTTAAAAAACTTTTCATGTCCATCCTTCATATTGCTTATGAAGATCTGATTTGAATAAACCTAACTTGGACACTTTTGCTCTCCATAGATAAGCCTAAGTGCCCTCTTAATGCTGCATGAGGTGGCTAGGATTAGAGAAAGTCTTGAAAAGCGACCTTGGTAATGGGGAGTGATACTATGTGTGGAAGCCTTAATGTTGAAGTACATTCTTGTAATGCAATTTTTCTGTCTTTATTGTTATCTTACCATTTTAGTGGGAAAATGAATAACCATGTTGTTTCAAAGAAGTGTTAAAAAATAATCAAATTTAACAGAATGGAGCTCTGGCCTTTGGTTAAACATTCATTTCCTCAGCTCATGTTCCTGCGTGCGCTCTCTCTCTCTCTTTTAAAACAGAACTATGAATCTTTTCTTTTCTGCAGAGTTGCATGGGTTGTGCTATTAATTCTTTCTCAGGTTGCTCATTGGTTTAGGGCACCAGAAATTTAACTTGCTCCTGGTTCACGTGAGAAATGCTGCACTGAGGCATAGGTTGGTGGAGGTTCAGTGGTTGGTGGTGGTTTTTCCTCCCTCTGATTGAGGTTATGGTGGTTCTGTTACAGGAAGAGGAACATGTGTGCACACACCAGAGGATGTCAGGATGGAGCTGGGAGCATGGCAGGAGCAGGGCCAGCTTGGGCTTCTTGGGAATGGAATACTGGTGGAGATGTTCTGTGGCAGTTGACCATGCCCTCTCTGAGGACCTGGGGGCGGCAGCTGTTGTGCTTCAGGGCTTTGTGTGGAGGAAAGCTGCCCACTCCCCAGCTGTTCCACCCAGCACATCTCCCTGTGCCCTTAACAGTCATAATCATGCCAGGGGTATTTATTATGTACTAGAGAGAGAATACAGGACAATGGTCAATGTTGTGGGGCACGTGTGGGTGGAAAACAGACCATCTTACTTTCTCTAGAAGCTTCCAGCAGGTGTGCCTTGGGGTGGTGCCCTGCTCAGGTTAGAGGAGGGGACTCCTGAGATGGCCAGAGAATGACGAGAGGAGAAGCGGAGAGCTGTGCTGGACCTGGAAGGAAGGAGGTGGTGCTGTCTACTTTTGTTAAATGGGACAAAGACAAGAATGAAAAGAATGTTGAGGTTTGGGTGGATGTATAGTTTTGTTTACTCTTTCAGATGCAGTATGCTGGGAGGACCCGTTTCTCAATGCTTGTTTCATCCTAGAGCTCAACAGTTCTGTCTATTCCACATAACTTCACATTCCTCTGCAGGGAATTTCAAGTCTCAAATCCAGTGGGTGCGGATTTTCTAAATAAAGGGCAAACTATTCTCCGCTTTCAAAAAGGGAAGGGACTGTGACTGTTTTGTTTGCATCCTATCCCCCAAGCCCAGCACAGGGTTTGACATATTATATATGCTAATAAATACTGGTGAAAAGAAGGGAACAATCGAGGGGTTATTGTTTGGGAAAGAGCCAAACAATATCATATGGGAGGGGGAATTCATCTCTCAGTAGATAAAACCAAATATAATTGTGGGATTATTTTCTCTTCAAGTGTAAGCATTTAGGGGGATGGTGAGTGAACTTTTTCACAGGTGGGTTTGCTCTTCAGGGATATAAAGGTGATAGGGTTTTCAGGGCATGTTTCAAGTTCATGCCTGGGGGAGGGTCACTGAGATTTGGGACTGCCTCTTGACCACGCAGCTTTACATAATTGATTAACTCTGCGTAGCTGTTTGCATTTCTTTCCTAAAATAAATTTCATTTTCTAATTAGCTCTCCAGAATTAATAAGTGCGAAAAACAGGATGTGTGTTGAATCTTATGATCTGATGTGATGTGGGCAGCTCCTCGATAAGGTATCATTCATGATCTTGAATCTCAGGGCATTCTTCATTCCTGAATTGGTAAACAGGTCCTGAAAACAGCTAATATTTATCATTTACTCTGTGCCAGGCATTGAACTGAGGACTTCACTGAGTTACTTCCTTTGATTTATCTTTTGATCATAAGAAGCACCCTAAGTGTTAGCACTACGGGCATCTCCATTTCGAGCTGTGGGAACTGATTCACAAAGTGGCGAAGCCACTCAGTGTTGACACAGCCTTGAGTTAGTAGAGTTGGATTTGAGCTGAAACATTTGGGCTCTGGAGCCAGTGCTCCTGCAGTCCAGGCCACCTTGCCGCTTTTCTTTGTCCTGGGCATTCCCGTTTTCCGTGGCGCTTCCTCATTTCTGCTGCCTATCATCCTAACACTTGTCAGATGTGAAACAGTGTGAGTGGGTACAGTATCTGTCTGAAATAAATGAACCCTGAATATCATAACATGGGTTAAAGAGCTGGGCAAATCGCATCACTTGCATGATGATAGGTCCTGATCATGTAAGGCATTCAGAAGTCAATTTCGGAGCAATACTCTGTGGGAAAGGTACGTATTTTACACCGGCAGAGATGCTTTGGTAGGAGAAGCCATATGTTGAGAGACGTGGAGTTTCAGGGTGGAAAATTAAGGATTCTGGTTGGCACGACCATTGGAAAATCTTAAGGGCAGTAAACCTTTCAAATTCAGTACGTTAGTAACTTCTGGATGAGAAGTGCCAGGTACTGTATTTCGTAGCCCTTAAATATAATGTGTGAGCATTGTGGTTGATAAGCAGGGATGACCCTGCTCTTTTCTGCTCATAGAAATATGGAAAAGAAGATGAATTTTTTTAGAGTTTCGTTTTAGATTTTTTGAAAAAATGTTTATTTATTGTTGAGAGAGAGAGAGAGTGTGTGCACAGGTTGAGGAGGGTCAGAGAGAGATGGAGACCCAGAATCCGAAGCAGGCTCCAGGCTCCAAGCTGTCCGTGCAGAGCCCAACATGGGGTTCAAACCCACATATCGTGAAATCATGACCTGAGCCAAAGTCGGGTGCTTAACCGAGTGAGCCACCCAGGTGCCCTAGATTTTGGGTTTTATCTTAAAGCAGAACATAAAACAATTTTTTAATCTCTATGAATATCTGGATAGAGGACTTAATAAAAGCAATAGCTAAGTTTATGCTAGAAAAAGATCTTTATTAGGCATGACATCTTTTGAATCACAGTGTCTGGATAATCAAAGATAATGTGCTCAGATAATCTAATTTGGTGCGCATCTGTTTATTTTTTCCTTATTTTAAAGGCAAAATATATGGATATTGTAGATTTGCCAGCACAACTTTAAATAAGATTTGTAGCATTACAGGTTGATTGAGTTAAATAATTTGAAGTTTAAAACAATTTTTTTATGTTTTTATTTTTTGAGAGAGAGAGCGTGAGTTGGGGGGAGGAAGAGAGAGAGAGAGGGAGACACAGAATCTAAAGCAGGCTCCAGGCTCTGAGCTGTCAGCACAGAGCCCAACATGGGGCTTGAACTCATTAACTGAGAGATCCTGACCTGAGCTGAAGTTGGATGCTGAACCAACTAAGCTACCCAGGCACCCCAGTAATTTGAAGTTTTAATAAGATGGAAAAGTAGATGGGTACACATAAACTGGGGGAGGAAAAAAATACTGTTTTTTTAATTTTCTTATAAATCACATGAATATCCAGAAGGTGAGAGAATACTCTAGGCCTTCAGAGAAAGGAAATAATTTTTTTTTTTTTATTTTAAGGAAGATGGTTGGAAATGGCATTGGATATCGTATTCAGGATATTGTACTGTAGCTTCTAATGAAAGAGGAAAAAGTTCCTAGAATACCATGTGAGGTACTGATTATTTAGAAAAAAACTTAAGCCACAATAGGTATTTTTTCTGTTAACTGAGATATATAAAAGAGCTTGGATATTATTCCTGACCCTCCTTCTCATTCTGAAGAAAAGAAGTGCATGGGTCAACCCCAGTGGCTCAGGGTCCTAGTTACCCAGTAAGTAATCACAGACACCTGGTAAATAGAGAAGAAAATAAGTACAAGGAGCTGGGTGCTGGCAAACTGTTCAGGTAATATGCGTGTTGAAGATCATAGAGTGGAATGATTAGTGTTTCTATGGTCTCATTGGGAAAGATGCTGACAGTGTGGGCTTTCTTCTTTACAAATAAATTCACCCTTCCCCCCCACCCCCCGCCATTAGAGATTTTTTTATGTGTTCAAATCGTTCCCCCAAATTTAGAAAACCTATATATAAAAGAATGAGTGTGTGTGTGTGTGCATGTGTAGTGCTTACCCCTGCTAATTTATATATTTTAAAGTAATTTTACATATTTTTACAAACATTTGTATATATACAACATATTTTATATTTGTGCTTCATCTTTTTTTCAGTTTACCACTACATCGTGAGCTTTCCTCTGTGTCACTAGATCTTCCCTGAAAAGGGGATTTGTAGGTACTGCGTTTCTGTGGCTGTGGAGAGCCCTGATTTGTCCATCGCTGCCTGGCAGTCCATGCCCCCATGTGTGACATCTTGTACCTCTTGGCTCCTGTCCATGTGCGTTCCTCATGCTTGTCCTCTGGTCTGGGAACTCCTGCTCCCACCTGCTTCACCCAGCTAACTCTTCACCTTCATCCTACTCTTCCTTATTTAAATGGATTTAAATAAAGGGGGAAGTGGGCAAAGACTGGTTTCACTGGATCACAAAAAGTAGGCTTGGTAGGGCAGAACCGTCTCTAACCTGTTCAGTAATGTTGTCATTTATTGGGTGTCCATTGCTGGTCTGATCCCTTGTTAAGCTCCCTTTGTGCTTTCCCTTAATATTCGTTGTTACTCTGGCTTGGAGGTGGCGTTCTCATTTTGGAAAAGACGAAACCAGGGCTGGAAGTAAGGTAGGAGGCAGAGCCAGGATGGAAATCCGCGTCTGTCTCTGTGTCCTTCAGTCACACTACTGTTGCTTTTCGTTGTGACTCACTCCACCATGGCCACGGGAGGAGGGGGAGAAATCTCTACGGGGCACATAGTGAACCAGCACAGCTTGTGTCCCTGTTACTGCAAATACAGATGGTCCCTTGATTTATGATTTTCTGACTTTGACAGTGCAAAAGCAATACACACTTAGTGGAAACACTACTTCAGATTTTGAACTTGGACCTTCTACCAGGTTACTGATACATGGTCCAATGCTGTCGCGTGATGCCGGGCACTGGCGGCAGTGGCACCTCCCGGGCAGCCACACAATCCCAAGGATAAACAACAGATCTACTTACAACCACTTTGTTTTTCTCTTTTAGTACAGTAGTCAATAAGTTACATGAGATAGTCAACACTTTATTATAGAACAGGCTTGTGTTGGGTATTTTTGCCAAACTGTAGGCTAATGTAAGCGTTCTGAGCGTGTCTGAGGTAGGCTAGACTAAGCTGTTTGGTAGATTAGGTGCATTAAGTTTATTTTCGACCCACAATATTTTCAACCTGTGATATGTTTATTGGGATGTATCTCCAACATAAGTTGAGGAGGACCTAACCCATTGTAAGACTTCCTTAATTAAACCCCTTAAGTTAAAGAAGTCTCTGGGAGGGGTGCCTGGATGGCTCGGTCGGTTGATCGTCCAACTTCGGCTCAGGTCATGATCTCATGGTTTGTGAGTTGGAGCTCCGCATCGGGCTCTATGCTGACAGCTCAGAGCCTGGAGCCTGTTTTGGATTCTGTGTCTCCCTCTCTCCCTGCCTCTCCCCCTCTCCTGATCAATCGATCTCTCTCTCTCTCTCTCAAAAATAAATAAACATTAAAAACAATTTAAAAAAAAAGTCTCTTGGAGAATGCTCAAGATCTGTTAGGAATAACTTTAAAATTTCCTGAGAGTTAGTCTTCTGTTACGCTCATATAAGTAAAGTAAATGCTCTTGGTGGAGGACAGAAAATCACCTTTAACAAAATCTATCCGTGAGGGAGGAACCTGCCAATCGTTAATAGTTGGTGAGTTTAGAAAAAATAAACGCAATTCAAGTTCCATAAGTGCTAAACCTTTAAAGGGAGAGCATGATTATTTTGGTGAAAGAGTTAACTAAGGATTAAGGAGTCAGGAAATCTAGAAAGTTAAAATTTCTCTTTGTACCAGTTTAGTTCAACAAATACTTTCCCAGGCCACATGGAGTCATTAGCCTTGTAGGAAATTCTTGGCCTTTTTTTAAATGATGAAATTGTGGCCAGTTTTGTAAATACAGTTTATTCTTGACTCTGTAAACCATGGGTCAGATTAATTTTGTAATGCCCTCAGGGAGGTGGGTAGATGGAGAGCTGGTTTCTCTGCTTCTTAGCAGTGTTAATGGCCCACTTCTACCATGAGATTCTAGCGTTCTTGAGTTGTCTAAATGCTTTAGTGTTCCTTGCCATGTAATTTTAAACTGTAGGCACATTTTGGGGAGATAATTTTTATTCATAATTTGCTTAAAAAATAAACTAAACCAGACTAAAACCTAGAACATTTTGTGCTGCTGCTTATTCATTGTTTAGTCATTGGTGGGTGATATGAGGAGAGGAACAGAACTCAACAGTTTGAGGATTCTTGCTCTCAAATCAAAACCGTATTAGAGGACTGTTTTTGTACAGTTTGAAACCATGATTTGGATTCATTTATCTACTTTAAAGCAGAGTTACTCTGATCAAAAAGTTGATATGTGATGACTTAGAGTTACAAAATGCAATAGACAATAGAGAGGAAGAATCATTTATAAGATATATTTGCTGGTGTGCATTTCTCTTTCTATCACTGGGTCAGACTGTAGAAAAGTACTAAAATTCTGGGGCCCTGAGCTTATTCACCCAATATGAATGGAAGAACCCCTTCAGAAATTTCTAGAAATTATTGGAGTTGCTTGGCTTGGTAGCCATGCACAGCATGAAGAGAACCAAATAATTAAAAAAAAAAAAAAAAAAAAAAAGTGGGTTTCTGGTTGTGGCACTGTGTGGCGAAGAGCTCTTGTCTACACTTGGAGCCGTGTGGTCCACGGGCCCTCTGCAGTCCATGCAGGTCTTTGTTTGTGGCCATCGTCTTACATCCAGGGCAATGGCCTCATTAAGGTGAACAAGCTGCCCCTCGGGTTGATGAGCTACACACAGTGCCTCACTTGCTTTGGGCAAGCAACCATTTGCCAGGGTGGATGTCCGAGTCCATGCGAAGGGTGGTGGTCATGTAGCCCAGATTTATGCAATCCATGTCTAAAGCCCTGGTGGCCTATCACCAGAAATATATGGATGAGGCTTCTGGGGAGATCAAAGACCTCCTCATCCAGGATGACTGGATTCTGCTGGTTAGCTGATTCCTGTTGCTACAAATCCCAAAAAGTTTGGAGGTCTTTGTGCCCATGCTTGCCATCAGAATTCCTACTGATCAACCCATCATGAGGAGCAGGGTTCACCTTTGTAATAAACAGTGGTCGTGCGGGGGAACAATTTTAAAGTGTGGTAATGGAGAAGTGCCCTCCCTCCCCCAGCCCCCTACAGCCCCTCTGCCATAGGAAAAATGGGCTTGTGGAATTTTTCTTGGGGCAGAGTGTGTGTTACTTGAGTTGAGCCCTTGATGAAAACAACATATGGTTAGTTTTATGAGGACTTAGAGACAGATGGTGACCTATGGGCTAATTATGCAGTGGGCAAGATTCTTTAAACAAATCACTGTGATTGTGACATGGCTCTTTCTCAGGAGTTAGACAATCTGGACTGTTTATTGTCACATGAGGCAAACATGTTCCAGGTGAATGGGGAAAAGGTGCTGCATGAGGGAAGAATATTTACAACTTCTTTTCATCTCCATATTCATTTTTGTGGCTAAAGGCAAAAAAGGGAAGCAAAAAGATCAAAAAGGCAGTACAGTGAAGCCTTGGCTTAGGTGAAGGTGGCCTGACTTTGGGCGGCTGACTTTCTGGAGGGCTGAGGGTTTTCCCTGTTGAACATCATTGTGTTTCTTATAATCGCTTTGAATGCACCTCTTTCTGAAGGCTCCCTTGCCCTCCGAAGACATCGTGTTGGGAACATAAATAAGCTGTTGAGATGAACTTGCCAGGCAGCTTCTACCTCAGAGCTATCACACTTGCTTTTTAATCCGCCTGGAGCACCTGTTCGTGGACAGCTCATGGTTTGGTTTTGCCCAACCCAGCTCATTAAGACGACATCCCCTTTCCTTCTCCTTGACCTTAGCTTCCTTCACCACACTTGTTAGTTCTCTGACATAATTTTTACTTAAATATTTATGATGTGACCTCTCTTTCCCCAAATGTAAGCTGCACGGAGGCAGGGGCTTTGCTCTGCTCTCTGCTCTGACCTCGGCCCCTGGAACAGAGAAAGCACATGGCAGCATTTAGATATTTGCTGAAGTAATTAATTGAGTTAAAACTCCTTTAAATTTAAATGTAACAACTGTGTTACAACATGGGTTTGTTCTCTTGTTTGTACCCTGGTCAGCTTTCCCTCTTGTGTGTTGCTCCTGGGCTCATGGTTCTCGTGTTTGGCCCACTGTGACGTTGATGTCTTTGTTCTCAGTGTCCACCCCCCCCCCCCCCCCCCCCACTGGACTATCCCATCCTTCATGGTGGAAACCTTGGAGGTTTACCATTACGGCCACAGTGTCTAGTGATGCTTGATGGTACTTATTTGTTAAATGTATGAACAAACTAATTCACCAAGGGAAATAGTTGCTGTCCTGTGCTTACTCTTTCACAGACCCCTGTGAGGTAGAGGGTTTAATGCCCATTTTGCAGATGCTGAACTGAGAGAGGCAGCCATGATTTAAATCCAGATGTCTGACTTCAAGGCCTATTACTGATATGTTGGTAGTTCCCAAACTTTTTAAGCCCAAGCACTGTCCCCCCCTTTCACTGTCAAATTTCCCAAACCTCGCACAGAAGATGTATTTTGTTTTAATGTTTACTTCTTACTTTTAAAGCTTTTATTTCTTTTAATGTTCATTTTAAGAGAGCAAGAGCACAAGCAGGGGAGGGGCAGAGGGAGAGAGAGAATCCCAAGCAGATTCTGTGCTGTCAGTGCAGAGCCTGATACGGGGCTCAGTCCCATGGAGCATGAGATCATGACCTGAGCTGAAATCAAGAGTCAGACACTCAATCTACTAAGCCATTCAGGTGCCCCACAGATTTTATTATTATTATTAGAGCAGTTTTAGGTTTTCAGTAATATTGAGAGGATGGTATGGAGATTTCACATGTACCTTCTGCTCTCACACATGCATAACCGCCCCCATTATCAATATCACTAGAATGGTAAGGGTGAACCCATGCTGACTCATTATAATGCCCAAAGTCCGTAGTTTACCTTTAGTGTTCACTCTTAGTGGTGTATATTCTGTGGGTGTATATTCTTGTGGACATGTTTCCATCATTGCATTAGATGTATTTTTGCTTGTCTGATAGAATGGGGTTTTATTATACATTTTTTTCTAAGTTTAATAGTATTTGCTGATGTTTTTTTATTAACTATACTAACATTATACATCTGAAAAATAGCTGACACACCGTGTGGGAAGCCTTCTTGTCTGTGTCAATTCTTGGTGCTCCCAGGAGTTTGCTGGCCTCTTGCAGAGACTGTCCCCCTGGAAGCCTTGGGCCCACCTGTCACAACATCTGCCGGGAGGCAGCATGCAGCCTCCCTTCCATGAGTGGCCACAGACTTCTGGGTGGGCCTAGTTCTTCGAATGCCCTTCAGGCTTGGGGCCGGCCCCTTTCTCACTTCTAATGTGCTGCTTTGTAGTAAGTCTCTGGTGTGAGAGCTAGATAATCCAGCCAGCTAGAACTTGTTGGAATGGCTCCCAGTGAGCTGCAGGAACTCCTACCTGGAGTTTGGTCTGTTGCAGCTGCACAACAGCCCGCTTAGCTTGGTTCTGTATGGACTTACGGTAGAGGAGAGGAAGAAACGAGTGCTAAGATGAAAGCACATCGACTTGGTCGAGTGTGAGCATTCAAGGGGAAAGTTGGCTTCCTGTGGATGCTTGAAGACCCTCTCCCTCTCTGTGCCCCTCCCTCCTCCCCCCCCCCCCCCCCCGTCTGTGCCCCTACTCTCTAAGCTACCCTGGCTCTCAGCTAGTTCAGATACTGTGTTGTGTATTTTTATACACGTGTTTTTTTCTTTCCCACCCTACAGAGGGCTGAAATTTGCACTCGGGATTTATATATGCTTATAAACAAGGCAAATTAGGGGTACAAATGAGAGGCTACAGTGGATGTCTACTACAGGGGAGTACTAGTTTTTGTTTTTCTGCTTTATCGTGGGACATATCTGAAACTGCTTTTAATGTGGGAGTGTCTAGACTGCAGCCCAGGGTGAACCAAGTCCCACCTAGTGCATCTACAGCCATTTGCCATTATTTGTGCCCTTTTTTTCATGATAAGGTTGAAAAGCCACCACCATAATGTGAGCTATTGATCTGTTTCTCCCCCCATCTATCAATTTACTCATCCGTCTACCCATCTTTTCATACCCTAACTTTTCCAAAACCAAAATTTAATATACTTACTTATATTAAATGTATGTATTTAATAAACCTGGTTTAAGGAGTCAAAATGTAAGGTAGAGGATATATAGACAGGCTATGGCATTAGAATATTTAATAAGCACTCAATAAACATTTGCTATTAACATTAACTATTACACTTTTTTTTGTTTATTGTTTTTAATTAGGAGAATGGGTGAAGGGAAAATAAGGGATAAAAGTAATGTTTTTGCACTGGTAGGTAGTTGAACTTGCCAAAAGTTCAACATTGATTGGCAAATGTTTTCTGAGCTTCCTATAAAGCAGTGCAAAGAGTGAACCACCATCAGCCCTGTGTTACAAAATACATAATACTGCTTAGAGAAGTTCTAGAACATGGTAAAGTTCTAGAACATGGTAAAGAATTTTTAGGGCAGCTTCCTATACTGTTCCTCAGTGTTGGCCAGTGGGGCAACCAAAAAATACATCTCAGTAACAGCAGTCTACCAGGAACAAAAGCAGTTTTGAAGACATATTCTATAGAAGATGTTACGGAAATATTTGTTCCCCAATCTTCCACTCTTATTCTTCTGCAAACACAGTACATTATACTAAGCCTAGAGTGGAGGGTTGGTATGGGGAAGAAAAAGGTAGGCAGGAGGTATGAGCTCTAGTCAAGACTGTTTCTATATCTGCTTTTTTGATATAGCTGCGTTTCTTTTATGTCTGTCATCCAATGCTCTTAGCTCTGTATTTTCCTTGTACCTCTGTTGACCCTGTCCTGGTAATTGAGGAATATCCTAGGTCTTTTTCTAAGATTTCTGATTTTTGGTAGCCCTAGAATATTTTCTTGGTTTATGCACTTGAGGTGATTATTCTTCTGGAAAAGTCTGTTGGGTTACAAGATAACAGTATCCTGGAATTGTCTTGCTTCCTGAGTTTGCCTTTCTTCTCAGCTCTGAGATTTTATGATCTCTTAAATTTTCAGTGAATGGAAAATTAAATTATTATGAGTTGTGAGCTGCAGTTTGGGAATTTTATACTAGGTGATAAAACTAGAGGAATGTGTAGTCTTTATGTAGGCAGGCAATGCCTTACGTAAGGGTTTGGTTTTTGGCTTGAATATTAGATATTTGCCTTCTCATGGATTGTCATAGATCTGGCATCTGCCTTTATGGGGAATTTTCTACACACGTTGCTACAATCCTTCAGCTAAGATCACATCTTCTAGTACTGTTGCTATTTATTCTCACCACTTACAGAATGAAACCTGGACATGATTCGATACTTGATTTGAAGTCAACAAGATGAGGGGTGCTGGATGGCTCAGTTGGTTAAGCATCTGACTCTTGATCCCAGCTCAGGTCTTGATCTAAGGATTGCAAGTTCAAGTCCTGCGTTTGAATTCCATGCTGGGCGTGAAGCCTACTTAAATTAACAAGATGAAAAAGTAACATTGATTTACATTCTCTTTAAAAATGATTTAGCTCTTTTGGCTGAAAAAGTTTAGTTCTCTCCCCCATGGTGCTCATTATTTTAGGTGTTCCCATTGTACTCTGTGCATTGTAGTACCTAGATTTATCAAAATAGCAAATTAACCTCCCTGTAACACCAGTAGACTCTAAGCTCTTTGAAGGCAGAGAGCCCCAGTGACTGGTGTAGTAATATCTAGCATATTGTCACTCCTCAGTAAATTTTTGTGAAGTGAAAAGGGTGACCAGCAGTGTTAATGAATACTTTTATGATCCCAATCAGTTGGTGGCTTGCACATAGCTACTATATGTCATCTCAAGTGAACGACTCCAGCCAAATCCAGGTTCTACAAACCACTGTGTTTTAGAGGTTGGGAGTCCCCGAAATTGAAAATCTGAGTTCTCTTTGCATCTTTTTTGCTGCTTTGTTTCTCTTGTAGTTTCATTTTTTTTTTTTTTTTCAACGTTTATTTATTTTTGGGACAGAGAGAGACAGAGCATGAACAGGGGAGGGGCAGAGAGAGAGGGAGACACAGAATAGGAAACAGGCTCCAGGCTCTGAGCCATCAGCCCAGAGCCCGACGCGGGGCTTGAACTCACGGACCGCGAGATCGTGACCTGGCTGAAGTCGGACGCTTAACCGACTGCGCCACCCAGGCGCCCCTTGTAGTTTCATTTTTTAAAAAAATTATTTATTTATTTTGAGAGAGGAGAGGCAGCCTGTGTGGGGGAGGGGCAGATAGAGAGGAAGACAGAGAATCCCAAGCAGGCTCTGCACTGTCAGTGTGGAGCCCGACACGGGGCTTGAACCCATGAAACTGTGAGATGACCTGAGCCAAAACCAAGAGTCGGACGCTTAACTGACCTAGCCACTCAGGAGCCCTGTAATTTCATTTTTTTCTTCCGCATTCCTATTGCCTCTTGTCTAGTTTATCTTTTTGGTTCCCTAACCTCTGTGGCCTTTAAGCTGACATGAGTCCCCATTGCTTTCCCAGGCCATCAATAGATGGCAAAGTGGGTTTTCCCAGGAGGATTTACAGAGTAGCATATTCCGTGGGTGTCCTTGGTTCCTTGAGGACCTCAGCTCTGTCGGCTCAGAAGTGGAGTTGATGAGCATAACAAGAGTTCATCTCCCCATTGTGTTGACTGGGTTCAGGAAGTGGATATATAAAGCCAGATTGCCAACCTACTGACTTGAAAGGGGAATGAACTCTTTCTATTTCCATTTCATGGCCTGAGATTCTAGTGTGGGAGTAACCAGCACACATTCTCTTCCTGTAGCCAGGCCTGCATGGGGAGCCAAATCATTATCAGATGCTTAGTTGGCTAGCATGGAATAAAAACAAAAAGCTAAGTGTCAAATGGCATCAGGTTAAGCCCAGGGTGTCTGTTTCACGGTCAGGAGGCTTGCCAGTGGGAACACCCAAAGGGAAGTGGCTTCAGCTGCCTCCATCCTGCTCTGCAGCAGGGCTGACTTTGCCAGTAGTTCCTGAGCCCTCCAAGGACTAAGGATATTGCGTGTGGCTCCCTTGTCCCTATTGCTCCCAGTGGCAAGACCACTGTGGCTTTCTTAAAATCTCAACTTTTCTCCACTTTCAGGACTTACCAATCCCCATCTGACTGCCCCAGCTGATTCTTGCCCCTAGATATAATACTTTCAATTTTGTAAGTCTTAGAGCTGTTTCTCTGGGATGTGTTTACATATCTTGACTTTTATTTATTTTTTCATTTAGTATTATTATTATTTTTAATGTTTATTTTTGACAGAGAGAGAGAGAGAGAGAGAGAGAGAGCAAGCAGGGGAGGGGTAGAGAGAGGGAGACACAGAATCCAAAGCAGGCTCTAGGCTCTGAGCTGTCAGCAGAGAGTCCAGTGCGGGGCTTGAACTCACAAACCTCGAGATCATGACCTGAGCCGGAGTTGGACACTCAACCAACTGAGCCACCCAGGTGCCCCTGCACATCTTGACCTATAAAAATTAGGTCTGAGAGCAGTAGGATTTTCCTAATTTCAGAGCCTTCCTATTAGTTTACACCCCATCCCCACTCTTACCCCATAGCTCTTTTCTTCAAAAACCTTTTATGCTCCCTGACACGTATTGGTGGATGTCTAAATTTCTCTGCCTAACATTCAAGGTCGCCATCAGACTGCCCAAACTATTCAGCCTTATTATCTCCCCTTCTCCCCTTTGAGTAAGCAGCCCAGAACAGAAACCCCAATGTAAGTCATCTTTGGTCTCTGCCAGAGTTTTCTGAGCCCTTAAAGTTTATCTTGTCTATTTTATAGGATTGCTGTCAGGGCCAAATACAATGATGTGTTTTCATTTATTCATTGGTGCAGGATTCTGGATGACGCAACTTTTTTAAGCTATCCTATGTTGAGCTCAAGCACGTTGCATACATTATTTTACTAGATCTACTTTGAAGTCGAGGTACTGTTCTTACTCCCATCTTACAGATGAGGAAAGTAAAGCTCAAAGACGTTAGTGTTTGTGTCCAAAGTCTCAGGTCTCAAAGTGTCTGATAAGGGCTACTGGGGCCTGTCCAACTGCTTTAGTCTCTCAATTTCCAGAGCCCTCTGCTACAATCGGGTTGGACTCTCCACTTACCCCCAAATAGCCTCGCTCACTTCTGCATCTCTACCCCTTCACACCAGCCAAGATCTGCCCACCTTTCCGGGCCCCTTTCAGATTGTATCCCCCTGGCTCCTCTCTGTTCCTTTCTCCTCCAGCCCTCTTTGCTTACCAGTGTCCCTGAACTCCTGTGGGACTCAAGGATATACTGGAGTCAGACCCATCTGGGGTTATTTTCAAGCTCTGCTGTGTTGCTTTGAACAAGCCAGTTAAACTCTCTGAGTCACTGGAAAAAATGGGCATAATGAGGACTTTTGCTTCATGGGGTTCGTGGATGATTCTGCAAAATAGTGTGTGTGTGCAAGGTCTTTGTATATGGCTAGGTGTTTCTGTTTTCCTCAGTAGATGAGCAACTTTCAAACTTAGTTTCACTTTGACCCACAGTAGTAGAAAACACACATACTAGATTCAAAAGTTCCACAAGAACTTTCTCTTCTATTCTCATAGCTCTCTGTGTGTGTGTGTGTGTGTGTGTGTGTGTGTGTGTGTTAAAAACAATGCTAATTTTGTGATTTTGACCCATTTAATTGATTTTGACTATAAGGAAGGCTGTGCACAGATTTGGAAAAAAAATGATTTGACTTAGATGACAATAAGCCCCTTGAGGGCAGAGAGACTTTTTCATCCTTCTGCATCTTCCCAGGCCTCACAGGTTTCGGGAAATTCGGTCAGTTCTGGTTGATAGATTTTCCTGTGGGCGCAGGAGGAGGAAATTGAAGCCAGTTATACAATCATTTATTGAATGCCCCTTTGCAAGGACTGGCCAGCAGGCCCCTGGGGGCAGCTTTGTTTCTGCTGCGCTCAGGAGCCTGCACCCTCTTGAAGACATCATGCCAGCGTCCCCGCACTTGGCCGCCCAGGCTGCAGCACAGCTGTTTGGGTGACAATCGGCCACAGTGTTTGAGTCCTGCTCTCCAGGCCAAGGCACGTTTGCCGGCCTGGGGGACGTGCTGTGTTGGATTGTGAATCTCCTGCCCTGCGTGCTCTGCGTCCGCCTGGGGCCGCGCACCCACCTGGCCCAGAGGCCAGCATCTGTGTCTGTGTCATGTTTTCCCTGCTGTGCTGGTGGTGACAGCCTCCCGCTGCCTCAGAGGGAAACTCCGCTGTATATATGCTGCCCGCCTGCCTCCCCGGCATCCAGGCCTCCAGGGTGAAAGCCTCTTACAGCTTACATCCTCAGGCGGGAGAAAACAAGCCTGCCGCTTATGGTGCCTTAGCACCAATTTGTCACCCACTTCACTCAGCGCTGGCCCTGGGCTTCTCCTCTGTATGGTATCTTTCTTTCCCATGGCCGCTCCAGCTGGGCTCGGGCCTGACATTGGAATCACATGTCTTGGCTCTAGCCTGTGGCATTATTCTCAAGGTTGTCAGCATACATCCCTACTGCCATCTTTTTCTGTTGCAAAGGTCTTTTCATTAATAGATTTTTTTTCCCCCATGAGACTTGTTGAGGCTGATGCTTTTCCCCCTCAAGGTTTTACATGCCACGTGGAAGACTGATTTCCGGCCACTGTCAGAAAAATGCTGGACTTCGTTTGGTTTTTAGCAAGATCGGCACACATAGCTCTTGTTCTGCTTCAGTTACATTCAATGTCACTTGCTTCTCCTGACCCTAAGAGGAGTTTAGAATTATTAGCCCAGATTGTAAGCACTCCTAATCTCGGGAGTTGGAGTAAAGGAAACTTTTCCACCGTTTCCCTAGAACGGACCTGGCAGATAGCCGCTGCCCCAACTCTTCTCTCGTTTCCCATCCGAATGTGTCCAAGATGCTCTCTGCCTATTGCTGTCTTCTCACGAAAGCCAGAGGACTTTCCCTTGGGTTTCCTTTTGGCGTCTAAATTGCTCACTTGGCTTTTTATCCAAGCTTGTATTAAATTATTTCATGAGTTCGTGCCTAGAGAGCCTCTGGCATAACCTGGCTCAGAAGTGTTGTTTTTTGTAATGGGACCGCCTGACTTCAGCATCTGTTCATGTCTGAGCTGGGTGTGCAGGTGAGGTGTGTGCTCTGGGCCAGTGGAAAAGGAGAGAACACAGGCACCCAGGCTCACCGTTGGCAGCTGTGATTTACTCAGCAGGGGTGCTGCTTGTGTGAGTTTCCAAACAGCCCCTGGGCTCCCCAGCTGCTTAGGGTAAGGGCTGCAAAGGAGCCGGCAACTTCAGTTCCTGTGGGAAGTGTGTAACTTTCCCACTTGAAAGCAGCCTGAATTTAGCACAGAGCAGTGGGATTAGATGAATATGAATGCTGTCACCTCAACAACAGTATTTATTCGTTGTTCTTTTCAGCAAGTCCAGTCCAAGAGGATTAAGTGAATTTAGGAAATCCATATATGGGAAGAATTTCTCAACCGGTAAATGTGGGGGGTGGGGCCGTCCTACGGTGTGTCTGTATCCTCCTCCATCCTCTAAGACCCCCCGAAATGGGATGAAAAGTTGCTCAAAAGTTCTCCTGCAAAAGCATAAGAATAAGAGATCTGATCCACATGGAGGTTATATTAGGAAATGATCAGATAAATATGTTTCTAAAAGTCCTATTAAAGTGTTCAACAGCCATAAGAAACATGGAAATATTTAAGTATATTTTAAATTTAGTTGGCATGCAGGAATTGGATGTTCCTGTGATTTTTAATAAAAAAATTTTTTTTCTTTTCATTGCACAAGGGGAGGAAAAAAACATAAGTGTCAAAAGGGAAAATGCCCTTTATCTACTTATGCAAACAGTCCCTTGTTCCTAGCTGTCACAAAGGACATGACGAGCCATATTGTGCAGGGTCCAAGGTTCATGAGAAGCAGGTTTGTAAGTGGCAGGTAGTGGGAAAGTGATTTATGTTCCATGAAAATTCATTCAGCAGTTGTAACACTCTCAGGGCATCTGACGCTTAAGGGAGCCATTGTCTCAACACTGGGGGACAAAAAGGCATTAGTTACTGAAGGGTGCTGGTTTGGGATAGTGATATCCTGTCTCCCTTTTCAGGAAGGGCAGGAACATGTTTCTCTAGGGTTTTTACAAAAAAAAAAAAAAAAAAAAAGCTTTTGTGCTCTCTCATCTGGTTACAGTGGAAATGAAAGAAGAACCTTAAAATTAGGAACACAGTCAATTTTAGTGTCAGGATCCAAGCAAATGGCAGAACTTAAATCAGATGCCCCTTTACAAAATGTGTGAGTTTATTATTCCCATTTAAATTTTGAGAAAAGAAATGAAAGGCTATTGAGGTTAGGTGTGAGGAGCAGTAATTAGTAATGGATAAAGGGAGTCAGAGTGAGATTAACTTAGATGACCTATATTTAGCTTCTGCTTTTATTTCATTCTGTTTGCTTTTTTTGTCTAATCTAAATTAGCTGCCAGCATTGCATTTCTCAATATATAGAACAATGGTCAACAACTGTTTTTGTTTGTGTTTCCTAGTAGACGATTATTTTAGTCTATGTGACTTGTGGAAAATGATGAAATTTTACATAGGCAGGGATGATTCTTTTCAAAGATTTTATCTATGTTAGGCAGAAGTTAAGAATTTGATAGAAATGAGAGAATTTGGTTTATCAAAGCACTTAAACTGTATATATCATTTAGGCTTCTAACACTTCGTGACTTTTTGGTTATTTGAAAAGTCTAGAAGCCTAGAAGGAAGCCAGTGATAGCAGAAGGAGAAAAGAAAGTGAAATTATTAGTGAAATTATTGCCCATTGCTTCAATATGGTGTGATAAGTCTTCCTTTTAATTTGGTCCGAAACATTTTTGAGCATCTGCTTTGAGTCGGGGAGTACTTACTGGTCCTAGGCCGCAAAAAACTTATAGTTTAATATTAGTTTTACTCAACCTTGACACCACTGAGATTTGGGGCCCACTAATTGTTTGTACCTGTCTTGTACATTGTAAGGTCTACAGCACCCCTAGCCTCAACCCACTAGATGCCAAAAGAACTAATTCCCTGTCCCCCTGTTGTGACAACCAAAAACGTCTCCAGACATTGTCAGACGTCCTTTGGGGGAGAAACAAAGTCACCCCCATTTCAGAACCCCTGGTTCCACACCATGCATGTTGCTGTCGAAACACAGCAGCATTCTGTGCTGTTAACAGGTATTTGTTATCATGTTCATTTCCAGTTTGGGGAGGGCCATTTGAAAATGCCCTGCAGTGATTTTTATCCTAGTCTTCTAATTGGTGAAGGTCAGGGGAGAATTGTTCACTGTGTTTAGGTGAGTGTCTATGTGTAGGGATGCCTGCAGCAGCAGCATTTTACAAAGGAAATGGAGCCTTGGAACATGAAGCTGAAGGAGGGCCCCTGAGATCTCTCTGAGACAGCAGCGGGAGGATGGTTTTCATATGTGCACGCGGAGGAGGGTCAGGGAGAGAACCCCAAACAGGCACCGCTCTGTCAGTGCAGAGCCTGACCTGGGGCTCGATCTCATGAATTGTGAGATGATGACCTGAGCCAAAATCAAGAGTTGGATGCTCAACTGACTGAGCCACCCATATGCCCCTTGATCAGTTTCGAAATGATACCTAAACAGAAGTCGATTTTGCTTTGTCTCTTTTCTCCCTCACCTGCCTTTCTCCTTTTTCTTCCCTTTCCTTTATCTCACCTCTGCTTGTTCTGGAGGAGTTCTGGAGGCAAACCTGTTGCTCATCAATACAAAGACTTTGATGAATTAGAAGATGTCTTTCCTTACAGATTCATTACAGGTATCTACCAGAGAAATGCTGTGACAGTTGTGCAAAACTGCAGTGATCTGGGGCCCCTAGAGCTCTGGGAGTTGTGCAGTGAACAATCCGGGTAGCAGTGGTAGCTGTGTTTGGGCAGTTTCATTTATTCCCATGTCATTGGCTATCACCTAAATGCTGCTGGTTCTTCAATTTTTGACACTGGACCAGAACTTTTCCCGGAGCATCATGCCTGCGTGTCCAACTGCCTTTTGGACATTTCTTGGAAAACCCTCAAGCAGCCCAGATGTTACATGTGCAACATTGGATTACTGTTGTTTACTCTGAACCTGCTTTTCCTTGTATTTAGTAGTCATCATAGACTTTCCTCTTTTCTAGATAAATAAAATCACAAGCCTCTGAGTCTTCCCCATAGAGTTCGGGAATCCTGTGATTTACTCCCAAATTCCCCTTTTATTTCAGTTTTAGTCACCTGTCAGCTGGGGCCTGGGCCCTTGCAGCCATCTCTTAAGGCTCTCCTTTCCTGGTCACACCCCTTCATGTACGTTTCAACCAGAGTGCTCTTGTAAAATGCAAACCTGATGTGGTCCCCATCAGGGGTCTCCGATTCCTTCTCCTTTATTGTCCCTGCCTCCTCTGTGGCCTTATTTCTAATCTTACCCTCTTCCCCCAGATCTTCAGTCATTCCCAGTCTGCTAAGTACAAGCCCCAGAGATTCAGCAATGAATACAACAAAGGCCTTGGCCTCTTGGAGCCTACTTTGTTGAAGGGCTGAGCTCTTTAAGCCTTTGCTCACCCTCTTCCTCTAGGATGCCCAACCCTGGCTAATCTGCTGGGACCATGTCTGCTGGAATTTCAGGACGCAGCTACAGTGTCACGATCCGCAGTAGAATTACCATTCTCCTTTTTATGTCCTCTTTGTATCCTGACTTTCAGTACCCACCTTGAGCAGGGTCTAGCCTTACTAGGCTGTGTGCTCTTGACAACTTCAGCAGTGCTCAGTACATAGTAGTTGCTTAATAAACCTTTATTGAATGAAAGGTATACAAGTATGGACACTTTTTTGGATCATGTCCCTCTACCATATCTAATATTCCTCTCTTTGCTCATGCTCTTGACTCTGCCAAGAATATCTACCTCTACACCCCTCCTATCCATTATGAGCTGTTCACTCTGTTCTTAAACATATACTTCTTGTGGGAACACTTTTGTACTGTTGGTGGGGATGAAAACTGGTATAGTAACTCTGGAAAACAGTATGAAGGTTCCTCAAAAAATTAGAACTACTCCACAACCCAGCAATTGCACTACCAGGTATTTATCCCAAGGACACAAAAATAGTGATTCGAAAGGGCACCTATTACCCAGTGTTTATTTATAGCAGCCCTATCAAATTATGGAGTTAACAATTAACAAATTATGGAAAGAGCCCAAATGGTCCATCGACTGGACAGAGAAGTGGTGTGTGCGTATGTGTGTATCCGTGTATATGGATACACACGCCCAATGGAATATTACTCGGCAGTCAGAAAGATTGAAATCTTGCCATTTGCAACAACGTGGATGGAACTGGAGTATATTATGCTAAGCAAAATAAGTCAGAGAAAAACAAATACATGAGTTCATTCATGTGGAATTTAAGAAGCAAAATAGGTAGAACATAGGGGAAGGGAAGGAAAAATAAGATAAAAACAGAGAGGGAGGCAAACCTTAAGAGGCTCTCAAATACCAAGAACAAACGGGAGGGATGCCGGAGGGGGAGTGGGTGGGGGATGGGCTAGATGGGTGATGGGCATTAAGGAGGGCACTTTTTGGGATGAGCAGTGGGTGTTATATGTAAGTGATGAATCACTGGGTCCTATTCCTGAAACCAGTACTACACTGTATGTTAGCTAACTTGAATTTGAGTAAATTAAAAAAAAAAAATTGAAAATTTTTTTGGTTTATTTATTTTCGACAGAGAGACAGAACATGAGTGGGGGAGGGGCAGAGAGCAAGGGAGACAGAATCAGAAACAGGCTCCAGGTTCTGAGCTGTCAGCACAGAGCCCGATGCGGGTCTCGAACTCACAGACCACGAGATCATGACCGCGGGTCAACCGACTGAGCCACCCAGGCACCCCTAAATTAAAAAAAAATTTTTAAACTGTCCTTACCGTGAACTCTTGCTGATTCATTTCCTTGATTACTGTTTAACAGAACAAATCGCTTTTTTCACCATCTTGATAGTATCTATTCAATTAATACTTGAGTACCTACCATTCACCAGGTGTTGTGCCAGGCTCTAGGGATATAAAAGTGAAAAAGGCCTCATCCTGTCCTCCAGGAGCTCCCAGTCTAATATGGGAGACAATTTTGTTCATGCCTTGCTGTACCCGTGGTCAGCAGATGGCCGTCTCCCAGGTAACGTTCAGAGACCCAGGCCCCTTCCATATGGCTCTGCTGACCCCATTCCTTGTGCTTTACTTTATGTGGAAGGGAAAAAAAGAGAGCATGGAGTAGACATGCCTGCTTCTGAAAGCCTTGCCTCAGGAGTGGCACATAACACATCTCTTACAGTCCTTTGACAAAGACGAGTCACAAGGCTGCCCCAAACTGCAAGGGCAGCTAAACACGTGGTCTTGCTGGGTGTCCAGGAAGAAGTGCAATCACAGTACACACCTAGCAAGCCCAGCCCGCGTACCTCATTATAGTAGTTGCAAACTCTGGTATTATTAGTTGCCTATTTAACAGTTCTCTTTGTTTAGAACACTTGGACCCAAAATACTTGTACGACTCACTCCCTCATTTCGTTTAAATCTCAACCTCATCTGAAAGTCTTCCAAGTGTAAGGCCACCCAATCTAGAAAAACTCCCCTCCCCCTTATTAAGCTGTCTTTTTTTTCCTTAAGAGTGTGTAACTCATACATAGTTTTTCATTTGTCTCCCATCTCATCTTTTCATCTCTCCCTCCCTGTCCACCCTCAGAATACGTGCAGTGAGGATGAAGATGGGTTTTGCTTCCTCCAAGATACGTTTGGCTCTATCTGCAGAGCCTAGAACAGTGCCTGGCACTTCAAGGAGTGTGAACTCCTTGAAGGCAAGGATTTGTCTTGTGCATTTCAATAAATATTTGGTAAGCAGCGCCTTGTGCTAGGCAGGCCCTAGAGATATATGCTGAACCAAGGGATTTAGGTTCCTGCCCTCCTGGAGCGTATATTCTATTCCATTTCTCTTTCAACATTATTTCTCTTGTGCTTAGCATTTAGAAACATTTAAATATAGGTGTGTGGAGGGAAAAAATTCATTAGCAGCATACTTCAAAAATCTCCTTGTAGTCGATGTTACTCAGTTGTAGGAGATCATGGGAAAAACTTGGATGAAGATCTACCCTGCTCTTTGAAAAAGTTGGCCTCTAAGTCACTCTCTTCATTGCTAATAATACCACCAGTTGGGGGGGGGGGGACACTTGAATAAAGAGGCATTTGTCACCAAATGGTAAGTTAGCAGCATGTCTCATTATCTGGGTTGGAATACGTAGTCATTAAGTGGCTTTGGACTAAATCTGATTAGAATTTAGAATCTACTGGGAGACCAAAGGAAATACGTTTCTGTTTAGAAAAATTGCTTTTTCCACCGTTTGATGTTTTGGATTAGGAAAAGATTAAAATTAATTTTAAGGGAATGCTTGTCTTTGAAGGGATTGGTTGTGTGCCGGTGGAAATTGTTCAGGGAAATGACATCTCAGGAGGGGGGCAGCAGAAGCAGCTCAGTACAGTCAGTCACCTCATTCTACACCGAGGGAAAAATGACCGAAACAGCTTGTTGGTTTTCTGTAGGCTGTAGCAGTTGGTTGGCTCAAGTTTCTACTTTCTACCATTGTGAAAATTTAGCCTGAATTTCAAGAACACCTGAATGTTCAGGGTCTGTCTGAAGATACAAGGGCTAAAGAATGTAGCTATGGCTAGTCTGTAGATACAGTTTTTGCAAATACAGAAAAGCTTTTGGAACCTACTTATGTTAGAAGCATTTCCAGCTAATGATTATTAAAGTAATTCAAGCAAAATCAGTATCTAATGATGGCTTAAAAAAATGCTTAAAAGTGTTTAATAAAATGGTGTGTATGTAATAATTTAGCATATATAAATGTCTAAACTCTCATGTGAACTCCTCAATTTCTTTATTAGCCTATTTTTACTCCTATTTATAAATTATTCTACCTTTCTGGTTAAGGACAGAGATAAATAAAGATAGAAAAAAATTCCTCTGCATTATAACATCACCCTATTAGACTGTTGATGCCAGCAACATTCATTTTGAATATCTGATCATGTTTTGGGGCGCCTGGGTGGTCAAGCATCCGACTTCAGCCCAGGTCATGATGTCACGGTTTGTGAGTTTGAGTCCTGCATCTGGCTCTGTGCTGACAGCTCAGGGCCTGGAGCCTGCTTCGGATTCTGTGTTTCCCTCTCTCCCCCTCCATGCCCTCACTCTGTCTCTGTCTCTCAAAAATGAATAAATGTAAAAAAAAAAAAACAAAAAAAACAAAAAAAACAATTGAATATCTGATCATGTTTTGCCATTCGTACATACTATGTTTAAGGTGATTCTTTATGATTTCCAAATTTGACAGACTGGGAAAGGAGATCCTAGACTGATCTTTGGTAAGACATCTTACCAAAACAGATGTCTTTTTGCTGTAGGGAATGTGGGAGGGACATTGTCCTATTGTCTGCTGATGCTGTTAAAATTCTCTAAGGGCATGTTTTCATCTGTGTTTCAATGCATTGTGTTGGGGGAAGGGAATGTGTAAGCCAGAAAGTACAGGTTTGAGGCAGAGAGGCGTGGGTTAGAATTCTGCTCTGCTATTCTTAGAGGGAGTTACTTCTCGTTTGCTGATTCTGTGTCATCCTTATCCTAGTGGGGGCATTTACAGGACCTACCCCACGGGGTGCTGGGAGATGAAAGGAGAAAACCTGCTGAGGCTCAGCACACAGTAGATAGGGACTCTTGTCCCTGCTTATGTCCTGCCCAGGACAAGGATTGAAAGTTTTCAGTTTGTGTCAGAATGACAGCCTGAAAAATTAGTCTCTCGGACTCTGGCCTGTTGGGTCAGCTCCCCTTGCCCATATTGGGTTTCCAGTGACTCCACTCAGCTCTGACACTCGGTTAAGTGTGCGCAGGTGGTCAGCAGCAGGCAAGGCTAACAGTGAAGCTAGGAAAAGCTAAAACAAAAGGGCAGAATTCAGAAACTGCCTTCTGGAGTGTTTTGATGACCGGGGAAGAGAAAAATAAAAACCCACCAAACTTTAAAAGCACTTGGAAACACTTGCTTATGTTAATCAGGAGCCGGAGAGCGTAGGATCTCTGAGGTTGCACCACATTAGCCGCCCTTGGGCAGTGCTCAAGCCACTGACCCCGCCCCTCCTCCCCCCTCTGCAAATTTTAAAGCTTTCCATTTAATCTCAGCTCAGCCTTTGGTGTGGACTGACTTTGTCAGCCAGGAGACTGAGATCCAGGAACAACGTAAAACATGGGTTTTAATTGCTTTCATTAAAAAATTACCTTTTCTAAGCCTTCTTAAAAAGCTTTTTAGTTTTCTGCTCTTCTATTCCAGTAGAATTTGAAATGCTTTTCATTTTTTTTCCAATGGCTTTTTAAAAATTACAGTATTCTACCAGCATGAAATTTTAGAGAAAATTTCTTTTAGATTTCTTATGCTCAGTGTAGACAAACATACCTTTTATTTTTTTTATTGGTCTTCTCTCAAGCTGCTGTGTTTTAAAGCTGGTATTTGAGTGATCAGTAAAATAGCCCCAACCCCAAAGAGGATTCTAAGGTGGACGCCTGTGCCCTGCTCAGGAACATAGCTGAAAAGTTGTGGTAGGTAATACCCTTCCTTCTTTAACTCTGTCGGATGACTGATATATTACAGGGCCACCTGCTTCATGTAGCTATGGGGAGAATGGCTAGGAAGGCAGAGGACTCCTTTCTGCATTGACTAAATTACATCTTATGTTTTGGAGTGCCATGCAAACCTCACGTCAATATACTTAATTTTTTTAAAAAAGAAATCCTTCTTTTAGTAAAGAAATTAAAAGAATAAATTTAAACAGAAAAATTTTAGTTTTCTCCATGTATCACTGTTCACACCTCTTCATCTGTTTTTATGAAGTCATCAGAGGATCAGCTTAGAAGGGAATTATGGGTCCTGATTGCCCGCTGAGAAAGATTCTGTTCTTATCTGCAGCGACTGACTCACCATTTCTGAAGAAATATCTCCGAAGTACTATAGCTCTTCCTTTCAAATTAAAGTCCGTAATCATATCTGCAGGGGCTGCATAGCAATGAGAAAATATACCCTGGAACTTTTCTTCCCAGATGAAAGCACATGTTGTAACAGCCCCCACCCCCACCCCCCGCCGCCGCCATTTTAATTGTAGGCTTAGATAGAAAAATGAAAAGATAGAAATCCCTCTCTTTCAATAACTAAAATAATATGTAATGGTGAACTATGGGATTGGTAGATTCACAGTGTCAGGAAGCTAAGTAAGAGTCATGAGTGTGTAGGGAAGTGGTGGGGCGGGGGTGGGGGGGGTTGGGTTGCCAGAGAAGGCTTTAACAGGAGCTGGCATATTCTGTCTCAGGATGCTTAACCACTGTTGAGAGCTGTGTTTCCCGAAATTGTGCCAAGAAACCTAGTTCCTGGAGATGCACCCCCCCCCACCCCCCGCCACACAACCTTAAGAGTTTTGTGGTCAAAGAAATTTGGGAAACAATATATCCTGTTCACTGTGCACAACTGGGGACCCTCAATAAAGGAACAGCCATAAAGGAGCCTATCTTACCGTGGCATTACTAAGCTGGCCAAGAGACTGTGGCACAGAGCTAGCTCAACATACCCCCACCCTCTTGACTCTTCTCTGTAAGGGCTGTGTCGAACTGGCAGTCCTTAGAAAACACTTTGGGGAGTTTTCTGATGGGCTTTGGATTTACATTGTACAAGAAGTAAGGAGATGCTAGTCAAATTTAATAGTGTAAGAGGTACCGTTGCTACCTAAGAGGGGAGTGGACAAGAATGAGCTCATCTTAGATTTCTTTTTTTGGATGATATTGTTAGAATCTCTTTTGTTTTAATTCCACTTAGAAGGTCAACCACCTGAGCAACAATGAAAACAAATTTTAAAGATGGACAGAATTTTTGTCCACATTATTTCTATTTTGTCTGTGGGTATATGGAAACAGATATCAAACTCAATCATAGTTATGAAAATATTTTTTAGAGTTTTAGATTTATGAAAACCTTGCAAAGATAGTATAGAGTTTCTTTTTCCCCACATCCAATTTTCCATTCTTCATTTCTTATGTGTTAATGTGGTACATTTGTTCCAATTAATGAATCAATATCAATACGTTGTTCTTAACTAAAGTCCCTTCTTTATTCAGATTTCCTTTTTTTTCTTTAATGTCCTTTTCTATTCCACGTTCTTATCCAGGATACCACCTTCTATTTAATCATCATGATTTCTAGGCTTCTCTTTTTTTGTGATAGTTTCTCAGACTTTGTTTTTGATGATCTTGACAGTTTTGAGGAGTACTATTCACATATTTCATACAGAGCTTCACAATTACGATTTGTCTGATGTTTTTCTCATGATATTAGGGTTAAGTTTTTGCGGGGGAAGACCACGGAAGTAAAATGCCATTTTGGTCATATCAAGGGTACCTACTTTTATCAGTGTGACTTACACTGTTGATGTTGGGCATGGTCACCTGGCTGATGGAGGGTCTGTCAGGTTTCTCCACTGTAAAATCACTCCCCATCCTGCGTTTCCACACTGTGCTCTTTAGAAGGAGGTCACTGTGCACAGCCCAGAGTTCAGGAATGGGGGGTTATGCTCCTCTTCCTATTGAGGATAGAGTATTTATTTGAAATGCTCAAACAGATTTCTAAGTGTGTGTACTTTAAAAACTCCTTGGACAATAGGGGTGCCTGGATGGCTCAGTCGGTGAAGCGTCCAACTTTGGCTCAGGTCATGATCTCATGGTTTGTGGGTTTGAGCCCCGCATCAGGCTCTGTGCTGACAGCTCAGAGCCTGGAGCCTGCTTTGGATTGTCTTCTTCTCTCTCTGCCCCTCTTCTGCTCACGCTCTGTCTCTCTCTCCCAAAAATAAACATTAAAAAAGTACTTGGATAGTAGAACGGTTATTATTGTATTCATTATAGTTACCTACAAACTAGTTCTGATGGACATTTTATTCTAACTAAGAAGGGAAAGTAAGCTTCCCAAATTACAGCCACCCAGCTTTGATTAGACTGTAGAATTTGTATCTCTGCCAGTGTTTGTTCTTAGTAGCATGCCAGAAGTTCCAGATGCTGCCCTCTCTTTTTTCTGTGGTGAGATTTAATCCTGTTTGTGTGTTTTTTCTGCTTCAGTTGCATTACTGTCAGTTTTGGAGACCACAGACCTGTTTGTACTGCTTATGTTACTGTTGAGTGTGTGCCCTATTTTGAAAAGTGCTATTATAATAAAACTGTTTTAACATCTTTATGTATTTTAAGGGCACTACTATCAAAGGAAGTCTTTCATGTCTGATTGGCTTTGACTTTGTCAACCCCAACAAGAGTATATAAGTAAAGATTTTCTGTGTAGTCAACTTTCAGGTCACTTCATATGTAACATTTGTGCACACGACAGTACAATGTGGTTGGAGGGATCATTCAGCTTTTTGGTTCTTTTCAGAATATGGTATAATTTTTAACAAATTTGTTACCTAAAAATAGCCATTTCAGTTAATTTTTGGTAAGTATAAACTTGGTGAGAATTGGAAATTTCTTTCCTATATATATCTATATATCTATATAGATATATGTATGTATTTCCTTCTTTATATATGGATTTTAAAAGGTTAGAAATATTTTTAAAGATCTTCCATATATATACAAAGATGAAAAAATAGATTGTCATTATTTTTAGCCAGGAATGATAATAATTGGACTTTAGGAGAAAACTTCCCTTAAGGCGTGATTCACACTCCTCCAACCCAGCAGTTTTATTGCTAGACATGAGTAATGGCCTATCCCTATCCACAGAAGAAAAAAAAATGGGTTAATAGAAATAATTTTTCAGTTTCAAGGTTTTCTCCTGTCAATTTCAGTTTTTGGCACTAGCTACCATGGGCCTGTTGGTGAGTATTAGTAGATGTGAATGAATGAATAAGTAGCAAAAGTCCATTAACAGAAAAACTCCTACAACCAATTAGTTCAATAACTGTCTCAATACTATTTTGTTGAACACACACATTTAGGCTGTGATTTTATATGACATTTGTATACTGCCTTCTCTTACCAGAAAAATTGTTCCTGGTTCATAAGAAGAAACAGTATTTTAGAATTTCATGCTTTCTCTCAATGGGCAGTACAACTTACAGGTGCTTCATCATCTGAGCAAGTTTGAAACCCACTGCACTGATGAATAAGAGGCAAGGGAGCCTCTGGGAGCTTCCTGAGACAGGAAGGCATGGGTCATCTGAAAGTTGTGTAATAATTGCCTCTATATCCTTCTGCAGGAAGGATAGAATTGACTTTCCCACCCACATATTTGGCATGAAATTTCTCTGCATCTCAGGCCAAGGCTGTGTGTAAGGATTATGAAGTCCCCAGTGGGTTAGGTTGTAGGTGGAGATACCAGTCCGGTGTTGAAGAGCTATTCCTGCTAGAGAGGGGCGTGTGTGTGTGTGTGTGTGTGTGTGTGTGTGTGTGTGTGTGTGTTTACACACACGTGAGCGCAAATGCCTGAAGTGATTTTCCAATCTTTTCACAGGAAGAAAAAAAAATTAATAAGCTTGCTTTTATCCTTAATAACATCTAACAGTGTGGTAGAAGTTTTCTCTTCAAAAGGGTAGGCTAGATGACTGGGAACTGTTGGTTTATGGTTTTGTTATCAGCACTGTCATGATGCTGATGGTGCTGGTGGTGGTGAATAAAAGCAAGGTTACATGAAAGCAGTCTGAAAATAGAGTTTTAAATCTGTCTCCATTCCAGCTACTTCCTAAGTTTTAACTACTTTCTTTTCAGTCTCCTTTTAGCATAATACTTGGGAAAAAGTTTTTAAGGTGAGGTGTCATTTATTCCTTCAGTTTGTTTTAGAACACTTACTAAGTGCAAGGCACTGCGCTGGGGAGACTGCAGTGGATAAGATCTATACGGTCTCCATTCTCTTGAAGCATACATTCTCGTAAGGGAAACTGTTGAAAAACAACTACAGATATAATTAAGAGATAATTTCAGGTTGTGGTAAGTGAGGTGAGGGGGGGAATAATCAGGTGATGTAGTAAAGACTAACATGGGTGGGCAGGAAAGACTTCCCTGAGGGACTGTCCTCTGAAGTGAGCCCCTGGGAATAACCCATCCAGAGGAGAAGGAAGAAATTCAGTTAGCATTAAGGTTGAGGTGGCAAATGGCTTAGTGTGGTCAAGGAGTAGAAGGACGACTGGAAGGAATGGTGTGAGGTGAAATTGAAGGGGTGGTGGGAAGGAGAGGATGGAGACCTTCGTGGCTCATGGAGCATGATGTGCCTACAGAAAAGTGTTCATATGGGTGGATTTTCACAAATTGCACATACCTGTGTAACCAGCATCCGGATTTAAAAACAACAACAACCAGACAAACAACCTGAACATCTCCAGTACCATTAGGACGCATTGCTCTGAGGCTGCTGGAAGCTATAGCTCACCTACATTGTTAGCCCCTTGTGTGTACAGTCTAATCACATTTCAGGGTCTGGCTTTGGAGAAACTTCTGGTTTTCGTAAGCTGTGTGTTTTATAACCATCCAGCAGCACACATGGCATTTATCTGTGAGCTTTTATAATCTGTGTCTTCCCTCTACCTCCAACCCTCATTATGAACATGTAGGTGAGATTATTTAGTAAGTAGGGCATATCCGTTTGCTAAGAATCTTTTGTTTAGAAAGCAAAAATTGCCCTTTTAGAGAATGCTTTCTCATAATATTTGTGGATCTGTCCTTTAGGTCCAGGCTGAAACTTTTGTTTCCTTTTTAATTAAAAAAAATTTTTTTTAATGTTTTTATTTATTTTTGAAGGAGAGAGAGCATGAGCGGGGGAGGAGCAGAGAGAGAGAGGGAGACACAGAATTCGAAGCAGGCTCCAGGCTATAAGCTATCAGCACAGAGCCCGACGTGGGGCTCGAACTCACGAACAGTGAGATCATGACCTGAGCCAAAGTTGGACGCTCAACCCACTGAGCTACCCAGGCGCCCCTGAAACTTTTGTTTTCATTCAGAATCTATACATGTTAATAAGAGTTTATATTTTCTGTGGTAATGGAATAGTTTAGGGTTTGTTGCCTCATTATATTTAGCTTCTTTTATAAAAAGCCTGCAGGGGCATTCAACCAAATTTAAGCTAGAAATAAATTTAAGCTAGAAATTAAAGATAATATAGTAATTTCAAATAGCTTTGTGTTCAAGATGAGATTTTAAAGTTATTATTCCACAGTGAATTTTAATGATTATTGTGTACAATGGCATTTATGGATGTGCGGTAACTGAACGAATATAATTAGCACATTAGATTATGGATTTGTAATATGAAATGAGAACTTCTTAATAAGCTTTCTCCATAATGGCTCATGCTGTGAACACACAAAGCGTGAGACACTGAACTTCACCACATCGTAACAGGGCTTTTGGAATCAGTAGGCTCATGTTTCAAATCAAGATGAGTTTCAAATTTTCTAAAAACACAGCTAAAAAGTTAAAAGGCAGTTACGTAACCAGATATTTTATATCCTTTTGGGGAGTTGGGATGAGATGTTTCTTTTTATAATGGAAGGAAAATTTTACTTTTGAAGGGATCAAGTATAAAATGGAATTGAACTTACACTTGGAGAAAAACTTGTTGATTGTAAGACCTTGTTACTTGTTAGCATTTTAACACATCACCAGAAATGCTTTTGACATTTTCTTTAGGAGAATTTGGAGAAGAACTAGCTGAAGTCTGAAATTTGGTTTGGTATGGTCTTGCCCAAACCGGTGGTTAGTTGTTTTGACTCTTTGATCTGCTGATCCCAAGAAATTATCTGGAAATACACCCAAAAGTATATAAGTGCCTATTTCACCATTGAAAGGTTCTTTCAGTGACAGCATATGAACAATTTCCTAATGAAACGAACCCCTTCTTAAAACATTTTGAAAGAGAAGCCTATTATTTCCAATCTGTATCATGTTATCTTTTTAAAAACTCATTTTTTTTTCCCATTATCAAGATAATATGATCTGGATGGACAGTTTGGAATGATGCATGATCCTTTTCTTTCTAATTTTCTGTAATACCGCCACCTAGGGATAACATTTTTTAAACTGTCTTGTACTTAATGTATTGTTTTCACTTCCTTTAAGATGTGTTTTAGTGTTTTAGCTTGGACTTTAATGATTTTTCCCTCTTGGAGATTTAGGTTGGTTCTAAAATGCTATCCTACTGGTTTAGTTTTACTTAATTTACTCTAATACATTTGGACAACAGATTAGATAATTTTACACTAGTGGTGTTACCTAGTAATATGTTTTGCTTACTGTTCCATTTTAAGATGTTAGCTCACAGAAGTTTTTTTTTTTTTTTTTTTTTTTTTTTTTAATGTTTATTTAGTTTTGAAGGAGAGAGAGATTGAGTGTGAGAGGGAGACACAGAATCTGAAGCAGGCTCCAGGCTCCGAGCTGTCAGCACAGAGCCCAATGTGGGGCTTGAACCCACGAACCGTGGGATCATGACCTGAGCCAAAGTCAGATGCCTAACTGACTGAGCCACCTAGGCGCCCCCACAGAAGTTTTTAATATAAATACATATTACATAAAATATTGAAAATCTATGCCTTTAATTAAATACCATTGCTTTGTTGACTGGCATTATAGTGGCATCAAGTAAAGTAACAGTTAATGAGTCGTTTATCATTTAAAATCTTTCACGTTGTATGACAACCTGGTAAATTCCAGGTACTCCTTGGGAGGTGTACTAGTTTCACGGAAAGGTTAGAGAAGTACAGAACCTGAACTTACAGTGGTCATCAACACTCTCTGTGGAGTTGGAGTTTATTTGCTCTTCTACTTGAAAGATGCTTCAGCTACAGCTATATCCATCAAATCATGTAGGGATCTATCCATTTCTTGGCTCTTCTGTCTCTTGGGTTGATTTCATTCTCAGTCAGAGTATCCCCCTCTGGGTTTAAGGTGGCCACCAGCAGTTCTTGGCATCTTTCGTACCTTTTTAATAACTAGCAAATGAGAGTTTCTCTTTCTAAATACTCAAGTAGAAGTCTTAGTCTTGGGTCTCATTGTATTAGGTTTGACCACTTGTTATTCCAAAAGCAGTCATTGTGGTAGGTGGAATGTTATGCTTCCCAGGATTGGGTCATATCCCTCTTAGCCCACCAGTGTGATGCCCCAATGAATCTCAAGATGATGTAACAAGAAGAGAAATATTCTCTAAATAAGCAGAGAAGCCCCTGGATGGCCACTATGAAGATCAATAAAGAATCAAGTCTAATTCTCATTATGCCTTTAGCTAGGGCCAGAGAATTTAACATGTAACTGTGTATCGTCTTTTTTTCCCCCAACCATTGCTTCAAAATATATTTTGTTAAGATGGGGAACTGAGACGTCTACATTTTTTATATCCATCTTAGCACTAAGCATGGTCCTAAATAACTGGCCCTAAATACTTAACTGGCCATTTCTAAAGTGTAATAGAGTTAACTAGGAAATGCTGACATCATACTTTTGTTTGTTCATTTTGTTCTTTGGTATGTGTTTAAGAGAAACGACTTAACTGCGTTAGTGGGCAGATTTTTTCTTTTTTGCTACAAATATGTTGGTTACCATAAAAGGTGATAGAGTTTAGGACTGAGAATATTAACCTGGGGTTCATATGCTTCCTAAGAGATCATGGAGGACTTTTTTGATGTCTGTGAACCCCGTAAAATTCTAGCAAAATTTCGTGTGGGCGCATCACACATCTATATACCTGTTCACATTTTTCTTGAGAGGGGCCCATCTTTCATTAGATGCTCAAAGGGGAACTGTGAACCCACAAAAGGTTCAGAACCACTGATGAAAATATACTGACAAGAAATGGTTCCTGACTCGATGAGGTTAAACAACTTTGTGTGGGAGAACCAAAAAAGAGTGATGGGAGAAACACAGAGGCATTTAAGCTTTACAATGAATCGGTAACTCAGGTGACCGAATTCAGTCTGTACAAGCTTCAAACAAAATCTATTATGGATGAGACTATAACAAAATGGGCTTCCACAGTGCTGCCAGTTCCGTTAATGACTGGAAAGGTGCTGCCAGCTGATTTTGGCTCCATGCTTTGAAGTAGGCACAGGCTCACCTCTTGCCATTTGGAAATAAAGGGCAAGTGATAAAATATGTTACTTTGCTCTCCTAAGCAATTTATGACGATGGTTTAATAAAAGTTTAAGAAGCGTTTTTTTCCCTGGGGGAGGGGGGAAAGCCAGCAAGCCTTGGTGGCAGTTTAGTGTTCGATGTTCAACCCCTTGACATCTCTGTGCCACCTCGCACTGGGAACTACCCGAGAAAAGCGAGAGGGAGAGTGAGCCTGAGGTTTCTTTTAATCCAGTCAGGGCTGATGTTGTACTTGTCCGTTTTGGTCCCCTCCCTCCCCTCCCAAACTCAAGTTATCGGTGAGGTTAAACATCAGCCTTCTGCCTGGGGTGCTGCTGAGGGCTCCAGCTCCAGTGCTGTTGGCTGTGCGAGCCTTGTCCATTTACGCACAGCACATTCTAGGTTAATATCACTGGCTTCACTCTTTCCAGGTTTGAATTACTACACAAACATCAGATATTGTGGGTTTTGTGAAAGTATTTGTAGTCTCTAATATTTAGTTAAGGAAAAAGCGTTCTCCTAGGGAGTCAGATGGATTCGTTTAAAGGATTGCCTCATGAAAATGTATGCAGTGTGGGTCTGTTTTTAATGTCCCCCCAACTCTCGAGGCCATTTGGTTTTAATGTCTGCCTCTCTCTCTACCCTGGACCTTGTTGACTCCTGGTTTAGGTGCTTCCACAGCCAGCAGGCACAGAGTCTTTTGCCCTGCATTAGTGGCCTTAAAACTTTATTAACAGTGATCTATAGTGAGATGTGTTTTACATCGTGACCCAGTGTATGCATGCATAAATGTGTTTATAGGTGTAACTAAAAAGGTTTCACAAAGCAATATTTACCTTTATAGCATACACTGCAGAATCTGATACTATATTTTCTGTTCCATGGGGGAAAATACTACTGGTCTGCACTCATTCAATCAGTTTTCATGACCCACTAATGGTTTGCTACCTGCAGTTGCAAAGTCACCTCTCCAAGGAATACCATGTGGCATCGTGTCCTTTGTACCACTGTGGTGAGGGATGGCTCAGGGTGCCACAGAACCTCTGAGCCTCTTTATGTGGCACAGCAGAACTATGTTGTGTGTTGTTAGTACACTGTGATTTTTGGAGGCAGTAGGGCAGAGTGGTTAAGAGCAAATGTTTTAGTTAGAGGGCTTGGTTCATTCTTGGCTCTGTGTCACCACTATTTGTCTCTGGCGCTAGGCAAGTTTCTTAACCTCTCTTAGTTAGTTTTTCCATACTTAAAACAGAGATAGTAAGAATACTTACCTTAAACTGTTATGAGGGTTGGGGTGCCTGGGTGGCTCAGTTGGCTAAATATCCCACTCTTGATTTGGGCTCAGGTCATCACCTCACAGTTTGTGAGATTGAACCCTGCATCAGGCTCCATGCCGCCAGCTTGGGATTCTCTCTCCCTCTCCCCTTCTGCCCCTCCTCTGATTGCTCACATGCATGCACTCTCTTAAAAAAAAAATGTGAAGGTTGAGTTATATAAAGCATTTAACATTAAGCACACACTAACACATAAGGAATAGTTGCTGTTGTGGAAAGAGCCTAAAGGTCCATCAACTGATGAATGGATAAAGAAATTGTGGTTTATATACACAATGGAGTACTACGTGGCAATGAGAAAGAATGAAATATGGCCCTTTGTAGCAATGTGGATGGAAATGGAGAGTGTGATGCTAAGTGAAATAAGCCATACAGAGAAAGGCAGATACCATATGTTTTCACTCTTATGTGGATCCTGAGAAACTTAGCAGAAACCCATGGGGGAGGGGAAAGAAAAAAAAAGGTTAGAGTGGGAGAGAGAGAAAAAGCATAAGAGACTCTTAAAAAACTGAAAACAAACTGAGGGTTGATGGGGGTGGGAGGGAGGAGAGGGTAGGTGATGGGCATTGAAGAGGGCATCTTTTGGGATGAGCACTGGGTGTTGTATGGAAACCAATTTGACAATACATTTCATATAATAAAAAAATTAAAATTAAAAAAGGAATAGTTGCTGTTGTTAATATTGTATCTTAATGTTTACATGTATCCCCAGTTAGATTACATTTTTTTTCTGCCCTTGGAATAATTTATATTGAGCCCATTAAGAGTACATGGCTTAAGTGTAGGGTTAAAGTCTGTGTTCCAAACATGGATTGTAAGCAGTGTGGTTAAATGGGAACAATAGATTGCAGCCATTTACACCTTGAATTAGTTAGGACTAATTTCAATTACAAGTGACAGAAACCCCAATCAAACTGGCTTGACAAAACCAGGAAATTATTGACTCACATAATGGAAAAGTCTACGGGTGTTGGTTTAGGCATTGGCCACATCCAGCTGCTCTGGCGATATCAGCAATGTCTGTCTCTTCATTTCTTGCTCTGCCTTTCCCTGTTGGCTTTATTTTCAGGCGAGCTCGCTCCAAGCAGTGGCAGAAACAGCCACCAGCTGCTCTAGTTTCATATCCCAGTAGTGGAAAGAGAAAGCCTCTTCTCTGGTAGTTCCAATTTGGTCCCACATCTGAGGGGCACTGACTCTGATGGATTTCAAGTCCTCCTTTCCTGGCACTCTGCCCCCTCTGTTGCTGAACCAGAGGAGGCGGGAGCATCTACCCTGTGGACTCAGCCCCCCTCCAACCACATGGGGAAAGCAGGGCGGGCTGCTGCCTGGGAAAGTCCTAGCAGATGCCCACTGTGCTCCTCTACTGTTCCTTCTCAGAACATAGGACTTTCCACGTAAAGTACTGTCTTTGAATAATCCAACAGAGAGTAGTGTTGACACTTATGTGCTTTGAATTCCAAACTACATTTCATCTTCGCTCTTCTACTATAGCTGTGCTCAAAGGTCTGCCATACCATCTTTCCTAATCACTGCTAAAAAATAAAAATAAAAAAAAAAATAAGTTTTCAGTCACCCCATCTTTTTGTTACCACTTAAAAGTCATTTTCTTATTTTATGCTGCCTCTGATTGCTTTCCCAAGCTTTTAGCACCTGTTACTTTGATTCTAAACCATAGGCTACAAAGATGTGACATCCCACCTCCTTAGTGGTCACTCCTTTCGGTTTGTGGTCTGGCCAGTCTGAAGGTCATGACTGCATTCTGCAGCCCGTTTTTCATCCTCTGCCTGTGAATGAGGATCAGACTGCATGAGGTTAGGCTTCTCAGTTATTGGACAGCTCAGGACTTTCCGTATACTTGTGATTGTATACACACACACATACACACACACACACACACCCCACAGATGGGGCAAGAGACGATGGGTACTCTGGTTTCCGTAGGGGCTCCAGATGGTGAATTGTGTCTGCCAGGGTGTTTAAAGAGTACTGTGGGTCTGGGGCCAGCAGAGTTGAGGTCACACCCTGGAGCCTTTCATCTGCCGGCTGTAAGATATTTTAAGTCCACTATTTAAATTGGAAACAAGATAAGCACTCCTTTATTTATTTTATTTATTTATTTTTTAATGTTTATTTATTTTTGAGATAGAGCCAGAGCATGAATGGGGGAGGGGCAGAGAGAGAGGGAGACACAGAATCTGAAACAGGCTCCAGGCTCTGAGCTGTCAGCACAGAGCACGACGTGGGGCTCGAACTCACCGACCGTGAGATCATGACCTGACCTGAAGTCGGATGCTTAATGGACTGAGCCACCAGGCGCCCCTATTTTTTTTTTATTACAATTGAAATACACATACAGTTTATCATCTTGACCATTTTTTAAGTGTATGTTTCAGTGGTATTAAGGATACTGACATTTTTGTGCAACTTTCAGTGCCATCCGTTCCCATAACTCTTTTCATCTTGTAAAACTGATACTCTGTACTCACTAGACAACAACTTCGTATTGTCCCCAGCCCCTGGCAGCCACCATTACACTTCACCTTTATGATCTTGACTATTTCAAGTACCTCATATAAGTGGAGTCATACAGTGTTTTTCTTTTTGTGACTAGCTCTACTTAACATTGTGTCCTCAAGGTTCATCCATGTTGTGGCGTATGATAGGATTTTCCTTTTTAAAGCTGCGTGATAGTCTATTTTACATATATAATACATTTTGCTTGTCCACTCATCCACTGATGGACACTTAGCTTGTGTACATTTTGTAGTTACTGTAAATAATGCTGCAGTAAACATGAATGGACAAATATCTCTTCAACACCCAGCTTTCAATTCTTTTGGGTAAATACCCAGAAGTGAAATTGCTGGGTCATATGGGGATTCCATTTTTAACTTTTTGAGGAACCTCCATACTGTTTTCACGACAGCTGTACCATTTTACATTCCTACTAGCAATGTACAAGTGTTCCGATGTCTTCATGTCCTTGCCAAAACACTTGTTTTCTGATTTTTTGATAGTAGACCTCCTAATGGGTCCGAGGTGGTATCTCATTGTAGTTTTGATTTGTATTTCCCTAATAATTATTGATGCTGAGCATCTTTTCATGTGCTTATTGGCTGGTCATATATTTTCTTTGGAGAAATGTATATTCAGTTCCTTTGCCCGTTTTTTGTACTTCTTTATTTTTAAGGCCATTACTGTGCTCTAATATTTTGTAACTGCATAGGATGGAAACACCAGTGTTGTGTAGTCTAGACAAAAGTATGGATTCAGTTATTCCCAAAGTATGTACTGTATTATTTGGGGCGCAAAATTGGGAAATTCCCTACAGATAATTTAAAAAATCCTTTTAGGGGCGCCTGGGTGGCGCAGTCGGTTAAGCGTCCGACTTCAGCCAGGTCACGATCTCGCGGTCCGTGAGTTCGAGCCCCGCGTCAGGCTCTGGGCTGATGGCTCAGAGCCTGGAGCCTGTTTCCGATTCTGTGTCTCCCTCTCTCTCTGCCCCTCCCCTGTTCATGCTCTGTCTCTCTCTGTCCCAAAAATAAATAAACGTTGAAAAAAAAAAATCCTTTTAAAGTCTGTTTTTATGTGCAAATTTGTATCTGTATGTGTATATATATGTTACATATATATGTGTATGTGTATATATATGTGTGTGTATAGATATGTGTGTATGTGTGTGTGTATTTTACATATGTAAAATGCCAGGCAAGGAAGTGATGTGATTTACATATATTATCTAATGGGAGCTTTGTAACCCCATCAAGCACATCCACTTGTGTGAAAACACATGTGCACACAGAGTTAAAGCCCCTTTGTCACACTAAATTGGGACTGGTAATTAACTTGAAGAGTCAGTTAAAATGGGGATACATGAAAAATGACTCATGCTTTAGGCATTTAATTTTAAATGAAAGCATAATTTTTAAGCCACATGATTAGCATTTTGTTTTTTCCTGGCTATGCATGTGAAGACCCTGAAATTCTCCTGCCACTGTTCTGTCAATTGCTATAAAATTTTGAGTGCCACAAATGTTTTGATATTTACCCAGACTCCTCCCCCCCCCCTTTTTTTTAAGTTTATTTATTTGTTTTGAGAGAGAAAGAGCACACACACAAGCAAGGTAGGGACAGAAAGAGAGGGAGTGAAAGAATTGCAAGCAGGCTCCGTGGTATCAGTGCACCGCCTGACACGGGGCTCGATCCCCTGAACCAGATCATGACCAGCCTGCTTTCTTTGAGGATGGATCCTCTGACTCTAGTATCTTTTATAAACTTCAGCCACAATTTATCAGCTACAACTGACCTTTACATTTCTTTAAGGTGGATCTAGATTTTAGCAATACTTGAAAAGTAATCTACGTTCAGGATCCTTCCAGAATTTTTCCAGCCTGTTACAGTGGTCTCTCCCACACCTAATTTAATAGCAGACTTTTTTTTTTTTTTTCAGTGTTTGCCTTCAGTGACCCTTTACAAAGCATTTAAATTAGTTTTTACAGAAATGACTCTCTTGGCATTCATATCTAATTGCTTTTACATGGTGCTTGGATAGTATAAATGCAGAGTAAATACAATTGGCACTAAAATGTCTGAAAGGAAACAGCTCACCTGGCATAGGCACACAGCCCCCGTTGGTGGGAACAAACATGAACAGGTGTGTTGGCTCTGTGACCACCAGAGGCTGACACTTCTACGGACTTTCTATGTGTTCTGAGCTCTTTGCCTACATCGACTCACTTAAAATCCACAGTACCCTGTCATGTGAGGTACTATTATTTCTTTTCCACAGGAGGAAAATGATTCACAGAGAGGTTTAAGAGATTTGCCTAAGAGTAGCCTGCCAGCTGCCAGCATTCAACCTGCCTTAGGCTTTCATCAATATATTTTGCAAAGGGAATGCGAGCATTTTACATGGAGGTAAATCAAGTGCGGGGAGAGAGAGAGCAAGTGAGAGCAAAACTATACAGAGATGTCTATCCCTTAAACAGAAACCCTGTAATAACACATAAAGACTTCTGAAACCTTCTCCATAGCACCCTAAAATTAGACTCTAGGCTTTTAGAGGTCAAATGACCTCCATAACCTATCTTACCAGGATAGCCAAGGCCCAGAGGGGTGAAATGATTTGCTTTACAAGCACCCGGCTAGTTAATGGCATGTTCTTCATAAGATTTCGTTTCCTGGCTTACTCCACATTTTCTTCCAGAAGAAAATGATGCAATGCCAGGATATAATGTTCTTGAGAGAAACATTCAGGAAATGAGAGTCTCTCAGTTTGCCAAGAGAGAAGGAAGTTTGGTAGATGTGAACAACTTAGTGTTCTTGAATCTCCATCTATCTCAAGCCAGTACAAAACTTGGTCCAGAGAATTGTAGGGCTGGAAAGGGTCTAGTGATGTGGCTTTATCCATCCTGTCTAGAGAAGGAAGGAATGTGGCCAGCTGAGCACATACAAGGTAGGTGGTAATATCTGTACTATTTTACATGTAAGGAAGCTGAGCTTCAGAGAGGTCAAGTAATTAATCCAAAGCCACACAGCCAGAAAGAGATGGAACCTGGGTGTGGACCTAGTCTTGTTGAAGCTGAAGTCTTCGTACCACCTCATGCTGCCACTCCATAAGGCATGGCAGCTGTTCATCCCGTGTAGTTGTTTCACAACAGGTTTTTTGGGTTGTTTGGCTAATTCTTCCTAAAGCTAATTATAAATACCTCTTTAATTTAAATCTATGTCCTTCTGCAGTCCTCAGCCATAGAAGCAATTGATCATAGTGTTTTGGATAATCTTTACATTTTGTGAATGAAATTGCATCTTGGGTGGATGTTTTTAAGCCCACGTGAGGGGAGAAAAGACAGATTGGGGGCATGTGAGTGTTGGTAGAATCTCAGGATAGGAGGAATCTCTTTCACTTTGCCATTATCTGTGCTCACATCAGCTGTGTGGCATCTTAGTTGGTCCAGCCTGTGCTAGATGCTTCTCAGCCCAGGAATTAAGAGCCATAAGACAGAGGGAACTCACCATCTCAGCCAGCCATTTCTTCTTTGGCCAGGAAGACACACTTACATATAGTCTTTTACAGGATGAAGCTTCCTTTTTTTTTAATGTTTATTATTTTGAGAGGGGGACAGAGAGAACTCACATGCATGAGCTGGGGGAGGGGCAGAGAGAGAGAGAGAGAGATTCCAAAGCAAGCTCTATGCTGTCAGCATCGACTCAGGGTTCAATCCCACAAACCACGAGATCATGACCTGAGCCAAAATCAAGAGTTAGATGTTCAATCAACTGAGCCACCAGGTGCCACAATAGGATGAAGCTTCTTAAAGCATTACTTTAGATTTTTCTTCTGTTTACAAAAAGTAATTCATGCTTATAGTAGAAACTTTGACAACTGAAGAATGCTCATGTAAGAATATGAAAGCCTGTGTGTATTAATTATCTATAGCCGTGTAACAAATTACCCCAAAACTTAGCTTAAAGCAATAAACATTTTTTTTTAACATTTTTAAAATTTATTTTTTGAGAGACAGAGTGTGAGTGGGGGAGGGGCAGAGAGCGAGGGAGACACAGAATCTAAAGCAGGCTCCAGGCTCTGAGTTGTCAGCATGAGCCAAAGCTGGACTTGAACCCACGAGCCGTGATATCATGACCTGAGCCAAAGTCGGATGCTTAACCAACGGACCCACCCAGGTGTCCCTTAAAGCAACAAACTTTTATTATCTCATGTGCTTTGAGAGTCAGGAATCTTGAGAGTAGTTTTCTCATGCAGTTGCAGTCAAACTGTGAGTTGAGGCTATAGTCATTTGGAAATTTGGGGC
Source organism: Leopardus geoffroyi (assembly GCF_018350155.1). Lineage (NCBI taxonomy): Eukaryota > Metazoa > Chordata > Mammalia > Carnivora > Felidae > Leopardus > Leopardus geoffroyi. The sequence continues at coordinate 123,077,540 of NC_059327.1, forward strand.
TGGAGGGTCTGCTTTTAAACTTAGCCATGCGGACATTGGCAGGAGGCTTCAATTCTTGCCATATGGGCCTCTCCATAGAGCTGCTCACAACATGGCTTCCCTCAGTGCCATGCTGATCTGAGACCACTTGCACTAGAGAGCCATCAGGCTAGAAGCCAGAATCTTTTATAAGCTGCTCTGAGAAATGGCATTCCATCACTCCTGTTGAAATCTGTTGGTGATATATCCAACTCACAAGAGTATGAATACCAGGAAGTGGGGATCATTGGAGGCCATCTTGAAGGCTGTCTTACCATAGTTTGTAAATTAAAATTTTGTTTGAATAAATTACATGGTTTTTTACCCATATTTCACCACTCCCCCCACTGAAATATTACAAAATACAAGAGATCACCAGAAAAAAAAAAAAAAATGAAGGGGATGAAGTATTCAGGGATGAAGGCCCAATACACTGTTATCCCATCTCCGATCCTAGATGAACTTCCTGATTTTATTCCAAGTCTGCCATGTCAGTATGGTGTGGAGAAGAAGGGAGTAATGGCAAAAGAGTGGTTGGAAAGATCTGGATGTGCCTTGTTTTTGAGGTCTTTTGTGTTTGTGGGAATCTGAGGTCCTCCTGCCTTTAAGATGGGGTAAGGAGTTTAGGGTTCAGTCCAGGCTGTAACTTGGGAGTGGCTCATGGTTCCTGGACTCCTTCAGTGTGCTGTTTCAGATGCAATATAAGAAACAGAGCTTTGTAAGAGATGTTCCAATTTTTACAAATAATTATTTGATAAAAAATATATAAATACTTCATAAATGTATTTAAAGTGACTTAAAAGTGTTTTTTTGGTGGGAAAGAATTTTGTTTATGCAAAAACAATATACTGAGATCCAGTAGGAAATCTTAACATCTGGATAAGCAATAATATTCTACAGTCTCCTTCCCAACAGTTTAGTCATACAGATGATATATGAAACTCACGGGTACCTAATATGTAATATAACACACTTATAAACAGTTGAGATTTTTATATCACACATGCAGAGCTTTAAAAAAAAAACACACATACCTGTATAGTATTTTGGTGAATAATGGTAATGCGAAAGCAAACTGTAATAAGCAAATTTGAATGAATTCTTTTATAGTACATACAGTCAAAAGAAATTTACCAGTAAAAATTGGCACAACACAAACAAAATGAAATAAATTTGAATAAATCCCTGCACAGGCAGTCGTAGGACATGTTGATAAATATTTCAACAAGAACTGATACAAAGTATAACATAAAATACTATTTTTGAAGAATTCCTATGTCACGCATTCCATAAAAGCAAATATTTCATTGAATGGTAATTTGTATATGCTAAGCACAGGGGAAAAATTGAATGTTTTCCCGAAGTGGCTTGAAGCGAATGTTTCCATGCTGGCTTTGAGCTGTGGGTTGTAGTCATCACATGGATGTGAACCTTAGGTGTCAGGGGAATAGCCCACTCTTGGCTTCTGGTCAGCCCTGTGGTCCTTGGTCCCCTGCCCATCTGGGGGACCCTCTGGCAGACTAAAACACTAATGCAGTGAACTGATGCAGCCTCTCTACCCCGCCTTCCTCAGCTAGAAGACACCGTGGATTTCTCCATCCCAGGCCAGATTTGTTATTGGTGTCAAGTGTGGAGAGCGGGTAACTCTCTCAGGTAACTACTCCTTCCTAGTCGGACTCTGAGAGGCAAAGTGTCCCAAGTCATTGTTTTGAAAATGGAGTGACTTCATAAACAACAGTTGACTCCAGGGTCCTGTGTGCATCTTTCCTCTTTGGCCTTGAGATCTATGGCCTTGGAACAGTCCGTTTCCTGTACTGGGTCTATAAGAGTGTGAAGAACCCTAGCCTTCACGTAAGCATGTTTCCCCTGTTGCTGCTCATACTTTAGAAGAGACTGTGCCAGACAGAGACAGGGTCCTTCAGGGCATCGAGACAAACCCCTTGCAGGCAGGTACACAGCTCCCCTCATCCTGCTGTCAGCTGGAATCCAGCCAAACCAGCTCCAAGCAAGGGAGAAGATAAACCTAGACATCTTTCCATGGGGGCAGTACCTTGGATAACAGTGCCACAGAGGAAAAGGAGCAAAACCAGGGAGATAGACTGCAGAAACCACAGCTAGGCTTGTCTCAGACCTCCATGTAGGGTCCTTTCTACCTCCTAGCAGGGAGAGACAGCACCAGAGACCTGAATGTTGGCTCCTTCAGTGGCTCACAGGGGTGGGGGGTAGGGGTGCACAGCAGGGGCAGCAAGGGGTTTGTGGGGAGTAGAGTTTGGCAGCTGAAAGATCTGTCAATTGCATAATCTCTTTATGCTTCAGCTTCCTTACCTGTGAAATAGGGTACCTGCCTAATGGGATTGTGGTGAGGATTAAATTAGCAATGTATTTAAAGGTACTAGGACCATTTCTGCTACAAAGTAAGGATTCAGTAATTCTAGTTGAAATATAAAAGCTGTGTAATCCCAGGGCACCTGGGCCACTCAGTCAGTTAAGCCTTCGACTTTGGTTCAGACCATGATCTCGTGGTTTGTGGGTTGGAGCCCTGTGTTGGGCTAGGTGTTGACAGCTCAGAGCCTGGAGCCTTCTTTGGATTCTATGTCTCCCTGTCGCTCTGCCCCTCCCCCACTCATGTTCTGTCTGTCTCTATCTCAAAAATAAATATTAAAAAAAAACCAAACAACCTCTGGGGATGCCTGGGTGGCTCAGTCGGTTAAGTGTCCAACTTTGGCAAATGTCATGATCTTGTGGTTTGTGAGTTTGAGCCCTGCGTCGGGTTCTGTGCTGACAACTTGGAGCCTGTAACGGGCTTTGGATTCTGTGTCTCCCTTGCTCTCTGCCCCTCCCCCGCTCGTGCTCTGTGTCTCTCTCTCTCTCAAAAATATTAAAAAAAAAAACCAAAAACCCTGTAATCCCATGTGAGTCTAATAACTTCTCTAGTTTAATCTATAAATGAAAAGACTCAGGTGGTCTGTAAAACATTTGTTGGTTCTAAGTATTCCTCCCACAGATTATCACCCATCCATTCCTTTCTTCCCAAGTCCAGGGCCCATCCTGTCTCCCTAGCCCGGGCACAGGTGGCGTAGAGAGTACATCCGGGAAGATGGAAACAACTGTGGGTCTGGGAGACTCTGGCCCAAACTGCTTCCTAGAGCTGTGTTGCCTCTGAGACTCGGTTTCCTCATTTGTATAAAGGGGATAGCACGGTCCGCTTCACAGCGTGATGAGCAATGGTACGAGACAGAAGGCACCTGTAGTTCCTGGCACAGGCTGGTGACCAGCACGAAGTCTCTATGATCACCGCCTCTCAGCGTCGGGGGAACTTTCGTTGTTGGGCTCATGAGCCCTGTCTGTGGGAACTCTCTTCTGCCCTGATCCCCGGGGCCTTGTCGCCTCCTGGCAGCACCCATCCATCATGTTGCCTAATTAGTGAGGAGCTGGCTGGGTGAACAACAGTGGAGCAGCCACGCCTGAGGCTCACGTGGCCTTTCTGCACTCCTTCTCCTGCCAGCGACCACATGTGAGGTTCGACGCCCGCCTTGAGGAACTGATGGTCTAGGCTGGAGGCTGCACCAATGTTGGTCTGGCTTTGTGACCAAAGCTGGGTTTTGTGTTCCCAGGGCAGCGTGGATCTCTTGGCTTGAACATACTGAAAATCTTAATATTCTTTCATTGTGATTCTTCTTAGGGTCACAATAGTTTTTGGTCTTAAAGCCAAAAGGCTCTGAATTATTACAGATCTGTGTTATTCTGACAGAATGCTATCTTTCAACCAACCAAATAGGACAGGTAGGTTACAGATTAAACTGGTTGCAGAAGTCCCAGAGTTTGGAGAAGGAGTGAAGTGGAAAGGATATTGCCGGCAGGTCTTCTCCCAGCTGTAACGTAGCGTGGGTTGCGATTCTGGAGTTGGATGCCTGGGTGCGTGCTCTGGGCCAGGTCACTTATGTCTTTTAAGCTCAATTTCTATATTTGCAAAGTTAGTAGTTAGTAGTGTTCACCTCTGAAGGTTCTTGAGAGGTGTCTGTGAAATACGATCCAAGTGAAGTGCCTGCCTGCACCCGATCCATTTTAAGGACTCGAATAAATGTTAACCCTTGTTTTTTTTATTTATAACGGACATATCTTTTTTATTGTTTTTAAGTTTATTTATTTTGAGAGAGAGAGAGGGAGAGAGAATCCCAAGCAGGCTCCACATTGTCAGCACAGAGCTCAACATGGGGTTCGAACTCGTGAACCGTGAGATCATGACCTGAGCCGAAATCAAGTTGGATGCTTAACCAACTGAGCCACCCAGGCGCCCTGGGACATGTCATCTTTAAACTCACAGCTCACATCTGGCAGTTTTTTACTTTTTAGGAGTACATAATTGTAATCATTTTCAAATCCTAAAGTAGACCCTACGGGTTTGCAGGAAAAGCTTCTAATGTCTTTGATCTTTGGGTGCACCTGTCTTACTTGATTGCAGAATAACCAAGTGGAGGTAGGCAGTTAAAAATATTAGCATCTTCTGGATCATGTTCTCAACCACATTATAAGTGACTGCTTGGACATAAGGGCAGTGCCTGCATCTGTGTGTGTGTGTGTGTGTGTGTGTGTGTGTGTGTACGCTTGGCGCAGGGCTACATGGCGGTTACAGGCCAAGAGGCATTTGTGGTTTAGAGCTTGAGGTCTGGAGTCAGGTTTCCTGGTTTTGCACCCTGGCTCCGTCGGTATCAATTTGTGTGACCTTGGGTGAGTCACTTAACTCAGTTGTTTCCTCATCTGCTAAATGTGGGTAAAGTACATTTCCCCCCAGGGTAACTGTGAAGACAGATCAATGAGAAGCGATTTGCAGTATGGTCACACCAAACTGGGAGCAGTCAGTACCATACTCCTGTTCCCAGCAGGATGATGGGCAGTTTAGCCTTTGCACGTGCACCTTGTAATATAGTTCATTGGTAGTAAGCATGGCTGGTAAGTACATGATGAAAAAAATGTCTGTTTCTCACTTTAGCAGTGATTAGATTAGTCGCCCAGTTAATGCATGGTCCCATTTATATGTAGAGTCTAAAAACAGTCAAACTCGAGGCACCTGGGTGGTTCAGTCCATTAAGTGTCCAACTGTTGATTTTTGCCTCAGGTCATGATCTCAGTTTGTGAGATTGAGCCCAGCATCGGGCTCTGTGCTGACAGCATGGAGCCTGCTTGCAATTCTCTCTCTCTCTCTCTCTCTCTCTCTCTCTCTCTCTCCTTCTTTTTCCCTCTCTGCCTTTCTCTCTCTCTCTCTCTCCTTCTCTGTCTTTCTCTTTCTCTTTTTCTCTTTCTCTCTCTCTGCTCCTGCCCTGCAGCCTCTCTTTCTTAAAATAAATAAACATTAAAAACAAACTCCTTTAAAAAAAATAATAAGTTGAACTCATAAAAGCAGACAGTAGAATGGTAGTTGCCAGGGACTAAGGTGATGAGGGAAATGGAGAAATGTTCAAAGGGTACAAAGTTTCAATTACGTAGATGAATGAGTCCTAGAGATCTAATACACAGCATGGTGACTGTAGTTAGTAATACTTTATGATGTATTTGAAATTTGCTAAGAGAGTAGGTCTTAAATATTCTCAACACACACACAATGCTAACCCTGTGAGGTGATGGATATGTTAGTTTGATTGTGACAGTCATTATAATGTGTAGTATATTAAATACATCACACTGTACACTTTAAATATATACAAATTTTATTTAATTATTCCTCAGTTGAAGCTAGAAAAAATGCAAATTTCAATGATGCTGCTGTGCTACCTCTGAAGCAAATAAGAGAGCTTTGTAAAGTTTTCATGTGATAAAATTGGCTTACTTTGGGTTAAGTGTGAGGTCTGATCATCTCAATCTGGCCTCTAGGTTTTTTTGCTGTTTTGTAGAACATACTTATGTAAACAAATGTTCTCTATGTAAACATTCATGAAAGTCAAAATACCAAAACAGATTAAATATAGAACAAGGCTAGATGCTACATCAGTGTTTTAGTGGCAGCAAAAAACATCATCTGTTACATTTAATTATCATGGCTAGTTTGAGTTTTGTTGGTTTGATAGTGTTTGTAGTTGATTTGTAAATATATTTGGGATTTTATGCAAGTTTTCTGTGTCTGCACATTTTAAAAATATTTAAGTAACAATAATCAATCTTGAGGGTCTGTATTTTATTCTTAAAAAAAATTTTTTTTAGGTTTATTTTTGAGAGAGCGAGAGCACAAGCGGGGGTTGGGGCAGAGAGAGGGATTGCGAGAATCCCAGGCAGGCTCCATGCTGTCAGTGTAGAGCCCAATGCGGGGCTTGAACTCAGGAACCATGAGATCATGACTTGAGCTGAAACCAAGAGTCAGATGCTCAACTGACTGAGCCACCCAGGTGCCCCTGTGAGTATTTTATTTTAAAGAGGGTTTGTACATCAGTCATGAAACACTGACTAGATCATTCAGAGTGTGCAGAGAAGGGGCCTGTGCACAGCTGATTGTTCTGATTTGCTGGATACTCAGCACACATTTCTCTGTCGAACTCCCGCATTGGGTGGAGGAACACTTTTCCCGTCCTGGTTCCTCTGAGTGTTAGGTGGTTGATTGGGTCATTCTGGCTACACAGAGGAGCTTCTTTGATTCGTGTGTGCTTTTAGCAGAAAGGGAGAAGATTTCTCTTTGTCATTGCTCACTACGTTCTGCCTTCTGTCTTCTATTCATCAGATATAGCCACTTGCAAATTCTTCTTTTTTCCCTTTAAATTAGGCACACCATTATCCTATTTTCCATTTTCTTCTTCACATTTTTATATTAGGAAGTCTACCACGGGCATAGTCTCAGCCCCCCAGTGATAATATCTGAGCTTTCTCCAGGCTTTCTTTCTCTGGGAGCTCTGGGCTCTTCACAGATCACACCATTAGCCCTCACGGTTGTTCCTGGAGGTAGGTAGGATCAGACAGAGTGTCTGGGTGTGGGAACAGAAGGGCCGGAGGGAGTGAGTCTGAGGAAAGCAGTGGGTTACTTCTTTTATGTTAGCATTTCTGCTTTAGGCAGACTTCTGCAAGTGCACCTATTTTCATATTTTCTTCAAAGCATTTTGCGAGTGATAACAGTCATTAACTTCATTGCTCAGAATGAAGTGAAAGGGATACTAACGAAGCTAGTGAGAAATAAGAAATTTCATTCAATTCTTTTTAGGGTGATTAAGAAAGAGCAGCTTTAGCTGTTGGTTTTGGTGTGATTTTTTTTTTTTTTTTTTGCCTAGGATTTGGAGTGTATTTAAATTGCTCTTAAATTCTGAAATTGAGTGATCAAAAGAAACCCCTCTAATAGTGTGTAGTTGTCTACAGTCTATTCAGTTTAGCTGTTTGAAGGTGCAAGATTAATATTCCTAAAGCTCAGCTCTGATCACTTCAAAATTTTGTTTCTTTTAAACATTATGAGCTTTGAAGTCAAAAGACCTGGCTTCATTTTATGGGCTGGTTATATAATCTGTCTGATTCTCACTTATTCCTCTATAATGGAAATAATACCCACTTCAAAGGATGGTTGTTACAATTAAGTGAGGTCATGTGTGAGATACTGAGCACAGTAGGTGTCAATAAAACTAAATAAAACTAAAAAGGGCAGAAAGCTGAAAACCTATAATGACTTTTCTGTCCCTACAGTACAAAATTCAAATTCTTTTAAATTAAAAAAAAAAAAAAAAAAATTAAAGTAGACTGCATGCCCAACATGGGGCCGGAGCTCATGACCCTGAGATCAAGAGTTGCGTGCTCTACCAACTGAGCCAACCAGGCGCCCCCAAATCCAAACTCTTTGATACCACGTTCTAGACTCTCCAGTCTGGCCTAGATAAGCTGATAACTGAGTTGTTTTCAGCCAGATAGACAACTTCACTCTTTTCCATAAAATAAAGCAGTGGTTTTCAAACTTCTTGACCAAGACCCTCGGTAAGAAATCTATCTCACGTATGAAACAAGTTTCATGAAGCAGTCCTTTATCTTGGCCACACGAAATACTTCCTGATCACTGAGGAAAGAAATTCTGGTCTTGACCCATTGTGCTGCTATCAGCAGGTTTTCAAACCTGGTTGAAAAACAGTGATCTAGAAGGCTTTCCATCTCCATTTCTTGAAATTGTATCCTTCCCTTGGGACCCCCGTGAAATCTTTCCTCATCTTGGCATCTCGTGATCTTCTCTGAAGTTACCATTTTTTCCTCAATCTCCTATATGGCATTTACTGCAAATTAGCTTTTATGTTAATTATTGGTTTATAACTTATCTCTGCGACTAGGTGGTAGGTGCCATCAGGGTTGGTCCCTGTGCAGAGAGCAGGGGGTTCTCCCCACTGAAGCCCTCTGAGGGGTTTGTTGAGAAAGCGTCTGGTGTCTTGGATGCTTCGCTACCTTTATGCTGACATTTGAAAGCTGTAAAATCGGATGCGTGTGAGGGGGGCTTTTGGGGGTGGGGAGGTTCAGGCTGTGACGGCTGCTTACATTGGACATTTCATCTCTTGGGCTGCCTTGGATTCCTTGTGTATCTGGAAAAGAACAATTCTGGTTGGGGGTATGATTCCAGCTTCTAAACAGAGCTTCTCAATTTCCCTTTTCCTGACATGACTGGATCTCAGAGGCTGCTTTCAGCTCCAACAGTATATGAGCAAAGATCAGTAACAGCCTCCTCTCTGCCTAAGCACAGCCTGGTATCTTTAAACCTTGAGCTTTTGCAGCATGAAACAGATAATGATTTTAGCCCAGGAGACCTGTATTTTATAACAGAAGACGTTTTTAGATAGGTTTCTGTGTGTGTTCCCTGCTCTGTAGGCCCTGTATGTGAGGATAGTTTCACACAGTGTGGTTAATGTGGAGCCTTTCCTCTGCAATGAGAAAATATTTAGACCACAATAGAATGTTGATCTCTTAACCCCCTCTCTCACATTTGAAGCCCAGTTTTGAGATCCTCGCTAATGATGAGATTTAGAGAAGTGCAGGACCCATTTTATGTTTACACAAATTATCTATCCAAAGGTCGACCTCATTTAAAGGAACTGATTTAATTTAGGAAAGTTATTTCTTTCTCTTTTAAATCTAATTTAGGAAGCTTGACTGAAATAGTAATAGATAGCAGAGAACTGCCTGTGCAGTAACATAAATGAACAAATCTAGAGACAGCAACATTGGTCTTGGGACAATACATGGATAAAATACATATCAGAAATATCTGGGAAATCACAGATTTAAAAACAAATTACTTGTCACTGCTTGCTTCATTAGATGTTAAGAAAACACACTGATAACTGCATAATAAAATCCAGTTAAAGTTACTGATGCACAGTTTTTTTTAATGACTTTCTTTTAAAGAGACTGATAGACCTTTAGGATTCTATACAAAATCTGTTCATGCATAGGCAATTTTTTTTTTCTTTTGAGCATCAAACACTTATGGGGACTTATAAAGTGAGTTTAGCTTAATTCGGTGCTCAGAGAATTTGCAGTCACACTTCCTTATTTAGATCCTTTCCCATCCAGTCTGCCGTTCACCAGAGCTAAAATGTGTGTCAAAGGAAGCAGGATTTGTCTTAAAGGAGATTTGGAGAAAATCTTCCTTCAATATTTAAAGTGCTTGACAAAGTCATGTTCACATGGAAGTCAATTTTGAGATGAGGAAGTTAAAATCGGGTAGCTTATTTTACATTACTGGCTGAAAGGCCGTCTGATAGGATTGGCTTAGAGCACTAATTAATCACCCAGAGTCTCCTCATTCACTAATCACATGGCCTGAAACTTCCTTGCTGGCTGAAGCTCAAGGGCAAACCGTGGGCTTCCAGCCAGTTTATTTTTCATAAGCATTATGCTACCTCTATAAGTTAATGTGCATCTAATATATGCTGTCAGTGGTTTACTTTCCCATGGTGACCCTCTCTGGTTAAATAGCTTTAAATGAAATCTTATACTGAGAATGAAAAGAAGTTCCTTAAAAAAGGGGCCGGGATAGGGAGGAAGGTTTCAAATCCTTTTTGTAATCTTTCTTCCCATGGTATATACTGTATCCGTTCTTGTAAAAATCTGTTAGATTAATTGAGTAATGCACAGGTGATATGATAATTGCCTTTTGTTATTTGAAAAGCGAACCTATATGGTACTTAAAAAAGGCTTTTTCCATGACATTTTTAATTGCCATAATAGTGTGTCTACTGAGTACATGTTATATATAAAATACAGATCTTAATTCATTAATTCTCATGTCAGTCCTGTGTGGATGCTATTACTGCCTCCATTTACAGGTAAGAAAATCAAGAGCCTGTCAGCTTGTCTAGGGTCACATCTAGTAAATGCTGGGACCCGGATTTGAACCACCTTTTTTTTTTTTTTTTGCCACAGGCCACATTCATTTGATTGTATTACTATTCATGATTCACACGGTCCATTTATACTGTCCCTTTTAACTTGAAAATATCAGTGGTCTTAAAGATAATTCCTGCTTCCATACCAGATTTTTACATGCATCTGAATTAATCATTTTAGAAGCCTGTTGATCTCTAGGACATTGTTTTTTGTCTTCAAATTATTTTAATATGCACCTTTGTTCAGAGAACAAAAAGTTATGGGTCTCTTTAAACCAGAGGAAATAGGTACAGCTTATTCATACATCACTCACACTGTTGTTCTTCTTGAGACACTTCCAGACAATTCTAAGAGAAAAGGAAAATTCCAAAGAGCACATACATGGATCGTTTCCAAGGCAGTGCCTGTTGAGAACCCAGCCTTCCATCCTGAAGCTGTGAATGGTTTGGCTGCAGCCTGTCTTATATGTAAATTAATTTCCAGGAGTCTGTGTAATAAACTCTTTTATATAAGAGTGATTTGTCAAAGCCCATTTCCCTTGTTAAAAATACCTAACTAGAGAGAACAGGTTGATATTTAGTGGTTTATATGGGTTCTGTGTTAAGCCAATACTTTTCTCCTTAGTATGCAGTGCTGATGTTCTTGGTTGAAAAGAATCCATTCCATTTCTTTTTATAGTGTCATGAAAAGTTGGAAAGAGGAAAAACTGAGCTGAACATACAGAATAAATAACTAAATGGTGCCTTCAGTCTGCCCTTTTGTTTTCAGACATTCCCCCTCCCCATCCTTTGTGAGTCATTGAGCCAGTAAGACTGATCAAAGATGCCTCAGTGTATAGAACATTTTATGTGGAGGTTTATTTGTCATCCACAACAAAGGACTAATTGCCTCTAGGCCTTCTTTCACATGATAATCAATGGATTTGGATCTCCTGGGTGTGCTCCATGTATCCTGTGTTCATCTCTCAAGATGTTTTAGGTTTTCATTGAATATAAAGCATCAAAAGGTGACGTCAACCAAGCAAAAATATTAAGGGGATTTTAAGCATGAGTATGGAAATGTAAAGTGTTCTTGCTTGACTTGATCAGAATTGTAACTTCTGTGATAGCTATTCAGAAGGCCACATGGCATTTCTAGGATGTAGCATATTTCTCAAATTTTAGCATTTCAAAAGGCCCACTGGGAGAAAATTCAGTTTTCATTTTAATATGAACTTGAGGTTCTCAAAGATGATTTCTTGGATGCCGGTGTTACTAATGTTACTAAAATTTTTTTTTAAGTTTGTTTATTTTGAGAGAGAGAGACTGTACAAGCAGGAGAGGGGCAGAGAGAGGGGGGGACAGAGGATCTAAGTCAGACTCTGTGCTGACAGCAAATAGCCCGATGTGGGGCTGGAACTCACGAGCCACGAGATCATGACCTGAGCTGAAGTCAGATGCTTAAATGACTGAGCCACCCAGGCGTCCCAGTAAGATTTTATTTTAAAGAAATATTCTGAATTCTAACAAGGAGTAGTGCACTCTGAATATAGTTTCCTATGGTGACTTTGCCTAAATGGTGTGAGTATGTGTGTGTGTGTGTGTGTGTGTGTGTGCACGCACATGTGTGCACACCATGGGGACCAATAGGCACTATTATTCTCATTTTATATGATGACGAAGGAACTGAAGTTACAGTCTCCTGTGTTCTTTAACAAGTGTTTCTAACTACTGTTCAGTGTTTACTAAAATATACCTGAAATATTTGCAGTTATTTCTAAGGAGTGTTTTTAATATTCCCAGTCAAATGGGGATACTTAAATGAAAGAATTATACATTGACTATAGCAAAGATATCTGTTTAGTAACAGTCACTTCCCCTCCCCCCAGAAAATGTATAAATGTCATTATGTTTCTTAGAAAAGAAAGTAGATTACATTGGCAAGACAAAGGAAACAACAAAAATTTAAAATCTACAGATACATGGACAGATATACAGATATTTTGCATTAGGTCAAAAAAAAAAAATACCAGAGATCATTATGACTTCACATCGCCTCTGCCTTCCAATCTGGCAGACCAGAGCAAGACATGGTGCTGGAGAACAATCTATTGGGTGTGAGGAAGTACCAACTCCTCTTCTGTGAAGTAGGAACAGCAAATAATCAGAACTGTGAAGGGTCTGAGATTTTGCCCTACCTGCCAGCTACCAGGTTACCTTGCCACAGTGTCATGGATGCGGACAGAGACCCGAGACTCCTAAGTTGGAGACCTAGGACTTTATTAATCACAGCACTACGAGTAGCCAGAGTGTATCTTTCATACTCTTTTCCATAGAGTGATGCAGAGAAGGCCAGTTGACCACGGTATACATAATGACTTGTGTCACAGGAGGGGATCCTTGAGTTGAGGGAACTGCAAACTTTTATGATTGGCAGTAAGCCTGCCTGATCCTTTAAGGGTCTCTGTGAAGAAACGTTGTCTCTGTCTTCTTGGGCTGTCTGCTCTGCAAATGTCCTTGAAGGTAGTCGGTAACAAAGGACTCACTTGTAGTTCCGATCAATTCCTCCCTCATAAGAAGGGCAAAATCTTGAGGAAATTATCTCCCAGCACAAAATACTCTGGTTACATACCAAATTAGTGCAGATTCCATGAACAATTAGAGTACACCGATTTTCAAGGGCTACATGTGTGCCAGATGACCTGGCCAGAGGCTACAGCATGTATCTCACCGTGTTGTTTTAATAGATGGATAAGATGTGATATTTCAACAACTATGTAGCATATCCTTGTCAAAATGTCTGCTCTTGTGTTGGATTGCCGCGGTCCTGTGTGCCTGGGGCAGGTGGTGACATTCTCCGTTTATACTCGAGGAGATTGTTGTTCAGTTACTTGACCAAATTTACACAGCTAGTTAATGTTCTGGTTGGCACTAAACCTGGGGTTTCCTGACACCCAATCTGTTGGTCTTTGAAGCACATTGTGTAACCCTTTGGTCTCCTACACAAGCAAAGAACATTATCAGCTGATATAGAGGTGACCCCAGGCTAATCCCAAGTTCTCTTCTGGTTGATGCTACACCTCTCGACTAATCTTGGGTCTTGCCCAGGCACACGTGGCATGGATTGTCTGGTGATGGTGCCAGTCATGTCCAGAGTCAGGGACTAGTTTGAAAGGAGGGAAGTTACTTTCTGTAATGTTTTCTTGTTCTAAGTTCTACTTTCCATTTAATTAAACATGAGCAGTCTCCACTATTTCAGCCCCTTTCTCTCCCTGACTTAATGTGTAAGTACGGGTGATGAACTCTCCCTCCACGGGCTTTGGTGACACCTTCCTTAATTCCTGCTGCCTCTCTGTCTCCTCCTTTGTAGTCTCCCCTTCAAGATCCCTCTGTGTGCCTCCCCATAAATCTTCGTGTTCTCTAAGACAATGCCTTGGTCCTCTTCTGTACAGACTCTTCATGTGGCCTCAACAGTAACCACAACAACACTTACTGAGCACGTTCAATGTGCCAGGCACTTTGCCAAGCCCCGTGGATGCATTCTCTCATTTAGTCTTCGCAGTGACCCTACGAGATGGATACTGTTCTTCTCTGTACTTTATGGAGGAAGAAATAGAGAACCAAGAGGTTAATTATTTGTACAAGGTCACACAATTAGTAAGTGGTGGAGCCTACTTTCTAACCTAAGTTCAACTCTGGAGCCACCTTGCTGACCAGCTTCTTGGTCCTCTTGTGTATGTGCCAGGATGTTTTCACTTGAGTGCTCGAAATTGAACTCTGAGATTGATCTTTCTCCCTTAGTAGTCTTCCTAATTTCAAAATTCATGCTGCAGTGTACCAAGTTGCTTAAGTTAAAAACCTGGGAGTTTCCTTAGATTCTTTTTTATATCTCCTCTTCCACAAGTAATTCCCTCATTTATTCAACAGATATTTAAGATCTGTGAAGCACACGTTGTTCTAAGTTTGTTAGATGCAGAATGAACTAAACAGACAGAAAATCCCTGCCCCCATGGAGCTTGTTTTCTTTTTAATTTTTTAAAATTTATTATTTTGAGAGAGCAAGTGGGGAAGGGGGAGGGAGGGAAAGAGAGAGGGGGGGGGGGGGAGAGAGAGAGAGAGAGAGAGAGAATTCCAAGCAGGCTCTGCACCACCAGCACAGAGCCCCAAGCAGGCTCTGCACCACCAGCACAGAGCCCCATGCAGGGCTCGAACTCATGAACCATGAGGTCATGGCCTGAGCCAAAGTCAGATGTTTAACCTACTGAGCCACTAGGTGTCCCTTGAATTAAAAAAAAAAAAAAAAAAATTTTTTTTTTCTTTTAGGGGGAGCATGTGACGGGAGAGAGTGCATGGGTGGGTGTGGGGGTGCAAGGGAGAGAGATTCTTAAGCAGGCTCTATCTACCTCAGGGTGGAGCCTGATGCAGGGCTCAATCCCACGATCCCAGGATTATGACTTCAGCTGAAATCAAGAGTTGGACGATCAACTGACCAAGCCACCCAGGCTCCCCTGGAGCTTGTTTTCATAGAAATAAATATCCCCATTTTATAGATTTGGACATGGAGGAATAGGGAGGTTAAGTGACTTGCCCAAGGTCATGTATTTAGGTTTCAAGCCCAGGCATTCTGGTTCAAGGAAGCATGGTCTTAACGTTACATGCTCTGCTTCTGTCACGATGTCTCACAGAGTATTTTCCTTAACCTCTTCCGTCTTCATCCTCTTGTCACTGCCTCTGCCTTTTGGGGCTGGTGTCCTTGTCACCAGGATTACCATGGTAGCCTCCCGATCTGGCTCCCTGTCTCACCTCCCTCTAGTTCATCCTCTATGCTGTACGGGAATGAGTTTGCTAAAATGCAATCTGATCCTGTCACTGTTTTTGCTAAAACCTTGGTTGGCTTCACATAGCTTGGGGATGCCTTGGTTCCCCAAGACACAGCCTGTAGTGATTAGGCCTCTGCTTAGCAACATCCAGCCCAAAGGCTCTCAAACTTTACCATGTATCCCAGTCACCTGGAGGGCTTGTTAAAACAGGGCTTGGTGGGCCCCATCCCCAGAGTTCCTGATGTGGTAGGTCTGGGGCCACCTGAGAATTATATTTCTAGCAAGTTCCTGGGTGCTGCTGGAGCAGCAGGACCCACACCTGGAGGAGGAGCCCTGCTTGCTGGGCACGGGCCTGACGGTCTCTGCTTCAGCCCCAGAAGCGCTTGCCCACTCCTGAGGGATGTGCTCTTCCAGGCTTGGTCTTTCTGCACAAACTGCCTTCTCTGCAGGAGATGGTCTCCCCCACTCCTTTCCTCTAAACACAGTTCAAGTGTCACTTCCTAGGAAGCTTCCTCTGACCCCGCAGTGATCCCCTAGCCTGGCCTCTGTGTTTCTATGGCAACGTGTTTCTGGGTAGGCTCTGTTCCCTGTTCCCTGTGCGTGTTGTGGTTTCACTCCTTTCTTCCCCATCCACCACCCCTCGACAGTTAGCTTTTTAAGAAAAGAGATCATTGGTTGTATTTTTCACCTTTCTGTCGCTGGCATCTAGCAGTGTGCCCAGTATATATTGAAGATACTTAGTAAGTGAATTGAATTATGTAATCCTACTTGTGCTTTAAAAAAGAGTAATCCTATTTTAATTTTCATTTGCATTAACCTTTAAATCTTGCCCAAGATGTTTTTTAAAACCTGAAGATGTTTCAACACCAAACAGTGTGCACCTGAGAGTATTAAACTTTCAAAGCTGCCATTAGCTGGAGCTGCACCGCCTGGCTGTTTAATGCAAACAGCAGGAGCTTATTCCCATGAAGGCTGATGTTTGTCTGTAGATAACTTACTTCTCGTGCCTGTGGTTTAAAATATTTGAGTTATCCCTCCGTCCTCCTCAGCCTTTGGAACATCTCTCTGGTCTGTTCTTAGCCTTGGTTTTATCTAATCAGAGAGTTACAGATGGAATAGCCCAGGCGGTGTATGCCTTGCTTTTACGGAGACAAAGATTAGTGGGCTGTAAATTTGCACCCTCCGTGTCTCCATCCAGAATTGCACAGCTTAATCCCTCACGTTCCTTGCTATGTGCCTGCCTTGCCTGCGTAATTTCCAAGAAGGATATAGGTTTTATTGCCTGCATAACCCTCCCCTTTTCTCTCCCTTCCCATCTCACATTACTAGTTCTTGCCAAGATATTCAGTTCCAAACTTTAACAAAGGAATTTCCGAACAAGATTGTCCCTGGATTATAGACATGTCTTCAGAGGGGTGCTTTGGCCTTCTCTTGGTGTGGTACAAGTTCAGAGGCAGAGAGAGTGCTTCCATCCTTTCTGGAAAAACAGAAGGAGAGGATACAGGAACCACGGAAGAGGCTCCTCTCCTGCTCCGTCTTAACTTTTTTTCAGGCTCTGCTGTGGTAATTGCTTTGGGACCATTTCTTGTGCTCTAACTGTATCCTTCTGCTTCCAAAACTCAACAAGCAAGCAGAGGGCAGCTCTTTCTCTTAGGTGGTTGTGCGGCTGAATCATGTATTCCTCCTCACACCAAGTGGCAAAAGCTTTGCCCCGTAGTTCAGAACCACTAGAGCTTCTACTCAGTTATTTGGAAAGGAAAGACACCCTCTGCCAGGTCTTGATTAGTCTCTAGAGCACCATCGCGCTCATGCCTGTGCTGCACGCTTAATCGTTAGCACGGAGCTTGTCACAGCACTAAGCATGAAGGGAATTAAGCTGGTCTCTTATTTATTGTTTTAGGACTCTCTTGGTTGCAAGTAACAGAAAGCCCCCAAAGTTGCTTGAACTAAGAAGGGAGAGAGGAGAGGTACAATAAGGACCCAGGGCATTGCTTAGGACCCACGATTGGGAAGTGCAGCCAAGGGTCCTGGGGATAAAAAGCAGAGTGGTCAGGAATGGAAGTTACTCTCAGTCTCTCTTCTGCTTTCTACATATGTTGCTTTCTCCCAGTCTGCACCCCAGTCTGTTCTAGCATCAGAGACACTGAGGCTGACAAAACCCATTGTGTCCAGTACCCCATTCCTGGGGAAGAGAGACTGTCTCAGCCTAGTCTTTGATGGAATGGCTCTTTCTGAGCCACATGTCCCACCTTGGTCAACTCCTCGGTCTAAAGAGTGTAGAGTGGGAGTGAAGCCTCCTTCACAAACATGGCTGCAAGGGCCCACCTTTGTGGGTGGGAGCCAGTTTTCAAAAAGGGAGGGTGTAGATTGAGAAGCTACCCCAACCTCAATATTGGTTATAATTTATATCTCACATTCTTCCAAAAGGATTCTATTTTTAAAAATGGGTGTAATGAGGGGCACCTGGGTGGCTCAGTTGGTTAAGCATCCTACTCTCAAGTCATGATCTTGTGGTTCATGAGTTCGAGCCCCACATTGGACTCTGTGCTGACAGTGTGGAGCCTGCTTGGGATTCTGTGTCTCCCTCTTTCTCTGCTCCTCCCCTGCTTGTGCTGTGTCTGTCTGTCTCAAATAAATAAGTAAACTTAAAATGGGTATAATGAAACCAAAACCCGACAGCAAGGAGTGATAAAATTAGGGAGAGGGAAGATGCATCAAGGAGCCCTGTGGGAAGAAACTTAATTTAATGTGGATTTCAAAATAAGTAGGTTTTAAAATTATGGGTCCAATCAGACCCCAAATTCCTAAGTCAGATTGCTAAAATAAACAGAAAAGATTTTAAATTAAACATGATCTTGGTATTCTGACTAGAGTTTATTGGTTTCTTTTAAATGCATGCGATACTCCTATACACTGATCCTGGAAGAATCTTCCGGCAGGTATCAGGGGAGGGAGACGATTAATTGGAAGGCAGGTGCTGCTGCCCCCTTAACCAGGCACATGTTCTCTGGTTAACACAGCTGCATCACTTCCGTTGCTGGGCCCAGATTATGTCACCCCTTTACAACCCTGTGTGTGTGTGAATGTCAAATAGGGGTCCATGTGGTGAGACTGAAGTTCAGAAGAGAGAGGCTTCTGATCACTGTAAATGAGGAGGTTTTCTCCTCAGAGGAGGAGGCAGGGCTTCATCTGGACCTGCTATACATCTGGGCAGAGGAGGCAGGCCGGGAAACGCAGGAGGAAGGGGAGGGTGCTGATACTCACAAAGTGCTGACTGAACCGGCGCCATGATGGGCTCTTGGTATGCCACCCAGTCTCACATGAGCACATGGACCCCTGCAGTCATTTTGTGCAATTCCTTGGGTGCCTTGTTGCCTCCATTAGACAAATGAGAACCATGGGAATCTCCCTCCAGTGATTCTCTCCCTGAGAAGATCGCAGTCATAACCCCACCTGGCTCCTGTTACCTTTGTCATAGGGACCAGCCAGGCTGCTCCTTTGCCTGCAACACTGTTCCCCGCCCCCCCACCCCCCCCACCCATATCTACCAGCCAACTCCATCAGCTTCATGTTTTTGCTTATGGGTAGCTTTCTTTTTGTTGTTTATTCATTTTGAGAGAAAGAGCGAGCGAGAGCCGGTGGGGGGTGGGGTGGGGCAGAGAGATAGGGAGAGAGAGAATCCGCACAAACAGCACGGAGCCCAACACAGGGCTCCATCTCAGGAACTGTGAGATCATGACCTGAGCTGAAACCAAGAGTCAAATGCTTAATCAGGTGAGCCACCCAGGTGCCCCTATGTGTAGCTTTCTTAATGGAGACTTGCCTTGGCCTCTCTGTTTTAATATTGCAATATCTCCTTCCACCTTAAGACACATTTCAGTCTGGTTATGCTGCTCTCCCTGCTTTCCTGCAGTTCTTCTTACCTTTTAAAATTCTAGGGGCGCCTGGGTGGCTCAGTCAGTTCAGCGGCCGACTTCGGCTCGGGTCATGATCTCATGGTCCATGAGTTCGAGCCCTCCGTCAGGCTCTGTGCTGACAGCTCAGAGCCTGGAGCCGGTTTCAGATTCTGTGTCTCCCTCTCTCTGACCCTCCCCTGTTCATGCTCTGTTTCTCCCTGTCTCAAAAATAAATAAAACGTTAAAAAAAATTTAAAAAAAATTCTATGTAATCTGTTCATTTATGTTTTTTATTGCCTTTCCCTCCCTGTACTCCCCAACTAGAATGTCAACCCTATAAGAGCAGGCACTTTTGTCTGTTTGGTTTCCTAATTTTTCCAGAACCCCCAGAGCACTGCCTGGCTGATAGCAGATGCCCAGTAAATATATGTTGGGTGAAGGAAGAGCCTTTGTCAAGATCACAGAACCACGGAGCACTGGAGGCAGGGTTCAGCAGGCTATGTGTGTTCAGACGACATGGAGGTCGGTAGGGCCAAGTGAAGTGAGAGAGGTCGACTCCAGCTTAGATGGGGAATGTCCTGTTTACGAGTTTGAGCTTTATCTGTCATGCCATCTTATCATGAGTGTTCTGGACAGTTTGAATGTACCAGCTGGTACGTGGGGACCCAGTGGCAAAATTTGGATTGACGTTCTGTGTATTGAATTTTCTACCAGCCCATGCTTACGCCTTTGACATGGCAAGAATTATGCCCAGAGGCTTTTTATTCCTAAAATCAGCCCCTGCTCTAGAAAGACAATATGCATTTTGTTAACGTAAGTACTTAACACCCTTGTGTGGAATGCTCCATCCCACCTGCCCTAAAGTGTCAGAAAACATCAAATAAAAAGTACCTGTGTTGTAATGTAAGGAAAATACATCCCCCCCCCCCCATTGGCACTCTTTCCTCTCTTCTGTGCCAAATATTTTCAATGAATCTCTCCTGTTTATTCAGGCAGAGCTTAAAATTTTTTTTTTTAACTTCATCAGAATGTTGACAGGAAAAGAGTTCCTTCCATTGTTATTTAGGATAATATTTTTGAGGCTCTAGTTTAGGTGAGAAGATTGACCTGATCTTTCTTTTCCTCTATTGTGTTTACCTTGCTGCATTATTATTTTGAGCCTGTTCACAGGATGCTGGGCAGATGCCATTGACGTAATTGTCATTTTTTTAAACAAAGAGGATTGAAAATGTCCACTTAAGGGTTGTCCGTGACCTTTAATGTACACCTGTACATAATTGCTTCCTTTTACGAATAAAACACTTAGTGGGGAGGGGAGGGGAGACATGTATATAGATTTCAATTAACTTATTTTTTAAGTGTACAAGCTGAAATACGCTTCAAAGAGAATTCAGATAGCAGCCAAAATACCATAAAAGAAAGCTGTCCTTCAGAAATGCCACTAGATCTTAAGCTAGTTATGAAATTGGCACCTGAGATTTATTTCTGTCAGAGAGGACATAAGATGAATTTTGAAGAGCCGTAGTCTCCATGCAGAAGATCCTAGAAACATGGGAATTATCTATAACCCCTCCTCTCTCTCCTTCACCCCTGCCCCCCCTTCACCATATGGAGTCATCACTGAAAATGTTAGTTTTACTTCTAAATAGTCTCAATTCATCTTTTTCTTCACCACATTTCCATCCGGGTCACAGTCAGATCTTGTCTATGTGACTAAACCTGCCTCTTTCCAGTCCTCGTGTGTCCACTCTGGTCTTTCTTTTCTGCAGCCCAGATTATCATTTTTATGAAGCCCAAATATGATAAAGTCCTGTGCCCTTGCCCCACCCCAGCCCACTACACACAGATGGCCCTTGGAAGGCTTCCTGTCGCTCTTAGCTTAATGACTGAACTCCTTAATGTACCTTATAGGGCCCTGCATGGGCTGGTCGACACTCACATCTCTAATTTCAAACCTGCCACTTCCCCCAACCCCCATCGTCCACACACTAGTCACACCAATCACCTTGTAGACCTTTTTACTTGCTGTGTTCCTCTCACCACAGGGCCTTTGCACATTCTCTTCCCTCTGCCTGAAACTTTATTTCCTTTCTTTGCCGGTTAACATCTCATCTTTTAGACCCCAGGTCCTACATGCCTTATTTAGGGAAACCTTCCTGGACTGCTCTCTGGGTCAGATCTCCCTCTTTTGTCTGTATTGGCCTTATTTTCTTCTCTTTAAAGCACCATCAAAGACAATTTTGTCTTTTATGCTTTATTTGATTAAAATCTATCTCGCTTACTGGACTGTGTGCTCGCTGGGGGCAGGAATTGTATATTTATCACCAGAGAGAAGTAGTATCTAGTACACAGAACTCAAGAATATTTGAAGATGGTAGGTGGACAGATGAGTGGCTTCTTAAATTGTCTATTTTTATACCAGTTAGAGCAGGGCACTGTTCCACTTCCACGTTGTGGAAGGCTCAGCAAGAACTGAAGCAACAGATGGAGAGAGATCTTCTGTTCATAGCCCCCAGAGGGGGCAGCTGTCCCTCCTGGCACAGACACCCAGTTCCCCTACTCACATACTAGGGCCATTTTCCTCTCTAGCCTTTTCTGGGGTCAGCCCGGCTGGCTTATATTCTGCCAACCCCAGCCAGCTTCCACCCACATGCCACTCTGTGTGCACCTAGTGCCATTCTCAACCCCAGTCAGGAACAACATTGCCCTGAATGCCTAGAAACTAAAGGGCCGATTTTGCATCTTAGAACAAGAGTTTCAGGAAAGCACTAAAATAGTTTTGAGCTTGGACTGAGGAGTCAGATCTCCTGAGCAACTCAAAGTTTCTAAGTGTCCCTATCTATAAAAGGGGGGATAGTGTTCCTATCTCCTGTATGGGATTGACTTGGGATACTTTAGGCCAGCATTGTCCAACAGTAATGTAGTGCAAGCCACATATATAATTTAAACGTTCCAGGTACTGTATTTATAAAAGGAAACTGAAACGGGTGAAATCAATTTTAATAATCTGTTTAACCCAGTATATCCAACGTTTATAATTTCAGCATGTTATCAATAATAGAATGACAACTGGGGCACCTGGGTGGCTCAGTCAGTTAAGCGTACAACTTTGGCTCAGGTCATGATCTTGCGGTTTGTGAGTTTGAGCCCTGCATTGGGCTCTGTGCTGACAGCTCGGAGCCTGGAGCCTGCTTCGGATTCTGTGCCTCCCTTTCTCTCTGCCCGTCCCCTGCTCACACTCTGTCATTCTCTCTCTCTCAAAAATAAACAAACATTAAAAAATTAAAAATAGTAGGATGACTAATTCTTTTCATTTATATTAAGTCTTTTAAAATCCAACGTATTAGTGTACCTCAGCATGCACTAGTCACATTTCTAAAGCTCAGTAGCTAGTGGCTGTATTTTAGGCAGTGCTGTCTTCAGGAATTCATATAAAACACAGTACCTAGTTCATACTTTGCCAGTTAACAAATGTTGGCAAAATGATCGTAACTTACTTTAAACACATCAAAAATTGGGTGGTCAAACATTAGTACTGCCCGTTTGCATTCGTTGCCACAGGGGGAGAGGCCTCAGATCTGTTGTTGTTGTTGTTGTTGTTGTTGTTGTTGTTTTTCTCTTTCAAAGGAATAAAGAGTTGACTTGAATGTTCTTGGCCAATTCCCTGGAAGTTGGCCCCTAGGTTTCGGAATGAGGTCAGTTTGGTGGTTTACGGTTGACTTTTCTTCTGGAGGTGGGAAAGGGGAAACTCAGCGTGCCTCCAGTGCTGCGTGCCTGTCTCTGTTTTTTGGCTCTCTTCTGTTTAATTATTTGAAGCTGGAGCAACTTGATTTTAAAACAAAACACATGGGCCGAGAGTAATTGGGAGGACGTTTGCTAGTGATGTAGTGCTGAAGGTATGTGCAGTTGAGGCCCCGGCCCCATTCTGCTTGCTTAGGTAGTGAGTGCTTTCCTTGACCTCACATTCAGTGTTGTTTTTTTTTTTTTTTTTTTTTTTTTCTGAAAATTCTTAAACCTTGTTTGGAAAGTCAGAGCAGAAAGTATTAGAGCAGGATTGTAAAGGAAGTTGTGAGTCTTCTTTAAATTCTGAGTTCTCTCTCTTCTTTGTGGAAGATCATTGGTTTCCAGTCTGTTTCTATGATCCGGGAAGGAAAATGGGTTTTCAAAGTGCAAGAGGAGAACTTCATGCAAAGAGGAGAATGTTGACCCGCCACTGAGTTTCTCTGTTCTACATCACTCCCATTGCTGACTCCAGCATGGGAATTTCTGTTCTATGGCCAGTTCTTATGTGAAGGCCATGTTCTCATTGTTTTACCTCTTCAAGTCCTGTTTGCCTGCTGGGGGCAGAGTATACGATGTCCTCCTCATCTCACATGTAATTCTAACCCAAGGGCTTCTACTTCCTGTCCCAGGGAGGAAAATGGGAATTTATCAGGACTGGTAAGAACATATACTACATTGGTGTTAATCTCCTCTCAGTTCAAGCTGTGTGCTTCTAAGCAAATGCAACTCTGTAAGCCCCATTTTTCTCTTAAAAGGGGGTTAGTAACAGTGCCTATTCCAAAATAAAATTGCTGTGAAGCTTAAAGAGACACTACATACAAAGCAGTAAGCACAGTGCCTGGCAAGTAATAAGAAATGAATGTTAGTGATTAGCAGGGCCCTCAGCAGTAACATGTCCACCCCAGAGGAACGGCTGACCGTGATGTTCTCTGCCACGACATCCCACCCGTTGCTTACAGTAACTGTGATTAAATGCCACATCAGGAAGATGATTGAACATTTGTCCATGAAGAGCTTTAGTGTAGGGCAGGCATTTCACGGGGACGAGTTTCACATCAATAGGTGTGAAGTCAAGCACTCTGTGATTTCTAGGTCTGATGGGATGCTGTGTATGCAGTCATCACTTGTTACCCTGTTGTGCCTAGGACCTATAAATAGGAAAGTAACGTGCTGAATTGCTTTATTTTTGTACTACAGAGTCCCAGGTATCTTTGAGTCATTTCTGGGACTGGTACATTTGTTGTTTTCCATCAAAAACATAAAGCGACATAGCACTCCAACCAGGGCCGTAGAGGGGACCTTAGTTTTCTTTTGGGAGGTTCAGAACAACAGCTCTTTCTAAACCCTTTTCAAACCTATAAGAACAAAAGAAAGGGGTCCTCAGTTTTTGCCAAATCAAGGACTTGCTGAAGCTTTTGCACATGGAGGCTCAGAAGGTATTACATGCTGTCTCACTGCAGAATCAGATAATTGGCGGGAGATTTGGGAAGTTCTTCTAAAAACACAACCAGATTTTCAGGGCAGTCAGCCGTCTGTTTTTTCAGTCCTGCGTTTCCCCTCTGCTCCTTCTGTTTTCCCCCAGCCCCTCTTGGATCCATTAGCCGATGCCCTCAAAGCGTCAGCAACCCCCACGCTTCCCTGCTGCGAATGATGACCTCGCCAGGTGGACAGCTCTCAGATTTCCCCCAAACTGCAAAGAATAACCACCCTCACTCACTCTTGTCTTCTCTGCGCACCCTCTCGGTGGACAGCTTTCCTGACATTTAACTTAATCAAGATGTTAGTAAAATAAACAGAGTGTGCTGCTGTCATCCGATTGAAACTGCTCATTAACCTGCCCACTCTCTTTTCACTTCAGTGTTTGGGAAGGAAATTCACTCAGAGTTGCTATTGATAATGAAGCTGAGGAATAAGATGTGTTTTCCCTCATGCTCCCTTACGCCCAGTTCCGACTGCCGAGCTCTTAGTGGGCAGACGGCCCTGTACAATGTGTCCTCAAACATGTGACACCCTGATTGCAAGACATGCTGCTGGGACTCCTGGGTGGCTCAATTGGTTAAGCATCTGACTTCAGCTCAGGTCATGATCTCACAGTTCGTGAGTTCAAGCCCCGTGTCGGGCTCTGTGCTGACAGCTCAGAGCTTGGAGCCTGCTTCAGCTTCTATGTCTCCCTCTCTCTGCCCCTCCCCCCGCTCATGCTCTGTCTCTCTCTCAAAAATAAATAATGAAAACATTAAAAAAAATTTTAATTTGATTAATTAAAAAAAAAAAAAAAAGACCTGCTATTTTAGTTAGGTAAAATCAAGAGGGGGAAAAAACTGGGATGCCACTGATTTCAAGATCTGTCCCAATTTCAGACATGTTAAAATGTGGGGGGGAGAATGTGTATCTTAGAGCAGAGGGAATACAGTGACAACTAACTAAAATGGAAAATCCCTCTGTTACTTTTTGCTCCCCCTCCCTCCCTGGCGGGCAGCGCTGGGGGTGTGTGGTTTGTGCTTCACGGGGCATGTGCACGTATGGCACAGAGTCGAGAGCAGGCCAAGTTGTGGAAGGCCTCTCAACTGCAATGTAAATCATTTAAGTGTCTGAAAAATGGAAGCATCCAGGACTTTTCTTTGGGTCACATTGAACTTGGTAGGATTCTTGTTACTTTTTGAAGACGTGGTGAAGAGTATGTTGAGGGGCATCCTGGGCTTCTGCATGCCTTCTGGGACCTGGCCCATTTCTGACGGCATGACGGCATAGACAGAGTCGCCAGCTTTTTTACATTCATGTCCCTGGTCGTCCATTTTTTTAGTGAACATTTGGCTTGGACGGACGGGGGTAGGTACTGTTTCCTCTCCTACCCTAAAAGGCAGCATTAAACATTATTAATGACTCTGATTTTGCTCAAGGTTCTGCCTAATTATTATTCCTCATAATTTCAGTGAGTTCTAAGCACCGACATGTCCCCACCCTGTCTTTTAAAAATGTTTGAGAAGTTTTTTCCCCACTTTGAGATATAATTGACAAATAAAATTATAAGATATTTAAAGAGTACAATGTGATGATTCAGTGTACATTGTGAAAGAATTCCCTAGCCTTGAGTTAACACTTCCATCACCTCATGTAGTTACCTTCCTGTGTGTGGGACATCATTTCCATTTTCTTAGCAAGGTTCAACTTTACTGTAGTGTTACCGACTACAGTCACCATGCTTACGTTAGATCCTCAGACCTTATTTATCTTACAACTTACACCCTTTACTATACCCTTGGCCACTACTTTTTTACTGTTTCTATGGGTTCAACTTATTTATTTATAATTATTATTCTTAATGTTTTATTTACTTATTTAGAGAGAGTGTGCAAGCACGTGCAAGTGGGAGAGGGGGAGAGAGAATCCTAGCAGGCTCCCTGCTGTCAGCATAGAGCCTCATGCAGGGCTCAGTCCCACTAACCGTGAGGTCATGACGTGAGCCGCAGTCAACAGTCAGATACTTAACCAACTGAGCCGCCCAGGCACCTCTCAACTTATTTATTTAGATTCCACGTGTAAGTGATATTGCGTGGTATTTATCTTTTCTGTCTGGCTTATTTTATTTTGCGTGGTGCCCTCCAGGTTGTTGCAAATGACAAGATTTCCTTCCTGTCTAAGGTTGAATAATATTCCATTGCAAATGTATACCACATTTTCTTTACTGAAGCCTTCTTAATGCTGTAATAGCTTTAATCAAGGTGATTATGGTGTTTCTTTTTCCATTAAAGGCTATTACTCAGATTTTAGGCAAGGCTATTTCTCAGACAGATAAGGTGATAAAAGAATTGGTTGAAAACTTTATTTATATTTGTATTAGTAAAAACATGGCATCTACCCTTATACTTAACGCTTTCTTTCTTTCTTTCTTTCTTTCAGTTTTTGGGAATAGCATTTCTTGGAATTGGACTGTGGGCGTGGAATGAAAAAGTAAGTTGAATATCATGAAAATGCACACATATTGGTCGTTAGAGGCTGCACTTTGCCTTACATGTTGTCTCCTTTCCTCTTTGACAGCTGCAGAGTATAAAGAAACGTGGTTCTTTAATGAAAGAAAGTGTTCTTAGAAGATAGTGTCATATTTCAAAGGCTCTTCAGAAATGAAGGCTAAATCAGTCATCTTATCAAAATAATTACAAAAGTAACAATACATGTGCATAACATCGGTTAGCAGGAGATGTGCGTTCTTGTGGAACGTTTCCTCGCTCTGGCACAAGAATTTCAGTAATGCCTATAAATACCACTAAACCACCTTCAGCCTTCTCTCTTTCTCTTTTAACCCTTTGGAAGATTACTCAGGCCGTAAAAGATGGTTTCTCTTTTTAGTGTGAGCATTATGTAATAAGCTGTTATTAGCATGTTGTATGAAGGAAGCTGGATAAAATTCATGTTTGAATATCAGATAAACTTAACGTTAATAAGAATGTGAATACTTGTCTGCTGATTGAAAGTATTTAGTAATGTTCGAAATTTAAATACAATATAGTAAAAGGAAATATCTGGAAGTACAGAGTGGCATATTGTAGGCTACGGTGAAGATGCAATGTTCTCGGCAGTTTATGCTCTAAGCAACACTCTCGTGACCCGACCTCTCTGTGTCCACTCCTCTGCCTTACTTCCCATCAGCACCTTTTAATTGTTTCTTTACAAATTCTACTGAGGCCAAGCACTGGAATTCAGAAATTAACGTGAGCTTTTTTTCTTCCTTCTTTGGAAGTGAAATCGTTGGCAGCGTTTTATCACCCACCTTGTGAGAGTGAGGGAGTGTATGGATCAGTGAAAGCTTGTAAACAGAGTTTAGCTTAAGTTTTCCCAGAAGACCAGTCTGTTATCTCTTTGGCATTTCATCCTTTGAGCTTGACCACGGCCTGAAGCCAAGAGTTTCTGTGAGATGTTCGGTGTATTAGGAGAGGAAAAACTAAGAAAGTCCAGCCATCAAAAGCCCCTCGGATGCCAGTAGGAATTTCTATAAGTAAAAAAAGGAAAAATAAAAATGTTCAGATAGACTGCATCAAATAAAACTCATATTCTGAGTTTTGAAAGTGAACCATCCTTTGTTTATTTGCAGACTACTTATACAGAATGTAAAATGTTTTACAGAAAGTGCACCACCTTCCAGCAACATTCTGAGGCAGGCCAGTGATGAAGGGAGACAAATTAAGTTCCCAGAACAGACATTTTCTCTCTAGAAACTTTTATGTTGAATACATGTCTTCTGCCTGATCCCCTTGTAGGCTTGTAGGTTTGTATTGGTGGAATCTCAGAAATGTTACTTTTGAAGCCTTCTGATTGGTTAATGCCAGATAACACAGCTTTTTATAACTCTCCTTTAATAAGAGTCCATTTCTATCTGATTTGAAAAGATGTTGGAAGGCATTAAATGAACTAATTGTCTATTGTGGCAATAAACAGACCATTGGTAATTTGGGAGGTTTTTTTTCCACTTTGTGAAATATAATTACCTTTTTGTTTCATCAGTTACCCCAAATGTCTCTCCTCTGATAAAATGACAAAATTCTAAAGCTGGCAGTGTCACACAAATATCAGAGCAAGGGAGCGACGCAGCCTTTGGGTAGGGTTGAAATAGCAGTCCCTTCTTTGTCAAAGCCACTACCAGTGAATGGAAAGTTTCTCTGGAGAGCTGAAGTTACTTGGCCAGCCAGCCAGCCAGCTACTGTGTAGCAGAACTTCACCAGCTGGGAATAAATGGAGGTAGCAGAGGGTAAAGGACTCATAGCAACCCTCTCTAGTGAACTTCGGCCACACGTCTGGCCCCTGGCGTGGGGACACGGCAGTGAATGACGTGCAGTCCCTGCGCTGTGGAGCTTGCATTCTTGTGGGGCCCTGACAATAAGCAGTTAACTAGCTGAGGACTTCTTCCTACCACCTTGGGTGCTACCTACCCCGATGCTGACCACCAAGGTCTCCCGAACTGCAATGGACCCATACTGGTCTCCTTAATTCCTCAAGGGACTTCTTGAAGATGTATGTCAGATAATTTCACTTCTCTACTCCAGCCAGCTGATTTTCCATAGCTCGCTGCAAAACATAGAGTTGATACAATCCCCGTTGGGCCCTTGCCCCAGCACTGAGGCCTTTTTGTTGGCTGATGGCATCTGTGCCTCTGCCTTCACTGGCCCTGATGTAGACACTGTCCCCTCAGGAGTTTCAAGGGACCCCGAGTGCTCTTTGCCTAGCTATCACCAAGCTCTGATCCAAGTCCGGCTCAAATCACCTTTCTGTGGAACCTATCGGACCACCCGCCTCCCTACTATGGACCTGTTTCCCCACACCCATGTCCATGTGACATTCTGTCTGTCTCACTTCATCCTTTCCTGTCTCCTGTCATCAGACTTTTCATGACATGTCCTCACCGTCTTGAATTGTGCCTGACACGGACATACTCTGGGGAAATATATTTTCCAAGAAGTAAATTCGAGAAGAGGGGTGAACAATAAATCAAGGTCTCAAAGAAGGTACAGTGGGGTTGGAAGGGGGCACATAGGGAAGAAACCCACCTGGGGGGAAGTGGACCAGCAGGAAGGAGGGACAGGTAGGGCTGCAGTCTTGCCCATGGTGGTCTGCAGGCTCTGTTCTTCCCCTTGGCCTTCACACCCCCACTTCTGGGTTACCTGAGGACACTGGATTCAGGGTGAGCACTGAGCAGGCCCCTGCACTGCCACCATCAGAGCACGCCTAACATGAGGCCGTGGAACCCAAGGTGATTCAATGGGTGGTCGCCAGGCCACACTACCAAGCTACCCCTCCTGCTGAGCTTCCTGTCCCCACCACCCCCTCCCTCCGACCCTGTCTTCCCACAACCCCCTCCCACTGACTCCATTCCCATTTTACTCCTCCCCCCGCCCAAACCCGCCTTTGTTCAAGTACTGGTGAGTGCTATCGAGAAACCTAAGGTATCGTTAGAGAGTGGTGAGAGAAGGGGTCTCTTTTAGAAAAGGATGGTTGGGAATGGTGTCCCTGTGGAGGTGGCATTGGAGCAGAGACCCAAAGGAAGTGGGCAGGGTCTGCAGGGCACTGGGGGGATAGCATTCCAGGCAGAGCGAATAGCAGGTGTGGTGGTCCTGAGTCAGGGACTTGGGGTTCCAGGGAACAAGAAGGAGGTCAGTAAGACTGGAAGGGAGAGAGCAAGGGCAAGAAGAAGATGTGGCAAGAGGGGCAGGCAGGGTCCTGCAGAAGTTTGGATGAGAGGAAGTCACCAGAGCATTCTGAAGTTTGATAAGGGAGTGTCCTGATTTGGCTTTTTTTCTTTTTCTTCTTTCTTTTTTAAGTGTCTGGCTTTTGTTTTAAGATTGCTCTGGTTCCTATGTGGAATAAGAGCACAGCTTTGAGGCTGAACAGACCAGAGTTCAAATACTGGTTCCTCCATTTACCATCGGTGTGACTTTGGGCAACTGTGTTAACTTCTCTGAGATGTCCTTTCCTCATTTGTGCATTGAGGACAGTAACCACCTCATAGGCTTGTTTTGAGGACTAAATGAGATGGTCCCCAAGAAGTGCCTGGTATAAAGTAAATGCTCCTTGTATATAGGGCTGCCTCCCTTGGACGCATGACTATAGCATGGGGAGGAGCAGAATGGTGGCGTTGGAAGCTGCCTCAAATTTTAGGAGAGTTCAGGCTTTGATCTATGGAGCAAAGAATTGGTTTTGTTTGGGGGTCTCTTAAGGAAGATATCTGCATTGATCACCTTGGTGACTGCAAAAGCTTCTCTGTCAAAACACCTTGGGTTAACTTCTCACCTCTGATGGGATGAAATTTTGAGGTGAACCACAGTTGGCCAAGGGTGGTGGGTAGCATGCACCTGCTGGGCTGAAAACACCAGCCCATGAATCAGTGAACTCCCCCCAGTAGGGATGTAGAACTGGTAAATCTCCAAACTGGGTTGGTCCCAGCTAGAAGGACCAGATTTCCACTGGAAGGATGAAATTTCTTTAACAGACAAGGCTTTACACATTTTTACACATTTTTAGTGACAAAAATTATTTCCCCCTTGTGCATACATAATACCAGGCTGAGCCTTAAACCTAGGGCTAATATTACCATTGAATATTAGACATAATAATGAAATAATCCATTTTATCTGAATTCCAAATTGACTGTGCAAAGGATAACTGTGTCTCCAGGGGAAGCTGGTTTATGTGCAGGTTTTCAGAAATCATAGAATCTGCTGTTTAGAAGGAACATTAACAATTATGTAGCATGAATCACCTCTATAATAGGCTTGGCAACATCCAGCCATAATCAACTTACTTTTTCAGGTAGCATTTATTGAGCACATAGCACGGGATTGGGTTCGTACTGGACTCAGGATATAACTCCTCAGAGAATTTACAGTCTAGGAAAGATACACACACACACGCTACTATACAATATATAACATTGTAATATATGCTAATTTGGGGTGTATATAAGTTTAGCAATTTCCGTGCCAAAATACTCACCACTTCTGTCTCTTTGGGTTACTTTTACTGTTGGAAAGACCTTCCTTCTACAAAAGTCGAATCATGTCTTACTAGTTTTTACTCCTTGATTATGGATCTACCCTGTTGGATCCCACAGAGCAAGTCCTTCTACATGTTGGCCCTTAAGGCATTCAAGGTGGAGGCCTGGTTCCTTATGCGTTTCGAGCTAAATATCTGCTTCTTTTTGTGGGTGAGGAGTCCCTTCACCATCTTGGTTGTGATCCCTTGACCTCTCTCTAGTGTGTCCTCTGTACCATTGAGAAGGTGCTTTAGGGGCCATAGGAGGTGTGGCTGGACTATGTCCCTTTTCTCATCTGTTGTCAGTGCAGTTTGAGATCCTGCTGTTGATCACTGGGAGTCCCAAGTTGGTCTCAGATCCAGCTAAGTTTACCCTGTTCACCTCATGTCTGGCTGATTTTCAGAATCAAATACATTTACCCAGCTGTCATCCAGCACATTCCCCATTCCATTGATGTTGGTTTTAGCTGTACCTTTGGATCAAGCTTCTCCCTCAATTCTTTCTTCTAACTCAGGCTTTCCTTTAGGTCCTTGCCCCCCCCAGTGCCATCTCAGGGAAATTCTGATTTAGTAGGTCTGGGGTAGACACTGGGGTGCTCTATTTTCACAGGCCTCCTAGATTGTTCTGATTGCAGTCAAGTTTACTTATCACTGATAAAAGCCACTTCTATGTTGAGCAGGCCAAGACAGAACCCAGTGACATGTTACTGGAAATTTCCTTTGGGGTTGACACTCATTCACTTATATGTGCCCTTGGGCATCATCAGTCAAGCAATTTCTAATCCATCTACTTGTCATTACATCAGGCTGTTTTTCTGTTTCTTGTTTTTGTAGATAGACTATATCCTTCACTTTATCTCTGATTAACCAGCCTAGGGACTTAGTTGAACCTACTACTTTCTTACTGGACCCATACTGGGTCCTGGAGCACATTATTTTCTCATCCAGGAATTCATAAACCCTGTCAGTAGAGCAAGTACTAAGGCATGGTTTATCATTTCCCCCTTCTAGAAATGGTTTTCTTACTTGGCTTCCAAGATATCCCACACTTCAGTTTTTCTACTTCATAGGCAATGCTTTCTCATACTTTGCTAATTCTGGCTCACCTCTCTGACCTCTAAATTTTGGAGTGCCCCAGGCTCAGTCCCAAGACCTCTTT